>NC_143436.1:26805000-28007500 GCF_987193195.1 Phasianus colchicus | reverse complement strand
ACATATACCGTTGTAACTTAATGTTCCACTGAAATAACCAACTCTCCTGTCAGTGTTGCCATGTTTTTTTCTATAATCCAATAGCATCATATATCCAGGCATATAAATGCCTTGAAAACAAGGCAATCTTCATTAACAAAATACCAAGATGTGAGCCCGTTTCTGTCTACCCTACGAAACATAAAACTGAGCAAGAAACATGAGCTTTTGTTTTAAGCAAGAGTGGTACAATTTGATGACAAGGCTGCATCTAGTCTAACCACAGTAATGAATGCTGATCAGTAACAGAATTTGCCTGACCTTTTTCACATATGCCTTTTCTGAAGTCTTTCATGAAACAAGGCCAGAACGATAGCGCCAGCAGCCTGACCCCCATTTCTCACTTGTCACACATTTCACTAACTTTTACATTACAATAATTTTGTAAGGGGGCAAGTATGCAGACCTTACAGTAGACTAATTTAATTCTTATACATTTATCCAAGTACCGGCTGATGTACACAAGCAAAATGCTGATGACTGTTACAAAAGAATCAAAATACATCAGCCCATGTAAAGTTTTTATTTAAAAGTACTGTCCAGTTCCAGAAGGAGTTTTCATTTATCCTTTATTAAAAGGAAACTAATCCTGGTATTATTCCACCACAACAGTGAAATTTATATTCTATTAATATATTCATACTCTACATGCAGGTTTCCATCACAGTATTTCTTCACCATTTGAATTATCTCCCTTTGTTCCTTTGGCACAGACATGACAGTTATTAAAGAATATTGCTCTATTACAAGGTGGCAAATGCAACAGCTTAGAGAAATGATGACTATTTGGTCATTTAGCATTCCTATTTGGTACAGTGTTAGCCACAAAAAAAAAAAAAAAAAAAAGTGGTAAGTGTACAAGCAGGTATGATCAGGTGATAGGCATCAGATGTAGACTATAATTATAGTACAGTACCCAAAAGAGAACTTTAAAAATAGCCAAATCTGCAAGCCAGAAGAAAAAGATGTTTACAGTAGTTCAATTCCAGTTACCTTCCTGCCTAGCAGAAACTTGGCACCTAAAAGGTTCTTCTCCAAAGGCTATAAAGGAAACTAAACTCAAATATCCACTGAACTGAGGAGGTGAGCTCCTAACTGCAGACTGACACCAAACACAATACAGAGATAGGACAGAAAAGCACTTAAATCTTTGTTTGAGGCCTTTAAGCAGTATGAAGTACTGACAGAGGATCTGAAGACTTGTATCACACTGACATTATTCAACTGAACTTGCCAGCCAACTCTGAGCTTCCAAGAACAAGCCTGGAAGAGATGGTGATATTCAACTTTTCACACAGGCATTTAAGACCCAGGGAAAGCTGACATTAAAATCCATCTGGAGCCAAAAAAAGGTTTCAGCTGTTTTCTTTCAATTGCAAAGAAAGTTCCCTTTATCTTCAGGTTACATGCCTAGAGATTAACAGCCCCAGCATGCACAAGTCAGGGCAGGACTGGAAATAAGAGAGCAGACTCAGTAAAACAGCCTGACAAATACACAGCTTGTAGTGTCAGGAGAAAGATCTCAACACATGTCCTCAGGCAGCATTACTGCTCTGCTGTAGTTATCATTCTGTTTATATCCTGAAGTAGCAAATTCTAACCTCATCAGCACCTTCAATAGCTATACATGTATGCTCTAAAATGCATTGCTGTCCTATTTTTCCCAGATTGGCCACTTTGTCCCTATCTAGCTGTTACACCTGTTCCAAATACATAACAACAGATTTCTGTTAGCCTCAAATCCACAACAATCCCTTTACTTATGCCCTAATTTCAATTCAAGCAATAAGGTTTTTCATGTAATAGTTCCCATTGCTATTAAATACAAAGAAACTTTTACAGCATATCACAACACTATAAAACAGTAAAAATCAGTTTTAGTAATCTTGGAGATAATAACACACTCAAGTTTCAGAATCAGACAAAGACAGATCAACAGAAGGACCTCTCAGCTTACAAAGCGCATCAAAACAAAAAGCTGTTTTATGATGTTGGCCCATAACATCAGAGGCAAATGGTGGCATGGAAGTAGAGGTTAAGCCTTCATACCAATATTCCATTACATTTTGTTGCCATGTGATAGATGGCAGCAGAGGGGCAGTCTGACACAATGGTGTCCGATATGGAAGTGCAGATGAAGCAAAGGTGTGTCAATGAATTCCTCCATGCAGAAAATGCTGCATCTAGTTATACTCATCGATGCTTGCCTAACAGTGCATGTGAGCACAATGAGGCAGTGTTTCAGCAGTGGAGACAGTGACAATGAGCCTCTCCCACTAGTAAAGATTTTTAGGAGCGCAGCATCCAGGCTATTGCTCATAGTTGGTGAAAACGCACAGCTGATGGAGGGAACTGTTGAAGAAGTATTTTGTAGCTGAGAACTTGCTCTATCAAATAGCATTCTTGTATTTGTTGCAGTTTCCAAGGAAATAAATATAAATCAATGACCTGGATGAAGGGACTGAGTGCACCATCAGCAAGTATGCTTATGAAACAAAGCTGGGCATTATGGCTGACGCACCAGAAGGCTGTGCTGCCATTCAACAAAATCTGGACAGACTGTTGAGTTGGGAGGAAAGGAACCTGATGAAATCCAACAAGAGCAAGTACAGGGTCCCGCACCCAGGAAGGAATAACTGCATGCATGAATAACCATACAGGTTAGAGGCTGACCAGATGGAGAAGAGCTCTGGACAGAAGGATCTGGGGGTCTTGGTGGCCAACAGGTTGGCCATAAGCCAGCAGTGTGCCCCTGTGGCCAAGAAAGCCAATGGTATCCTGGGGCACGTTTCAAAGAAGTAGCCAGCAGGTCAAGGAAGGTGATCCTCCTGCTCTACTCTGCCATGGTGAAGCCACATCTAGAGCACTGGGTCCAGATCTGGGCTCCCTAGTTCAAAAGACACAAGGATCTTCTAGACAGAGTCCAGCAGAGTCCACAAAGATGATGAGGGGCCTGGAGCACCTCCCATACTAGAGAAGGCTTACAGAACTGTGACTCAGCCTGAAGAAGACTGAGAAAGGATCTCATTACTGTTTATAAATATCTAAAGTGTGGGAGCAAAATGGATGGGATCAGGCTCTTCTCAGTGGCGTGCAGCAACAGAACAAGGGGCAACAGGCACAAACTGGAACACATGAACATGAGAAAGAACTTCTTTACTGTGAGGGTGACAGAGCACTGGCACAAGCTGCCCAGGGGAGTTGTAGAGTCTCCTTGTCTGGAGATATTCAAAACCCACAGGAATGCTTTCCTGTCAGCCTACCATCAGGAACCTGCTTTAGTAGGGGGTTGGACTTTATGAATCCTAGAGGTTCCTTCCAAAGCCTACAATTCTGTGATTCTGTGAAACAGGAGGCATTACTTTCAGAGTGACCTATATACTACATTCCAGCACAGGGATCAACCCCATGTACAAAAAGACTCAGACCACAAGTCATAAACAAGGAAGTAAATAGCTTATTTTTACAAAGTAATTTTATGCATCAAGGACATAAATTTTACCTTTACAAATAATTGTGCATTTCCATGAAGACATTTTACTCCTGAAATGCAAAGTAAAAGCAAAAGAAAATATAACTGTAGATAAAAATTCCCTCAGCAACTTAAGTAACAAACAGTTCAGCATGGGAAGTAATCAGTCATCTCTCAGTTCTGCCAATATATTCAGGATTTTGTTTTTTGTAACCAAGAAAAAGAACAGCAATATCATCGCTTTTCTATTGACATTGCAACAAAAAGACAACTAATTTTTATAAATGAGATCTTTTCAGACAATCTGAACTTCAGATGTAATGCAAAATCTTCAAGCACTATCTTACAGGTGACTGGCAGTGTACCAGTTGCTCTAATCTGAAAAATAATTGCTTTTATTCATGTTTCTGTCTCTTCAAACAAACGAAATTCACATTCACACAGAAAGGAAAGTACCAGATTATTTCAGTTCTGAAACATGCTTAAGTTAACAACATAATGCTTATGATTTGAATGTTCTGTGTTGCCTTTTGGTGTAAAGATTCAATGCATGCAAAATAAGTTAATTTTATAAATTGAAGAGTCCTTTGCAACCAGCTGCTGCTATGTTTTGGTCTCAGGCAGACTGCACAAATGGTGTTGCCTTTAAACAGACTAAATTTAGAAATTATATTTACAGCAAATCACAGTACAACCTTTGGTTTTAAATTCACATGCACATTTCTCTACTCAAATCTCTGTATTCTTTCAAGTACCACAGAACTGTTACTCCAGTTAATTGTGATTTTCCTGAATCAAACTCTAGGGAAAAAAACAGTCGATTCTTAGTTTTAACCAAAAAGGAATAAAGTATTCATATAACATCAAATAAGTGGCCAAGGAAGAATAAAATTATTCAAGTCAAAACATGAATATCTTTAGAAGAAACTCTTCTGTACATTTTTCCATCTGAATTAAGAACAAATAAGGTTAGTACATGATGGGGAAGTATATCTTAGATGAATGCAAAATCAAACGAGTATATGTATGACACAAGCTTCTAAGCTGCTAATCTTTATACCATGCAGGTATGTATTGGGTATAAAAGGACAAAACAATAAATAATATTTAATATGGGATGAATAAATAATTTCAAAAGGAAGAATAGCAAGAGCAATCTTAGTATTTAAGAAGGATTTTCCATTTTCAATGAACTTTACAAAAATAATCAGTTCTCCCATGACAATGTAAAGGCACCTTTGTGCCTACTTATTCAAAACAAAGGAGACTTAGAAATACTGTACTTCAGAGTCAGTTCTGTGAGCACTAAGGTCTGATGGGCCAAATACCTACCCTGTCTGTGGGATATTAATAAAGTAAATGTACAAACTAATACACAAAACTGTGCCCTTGAAAAATAATTTCCATTATTTTATCAACTTCAGTTTTATCCTTGAACATTAGAGGTCACTGTGGGACTTTCTACAAGGGTACCCAGTGTACTCAGCAACAACCATTCACCACCATATTGATTCTGAGTCTGGGATTTGTGACAAGTTCAACTGCCACATAAATTTCTCAGCTCTGAAAAAAAAAAAAAAAAACCTCAACTAAAACCAACCATTTTGAGGAATATATAATTATTCATTTTACTAAACAAACAAACAAACAAAAAAAAAAACAGAAAAAGCATTGTAGAGCCTAGGAACATAAGTAAAGTAAAAAGGTTCTTTCAACACTTGCACATTCATTTATTTCTACTATAAACTTTCACAAAGCCAGAGAAAGGTTATCCACTGGGTCACTCCCCCTTGAAGCTAGGACTATAAATAATAATTGAAAAAAAAAAACAGTTTAAAAGAGTACTAAATCCCTTTGATAGAGCAGTATATTGTTCATACAAGTCAGTATCTGGTTTCTCCAGCACTTCAAGACTCCATAGAATCACAAAATCCTTGGAGTTGGAAGGGACTTCAGAAGGCCATCTCGTCCAACTCCCCTGCAATGAGCAGGGACACCACAGCTAGATTCGGTTGCCCAGGGTCTGATCCAGTCTCACCTCCAAAGTCTCAAGGGATGGGGTATCAACCACAACACTAGGGTAACCTGTTCCAGTGCCTCACCACCCTCACTGAAAAATACGTTTTCCTTATATCTAACCTAAATCTACCCTTCCTGAGCTTGAAGCCATTTCCCCTTGTTCTATCATCACAAAACCTGCTGAAGAGTCTGTCCTCTTCTTTCCTGTAGCTCCCCTTTAGATATTGAAAGGCTGCTACAAGATCACCTCACATGCTTCTCTTCTCCAGGCTCTCTCAGGCTGTCCTCATACAAGAGGTGTTTCATTCTGTGCATCATTTCTGTGGCCTTTCTCTGGATGCACTCCACTTGCAGTATACATTCCAGGCAACTGCAGTTGGTAGTTTTTTTCTCCTTGAAACATGAAACAGAAGCATATTTCTCATCTTTAAAGACTAAAATATTTCAGTTAAAAAACAAACAAGCAAGAGATTGCCCCTCTTCTGTAAAACTAAGAATGCCCATTCCACATTGCCTGGTTTTAGGTTCATAGTAGGAATAATGTTGCTGTTCAGCTTGTCCAATCTTTATAATACAATATGAACACTAAAATATACATTCTGAAAGTGAACTTGCCACTACAATTTCAGTGACTCTCTTTCAAATGTTAAACGTATTTGCAACTGAGAGAATTCCAAAACGTAGGACCAAATTTTTGTTTCTTCTTGAGAAGACTTCTATGAGGACCAAAAAAACTCTCAAAATGTTAAAGTATTAATTAATTGAAAAATAGAAGTTTGGGCCACTAACTAGAAGTGCAATAAATTTAATTGGTCTAAAAAGACCATAAAATCATGCACTCATGATCATGTGAAATACAGATTTGTTATTTAATAACTTTAATGTATGAACATTATTGTTCATACTAAAACTAAACTAAAAGCATAGCATAAGTTCCAGGTATTCCAGAAAGAGTCAGGATTTGCAGCACAGCAATCAACTTATCTGAACATTCAATTTCAGCTGTGTCTGTGGAACCTATTTGAATCTTAAAACCACTCTCCACCACAATACTGTTCTCCAGGAGCACATTACTACCCACCGTTACACAATGTGCATTGTTCTTTCCCTCAATTCAGAGAATGGCTTTCTTTTGGTAACCAAATAAAAGTTACACAGAAGAATCTGCAATTTTGAAAGTAAAAGAATAACTCATAGGAATCTCCTAGTCATAGTTAATAAAACATTATCGTGTTACATTTTTTAAAAATGCATGTGCATTCAGTTACAAAACTGCATATTGGAAATAGATTTGTTATCATTTGAAGTCTCTTAGAGAAATCATTTGATGTATATAAATATAAACTACATATATATATATAAATCCCTGCGATATATTTTCTTCCATGTACCTTCTGTTAGGAATTCATTGCTATTTTTTTCCTGCACTGAACCAGGAAAAAAAAAATACAAAAAATAGAAAAGCAAACTGATGACATAAGAAAGTAATCTGGACACAGGTGAAGCACCTTTCCTAGATCACTAGTTTCATTTTTTCAGTATTTCAACCTACAGAATTAATTTTGGTTCAACAGAGAAGCAAGATAAGAAAAAAAAAAAAAAAATCCAATGAAATATTGGTTAATTAGAAAATATTATGAGGTTAGAGCCTACTTGGTGTCCTGCTCCAGGTTTTTTGTCTAAGCTTTTCATTGACTTCCAAAACACTTCATTTCTTTTAGAAAGGTGGAGACCTCTCTAGGAACTCAGTCTCCAAATACAGGAAGGACTGTGGCCTCTGCACAGCAGAACCAACCGAAAGAGAAACACCAAGCATGGAAAAGCCTACAGTTTTAAGTGATGCTACAGTAGAGAGTAAAATCCAAGATAGTAATTACCCTCAAAACGTTCAGGACGTATGGTAACAGGAAAACCGCTCAATCAAGAGAGAACTGCTATTATCAGGTGCACAGTGATGTGGGGAGCCAGCAGCAAGTCAATGCCAAGCCTCCATGTTACCCGCAGCACAAGCAAACGCTGCCCACACGTGTACTTTGCAACACAGCTTCCTGCTCCCACTCATCAGCACTGAAAACCAGAATATACAGCGAGCAACAGTTCACAGCATTGGTTTTGCCACTGCTGTTTAGCCAATCTCATCCCACTTCGTAATATAAAGGAAAAAAAGAAAACGGAGTAACCTCCAGTAACCAGCAGACCCATCGCGCCTCCCGCTCCCCTTCTGCAGCCGCCCAACCGTAGCGCCACAGCCCCGCACCGCCCAACGGCCGCCCGAGAGGCGGAGCAGAGGGGCGGCGCGCAACGGAAGGCGGGCCGAGCTGTGCTGCGCTACGTTGGCTGCGGCGCCTGCCTGCCCACCCGAGGCGACTCCTTCCTCCGTCGGCCTTCTGTTCCCGCACCCCCCTCCCCTCTATTCATCCGTCATTCCGACTCTCTGCGCTTACGTCGGTGTACTCCGCCTCCCGCCCGCCCGCCGGCCGCTCACCTTCTCGCGGCGCTGCTCCGCTCGGCGGGGCGGGGGAAACGGAGCGCCTCCGCCACGCCGCTGGGGGCTCCTCGCCGCGCTTGCCCGGCCGGGCTCGGTCACGTGGGCGCACGGCGGCGCCGGGCGCTGCGTGCGGAGGGCGCGGGTCCCGCCGGGGCGGGCGGTAGCTGAGCCGCGCTGCTTGTAATGGCGGTGGCGTCCCGTCTCGTGCTGCCAACGGTCGCCGAACTGCGGGGCCCTCGTGGGGCGCTGGGGCGTGTCGGGAGTCCTGCCCCGCAGCCAGTACGGGCTGACGGCTCGCGTCCTGTTAACTGACACGTCTTGCAGTCCCGTCCTCATTTTTTCCTCTGTGTTGGTAGTAGATGTAGCAGTCCTGTGTTACCACTTCACAAGCTGCCAGTCGTCTGTTCAGAATGAAAGCTGTTTTCATCTGGCTAGCACTAATGGTTATGTTAGGGCTTGTGATTTTCCCCCAAAATTCAGAGCTTTTTTTATTATCAGCAAGTGCCTTCATGGTCTGAAGCAGGCAGGTTTTCAGAACAGTTCATATATATTTAGGAGAAAATGGGCACGTTTGTACTGTAAAATCCCTTCAGGGTTCGTAAGCACACACAAAATCATCCAATTCCAACCCCCCTGCCATGAGCTGGTTGCCACCCACCAGCTCGGGCTGCACAGGGCCCCATCCAGCCTGGCACTGAAGACCTCCAAGGCTGGGGCAAGCACAGCTTCTCTGGCCAGCTGTGCCAGCGCCTCACTCTGAGTATTTCCTTCTGTCATCTAAATCATCTCTTTTTCATTTTAAAGCCGTTCCTCCTTGTTTTATCACTACCTGCCTGTACAGAAATGTTTGTCCCCCTGTTCCATTTATCCCCATGCTCCATTTAAATACTGGGAGGCTGTAGTGAGTTTCCACAGTCTTTTGTTCCCCAGGCAGAACAAGTCCAGCTCCCTCAGCCTGTCTTCATAGGGGAGGTGCTCTGCTCATTCTCAAAGGCCCTCTCTGGACCTGCTCCAACTCCACATCCTTCGTGAGCTGGATGCAGTTCTCCAGGTGGGGCAGCAGGAGGGTCGGAGCAGCTGCAGGGCTTATTGCAGGTGCTGGAATAGTGTTGAGTGCTGCTCAGCAGGCCCAGCATGTTGCAGGAATTGCAGGCTTTGGAATTGCCCAAGTGGTGGTGTGTGTTTTTCAAACATTTTACCAGTTTTTCAGGATTCTGCAGTTGTTCAGGAGTGAACTCCAGAAGCACGGAGGTGCCTGCCCATATCTTCCCACACACTCTGCCACTCATAAATATCCTGCTTTGGGACTTGATTTTTAAACAGATGTTTCACTTTATACTAGGCATGTCAAACCCACTCGTTTTGTTGCCTTCTTGCCTTTTTTTTTTTAAATAAAATATATATTTTTTTAAGGTTTTATTACTGGTATTCATTAACTATGTTGTATTTTATATGTGGCTCAAAACAATTCCTCTTCACTCAGTGTGGCCCAGGCAAGCCAAGAGGTTGAATGCCCATGACTTACAGGTTGGATGTAAGAATTCATTGCTGGTATTGAGACTGCAAAACGTAAAGTATCACAAGATTGAGTTACTTCAACATTTCTGAATATTTAGCAAATAGCATAAACCAGCTATTACATACAGTACCATCTTTCAGCATTGTCACAGCTAAGGAGTTAAATTTCCTTAGTGGAATCAGTCTTCTTTGCTGTTCTTTCTCATTATTGAGGCTTATTTCTGAATCATTTATCCTGTACATGCATTTTAAAGGTGTGTAATTAACTGGTTGCAAGTTGTTAGGCAATTGATGAAGCGTGAACTGTGCACTGATTTGTTTTCTTTATTTACATGTTTCCCATAATACTCCGATGAGAGCAGGATGTTGAGGCTTTTTTACACTTTGTATCATTCCTTGCCTGTTTGGCCACATTAGGAAGAGTTTTGTGAAGCCTTTTGCAATTCCTCAGATTTCATTAAAAATTAGTATCCAGTGAAGCCTTAATCAACAATTAGTAAGTGTTAAAATATGAGCAAAAACAAACAGTCCTGTCACTTGCTCAAATAATGGGTTAAGAAATTACCTGCATTTATCCAAACTGTAACAGTACAAGTGACTGCTCTCAGCTTGTTTACAAGTAAGAGTTTTCTGTTCATTTCTTAGTCCTTCCCCACCTATTCCTTTCTCATCAGGGAAAATAATAATTGTGTTCAATACTTTCAGCCAAGAAATACAGCAAGAGAAATTTTAAGACAGCTTCATTCCTGGGAAGAGATGTTTTTAAACAGTGCTTTGTGCAAAGGTGCCTTGGAAGTTCGTTGCCTGCTTTATTTTAGCCTTGTTTCTAGCAAGCACAATAAATAGCACTATAAAGAGTCAATATTCTTACACATGACCTTTTGCTAATTCTGGCTTACCTACTTATATTTTTTCTGTGTGGCTTAGCAGAGCAGTGTAGTTTGCAAGAGTTTGCACTCAGATTGCTTCCAAATCTCTCCACCTATGTTATGTTTGTCACAGAATGGGTTTGGTTGATATTTTTTCTGAGTCTTGATACTGAATCCTGCAGTCCAGCTGACCTAATAAGAAGTAGGAGTGTCTCCTAGACCTGTAGCGCTGGTGTCTCCAGAAAGTGTTACGATACATCTTACATTTAGTCTGTATGATTTTTACTATTACAATTTCCTCGAAATTGTAATAGTAAAAGGAAATACAATTTCCTCCACAGCTTCCACTGTGCAATGAAAAAAACACCACCTCTAAACAATAACAATGAAAAGCCTTCCTGTCACCTGTTTTCTGTACTGTACCTTAAAAAATGGTAGTGTCTGGTCACACTGGTTTTGAGGAGAAGGAACAAGAGAACAGCTAGGTGGGCAACACCCAGCTGCCCATGTCCACAACACTACGTCAAAGATGCAGTGCTCTCAGCTGTGAAACCGAGCCCCTATGCCCTTTGATACCCCACAAGGCTCCCTTAGATCTCAAGAAACCCCCCTATCTTCTTTGCAAGCAGACTCAAGATCCTGCTTGTAGCCCTTCACAGGAGAATATGCCTGTGGCCTTCAGCATATATGGAAACATAACTTGAGCATGATGTAATAAATTGGTCCTCTGGGTCTTGGGCAAGGGAGGCATCAAGGCACTTCACTAACAGCCAGATGGGTGTCAGACAGCAAGCTCATTTCGGGAGTTTCCTTCCCCCACTAGAGCCAACCACAGACCTGCTCAAGCCACAGCCATTCAGGCAGACTGCCAAATTTGGCTGAGATTACTTAATCATATGCCTGCTGAATCTCAGCAATTTGGCTGAAATATCCATTCCAACATGCAGGGGAGAGAGAACCAACTAGTAAGCTACCTCATGACTTACGGTAGAAGCTGGTACCTGCACTGGGGATGGAAAGGTGAAGGGACAGGCCTGCAGACTGGAAAGTGGCCATTCCAGATTTGTACAGAGATATGCAGCACAGCTGCTTAATAAAAAGCAGCTTCTGCAGTTTCTGTAATACTCATCTAAAGCCACGTACTAGCTATTTTATGACAAAAAAGCATTACTGAGGTCAAGATGGCACAGCATGCCCAGCTAGCTTAGAGGTGTAGGCAGAGGTCATCATTTTTTTTTCTTCTATTTACTAAAGAGGTAGTAATGATCATTATAATCAGCACTCCAGGTCTTAGCGATCACTGTGGGTGAACCTGCTTGCTGGGAGGTCACACTAACGCTAGCAGCACTTCAGCCTGCTAATGTCTACCTTGTAGGATGCACAGGCACTTTGCTTACCCCATACAGTACAGACAAGTCCACAGTGAGGACTGGCACATCATTAGCTCTATGGGAATATGCCTCAAAGAGGTGGCACAATGATATACATCTACATAGGGCTGCCTCCTCCTCTTTCCTCCTTAGATCAGTGACTGCTGCCATACCTGTCCTGGCAACAATTTCTTTTCTTTCTCCCTGCCACGTCTTCAATCTTTCAGACAAATTCCTTGACCCTTTCCCACTGCAGCAGATATCTCCCCCTGTTACCTTAACAACAAGAGGCACCAGGCAGCCATGGCTGGAGTTTTTTTTCTCCTCTCACTGAAAACAGCCACTCACTTCTTTCCTCAGCATCAGTCTAAAATGCTGATGTTAAAATGCATCGACCTGAAGTATGCCAGGTTCCTGACCTCCTGCTAGGAGGGCCTAAGATAGATTTTACCACATGCCTTGAATTCTTACATCTTTTCTATGCATGTATCTTGAAGATGCTAATTATCTTTTGAAAAGTTATCAGCTTGCTACAAGTTGAACAGATGTCACTGGCCCAAGTCTCCATATCTAAAGGGCATCAAATAACCAGGGAGTACTCGAACCTCTCATGAAAACCAGGACTAGGAACATGCCTGAAGATCTGGTGTCTATAGAAAATATATGTGTTGTGATGTGTAAAAATATATTTATGTCACTGACACTTCTCTGTGTTGTCAAATGATAGAAATGTGTGCTAACCCCAAATTAGTTACCCAGTTATGTTTGCTTCACTGCAACAAACACAATAATGAGCAAGAATATTTAGTATTGGAAGGGAATAAGCTAAAGTCTTCAGAGTTACTAGCTAGCAAGTATTTTCAGATAGGCATCTCCTCATCACTGGTGCAAACACAAGAACAAGCACACGTTCCTGACACACTGATGCTTTTACTTAAGCACGACCATCTCCAGTCTTACAAAGCCTATTCAAGCTAGATTTATCTACAACAATATGGACAGGCACAAAATACTTGGAAGGAAATAAGGGTCATAATCTAGGCTGTCTTTTATAACATTAATATGTGACCACAAGAATACATGGGATGAAAAAATCTGGGTCTAATTTTCTTATTATTCTAGGACTGGAATTCCAATCTGAGACATTGACCTCTGCCCTCTGGGATGTCTTCCCAGGGAACCTAACAGGTGCTGGCACCTGCACTGCTACATATCTCTCTGGGAGAGAGTCAGGTCCAGTGACAAGTCAACCTGAACTGTTTGGAGGAGCAGCATGAGTTACTATGGTTGTGGAGTGGGGCTCAAATAAGGCACAAAGGACAGGAAAAATTCAGAATTCTTTGTATTGGAATATGAAGGCTGGGGACAACTATGAGCAACTGGTGCTGTTCTTCTGTGTAAACAATCCTGTGAGGAACAAAAACAAGGGGTGGAGCTCATGTAGCTCATGTACTGTGGTTGCACAGAGAGTCAAGGCAGGCAGCTGATGATGTATTTAGCGTACATGCAGGGTCCAGTTCATGTGTGTAAGTAAGCAGCTACTGCAGTGCTGAAGACCACATTGTTTTGTTGCTGTTCTAATTAGCCCATTGTCGTCAGTGAAGGTATTAACATAAGGTTGGAAACATGGAGTACATTTGAATTCTGTTATGTGGCAAATGCATCAAAGCCATTTATATTATGCTCTCTGGAAATACATCAGAAAGACCCTCCCAGCCTCCACTCAAACTGAGAAGATCCAAAAATAAATGTGCCAGCTCTCTGCATCTGCTCTCTCTGATAACTCCAGCATCAGACTTAGAGCAGATCATCTGGGAAGTCCAAATCCATCAGCCAGGGAGTTTAGAGGTGCAGCTGCTCTGGGAAGATGGCAGCCCAGTGCTTGGGGGAGAGGCTGGCCACTGGCAGTGATAAGCTTGAGCTAAGGCATTTTGCAAATACAGTCATGCCAGGAACTTCAGAACCACATTCACTGATGATATCAAGGCTCAATGCCTGAATGTCCTTATTTTCCTTTCTGTTTTCTTCTGGAAAATGAAGGAGTTTTTATTTACACTCCATCACTATCACTGGCAAACATTAGCATGACTATTTCATAATATAGGTCACTTCATTATCAAGAACTTCTTGGAAAACCTCCTCTGCCGTCACCATGAACAGATAGCCCAGGCATTCTGTTTCCTTTAACTGTGAACATCCTGGGCCATCCAAGCAGTGATTTCCTCACAGTACTGCCAGATTCAATGGAATTTGTTGCTTTGTTTATGACAGCTGTATACGAGGGAAGGACTGACTGGTTCAGCTGGGGTCCTAGGTTACAGTCCTTTTGGCTTACAGTCACCATGTGGTTAAACATAAGGCCCTGTGAATTTTGTTTGTTCCATAGTTTGTAACGATTGATGCCATGTCTGATAATCCAGAGGTAACAAAAGCACATGATAGGACATGTCAAGCTGCACAGCTATGCAGGATCTGTGTTAGCAGATTCAAATAGATCCAGGGGACCCTAACAAGCCATCTAGACAACTGCATGGTAAGCAGCTGCCCTGCAGAGCTGAGTGTTTCCAGGTTTCCATCTTTATCCTCACAACTGTCAGGATGCCAAAGGAGATGCTCCATGAGCTAAGCAGTATCAGAAGGCCAGGAAATTTAGCCTCAAAGATGTGCTAGAGGTGGTGGAGGAAGAGTGACTATAAAAAACAAGGTACTAATCTTATTATCTGTTTGTACACAAATGATTATGAAATACATTTTTTTTTAGTAATTTTACCAAGCAAGCCAAAGCCAGTTCTTTCCCTCAGTTCTATTCTTCTGTCACTGCAGCTTCTTTTCTTTTCTTTTCTTTTCTTTTCTTTTCTTTTCTTTTCTTTTCTTTTCTTTTCTTTTCTTTTCTTTTCTTTTCTTTTCTTTTCTTTTCTTTTCTTTTCTTTTCTTTTCTTTTCTTTTCTTTTCTTTTCTTTTCTTTTCTTTTCTTTTCTTTTCTTTTCTTTTCTTTTTTCTCTTCTCTTTTCTTTTTTCTCTTCTCTTCTCTTCTCTTCTCTTCTCTTCTCTTCTCTTCTCTTCTCTTCTCTTCTCTTCTCTTCTCTTCTCTTCTCTTCTCTTCTCTTCTCTTCTCTTCTCTTCTCTTCTCTTCTCTTCTCTTCTCTTCTCTTCTCTTCTCTTCTCTTCTCTTCTCTTCTCTTCTCTTCTCTTCTCTTCTCTTCTTTTTTTCTTCCTTTCCTTTCCTTTCCTTTCCTTTCCTTTCCTTTCCTTTCCTTTCCTTTCCTTTCCTTTCCTTTCCTTTCCTTTCCTTTCCTTTCCTTTCCTTTCCTTTCCTTTCCTTTCCTTTCCTTTCCTTTCCTTTCCTTTCCTTTCCTTTCCTTTCCTTTCCTTTCCTTTCCTTTCCTTTCCTTTCCTTTCCCTTTTTTTTTTTTTTTTTTAAACAGACATCTGTAGTTGACAATGGCCTCAGGACAGTCCTCAAGCAAACACAAAAATGATCCGTACCAATAAAAAGAGGACATTGTATGCCTCGTCCTCAGAACTTTATAGTGTGTTCATAAAATTCAATATCATCCTGTCAAATTTTCCATTCTGGTCTATGAAAAGTGACATAGTTTTCCCTCTGAAAAACTCTACCCTTAATTATACTGCATTAAGTAAAATCAGCATGAACAGTTTTAAATGAGAGTGGGAGCGGAAATGGAGAGCAGGCTGAGAGCTGCTGAGACAGAAACGCTGAGCAGCGGAGGCATGAGGAAATTAAAATGAGGCGTGAATGCCTGAATGTATTGAAATGGCAAGTAGGAAACTGGAGGAATTGGTAGGGGGCAAATGGGGGACAAGCAAGCAGAAATATAATAGAGAATGTGGGTGAATATGAAAGACAAATGGCAGAAACAAAGAAGTATTTATTATAGTCAGGAATAATTAAGCTGTGTAATTACTAAAGCCTGCTGCGAATAAACTCCTGTGCCATTAGCGAATGGACACGTACCCTGAGTGCAGCACTTTCAAGAGGATGGCAACAGTTTCTCCCTCTTTTGTTTCAAGTTCACCCCCACTACCTCAGTCAGCAGCACATATACGATATCATTGTTTTCTGCACGAGTGCAAGCACACAATGCCTGGTATCAAAATGCGCTCGCAAGCAAGCACAAGGCAGAGTGGCACTTACAATTAGTTCCCCATCAGCAGCATGGCACCAGCAGGCACAATATCAAATCATACTTGAAAGGTTTTCTTTACTAATGCTACATGGAATTTCACTTATTTTTCCCTGCCTTGTGATTTAGAAAATGTAATGCATTCCTTACTAATATATTTTTTAAAAAGTACATGGCACAGTATTACAGGAAAACAGTGGGTGTCACTGTTAAGAGCAATTGGCATCTTGATTTGCCTCTATTTAGTAAGAATTTGGGACACTTTTATTACAGGTTGTTGGGTTGCTGTGTTCTGGGCACATCTTGTTTGCTGAATCAATTTTTACTTCTTATTGTATAGAATGAACTGTGTTAAAAGGTTCTTTAAGTTAGATCAGCACCTCCTATATCCATAATCTCTGAAGAACAGCTAACTGCGCTTTTAGAGCTCCACTTCTAAACCTCCCACGGGAGAAATCTCTTCCAGATGCATGAAGTTAGAGCCAATAAAGGACTAAGGCATCAGATGCAAAATCGAGACACTTAAATCTAGAGTTATGGTCCAAATCCTGCTGCTCAGCTGTTGTGTAACCTTGTCGATAATTCTTCATTTCATCTGCAAATTCATTGTGCAAGCCTGCTTCCCTGCAAACATGGAACTATTTTTGCACGTATTCAAATCAAGACCCTGAGCAGAGCAGCTTTTTTAGTTTCCACCAAATCTGATATGAATTGTCAGAGCATGATTTACACATGCCCTTAAGGATCGGGGTCCTCACAAGGTGTAAACATGGCTATGTGTTTTAAAGCAGCAGCATTTAGTATGTAAGCATCATGTAGTCAGAAAAGTCTACTACAAGGCAGAAGAGCTTGATCCCAATTTCCTTCTTACTATTTGTTTCAGTCTCTGTAGCCCAGGAATTCCCGAGCTGATCCATGTATCCCAGACTGAATACACTGTCTGTCCCCACATACAAGAGGAAACAGTGACTGCTATTACTGAGGGGGTAAAGAAAATATTGACTTACTCCTGAGTTTGTACAGCTCCTACCACAGAGTGCTCAGTGCATATTCTAAAATTGCCTGCTAGAGCAAGCTTCTGAGGTTCTGACAACAATTCTAATGCTTTCCAAAGCCAAATCAGGTTGGCAAGCACTCGAACCACCCACTCTCATAAAACTCATTCTGTGATACTTTGCAAGAGGCAAGTCTCAACTTTATAGCCTAAACTCACCCCCCTGAGGCACATAATGTGTTCTTTGGAATGAAGTTTTGAGCCCCTAGGGACCAATTTGGTAAAATACTCTTTCTGAAAGTTAGTGAGTTTAGATGAGGATATCTGAGGTAATGATGGTTATACAGCTTATGCTAACTGGATGGATTTGGGCCTCTTCTTGTTGTCAGCTTCCTTAGTATCGTTACATACATACATATACATATGTTGATGTATACAATACAGTAACATTTATTGATAAAATTACATGGGCATTCATTTCCCTGGCCACTTTTGTCCACCCAAAACACCACGGTCCATCCATTCTCCATGAACTGAGTACTGTGGACAGACAAGCAAACTCCTCTGTGCTAATACTGACCTCACTGGAGGGCAGCAGCAGGCGAAGAAGATGGTGGTGCAGTTGGGAATTTGGCTCACTTTTTACTTTCTGGCTGCTGCTCCTGTCTCCATATTGAACTGCATTCTTTCATAAGCTCACCAGTAATCTATGCTGTATGTAGTTTCCAAGGGCACATAAATCAGGCAAGCCTAATGTAGCCATCTATTGCTACGCCAAATTTCAGTTCCCATCACTCAGCTTTAAAGCCACTTAAGACATGACACAAGATTTTTCTTTCAGTACTGAGAAAGAGTCTTTGATTTTCATTGCACACATTTTTAAACGTTTTCTAGAATAACTCATTTGGGGGCTTTAATCTTTACATTCCTGCATTGAAGTTGAATCTCACAACAAGTTCCCCAGGCACTAAAAATGGTAGAAGTTAGTGGTAGAAGTTAGGGAAATTAGTGGAAATGATCCTGAAGCTTTTCCAGCATTTTCCAGTACATATGATATGCACATTTTTCTTGCCTGCACAAATGAAGGCAGTATACTTGATGTCTTCAGATATTGCATTAAAATTAGTCACGACGGCACTTGTTGGTCATTTCTAATTTGCTTTTGTTTGTGTGTTCACAGTTGATGCTTACAGGGCTCATTTTCTGCCTCCACGTGGTTACCTCAAGAGCTAAACAGTTGTGAGGGTTGCTCTCTGACTGTGTGTCAGCAGATGACTATTAAATGAAAAATGAAATCGGCTGAGCAGACCAGAGACAGGTATGTAGCCACAGTTTCCTGTTCCCCAGAGAAACACATGAATGGAGTCACGCTGTGTTTGGCGCTACAGTAAATCGCTGCTTATGTCAACGAAACAGATCTCTACCCTGGGTGGGCAGCCTGTGAGAGAGAGTATTTGCATGTTCTGGGAAACTGGAGGTGACAGAAGTGACAGATTGTATACCCTGCTCATACAGCAGCCAACCATCAGGGCAGGACAAGACACCAGCTGAGAAAGAACAAAGGCATCCTTGTGTTCTGGTGGTTTTAACATTCACCTGGATTTAATTTGGAAATCTGCATCCCTAACATCTAACTAACATTTAACGTAATTAAAGTGTATTACAAATCAGATTAATAAATGCATACAAATACTAACATAATTAGTTTTACATAATATTTAGCATAAAATTTGGGAAGGGCCTACTGCTGCCCTGTGTGTTGACAATAAGCTGTGGTACATTCTCCACAGATGCAACTGCAATGTTGTGGTCTCCAACAGTGGCCAAAGATTAACCAGGAAACTACATCTGGATCAGCCACATAGTGTCTGAGTGCATTAGCCATTAGACTGTGAGGTGGAGGAGGGTTCATGTTCTGACGGTGTCTCCCTTTCTTGGAGGAAGGCCATGAAGTCTCTATCAGGTTGAACACAGCATGCAAGCCAGATGCTTGCCTACTTGGCATGCCTCAATTCAGGGTGATTGCAAATCTAGAGAATGGTGAAGCAAAGACATATGTTCCCAAAGTCTTTTAAGAACCAATAAAGAAGAGGATGTGAGTTGAGACTTTGTCTTTTCGAAGCTCAGATTTGAATATTTTGGGTAACTGCATATCTTAGGTGTCAGTTGGATACCTCTATCCCTTTAAGTGTGTGGCATTTGATGTATTGTACATATTCACTTAAATTCAATACGTTCAGTTCGATCACTAACTGTCTTTGGATTAGAGATTATTCTGTATTAAATTTATATTGCTTTAAATCCAAAGTAACTCCACTGAATGTTTGTAAGTTGCCCTTACTTTATACCAGATCTGACTAACAGACTTCAGTTTTGTAACAGCCATAGCACAAACTCTACCTCCTGAAATGGAGGTGTTTTGCATTAAGAATTCATAATTTCACTTCTCCAGGTGCCCGAGACCTTAACAGTAGGAGTTAAGAACAGAGAGAAAAAAAAACTCTGAAACATTAAATGTGAACATTGAAGCTTTTGGCACACAGCAAAATACTTATTCATAATAAAAAATAATGTGTCTAGGGTGACTTAGATACATTTGCAAACACTGAGCAAGTCAAAAGCCTGGAAAAGAAAGACATGAAAGTAACATATCTTCTGCAAATATTGTACAATTTTTCAAAGTATCATGAACACTTTGTGCAGTTAGTATAACAATAGTAAACCTTTATTATATAACTTGTTTCAAAAGCAAGGCAAGAACTTGTTTCCTGAACACCTTGGACATCCACTTACTTTGTATCAGCTATAAAGCACTCTTTCATATGATGCACAGATAATAGCATGAACTAAAATCAAATGTCAGATTAAAATTCCCGTATTTTATGGGGCACACTGTAAATCATATGCACAAAGCCCCAGTGCAGCTTTAGTGAGAAGTCTGCTCAGGAGATCATGGAGGTAATAAGTCCGAGGCTCTGGAACTTGAGGGAAAGGTGAGTGAGGATGCACTGGGAGGTCCACCCATGAGGTTGTCCACAGTGAGGTGGTCGACTCCACATCTCAAGGCTGCCTCCACCAAGGACAGAAGGGTGATTGTTGTAGGTGACTCCCCTCTGAGAGGCTGTATATGTTGGCCCAATCCTACCTGCAGGGATGTGTTCTGCCTCCATAGAACCCAGGTCAGGAATATTTCTAGGAAATTTCCTGATCTAATTCGGCCCTCTGATTATTATCTTTTATTGACAGTTCAGGCTTGCAGTGATGAAGTTGGTGAGAGAAGCCTGAGCATTATCAAAAAGGATTGGGGCAGTTAGTGGACAGAGTGAGTGTGCAGGTCATACTTTCCTCTATCCCTTCAGAGGCAGGAAAGGATACTGAGAGTAGCAGGAAAACCCATCTCATAAACACATGGCTGAGAGGCTGGCACAATAGCAAGAATTCTTTTGACCAAGGGGCAGTTTATTCACCTGGCCTGGTGGCTGCAGATGGGTTTCACCTGTCTGAAATGGGGAAATGGATCCTAGCCCAGGAGCTGGCAGGGCTCGTTGAGAGGGCTTTAAACTAGATACAGGGATAGATGCACAGTTGGGCTGGATGATCTTAGAGGTCTTTTCCAACCTTGGTGATTCTGTGATTCTATGACACAAGCTGTCTCCTCTACCAGGAAAAATTCACCCTAATAGTATGCCTGCGTGCATGCAGAAAACATCTACGTTAAAAGGAGATAACTCTAAAAATATTTTCTCTTTGTTTAGAGATTAGATCATAGGGGATTTGGGTGTTATTGGTCTAATTTGATTTGGGGCATGCTTTTTCATTTCTTTTTATGTATTTTGGCTTGAAACCAGCATGGGAAGGTAAACAGTTCTCTGAATGTAGGGTTGAAGGGAGAACGTTGTGCAGTATTTACTTGGCTCTTGCAAATTGGGAATAAGTACACTGAAATCTGTGGAACAGCATCTGAATGACATTGAAATCTTGTATTTTTCAGAGTAGTGTATTGAAAACAAAAGTAATCATTTAGCTGGTTTAAAAGATGTTTTTCCAGTAATGCTTGTTATCCTCCATTGGTAACTGTTCAATCTAGAAAACACAGAAGACTTAGTACACCAGAGACAAAACCAAAAATGAACAAACAAAAAAACAACAGCAGATTGTAACATGTCATGTTGCTATCATTTATTTCTGGCAGCTTAGATAGAGTTCAGATTATATTTTGCTTTTCTCCTAATTGCATGCTGTATATCAAAAAGGATTCTGATGTGTAGCATCCTGATTTCAAAACACATTACAGAAATAGAACGCAACTACACAGTAATTGCAGTTTTATTTCTTCAATTCTCCGCCACATTGAGAGCATTTCAGAACTAATCTATTCAAGATGATTGCCTCTGAACTGTTTGATTGTAAATGGCTTAAAGAGCTTCCACCTTCACCCAGAGCATGCTCCAGATCTTATAGACATTATTCATACTCCTATTAGATGCAGTGATCTCAGAGGAAGGAACATAAAGAAAATGATGCAGGTTGCAGTTTGCCTAGAATGAAAATATTTCAGTGAACCAATCTTGAAGTTTGAATACTTTTGTTCAAATTGTACAAAGAATTCCAATTATGCAAAAAAATGAGCAGTTATTCGTAATTGCATAATGCATAATCTTACAAAAAAAAACAAAAAAAAACCAAAAAACAAAAAACAAAAGAAACATAACACCAAACATAAAACAGTCCTTAGTCTTAAGAGACAAATGAACACAAAAACTGAGGATACAAGCACTGGGAAGTTATTTTTGCTTGAATAATGTTACAAGGTGATTAAAATAACAAGAAGCTATTCCTCCTCACATCCTCCTAACACTTTCATCTCTGCCAACAACCTCTGCTCCTTATTCCAAACACAGCTAGAAAAAGAAAAATTAAAGAGCCCTCCAAGTCCCATCTCAGCACATTTGTGCAAAAACATATCCCTTTTGAAGAATCCCAAATCTCTTTGACCTGAGTATTACCTGCAACATTTTTCTGTGGGTGTTGAGCATTCATACAGCGGAGTGTGAATCTGAATGACCCAATCACCAGGATGAGTCTCCCCCTCTGGAGTCTGTTTTCAGTTATTCTGATTTGTTGATATTTTGTCATTATTTTCTGGCTCTTCTGTGCCAAGATTTCCCACCAGAAAGCATGCTTAGGGGTGGGAGTGTGTCCATTGGCTTGCACTGAGCTGTTCTGTCCACACTGCAAGGAAGCATCGCTTAATAGGCACTTACTCAACTGTGAGGTGACCCAGTAAGGGCACTCATTCTTCCCTCACCGGTTTGGATCCTCCCCACGGTGCTGGCACCAAACCAGCCTCCTGCAGATAGCCCAAAGAGAGCCACAGCAATTTATCAGCTTCAAACAGGTCCCGGTGCACCATGAGCACTCACCCACCTTTCAGCACTCCAGTTTTACAGCGGCTCTCGCAGTGAGGATGGGAGAAAGGCAAAGCACGATGGTCATACAGCACAGATTAGTCTATGCATGGTTCATTTATTGTTCTAAATCTGTCAACAATACATTCACAGTATGCTTTAAACCAAGTCTCTTTTCCATTTTTTGAGATAAACTCCTGTCCATTGCCGAGGTAGAAATCAGCCATGAAGTTGTGGTTTCCAAAGCAAGTTCAGGTTGATCAAGCTGCAGTATCTATTCATTATGTATAATCAACATTTCTAAAAATAAAGCCATTACAGCCCTGTATTTCACAGTACACAAATCATCAGAGAAAGAGTGAGCCAGCAAACCAACCTGCTGTTTAGCCAGCTCAGTAAACCTGCACAAAACAGCTTTCATTCTGTCAATAACAACCACAGCGTTGGTTCCTTCATTCAGCCAACAAAAGCAACTCATTTCAGCAATTGCCATTTGCTAATTACCTTGAGTTATGTGGTCATAGCTGAGACGTTGGCGGCGCATTCTGGAACAGGTTTGTTAATGATGATCAGTTACAAGCAGGTGGAGTGTCTGCCAGATGTCTTTTTTATTGTTACCTGACAGTCCATGTGAAGTCTTCAGTGAGGTAAGTGTGGCTGACAGCTGACCCTGCCATCTGCATCACTGCTGCTGCTGCTCCCAGGGCACCCCAGCCCATTGCTGTTCTGGTGTTCAGCGTGGGATGTACACTGCTCATGGGTAGCAGGACTGATGGCGTGGCACCCTGCTGCACCTGGGCTCGGCCAGCACAGTGACAAGAGCTGTGCCTGCAAGATGGGTTGATAATGCCTTCAGCAGAAACAGCACTGAGACAGAAAGGGCTCAATAAGAGAATTCATAAAATCTCCCAAGTTTCCCAAGTTCTCAAGCTAAATAAGTGGAGGGTTATTATTTCTTTTTCCAGACCATTATTATTTTCTTTTCCCAGACCATTTTCACAGGAACAATAATACCAAAGGAGCACAGTGACTTAGAATTTGTCATTCCAAATGTTTCTGTGTTCTTTACAGTGCTGCAGCTCTCTGCAGTTTATCATTCACACTCCATGGTAGAAGCACACGCACAAGCACACTTTGCCCAGCAGAATGGAGCTCACCCACTGTTTTGTCCTCGCACATGGGGAGCGCATGCAGGCAGGTGGGGGGCTCCTGCAGGCACCCACAGCTGTGCCCCCCGCCAGCTGGGAAGCTGCTTCACCCCAGGGGTGGGCACAGCACATGTCAGAGGTGCTTGGTGCCATTCATAACCAGTCTGCTCTCTGCAACCCTATCAGCTCTCCTCTTTGTAATATGTACTCAAACAAGGAGCAAATTCACAATTTAGAGCTGCTTGTTACCCCTTGGGATAAGGGCCAGCCAGAGAATGCAACCACCACAGCTGAAAGACAACTTAGCACTGAGCACCATTTTTGTTCTTCTTTATTCTGTCCTTCCCTTTCTCTGCAAAGAATTGAGGAAAAAAAGAGGAAAACTAAAAACAAACAAAAAAAAACCCCATTCTCTGCAGATACAGCAGAACAACAACATCATTCAAAGCTACACAGAGAAAACAACCCCCAAGCATTATTTCACACAGAGGAGAAAAAAACATTAAAGTGTACGGTAAAAGCCCAGCACTCCTCAGTAAGCAGCAACATTCCAGAAGTGAAAAATAGATCTTTGTGACCTGAAAAACACTTTTCTCCTTTTCTCCCTGCCTGTTCCCCTACAGGCCATGTCTGCTTATCACTATGCAGCTCAGGTTTCACAGCTACAAAATCTCACCACGCTGTAGCTTTAGGGCTATTGACGGATGCGCCTCAGCTCCGAGGCAGGGCTTGGAGGGGGGCTGCCGACGCGCCAACGCTTTCTTTGGCAGCACAAAAAGCCCCTGCCCAGCGTGCACAATCTTCCTCTGCTATCCTTAATGGCCTGGGAAGAACACAGCATGGTGATATTTGTTGCTCCATCTCCTCATTCACTATCTGAAAAGAAATAGCTGAGTTTATTGATGTGTTTTGTTCACTGTGAAGTGTATTGCAGTCAGCGTTAGACTTTTACTTTCTTCAGGTGAGAGCACAATTCAATCCATACCAGCTGCTGTCACCCATCTCCTCCTGGACTTAAGCTAATTTCTAACAATGCTGATATGATCCTTTGCATGTATCTTGGGGCGTGTTGTATCACATCCTCGCCACAGCACCATATTTAAAGGCCAGCTGAACATCTCAGCATCAGCACAGTGGCCAAGCTGCTCAGATAGCAACAGGCAGCCAGCCCGCTTCCTGCACCAGATGGCGGAAATGGGACCAGCACTGAATTTGGTGTGTGCAGCTGGCCATACAGCACTCCCCGCTTTGGCTCTGCCTGAGCACATTCTAGTGGATAAGGACAAACCATTCGGCAGCACACACCCACTGGGCGCTACTGGCCCAGAGACAAAGGTCCCAGGTCAGCCAAGGATTGAATGGTATACCTTCAGTATTTCCCTGTTCTAAATGAGTGTGTTGCTCCTTATCTCATGCTCAGCAACCCTCTTTTAAAAACAGTAGTTGCATATCTATGTAGAATATTTTTTCTACAAATTGAAGAGGAATGGTAAATGAAACAAGGGATTCCCATATGATGAAGGTTATGTGGGGCTGAGTTCTGCACCTGGGCAAGGCTTAGTTCCTGCAGGACATTACCTACATCACCCCTGAGTTTATTAAGTTGTTTAGTCCCTGTCCTTGAGCTGTCACCGAGTTGGTGACGGCAGACTCCCAGAGGTGCTCCCCAGGCACTGCTCTGCCATGGTCCTGTTCTGAGAGCACAGGTATCCCCCCAGGAGCAGACAGATGCCTGTGCTGGAACATTGCTCGCGGCAGAGGTGGAAGCAGCTCCTTGATTATGGCCTTTGTTTTGGAAAGCAAGAGGAAACACTTCAAGGGAGGTCAGTGAGGCCAGGGATAAACAGCAGCAATAGCAGTCTTGCACAAATAAGCAAGAAAGCAATGCAGAGAATCCCTCCACAAAGTCATGTCAAAACAAATGGAACAAATTGAAATGCAGTAGTGAATGTAGTACCAATAGTAAATCACTGATGTAAAACATTTAAATGTACAACAGGAATCCCAGCAGCTTACAAGCTATTGGAGCAGTTATTTCTGATGAAATTTGGACATCAATTTGTTCCCTAAAATATTGTTTGTTGTTCACACTCATCAGCTATGCACAATGGGGTAAGAAAACAGCTGTCTACAAAAACCAGGAGCTGTTTTAAAAAATTGTGATGCTTTGGGTTTAGAAGTTCTTCTCCCTTATAACTCACTGCAGTGTTCTCTGTGCTCTGGCATCTTTCCTCTTGTAAGCTATAGGATAACTGGGAAAAAACAACCCAAGCCTTTGTATAATAAAAAAACATTTTGTCAGGACTTTCAGCCTTCCTGTGGCTCCCTACAGTTCAGCCAGCAGTTAGGCTGGTATGAAACCATGCCACAAGACCTGAAAGAAATAGATTTGATGCTTCAATGTCTATTTCTCTCACTACTACTCTTCCGGGGAGAATAAAAACACATTACAAGCACACGTTACAAGCACACCCAGTTCCTTACCAAACAATCCAATTAAAAGTGTTCTTCCTTCAGCAGCTTTATTTTATGACTTAGGAAGAGTCTCTGCCTCCTGATGTTTGGAGCACATGTGAGGTAAGCAGCTCTAAACCCTCCCTATTCCTAAGGGTTGCAAATTTTTGCCACTTCATCACAAGAGTTTTTAGTAATGTCATTCAAAGCAGCTCGTCACCAAAGAAGTCTACATGAAACATGTCAAAAGCTGAATTAACACAGGGAGAAGAGAAAGATATATTAAGTAAATACAGAAAGGGCTTTCTCTTACAGTTTTGCATAGAGCAGTTGAAGGTCAGGATCTGATGGACTCCAGGCAGAGCACCCTTGCACTCTGGCCCAGCAGAAGTCTCTGCCCTCCAGCAGGGGCCTGTTGGGGCTCTGCTTTGGTTATGAGTGACTGGTACAAGCAAAGTTACACTCAAAAAAAGATGCTTCTCACCATGTACACCCCAGGCGTTGACTCCTGCCTATAGGAGTCTGCCCAGGCACTGGGCTTTTTGCAGACTGCTGACAATATGTGAGTAAGCAGACCAGCAGGCAGGACAGCACACGCCATTTCCATACAAAGGGGATTTGCACATAACTACTGCCTGATCCACATGAGCAGGGCTATATCTGCACCACCCTGACACCCTGTTTATCACAGACTAATTTTAGCTTCTCTCAGGACACATCTTGAGACCTTGGTAACTGAGTTCACTCAGCACATAAGTGTTAATCCATCAGAAGATCAGTCCGAACCGCACCACTGACAGGCTGGCCAGGTGTGGCTGATGCTGCTTCAGGGGATCACAGAGATACCAACAATTCAAATGCAGTATTCAAATGCACAATCATCTCTGCTATTACACATAAGCTGGCTAACATTCAAGCTATTGAGAAAAAGCAGCCATTTGTCTTCCTGGGTCCGCTTTTATGAGCTTCTAAATTACCCACCATCATCCAGAAAGCGATCAAACTGTATTTATGAGTAACGCATAAAATTCAAACAAGACCTTTATTTACATTAGGTTTTCAAGCTCTGGTATTGCAACATACATAACAAAATTTCATACTACGTTTTTATAAGAAATCAGGTTGAAAAACTGATCTACAGAATCAATTTGTCAAAACTGACTAAGCAGAAAATGCATCAGCTCAGTTTCAGAGTACTCTGTCAATTTTATACCGCCTGCTATCACTCGGAGTATTCGCGACGTCATGGTTATAGAAACAGAGTGCTCATGCAGGTTAATTTACAGTGAACTCTCAGAGAGAATGTTTCATTCCTCCTTGTTCAGAAGAGGCCAACGCTCTCCACATTGTCTCACAAAGCTATTAAGGATCCAAATGGGGAGAAAACCCGGTTTATTAGGAAATATTCAACAGAAATGAAACAAGATTTGGCAAGACAGAGTCAGAACTTAAGCTGCTTGATAAACACGATTATAATCTCATTCTGTAGAAAACAAGGTGTACTGTAAAGATTAATCAAGTCATTTTATTCCAATATTAACATTATGCACCAACTGACATGAGTGTCTAGGTAACGTGAAATGTGCTGCCAAGCTGACTTCTGTAATGCACGCGAAGGATAAATGCAACAGTTCTGCTCACTGCCAGAAACAAAAAAATGGCTTCAGGAGCAAATAACACTGATTGATACTGTGCTCAAGCACTACCTAACAAAATCTATTAACCTATGGACGGGGAAAGAAAAAATAAAATCTTTTTTTTTTTAAAGCAGCTTTGTTATCTTACTTGTGACACCTTATTTAAACCCCAAGTATTACCTCTTTCTACCAGCATAAATACGGAGCCTTCTGCACCCTTTATGATGTGGTTACAGACACAAAAATGTTATAGTTGAAAGCAAGAGCTAGGTCAAGGAATTTCAGACTTTGAAATCAGCAAGATACAAAGCTAAAATTCATACGTTCCATTTCAAGTTATGAATACTTTCACTAAAACATAAATATTTTAACATATATTAATTTTCTGACATTCAAAATTGTAAAGTCAATATGGCAGAATTATTGTTAAAAGCACATATTTACAAATATTCTTTTTTCCATACATAAAGTATTTGGCATAATTATAACAATCTTACTGCATACACAACTGTTTGCTTCTTTTTCACATAATGGTACACTCCTTATTAAAATTTACCAATTATGTACAAAAATACTCGAACATTTATTATAGAAAACCTCTATAACCACCCTCAGCAGCTTATAACTACTGAAGGCTTCAGAGAATATAAAAAGTGGTCACTTTCTTCCAGTTAAGCTATCAACAAATTGGACACAGCTAAAATCAACGTGAGCTTCCCAACAAAAGAGGGAGAATATCTTTAGCGGCGTGATTTAAAATGCAGTTCATACATCTGTTCCCAAGCACGTGTTAAACGGTCAGTAAAAGAAAGAGGATACCAAAAATACATACAGAAGGTGCTTTTGTCCCTACGGCTTGGCATGGTGTTAGCTTTCCAGATGCCAGTCACTAAGGTACACCCTAAGGCCAAACACTGCCCTCTGATAGCAGATGATGGTGATGAACTTGACCTAAAAAGCGAACCCCAACTGATGCACTGCTACATACACATCCAAAGAGCCATTTGGAATTTTTGCTAGGTTTATACAAAACTGTTAACGAACTCTGAATTTGCTTTTGAATTACTTTACTGTAATTCATACTGTAATTCATATTCATACTTTATTTGTTTAGTGTATTGCCTTGGCACGACTCGGTGCTAACTCCAGCAATCAAATTAGATGAGTGTGTTTTTTGTACCCATGAAATACAGTGATTGTATTTTAGGGTGATCTCTCAAAAACAGCAGAGGACCTCCACTAGCAATTAAAACAAAAAAAAAAAAAGACACTAACTGGAATAATAAAGGTCGGTTGCACCTCAAAAAGCAAAGGATGCACTGGGTACAGTAAAACACTAATGGCACCAGAATGGTGCTCTACACTGAATGAAATGCAGGCATCTTTCCATCTTAAAAATAACAGCAACCAAGTGTTTGCTTCAAAAATTCCAAAGCACATTCTCGCTCAGCTCTCTGCAGTATAACTTGCATTGTATCCGTTCTTCCACAGACATTTGAAACAACCAACCCATCCACTGCATGGGAGAAACGACTTCCCACCTACTTGCGGAAACAGCTGAGCCTACAGACTGCTCGATTAGACCACGTGCTGCTATTTCTAGCAGTAGAGACCCAGTCAGAATGTTTTGTTTTGTCAGGAGCATTCATCTGGCTCACATGAGAATTGCAGGGTTTAGGTTTAAATTTTTAAATAAAAATAAAGTACAAAGGAAAGCATTTATCAGTATTCATCATCATGACATTAAAAAAGAGTCTCTCATTCATGCTTCCTATAATATCTGGCAACCTAAATTAGTAATTTCATTTTAAAATGTGCAACGTAACATCAATAAGCATTTAAAAGTTACTGAAAGGGAAAGGTGGGCAAAATATTAAAGTGCCTAACTAAACGCATTTTACCATTTTTAAAAAATATTATTCCTTAAATGGTAAAGAATTCCTTGTGATCAGATCCCAGATGGCTCCTCATAGCTGGGACACCTTGCGCGGCAACGGCCTGGGCCGCGGGGCCGGCTCAGTCCTCCTGCTGCTGCTCTCTGCGTTGCTGGGCCGGCCCAGCTGCGGCTTGGGCGGCAGGGCAGGGGGGTCGGTGGGCGGGATGGAGAGGCTGTGAGGTAGAGGGACGGGGCGCTTCAAAGTCCGCTCGTACACGCTGTAAGGCGGCGGGGTTTTGCTTTCCTTCCTCACGGGCTCCTCTGGGACGCTGTAGCTCGGGACCGTCACCGGCGGTTCGCTGCCTTGACTTTCAAAGCCCGATGTCTCCGAGGTGCTGCATCGGCTGAGCGAAGAGATACCGCTGCTGTAGCTCCCTGACAGCACCGGAGAGTTGGATATGAGCCCCGTGGAATGGTACTCCACCGGAGACGGCGTGAATGACTGCACAGACCCCTGCTTAAAAGAAAGGGCGTGAGAAGAAATTAGCGGCACTGAACTGGGCAGGGCACTCCGGTGCTCGGACTGGAAACGCACAGAGGCACTTGCGCAGGTTCTGAAGCTTGGTAAATGTAGCATTGCATCTTGGTTTTAATTAAGATTCAGTAAGAAACCAATAAAAACTCATTTCAGGAGTGCCCAAGTATACCCTAAGCAGTGCTCATGCCAGTAATTCATTTAAGTGAAAGCAAAACTGTATTTAATTGTTGTCTTACTATCTGGAAAAATCTGGAAGCCTTTAAAATGAGCTCTCAGCTTTCCCAGTTCTTTTAAGTGAAATCCATACCCACGCATGGTGTCTGCCTAGTGATGTCCTGCCCTCTAATGCCAAAACACAGGATTTGCATCACCTTCCATGCTGATGCTGCAGTCTCTCCTTCAACATTCATTTTCCAAAGTTTTTCTCACAATTTCAGTGCATGGTCATGCAAAAAAAGCACATTTACATTGTGGAGTTTAACTGCAGCCTAACCCCATCACCCAGGTGATTTTTGGATGCACTGTGCCACTGTGCATGACACAAAACACCATCACAGCTCTGGGGACAAAGGAGGGTGAAGACATGAGGGTGTGTGGGAAGGTGAGAGCCAGGGAGCTGAGGGCTCAGCACCAGCACTGACAAAAAGCAGAGGGCAGGGACAGTAAAGCCACCACGGAGAAGTCCTATTCTAGTGGAACAAGTTCGGCAACTGCTCTAACAGGTTAGAGTACACCTTACAAGTTGGGAAAGTTTGGCAACTTACCTAATTGTGACTAGAGCAATCAGACAACCTAGACTTAACAGTCTCAAGCACAGGCTGAAAAATGGATGGAAAAATCGTATCAAAGAGAAATTCCTGACCGCAATTCTTATTAGACTGCTTGGCATCCAGCTGCTCAGCTTTAGATGAAATTGTGAGCTGTGCAACAAGGGTAGGGAAGGATGGCAGAGGAGCAAAAACGTATAGAGCTGGTTGCACTGACTTCATTCCACTGAGATAATCTCAGATACTAAGACTGGATCCACAGCACACTGAAACCAATGGAAAGATCTTCATTTGCATCAGGTTTTGTACTAGGATGGCAGCATGTAACAGTTGGAACAAAGACTAAAAACTGAGCCATGTGAACAAAGGAAAAACAGAGCAGATTTTCCTGCAACCTCAGTGCATGCTGAAGATATTTCACACATTGTGGAGATGCTGAATATTAAGCATTTGCTTCAGATTCAAACCCTCTGTTTCTAAAGAAGTCGTAACTGCACTCCTATCCACGCAAACATCCAGGGTCAAAGTTTTCAAGTAAATAATGTAATTGGTTCAAGTTCCAAGAGCAGTAGATGCTTGGGTTAAGTGACTATAGATAAAAATTAGGGGCTTGGCTTTTGACATTCAGAACACAAGCAAATACATGTAAATACTGCCTACTTCAATTTAGCAGCTGAGCAGGAGCAAGTACTTCATTCCTGACAGTGCTGCACACTCTGTGTATCATAATGAATAGCAGTCTAGACACCAAAGGAGTCTGGATATTCATGGCTGTCTAGAGTGAAATCCAGCAACTCTCCGAAGTTCCTTTGGCCAGCATTCCTCTACTCTCAAACAGCAATCCAGAGTTTGGCTGTAAAATGCTTAAATTCCATCCAGGCCTTTAGAAGGAAAGGTTAGGACAAGTTTTAAACACCTTAGGAACCATCAATTCAAGAACACAGTCAGAGTTGGTCACCTTTTGTGCAATATTCTAATGCTCTGAAGAGATTCCTAGTAAGAATTTGATCAGAAACTTGGCATCAGCGCTCACTTCAGCACATGTACCATGGTAACGGGACTACAGGACACTTGATAGCAAGCACAATTACTCTCTGTTGAAACTGAGCCACTTTGCAGCCACAAGTGGAAAACTAATAGGTGCGTGGGACAATAAAGAAGAAAATGACTGCAGAATTATGATTAAGAACTTCACGGGGAAAGGAGGTCTTTTGGGGGTGTCACTTCCCTTCTCCTCAGGAGATGTGCACGTTTGCAGCATTTATTATGCACTGAGTACCTGAGGAATCACTTCAGCAGGAATGCTCTCTAACTGAAGCACCAGTCTTGCTCGTTTTGAGTTGCTCTAGGTTGTTGATCCCATATTTCCAACAGCACAACCATCTCAGCTTGCATGCGTTAGCAGAAGTTAACCCTGAGACTAATATGCTGTCCGTCAATAGCAAGGTTTTCTTGGAGAATGCACTGATGCCTTGCAGTGCTGCTGGAAACAAAGATTTCCTGGTCAAGTTTTCTAACCAATAAGCTGTTGCACAACAAATGGGTACCAATATCTTCAAATACACTGAAACAGAAATGAAACCTGCTAAGAGGAATCCTTCTTGCTACAGGTGCCTAACTGTTAGAGAAGAATCGATGTTCATTCACAGCCTCTGCTTAATGTTTCCTACTGACAGGCTTTAAACTATTTCCAGCTTCTCCCCTGGATTCCCTGCAGAGGCAATGAGTATTAAAATTAGTGGAGCAGGGATTACCCTCTGAGACTCCTAACAGAGCAGCTTTGGATGTTGGAGGAGTAAGAGGAATGGGCTGCACAACAGGTTCTCCTTCTGACACTGCTGGAGATGGCATTCTGGACTAAGTAAATCAGATGACACTTCTTACATTTATTTTGTACACTCCATTCTTTCCCCTTACTCAAGAGAGCTTGATTATGCACAGAGGTGAGAAGTCTAATACTGACACTGTGAAGATAAGATTTCTTACCTGCAGTTTTTAAAATCGTCAGATCTGCCGTGATTGTTATGGCTTTTTATTCTTGTGAATGTATTTTGTACAGGCATATAATAATATGTACAAAATATAATAATAATGAATAAAAATGCTAATATAATGGAAGAAGAATATAATATAATCTCAAATAACATATTAAATATATACGATATACCCTACAGCACATACGATCTGTCCCACAAAGGAGGTTGAGTTGCAAAAAGTCAGTACCTTCATTGGTGATCTGCCAGCAGGAGAAGGGGAAACAGAGGCTATGTGTCTTGCTGGTGATGCTGTAAAGTGAGAAAGATTCCAATGCAGTCTTTGTCTTACAGTTTTCATTAAGAAATCTCCGTAAGAGGTAAGAGATCATTCCACCCACAAATATCTCTAGTGCTTTCTGTGTACTTGCTCAGTAGTTGCAAGTAGTCTTAAAAATTCTGTTTCTTTTTTCAGGATTATCTTGCCATACAACAAAATGTAAGAAATTTCTGCAGCCATCTTCCATGACCAATTTTATATCATGAAAATTTGTTTATACCCTATCAAACAATAACAGGATTCAAAGAGAGTGTGCATTTTCTGCTCCCCCTTTTCCCTTTCCTTTTTCCTAAGAAATACATTCCATATTTAATGTCAAATAAGAAAAAATACAATACAAAATGTATTTTGAGGCATAAGGCTGAAACTTCTAAAAGTTTTCGCTCCCTTGAGAACAATTATATTTATAATACTACTTAATCTGTCTGATCTTTACGTGGAAATTAGTCTTTTGAAGGGCAAATTAGTTACAGTAATGGAACTCACATACTTCCATGACTGCTGAGCATTTTCTGGCAAGTAAGATTCTTTTTCATTAACAATAATTTCCAACTGCTAACCTCTAATTATTGTAAGATCAAAAGATTAAATTTGATCATCCACCCTAGTATCAGAATAAAGTGTCTGAAATTCCTCAGTCATTAAGTGAAGAGGCAGAGTACTGAAAAGAGAATGCTACAAATAAGCTTAATGAGAGGAAAATATATGCAGTTCTACAGCCTTCCATGTCAGTAATTGAATAATAAACTAGCCTGCCCAGAAAGTTAAATGTTAGTCAGAGTGGAAAGAATCAAATCCCTCAAGTAAATCATTTTTTGAATGGAGTTTAGACCAAAATGTCCATTAACTCACCCGTCTGTGCAGGTCTTGGTGGTACAGGAGGAGATATAAGCTTCCCACTGTCTGATGTGTTTCTGGCTTCTTTCCCACTGTCCAGGCTCCAGCTGCTGGGAGTGGCATTTACAGCTGGAAGAGAATGGAAAAGCTGACACGGGCATCACCACTTCTAGCTGTCACATTCAGGCTCTCTGACTTGCCTTTCTTTGTTTGGCTACAAATATACAGAATGAAAACTAACTGCATGCCTAGAAAGCTCTCACACTTACATCAGGATTTGAAAGGTTCTTAAATAACGTCTGTCAGTCTCCTGATTTGCCTAACCTATACATTTGGCCCTCCGGTCAGTTTGAGGCTGTACAGCAGTTTGGACTTCAATAACAAGAGCAGCTGAGATAGGGCCCTGCTGCACTGCAAATCCGGCCACAAAAGGAAATAAGCTTGAAGCCTGTTAATATTATCAGTTTATCTTTGTACCAAACCCTTATTTAGAAGTTTCTAGGCAGAGGAGGACAGATTATTCACATTCTGTTTCCATTAACTCATTTTATATACAGAATGGACTAAAGATGGGAACTCGCTGAATTCCAATCAACATCCTTCAGAAAGCCTTCAGTGCTAGCAGGCTTTTGTTGCCAGAACTGAAAGAAGGTGGAAAGAAGGGCACAAAATTGAGAGAGAATGGGGAGAAACAAAAGCGTTTGAAGAAAATCAAATGAATACATTATTATGGATTAGCACAATTTATATACACTGTTTACAGACTGGTTCAGGATCGTGCAAATCAAATATCACCTTGACATGTCTAAAATGGATGTTCTGTTTATCTGTGTTACTTTTTACCAAACACCATGACTTTAACCAAATGATCCCCATAGGGCTGGGAACAGCTTCCGTACTAAAACTAGATCACTACTTGTCTTCATATAGTCACTACTATCAGAAAGAACAAGTCAGACAGAAAGTTAGGGCATTTAACACGAACAGCACACTAACTAAAAATCTGCAGTTTTTCTTACATGTCCTGAGAACAGTGAAGAAGCTGCTTCCAAAAACTAACAAAAAAATGAGACAAGTTAAAAAAAAACAAACACTGGGAGGTGAAGAATTCCTGAGACTTTTAAAACCCCAAACCTTTCACCAAATCCAAAGCTTTTTCAGGAAATAACACGATCATGCCTGGCTTTGACAGTTTCCTTCTCGTTGGCTCATACCGCAAATGTGAGAAGAGACCTACCTGGATGGACTTTGTGCTCATTTACAAAGATTAAATGAAAAGCAAAGTACTGCTGCTAAACACCAAATGACGTTATCAGTTATTGCTATTGCAGCAACACTAAGGTATATCAGAAGGACTGAAAAGGCACTGTGCTACTCTATACAAGACTTAACACAATAAGTACAGTACAAATAACATTTGTTTTATAGCTGTAACAATATTGGTACAGTATAATTGCACGTTAATTGACCCTGAGAACAGCACACAGAATAATCAGTCTATTTTCTAGAGGATCATTTTGCCTTTTTATTGGATTCATGCAATTCATTGTTTGCTTTTCATTGTAAGCTGTCACCTGGCAATGTAGTTTTGCCTTCATCCTAAAAACGACGTGGCACCAGGCCTGGATACTTCAAATTCCTGAATCTATCGAGAAGCTACTTTTTCCTTTCAAGTTACCCAAGCAGTTAGTTTTTTGGACTGCTTATGTCCCTGGGAGATAGTATTTATCTTAACAACTCTACAGTGTACTTGGCTGCACAGGCTTTGACATTTTCACATCATTATATTATTTTACATTTTTCATTATGTGAAAAATTTTACATCAAAGGATGTACAAATTCTTATGCAAATCAGCTCTTAGTGAACAAAATCTGATTCCTAGTCAGTTCTTGTCATAGTTTTGAAATGTTTTTAATTCATCTATTTTATTGTAACCTTAAATCATGGTGCAGCAAAGAGTAGCACTTAACGAAATTATGGAGTATATAATGGATGCATGGCATATAACAAAATACTGGAAAACAACTTTGCAAACAATATTGAATTTCCCCATGTGAAAAATTATAAAAGAAAATACTTTGTTTATTGACATTCATTGATTTCTTATTTACTCAAATTAGGCCAAAGTGTAACCAAAAGCACAGCGAACGTTTGTCAAGGGGATTTGCAGGCAGACAACTTCAGAACTCTGCCCATTTCTTTAGCTTCCTTTTGCCCCAGCCTCAATAAGTTCAACTTCTCTAGGCTTCAGCTTCCCACATTTCTCTCTAACATTTCTAACATCACAGTTGAATGGGGGCAAGGACAGATTTCTCAAGCAGCCTGCTGCAATGTTTTACTGCACTGTCCCTTTCTGCAAACCTTTGGGCCCTTCAGAGCATAACACTCAGTTCAAACAGACCTGCTTTTCCCCTTTTTCGGCAGTGTTTTGAAACTTAGGAATATTAGCATGTTTTATTTGTGAGAGTTGCTCCAACAGAAATGCTTCCGATGTTAATATGTTGGCGCATGACATCAAAGGTGGATATTGGTGGTATGGCTGAACCTTCTCACCAATATCCTATTGCATTTTGTTGCCTTGAGACAGATGGCAGCAGAGGAACACTCTGACAGAATGGTGTCTGCCACTTCTTCATCATCATTGCTGCTGATGGGTTCAAGACTATGACCTCTGGACATGCGCTTTCATCCCCCCCATCCTTTCTCTGTCCCCAGTAGGCTGACATTGGAACTCCTCAAAATAGACCAGTGATCTTTTTTCTGTCTGTCTCTCTGACTCTTGTTCTCTCTGTTTCTCTCAATTTCTCTTGTGGGTGATCTCTTTTCTGTGTCCATCTCTCTGTCTCCTTTGCTCTTTGTCCATTTTCCTCCATTTTCTCTTTCTGTTCTTTTTATCTCATAAAGTTGTTAAGTGATTGCAAGATTTATTTCTCTTTCTTAGAAGTCATAGCTCTTATAAAGTCATTAAGTGATAAACTTGTTAAGTAATCGTGAGACTGATTTTGGTTTCTTAAGGTCGACTAGTTTAGCTCTGCAGTTTAAGATAGATTTTCAGTGTGCCATCTTCTCAAGTCATATCATTTAGCTGTGCAGGTAGAACAGATTTAATTGTTAAAGTGCCAGTATTTCATGTGCCAAAATCCAGGGATAACTGTAGTAAATAGATTCTTCCTAAAACTGATGATTGCATATGGATCTCTGCATGTCATATCTTATGGACAGGACATGACATTGCTGACATTCACTGATGCTTGCTGATCAGTTATGGAGACTTAACAGTGGATGTGAGCACAGTGAGGCGGTGGGTGGTGCGTTTCAGCTGCAGTGACAGCGACATGAAAGACGAGCCACGTTCCAGACAGCTATGCACAGCTGTCACAGCACAGAATGAAGAGCGTCTCTATCAGTTCACCCACATGAATTGGCTAAGGGTGGTGACTGCATTGAAAAACAGTGTTTTGTAGCTGAGAATTTGCTCTATCATATAGCGTTACTGTGCTTTTTGTATCTGTTGTATTTTCCATGGAATTAAATTGAGGCACTACTTTCAGAGAGACCTATGTAATATTTTGAAACTCAGAGATAATGTTATATGCTCAAGACAATGTGCATTATATTTTCGCTGATTAACACAGTTAGTATAGTGCAAAATTTCCACTCACCTTTGTCAGGGCCAGGCAGATTAGAATCACTTCGTGGCAAAGCACCATCTCCAATATGATTAAACAACATTCTCTGTAAATCAAGAACAGAATGGTTTATTCATAACTGCAGTTGTGAGTAACCTTTGAGAGAATAAATATATTTTTGTTATTATCCCTACCACATGGGACTACTTGGAGGTAGAGTGATAAATATCACCTAAGAACATAAATACTTGAATAAAAACACAAAATAAGGTGTATACTAGTCTGAAAACTGTACACACTGAAATCAGTGGGAGGATTATAACATACTGAATTCTGACAGTTTCCTGCTCCCTGAATGACAAAATAAGGCTCACTCCTCAGTCAGGTATCTGACTGAGTTAACCTGACTGAATACTAAACACATGGAGGATCTGATTTGCTATCTTTGAAAAGCATTATGTGTTATTTCCAACACTAACCTCTTTCTACCAGTATTACTCTTGCTTCTCTTCAGGAAAAGACCTGATCAAGTCTCTTCTTTCTTTTTGGGTTGATTTTAAAAAATAATCACAGTAAATTTATGAAATGATTTTATAATTCCACCAATTATTTCTTTTGGCAACATTCAAATAATCAGTGGATCACTATTTTATCTTGACAACAGGAACAAACAAAATATAGTCAATCCTACAAGTAATACAGATGTACATTCCAAAGGAAACAAGAACAGAGTAAACATTATGTTTTTTTTTTTTTTTTTATAAGAAAAAATGAGGCAATATGTGAAATCCAAATCTGTAAATCTCTATTCTCTTATCACCTCCCAGTGTTCACAGAGCCAAGTCATTGAGACATGATGCTATGGTTGCACACAATGGCAAATCCTGCTGCAGAGCAATCATCATGGATCTAACACATTGCAGTTCCGTATTACAGAATGAGGAATAGATACTTAGCCAATCCTACTTGATTTAAAACATCTCATATGAGAATGAGTTGGCAGATTTTGAGTAAACTGGGTTTGCTGTCTGTGCTGTATTAATCATACTGGATCAGGCATCATCTGTTTTCCCAGAGCTACCATTAAACTGAGGTGGCGTAACTACATAATTAGTGATAGAAAATGTGATCATATATTCCTATCTGATCTGGATCAAATGTTCACTGCATAGAGATTCTGTGGATATTAGGTGGGCAAGTGTGGTGATGTTGCTGAAATCTCTTATGTTGTGAAGGTCAAGAGCAGAAGCTGGAAAAGCAACTGAAATTGGGGAAGCTAAAAGAGGCAAAAAGCTTCATGATTTACAGAGACATGAGGACATATTGAAACAATGGAATATAAAACCATACGGAAGAGCAAGAGCAATCACAGGATATTTAATGAAATTCAAAAGAATCAAAAACATGAAAGCCAAAAAGCTCCACTAAGAAGAAGTAAAGCACAAAAACTAAAAGAACCAGTCAACAACAAGAGACATTCACCCTCAGCGTATGGGAGGAGCTAGAGACACACCATACAACTGCTCAGCCAGAGATCAAAAAGCAATCACAAACAGATGGTGACCAAACACAGTTGTACATAGATGACCTTGAGCAGCAATTTCAATGAAGAGATCAGATGAAGTACTGCTGTGGTATGGTTCTATGCAATCCATCAAACTTCCTTAAAAGAGAGAGCTGGATTTGGACTTGAAAAACGTGAATTTTGCCTGTGCATCTCATTCTTCCAGGTTGAAATCTATTGTGAACCTTGCATTCATTAAGCCAAAGACCTTCATAAATGGGTGATCTCTTTCTCGTGACTGCAGTGTGAAGCTCTAACCAAGACTTAAAAAAGTTAACTTGTGTTAGAATAAAAACGGAGAGCATGAGTTAAAACTTGACCATCTAAATTCTGATAAGAGTTCCAAGTATTCTTAGGATGTATCTCCCTACAATTGTTCTTTGAGGATTTCTTTTTCCCATCTTCCTCATGAGGCAGAGAATCAGAACTTGCCTTCTGATCACAGTTCATTTTTAACGCTCAGAAAACAGAGCATCAGAGAAAGAAATTGCACCTTTTCCCAGAAAGATACATCCTCATTCACAGTTATAAGGTAAAACTGTCAGACCTTCTCATCTCTGAAACATGCTTCACTGTACAAGCAAGATAATTTTCTACTTACCCTCTCTTGGGACACTGAGGGTAGAGACAGATTGGGAGATTTTGCTGCCAGGCGAGTCTCTGAGAGCGTGGAGGCTGGGCATACATGCTCCTCAGCCTCCCTTATCGAATCTCGGGTGGAGTGGGAAACAGAAGCCGCATTCCACTTGGCAAAGCAAGAGTTTGCAGTCTGGGAGCAAAAATGGGATAATTTTTCTTTGCGGCAAGCTGTAAAACCGCATTATTTAAAGAACACCTCCTCATCTTTCCTGTATGTTGGTTTGGCTCCACAACTAGTGAGAAAGTGCCCAGCTGATAGACCAGCAAGCAATTACTGACACCTGTTGTTAAGTCTGGCTCAGTTTTAATAATAATTCTTAAGCCCTCAGGTAACAGCAAGAGGACTTCAACAGAAAGGAAGAAAAAGTTAAATCAAGAGTCAATTCAATAACTGAAGAAGAAAGAGACAAGAATACAATAACTACAGAGAAACCAGAAATCCAATTCTAAAATTCAATCAGAATCAAAACTTCTGGTGGAAATGAGAACTACTGCTGAAAAGAGGGCCTTTCACAGGATACTTATGTTTTCTTCTTTCTCAGCTTCAGCAAGATGAGCATAGTGTAATACTGTGGATTGAAACAACATCTATAGAAAAGGAAAACACTTTAGGAAAACAGGTCCATTCAGAAGAAAAGATGAAAAAAGGATTCAAAACTGCCTAGCTTACCAAGACCATTTTGCATTTCAGTAACTAAAAAAGATTCAAATTTTATACAGACCTATGTACCAGTAATTTTAAGATAAGGACTCAACTCATTATTTCCTCTGGAGTAACAAAACATCATTCTTTTCCAAAACTCTGCTGAAAATAGAAATTGCCACATGGAGTGGGTTACAATCTCACAGTGGCTAGGATTATCTATTTCAGAAGAAACTGAGGGAAGTTTCCAGTTTTTCTTCTTCCCCAGATTGAGCAAACACTGCTGTTTCAGTCAATCAGGATATGCAGGTCTTTTTCCAATGAGTAAATATCAAAACTAGATCTCAACCTTAAAAAGGAAGCAGAAATGTAGCCAAATACAGTATATTCTCTTCACATCTCTTTTGTGTGCGTGTGTGCGTGTTAAGAAGCTTTCTGCTTATAGAAACGAAAAAACTGAAAATTAACAGCACTGAGCAGACAGTGAAACTGTCAAAGTTCAACAAGTGCCTTTATCATCTTCTTAACTAGAGTTAAGAAGTTATCTTCCTACCTGTGAGGCTTCCAAAGAAGTAGGGTAGATGGCACTGCAGGGTCGCTCTCTGGGAGACAGGCAAGAGTTTTCTCGGGAATGCTTATGTTTGTCAGACAACAGAGGAGAGGCTAGAACACAAATGTGTCAAGTGATTTCACAATGAAATTCAGTCATCTCAATTCTATAAGACTATTTATGACAAAGAAATCCTCAGCCACTACTAATGCTCATTCTCAAAAAAAAAAAAAAAGAAAGAAAAGGAAAAAAAAGGCCAAATTTGATGTCTGGTGACATTGTGCAAAAATTATTTAAGGATTCAGCTGTGAAACAGATCAAGAATCATTTAATTCAGTTTACCACAGGAGGACTGACCTCTTGCACTGGATGGAGCAGAACTGGTCACATTAGGTGAAGCAGAATGAGTAGAGCTCAAGCTTGAGGTAGATGGACTTGGCTGTGTATGGAAAAGATAGTGTTGTTACCACATCATACTTATTAGTTTGGAAAGAAAAATTTTTAATGTATTTCACCCAAACTTTTTTTTATTGTAAAATAAATAACTAATAATTTGTTATTGATTTTTCAGCAAAACAGTGTAAAGAATATTAATGTAACTAGACAAAAAGCTTTAGTACAGTATCAAATAAGTAGAAATACAACCAATATATTAACATAACTACATCAGTGTGATTACTGAATAGAAAAGTCTGGATAAAGTCAGATAATTTTGCATAGCACATTGAATTTGTCAAAAATTCTTACTCGAAGTTTGAAAGAAACTGTTATATAAAAATTGTTCTTTGTAAGTCAAGGAGACTAACAGCCCGTTTAAATATTTGTTTTTAAAACGTATCAGCAATAACTTCTAGATTTCTGAATGAACTAATAGAAACATCAATTTAGTAAATAACTTCACAAGAAAAAGAAAAGGAGTTTGAAGAATGACAATAATTTGTACCTGCATGTTAAAAACTTCATCAGAACTTTCTGACTGCCCAGTGATATTGCTGACTTCGGCAGAAGCTTGGGATGACAGTGATGAGGACGAATACCGATTGACAGCTGGGTAACTCAAAGGACTATTTTAAAAATAATGAAACACAAAATGATTTACTCTAGTTGTCAGTTATAATTTTTCATGTGAAAACAATACATGCTATTAATCTCCACAATTTAATCTAAATTTTCTAAAGAGGAAGAAGAGGGAAAAGAGAGACAGAAGCAGCTATTCATACCTGAAGATACTTCAGACTGACCTTAGAGAAAGCACACACACAGTAAAAGTATTCTTTGGATCATCTTCCACGAGTAATAAAATCTATCAATTTCTAGTAATTTAACTTGCCTGCGTCGCGGTATTACCCGAGCACCATCTGGACTCATAGAAACAGGTACTGAGTTTCGACACACACGAGGACTTCCATTTGGAAAATGGATAGGGCTAGCTTGTACACAGGCAGAATATTCCTGCAAGTTGTTAAAAGAAGATTAATTGAAATGAACATTTAATTGAGTAGTTATATCTGCATTTTATCCTGCCAAGAAGGACTTGAGGGGCCTGGTGGGTGAGAAGCTGTACGTGAGCCAGCTGTGTGCTCTTGCAGCTCAGAGGGACAACCGTATCAAATGATAAAGGGGTGACCAAGGGAGGTGACTGTCCCCTTCTGCTCTGCCCTCATGAAGTCCCAACAGGAGTACTGCTTTCAGGACCTTCAGCACAAGAAAGGCAGAGGCCACGAAGATGATCAGAGGGCTGGAGCACCTCTCCAGAAGAAAGGTTGAGGGAGCTGGGCTTGTTCAGTCTGGAGAAAAGAAGACTCCAGGGAGACCTCACTGTGGCCTTCCAGGACTTAGAGGGAGCTTATAAGCACAAAGGAGGCCAACTTTTTACATCTAATAGTAAACAGGTCTAATAGTAACAGGACAAGGGAGATTTAGGTTAGGTGTTAGGAAGAAATTCTTCAGAGTGTTTGGAACTGGGTGGTTTTTGAGGTTCCTTCCAATCCAAACCATTCTTTTAGATTAGCCTCATCAGTAGAAAAAATATATTTTAATTTTTTGCTGATGATACTTTCCCTGTAGTCAAACATGATTATCTAGCTGTAGGTGCCCCTGTTCAATGCAGTGGAGTTAGACTAGATGACCTATAATGGTCCCTTCTAATTCTAAGGATTCTATGATTCTATGATTTTTCTCTGCACTGCATGGAAAGTTAATTAACTTTCCCTATGCTCTGTGATACTGTAATTCTGTAAGATGTAATGTGAACAAATAACCAAAAGATGTCACTATTTGTTGCTTAGAAAAATTAACCACTGTTACCGTGGTGTCTTCTGGTTCATCTGTGCACCTGCTCATATACCTGTATTCCCAAGCTAGACTTCATCACAAAGAACTGATCCACCAGCTTTTTGTGCAAAGGCCTCATGTCCTGGGGTACAAACTTCTCATGCACAGCTAAGCCAAACTCCAGAATTTGTGCCTGTAGGAGAGTCCGGAGGAAAAAGAAGAAAAAAATACATTTTAGATCTCTTTTCTTTACACTTCTAACTTTGAACAATCCAGAAAGTATCTTAGGAATCCAAACAAACAACAACAACAAAAACACAACTAAAATGCATATTAAAATAATTTGTTTGCATGCCTGAGAGACCTGTAATCAAAGCAGATCTAAAAGTCTGAGACCAAAATCAGTGATGCACAAGAGGATTTATGGTACTTCTTATTTTACTTGGGCAACCCTGCACACAGCAGGGGATTGGATGTTTCTATGATTATATGAATTGATAACCTCTGAATTATAAATTAAAAGAGTTAGCGATATTAACCTGTAAATTCAAAAACACTGTAATGTAACATTAATATATATTACCTAATTTAAAATGAGCTTAGTGAGTTTGTTTTTGTTTATACTATGAATATCTGTGCCTTTAGCTGATCTGACCAAAAGATATCACTATACTGACAAAAAAAAAAAAAAGGAATTTCCATCTTGCCAAATTCCAATATTCTAAACTTTTTATCCTAATCTGGCAAGAAAGCTTGAAATTTCAACATGCTGCATAGAGTACAGATAGGTAGAAGTCAGTTAAAAGAGCTGAAATGGTATGATAAATTGATCAGAATAATTTGTTTCAGCATTTCCAGCCTTCTTATGCATAACTCCCCTCTTGGATAATCTGCCAGTAATCTGTATACTTAAACTGAATTACAATGGTTAGGTCTCTACATCCTGACATTTTCTGAGGGATAGGGAAGATGGAAACATTCTCCTTTCATGTCTCCCAGTGAAAAATTCTAAATCTTTTCCTTTGGTTTATTTATTGTCTCTTAAAAAGAGACTATTTTAAGTTTAATCATTTGGCTTATTGCATGAGCAAATCAATATCTAGGGATAATTTTATAATCATCTTGCTTTGCTGAAACAAATGTAAACAAAGAGTAAAATAAATAATAATTAAGAAACCCAGTGACTGTTTTATAACATAATCAAATTCTAGAACCTGAGACTTCCATCAATTCATACACAGTTCATTTATTTTTAATTTCACAAATTTTGGTAGCAAATTCTACAGGAATATTCATAATGACAGGACTACAATAAATAGGGAAATGAAGAAATAACAGAATAATTATTTAGTGCATAAAAATTCAATTCTGTGATTAAATCACCTGGTGTTTATTTTAGTGCCTAACCAGACAGGCAATTGTTATTAGTGCTATTAGATATCTTCCACCATGTGTGTGTGTGTATTCTCATATACTAAACACTACAGTAAAAATGATGTTTGTTCTGTCCTTGTGGTAAAATGCAATGTACAAATATTTGTTTAAGCCAAACCATTTGCTGAGAATACTGTTTATTCTGCAGTAGCACTAAAACACATTGTGCAAATATTTGCACATGATCAGCACTGTACAAAAATTTGCCTCTTGTTCAACTCTTAATTTATAATAGTTTGATGTGCTTAAGAGGGACAGAAGGAACTAGGGAGAATATATTAACATGATCTGGAAACATGCTCATATACGAAGCTGCTGTCTATTTGCAAACTAAATCAGAAAATACTGAAGACCACTAAGCAGTTAGTAACCTGTGCAGCTTGATCTAGCATGCTTACTTTGGCAGGGGGTTGGACTCTATGATCTCTGGAGATCCCTTCCAACCCCTACAATTCTGTGATTCTGTAACCTCTGAAATTTTGTACTTTATTTTGGGACGCATCATTTCAGCTAGAAATCCTAGCCAGGATTTTTCCCCACTTTACCTGCTCAAGCATCAGCTCCCTCAGGCGTGTAATCTTCTCTCCATCTTCTGGATGGTTCAAAACATATTCTTTGACAAAGAATGCCTAAAGGAAAACAACAACAACAAAAAAAGAAAAACAAACAAACAAAAAAAATCACAAAATAACAAAGCCAGTAGAAACAAATCTAGTTTGTTAGGTTTTTTTGTTTGTTTTTGGTTTTTTTAACCAACAGTTTCTTCATTGTATTTTTGAAACAAAAGCTCTTTTTGCAAAGCTAAACAAGTAATTTTTCATTTCTGCATTGGTGGAGAGTATGAATAAATAAAATGGAGCCCTTCTTGAAGTGGAATTCAACCAGTTGTTCAATATCCTGGACATATCCTGAATCAAATCTGGAAACTGGCAAATCACAGACGCAATGAAGTAAAGGTCAACTTAAATAAATATCTCTCTCCCATTGATTGTGAACTAGGAGTTTCAAATAATTGCAGAGAATTAGACCAGAAGCCTTTTCATACTAGGAGGTTTGCTATCGTTTAAATACGAAGATACCATAAGGACAGCATGGAATTGTAAGCTACTATATGTATCAAAACCGTGCCAGCATTGTGAGAGCGTTTCTCACAGTATCTTACACACTCTTATAATTAATATTTGAAAGAACTCATGATGACATTGATTTCAGAAAGCCACACTTTTTCACTACAGGAGTATCTGACAAACAATACTTGAATGTGTTACATGACTTTCCATCCCACTTCTAGTGCTCTAATACCCTGTCATAATACCCTGAAGTCATTTTTATCTGCCAGCCATGGCCTGGATGTAGCAGTCACTTTTTGTTCATACCTGCATCTTAGTATGGCACCTATCCTATCCCACAAGAGGACTGTACTAAATTCACCATTCTGCTTAGCTCTATTCTATATAGAAAATGCCCAGCAGCTCATTTGAGAGATTTACAGACCATCTCAGATGTGCATTTGTCACAGAAGATCTCCGTTTACATACACAGTTTTCTCTCCATAGAGTTGAGAGGATAATAGTGGCTGCTTTATGCTGTGTTTCCCACTTGTCTTAGTGATTCACTCACATAGCCCTTACAAGGCCCTCCAACCAACTTCAGCTATTAAAATTTTTGCTGTGCATAATCATTTGTAAATATAAGCAACAGTGGAGCTGGAGATTAATATACCCCTTTCTCTGACAGTTCCAAAATTTCATGCTGTGGCAACTCATGAGACCTGTCTAGAAAATGCTGATACTGTAGCAAAGAATATTTATTTTACATAGCTTTCTCACTGCAGATAAGTCAGTATGAATTCTTATAGGTTTAAATGGCAAAAAGGAGCCCTCTGATACTGCTTGCTAAATTCTCAAATCCCAAGCTTCTGACAGCTGGTTTTTTTCCCCCTCATCTAAAAATCTTGATGTGTTTTCAATATTGAGCAGGTGGTGTCCCAGTAGTTTTGGGCTGAGATTTATACAGAACTGCAAGAACTGTAGTATGAGTCAGAGACGTAATAATTTAAGCAAAATCCCCAGTATTTTATGAGGAAAAAAATAATCAGAATTCAATTAAATCTATTAAGTCTTGGAGCCTGTGGTTTCCAATAATTAAACATGAAAGTGCTTCTACTCAGTTCCAAGCAGATGCAAAGTAATTAAAAGAAAAATACGTTGTAGCACAAAGTGCAATGTAAGAGGTGTTATTTAATGAGCACAAAACACACTTCATGCTTTTTAGCATACAGCTCCCAGAAAGAAACTGCATAAGAGCTATCACTTCTCTAGATTTTCCTAGGATGTATTTCTGTACTAAAAGCAGTGAATGAAAGGGTAGCTCTAACAGACGTAATATCAGCCAAATTACTGCGCAGTTAGAGACAACCCCTTTTTATTAGCAGGAGAAAAAATGGGGAAGAAAAAAAGCAGAATCAAGAAGGTAGCAGTTGACCAAAAGGGATTATTTGCTGGATCTTTTACTTTTTAAAGCTGGGGAAGTTGCCAAAAGGGAAATAAAGGGAAATAAAGTAAAGACATGGTCGTACCTACCTCTTGACCACATGCTTGGTGAAACATGTATGTTGTAATGTCCTATCTTAGATATACAGCCAAAGAGAGAGAGAAGAGGGGGGTACAGGACAAAGGGGAATAAGCTACAAATTAAGACTATCTAGGAGAAAAATTGTAGCTAAGAACAGTAAAAAGAATGGAATGAGCTAGAACCTTCAATAAGCTCACGAACAATGGAGAACTATGCAGAGACGCATAGCCAGCTCAGATGAAATTTGTCTATACTGCTAATTCAAACTGTCAAACTATGTCAGACACAGCTCTGGCATGTCTATATTGCTCCAGCAACTCCATCTGTGGTGCTCTGTTTTGCTAAATAAGCTTTGTTGTCCCTTTTCTTTAAATGCAGGTGGGAGACACCAAACATAGCATTGCTTTACCTTAGCCCCACAGCTTTCATAAATGCTGCAGTATGAATGACAGTTTCTAAGACTATAGCAGAATGAATCTCTTGTAGTTTAACTTAAATGCAGCTTTATCAAATTTACCTCTGTTGAATGAACAACAAATTTTACAGCCTTTAAGACAAGTGGGTGGTTATTCAACTTCAAATTTTCAGTGGAAAAGGCACAAGTAGCTAATTCAAGTGTTTCAAACGACCACTGTGAAAAACTGTGAGATCAAGCCAGGCTGAGAAAAATAGCCCTCCTTTCTTTTTATTGCTATTTCAAAATCTCTCATAAATTTGTGAAAATACACCATCCCCAAAATTTAAGCTTTTCTTAAGATGATTCAGAGATTATAATAACCAGGCACAGCTTCTGGGGACAAATCTAGCACTGAGATAGAAGTTTGGATATTTTACAAGTATATAGCAGTTACAGCTCACTAGATTTTTCTAGAAAACAGTTCTCTAGAATATGGAGAGGCAGAAGAATAAGGATATAGAAAAATGATTACATAAGATAAATATATTTGTTGTTATGAACTATTTGTCTTAAATCAGAACATCATCTCACAAAAGGAAATGTGCTGGTCAGCCAGAAATATCTCCTTACTTGGGGTGGGGTGTACATATTACAGCAATATAGTTAGAACTGACTACTTTTTAAGAAAGATAACGATAAAGAAAAGCACTAACCACTAAAGAATACAAGGTGAATGTTAATGTTCTCATCACTGGAGTGTATTTATGACATTATCTGCAGCAAAACAGTTGTTCCCATAAAGCTATATATATTTAACATCAGCTCACACCTAATATATAACTGCCATTAAATGTATAATTTATAATAGTTTCTATCCTCAATTCATACAGAATTTATCAGTTCAGAGAAATAATTAGAAAGAAACAGTCTTGTAAAAGAATTTTTATAAACACAAAATAAATTGCTCACCTCTTGGTATCTAGTAACACCACCATTAACTGCTGCATCAATGACCCCATTTAGACACATTGTGAGAGGGTTAATGTTTTGCATCTGTCGAGTTTGACACTGACTGATCAGTGTTCTCAGTTGCTGGTTCTTATTTTCTAAGACTTCGATGGCATTCTCAAGGGGACTCATTTCCACCTGAAAGGGGAGTGAGGAAAATCAGTTAAAAAATGAATGATATTAAAGGTAATTCTTTTGTTGAATTCTAAACCTGAAAATAACATTATTCTATGTTGTAGTGTAATGTGACAGAAAGATTTGTTTTTCAACAAAACAAATATCTGGAAAGGGAAACATCACGTAATCAAGGGCCAAAGCAAAGAACTCTCTCTAGCAGGTTAATTATCTGACCCTGGGAGATTGCTCAGCATCTGCTACAAAACACATACTTCAGCATGGTGAAACTTGGGGTTTAGAAGGTTTTGTGAATTGTCCTTGGTAACTCTCCTTAATTAGGGGGGAGGTCAGAGAATGCTTCATTGCACTTAAGGACACAGAGCAAAGCTTAAGCATGGGTGAGCTAATTCCCATACCCGACGTATAATATAGTCAACAGTAGATGGTATGGATGAGAAGTTGGAATACAGGCTTTGATGATAATCGAGTTACAGTCAAGGGCAATCACTGAACAGGATGTGCCTGTCTTCCAGAGAAGCTCTACTCACTGTTGGCATGAACTGCAGGAAAAGCAAAAAGCAGAGAGATGGGAAGAGGGCCTGTAGTTGGCATAACTTACCAAAACATTTAAGCACAAATATGAGTCGTGATCTAGTACATGCCCAGAAAAAAATATGAGAACTAGCTGTAGGAAATGGTGACTATAATGGTAATAAAGTAACTGAGGTGGTTCTTCTATATTCCAATTTCCATGTAATCATTAATTTGAGGTCATATGTAAGGTCTTTGTGGAAGTCAACTAACAAAATTTTGTGTTGCACTTTTTTTAAAAAAATTTTTAACTAAATTACATTTTTTTGTTTTCTGCAAGACAGTCCAGTTTTACAACAGTAACCCTATAATTAATGGGAATTTTGTTAAGAATAGCTTTAATAGGAAGGGGAAAAAATTACAGATGTTATGTTCTCTGGCTCAACAACTGACCAATTTTTTCAGAGATTTTTAGAGTATGAGCACTCCTTAGAATACATTTGGAAAGTATTTAAGGATTTTCTAAGAAATAAAACAAGGCATGAGAAGAAATTACAGTGTGTCAGTAAAAGATTGCTACATTAGACCCTATTCCCACAAGATCTGCGTAGGCATGCTTCCATGGCCATGCTGAGAAGTGACAGTTTCAACAGAGCTCTAGGTAGAAACAGAGATATACCCACATGGCATTTATTACAGTACAGAGAATGGTAAATACTTACATTTCAGGAATGCTCAAAGACACATTAAACTACAGATATTCTAAGTATTAAATTTTATGCCAAAAGAAGTAATTTGTTCACAATAAGCGTTGCCTTTTACTGAGTTCTGGCTGCCCGTTATTGTTCATGGCTTCTTTTTTTCCTCACCTGTTTGAATGAACCATAAATCTGGTTTCCTTGTAATATTTTATGGGATAAGAGAAACTGGACAACTCAAAATACTTTGTAAATAGTTTTGTTGTAGTCAGCTTCAAAACATGCACAAATAAATTACGTCTGGACAATTGATCTTAAGGTTTTCCAATAAGGTATGGATGCAGAACTAAAGCAACACAATACACATTGCAATCAGTCTTATACTCACTACTTCACGTTTTTCCACTTCAAACCAACGAGAGATTCCAGGTAAACTTTGCACCAAGATCAGTGTAGTTCTCTCCACCCACAGGCTCTACAATATACAAAATCAATTTATTTCCATAATTTACCTCTAGAAGTTTAGTGACTATTCCCAGTTTTCTTTGTAAATACATCCACTTAACAAACAGCATACATAAAGAGAAAAAAAAGTACTAATATCCAGGAATCTATTGAAATGTCCATCCCAAAAGCTAATGATTTTCACATTGCTCAGAACTTTCTCAACTAAGCAGTAATTTCTGCCACTTCCCTACTCTTACACACATGGTATTATTCTATATTATTATCTCTGAGACAAGCTGTAAGTTCAAAGGTAGTTTTTAGTTTTAGTCACAGGAATGGAACATTATGCTATATCTTAGCCAAAACTGTCTTTCCTCTGCTCTCAGTAGAGGGAATTTGTGGTAACGCTATCTATACCACAGAAGATTAACTTAGCAATGTTTACCTGTCTGCCTTATAGGCTTCTCTGGAGAAGGCTGCTCTCCTCTCTGCAGTTCTGCCTTCGATGTATCATCAAAGTAAAAAAAAAAAAACAGGTATTTTTTGCTCCCCTATCATCAGCTCCTATATAACTATTACAGGAATGTTAACTAAAATGAAGAGTAAAAGAGTCAAATTTGACCTACTGTTTCCTTTAGAGAATTTGTCAGAACACACTCAGTTTAATAACACAACTGTAACTGATGTTTCAAATAAATCCTTAGGTCTAGTAGTTTGGGAAAGTGCATGGTACTCTACCTTGAATTCATTCTCCTTGTCCTTGGTACCTTTGTGAAACGGCCTGTCATATCGGAATCGCCAGATGTGATTTACTTTGTAAAAACTCTTGATGTTATCTGGAATGCCATCTCTCTGCAGGACTTCTTGATTTTCTGGGATTGGTGTCACAGCATAGATCTGCAAGTCTGCATATAAAGAGTTAAGGCTATTCCACGTCACTGAAATTAGCAAAGCACATTGCCTCCTGAGATATGACAGAATAAAAATTGTTTTCAAAGTCTGTATCATTAAATGCTTCTAGAATACCAATGGCTTAGGAAATGAACTTCAGACACTTTTTGGTTATTTGGGATTTCTTTGTATTATTTTTTGTTGAAATCTCTTATTTAAAAAAGAAAAAAAAAGAAAGAAATAGAGCTACTTACATGGAATAGTACGTGGAATAAAAGGATTTAATTAAATATATACTTATATACTGGATGTCATGCCATGCCAGCATTATATTTTATTGTAAGAATTTGAGTTATTGTAACTTGAACTGACACACCATTATCAAAGCTATGAGAGTTCCATGAGCATTTTTGGTTGAAGTAAGAATCTTAATAATCAAGAAATTTTTAAACAAAACCAACAATTATGTGAAAATAAGTCTGAGCAAAACAGAGTGAGTGGGACAAATTGCAGGGGACTTCTTACCTACCGTTTATTCAAGTGGGAGCTGCTAGTTATTGGTTATATTGGTTATAGGATTACCTACATTTTTTAAAACCATAAAAGATTAAGTGGTATGGGTTTGTGATTATGTGGATACACTGCGCTTCTGCCTGAAAGATTGTCTCATCTGGTTGATTTGCATGTTGCATAGCAATGGCATGTGGGAACTCATTCAACATTCGCTGCTGGAAGGCCTCCAGTCTTTCGTAGTCATGTCCTCGGCAAACGAATTCCTTATTCTGAGAAAAAAATATGAAAAAAAAACAAGTGCAAGTTATGCAAAAATGAATGGGTATCATTAAATAGATTTAAACAGACAGTCTTAAATACACTTTAAGGGCAATTCTTACATCATTTTATCATCAAGAGGGAAAAAGATAAGAATCATGAGGCCAGGATGAAAATAAGATATCTAGATGAAGGAATATTTACTAGATACAAGTTTTACACCAAACATGAGCTTTCTGGATCTGAAATACTCACTGGAACTTGTCCCCAACTGTGGTGCTGCTGAGGGCTTCTTATAGGTTTGAAATAAAGGAAATTACCATTTTTCTAAGAAATAGTATTATACAAACTTTATATCTATATTAGAAATCTCTCATAAGTCACTACTAACGTGTTCTTCTCGAAGCTGATTTAGATAGAAATTGTAGTTTTCCTTACAGTATCTTTTCAAGGAACAGGAAGCACTGAAGTCTGACATCCTGGACTTCCATGGAAACTGCTACAAGAAACCAACTGCAATGTGCAACCAGAAATTAAAATTTGAAAGCTTTACTCTTCTTTACTGAAGCTTTATTCTTTATTCCTTCTATGGCAAATATACCAGACTTTTAAAAAGGCACAAACTTTCCCCCCCCCAAAATTAAATCTAATGTAGTTAAGTTTTGAGGTCTTCCTTCTGGTGCAGGAAGCATAAATCTGTTCTTTAGTAGTGTCATGTATGTTTAACTTGGAAAATGCATCAATACTTCCTATGCAGATGTATAAATAGTGAAAGACTTACAGGTCTGAAAAAAAGCACTCCTGTACAGACTTTTTCCAGTACTTTTACTGTATTGTTTTTAGGCATTATATCCTTTCTAATCAACAATTTCAAATTGGTTTCTCCAGAAGATATATACAGACAACAACAAAACCTATGTGCCCACAAGGCTGTTTTTGTGTAAGGATTTAAATGGAGACTTTCATTCTATATTTACAATCTGGAATTTGCAACTTTCCCAGACATTAAGAAAAAATTGGCTTTTTAGGCCTCCTCCACACAGAGGTGGTTCCATCATCACTTATTTGAATTATTACAGGAAGGGGAGCTTGGATTATGACTGCAGTGGCTTCACAAATAAGATGGATTCTGTTCTCTTCCCAAGGTGACAGTCAATGCAGCTAAACCACTGCAGACTGTGGAAGAGGGGAACAGAATGACAAAAATAACATTTTCAAGGGCACTTTGGTAGCTTCAGAATCTAAGATTAATGTTCAAGAGTAACTTTATATATCTTGTCAGTTTTAGTATACTAATAAACAATGGAAGTCAGCATGCTGAATTTCCAACTCACTTTAAAAAAGTGAGATTGAGAATGTAATTCCTTCAGTGCTAAATTACTGATTTTCCAACTGCCAAATGACACTTCTTTTGATAGCTGCCGTCTGAGCAGCCACCAGCAGAAACAGAACAATGGGAACAAGCTACCATGAAAAGAAGACAGTGATTTGTGGAATAGTTCAGGTGCATGGTTTCTAACACAAACTACAATCTTAAGCCTATGTGGGACTCTAGAAGCCCATCATTTGTCTTTCTGTTAGATAGAACCTTTTCTTGCCGTTGATAACATGAGGATATCACATTTACCACAGAGAATTCCCTGCTTCTCATAGAACTTATATATGGTATGATCAAATTCTCAGGTAGAGAAAGTCATTACGAAAAACAGCACAAGTCTAGAATTATTCAATTTGGTTCATTTTCAATTCACTTACTCTCAAGAAGAAGGGAAACTTTTTCCCGTAAAATCCAACTCTGAAAAATTCTGGTTCCAAACGCTGTTGATCCATAATTTTATCATACAAAGATGCTTCCATCATCTGGTTGAGATTGAAAAGAAATGCAATTAGTGCTCTTTGAAAACATATTTTTACCTTAAGCTGTCACAAAACACGAGGTGTTTTGACGCACTGCTCTGGAATACTGCAATTGCAGTGCATCTCTGAGTAAAAGTAAGGAGCCATATTCAAAATAGTCATGTTCAAATCATACCAGTTTCCAATGATTTCAGTGCCTAACATGACTCTTGAAAAGTCTCATGATAGTAACTTTATCATTTTTATCAATATATCCCACTTTTATTTTACTCAAAATATTAATACATAGTCATCTTTATGTCAAAGTCTTTTTTCTAATCATGAGATTTCACCAAAAAATTCCCTGTTCATACATTTTTTTTATGCTGTGGAAAAAAAAGCATTAACCTCATTTCAGCTAAAGTAAATAGCTATTTAATGTGTATGTGATATCTGTAACTGCTGAGTTTATACTGCTATAGAAATCCCTTAGCCCTTCTTTTTGGGTTAAAACTTAGGTGGCACAGATATAGTAGAAAGATACTGACTAATTCAAGCACAGAACACATTAAGTACAATTAATTAAATGTGCATAAAGAAATTATTTTATTAATATGATGACAGTCATTTTTTGTTCTTGCCTACAGCATTCTGCCATTGAATTATCTAAATATATATATAAAGTAAGCAGATCATAAGGAGTATTATAGTCATTGTATTATGACTGTGTCATAAAAGACTCCTTTTGTCTATATGAATTAAGCAGATCATATTTTTATGCAATACATAGATCAGCAAAGTTGTATGCTACTTGTTGCAAGCTGTTTGTTTCCAAATACAACTGCAAAGATATGCTGCTGCTCTTAACTAAGGACTGCATAGAGCACATTCCCTGGACAAACAATAAGAAATCAACGAAACTGCATTGATAGATACAATATTTTTGCATGAGCATGCACACAAAGGGAGCGCTATACAGGTACAAACACTGCAAAATCGCCTCTTCTTATTCAGCTTACACTTCTTTTTATAATCTGTTACAGAAAACAAGTACAAGCTTTAAAAAAAAAAGTGTTTTCAAACGGAACTGAAGTGGCAAACTTAGGTTTCCAGGTAACATTTCATATTCCAAAGGATAAAAGCTTTTTGATCTATGATTGATGAAAAGTACTTAGGTACGTTACCCTCATCTTGCTAAGGTTTCTGTAGTCATAGTAGCTCTCATACTGTTCAGCAATTTTCCTGCATAAAATAATGCCATTTTCCCAACACTGCAAGCAAGTAAAAGATGTTTAGTAATTTCACAACTGTTTGACAATTCATGACTTACTTATTATTGAAGTCTGTTCTTTCTACACCAGATCATACTTCCAGTATGGAAGTGAAAATAACTGAACATATTGTTCATTAGACATACAGATAGCTGTTAAGTAATACTGATGAATTATTTGATTGATCTGTTTGGAGACTTATTTAATATATGATTCTTACAGGACAATCACTGCACAAGATATAGGTAATTATTGCTTTTGATAATACTTATAAGACTGATTCAAACAGGTAGGATTTTCACATTTTAAAAATCTGTTCCTCTTAACATATCCTGCTTAATTTTTCTTGTTTGGAATATTTTATTGCACAATATGATTTAAACTATAAACTGATCAGAGAATTTTCTGGAAAAAATATGATCATCAACATCACTTTAAAAACATTTCCAAGGCTTACCTGGATATTATACTACCTATGCAAAATTGCACTGAATTGCCTGTTCATCCCTGAGATAAATAATCACACAAAGGGTATACAAAATTTTAAACTACAGGATAATTGCTCTTGCACAATTCAGAATAATCATTCTCAGAGATGACAATGAGCTGTGACCTCCCAAAAATGTTCTCCTTTTAGAGATTCTGCAGTTGATATTCAAAATGATACACCACAATTTAGGAGATGCAAACAGATGCTCAGAATGTTATTCCTCACTTGGTCACTCAGTGAACTGTATAAGGTTCTTTTGCTGTAGGGCTCATTTTCACCACCTTTAAAATGGGGAGAAATTATAACATCTTTTAAAAAGTCCTTTGTCACTTGCAAAGAGATCTGCTACACAAGTGGAAATTATTCTCACATTTAAGTGTGGGAGATTTCTAGGATACAAACAGAATTAGAAGGAACCTACTGTGTCGCTAAGTAACTGCTTAATCAGGCAGTGACAAATACTTCCCCTCTATATTAGAAAATGCAAAACTGGAAATAAGTCATGGAGTGAATTAACTATCCTTTCCAGATTTATTCAGTAAAATAGGACTATTTTACCTTTCCCCTATCAAAGTTTTGAATGATAGTCAGATGGAGATACTCTTTACGTTGCCACTCTGTTTGCATGGGGTAGTTTAGAAATTCTCTCAGGGGCCGATCAGACCATTCCAACAGCTCATCGTAAAGCAAGAGCGTGTAGGCAGCCTCTGCAAGACAAATTACACCACAATACATATGAACACCAAGCAAACAAAACACAGAGAAAATACATGGTAATGTGAATACTCTTACCAAGATACAACTTTTTGAAGGAAAACTGATGTATTTGAAGTAATAAAACCAGTGGTAGTGATGATTTTGGACATTCTTAAGCTGCCCATTTGACTTCTTTTACTGCAGATTTAGTGCAGACCTCAGATACGCTGAGGTAGGTGAACTTGCCCCAGACAACTGTACCCTACTTCTGATTCTTCTGCGTACATTTCTCTAACTCAGATGATGTTTGCCAGGCTATATAGGGATTTTTTTTTCTAATAGTGTTCCTGTTATGTATCTAGCCTAATAACATGTGGATGAAAAGCCATCACTGCAGAAGATGTTTGTGGGAAAGCGTGCTTTGAATCCAAGTGTAGTAAAATGCTAAGTATGGTATAAAGCAATGCTGCATTACAACATGTATGTGGAAGGGAGACCACTTGAAGTTGCACAGTCAATCTTAATTCTGACATCTCACAGCTTTCAGACTGCTTGGCTAGCAATATACGTTTTCCAAGTTTCAAGCTACAATTCTGTAGTAAAAACATGCAGCATGTTTACATAACAATTAAGAAAATATCCATGAAGTTAACAATTGTTCAAAATTGAAAGAAAGAAAAACAGCAGAGCATAAATAGATGTCAGGATAGCTTACTATGACCCTTCCTTTCTCACTTGTCACTCAAATTCGTAGCCAGGATTTTTATTTTCTAAAAAAAGGACTTTTTTATTCACAGAGAATTAAGACGCATTAGAAACAGTCCTGTAAATAGACTCCTTTTCTATTCTCATGTACTTGAATTCAGTCAATTCAAAAAAGATCTGTATGTTGCCACTGACTGATAATCAATGCAATGGACTACATAAGTCTATTTTCAAGTGGAAAGACTGCTTCTAACCATGGGTGTGACACAATTCTTCCTTAAGTCTCTCACAGCAAAAAATCTTGGAGTCATGGAATCTACCATGGCAAAGAATGCAGATGCTAAAAATAGATACACAGGAAATATAACAAAGTCCTGGAGAAAAATTGTAAGCAAAGTACCATTAATACTAGAATTATCATTAGAATATTAGAATTAGGATGATAAAACAAAATGAAAAGGTTCATATCACTGCTGAAAGTAAATTGGATTCATATTTGCAGTCAATTTCTAAAGGGAACGCAGCATTGCTTAAAGAGTTACTAACATCTGTTATGTAAAATCAGGAAATTAATAATTTGGCAAAAAAGCCAGCTGGGACAAAGATAGTAGTGCTTGATAATCAAAACTCTCTTGTGATTCACTACTGCCAGGTCACATGAGGACCTCCTTAATATACCCAGCAATTTAGTTTAGACTTTAAATCCATGAATAGCAAAGGGACTGTAAAAATTCCAAGCTAAGGACCTTTCCTATGGATCCTAGGAAATTCACTACCAGTATATACCCATAGCCTGTTTATTAGTGACCACTAGCCAAAAAATCTACTTTTAAGAATGAAAACAATCTGCAGAGATTCTGAAGACATGAAATTGCTGTTGCAATCACTGGGAAATGGACAGAGATATTACAAGGTCACTTGAGTATTTTGGCAACCAAAGACTTTAATTTAAAGAGATACTGATTTTATTAATTCCAGCTATTCTTCATAACAGTCACTCAGATGAAGTTCCCCTTTTATTGTACAAAAAACAATATGTGCTTATCTTCTTATTTTTCCATTTAAATGATAATTGTCAGCACTGGTGCTAAATTGACATTGAAAAATACTGGACAATAGAACTGCAAAATGTGATATGCAAAGATTCACACTACCAAACTGATTCACATAAACCTCATCTAAGCTTTACTCCTCTTGGCTGAAAACAACTCATGACATATATTACTAGCATGCATCAGCAGTCATTGTTTCAACAAACAGAAAGTAGCAGAGTTGTAGGGCTGAAAGGAAGCCCCACAACTCTTAAAGAGACAAATTGAGCAAGAAAACTCAGCCTGAATTTGCGTATTCTGCACTGCACATAACTTTGAAGGTTTGCAAATCACAGCCTAGTCCTAGATACTTTTTCTAGTTTGCATTTAGTTACCTGTAAAGTTTTGTGCTTTCAGATGTAGGTCATAGAGTTTATGAATATACCGAATATACATCTCTTCTTTGTTCAGTTCAGTCTTGTAAAAATTCTGCAATAAAATTTAATTTCATGATGAAATGTAGTAGATACTAAATACATCTATCACATACAAAAGGTATTCAATATAATGTTTAGTTCCATTATATATTTGGTAGACCACTCAACATGCTCTTTTTATTTATTTATTTATTTGTAATAAAGAAAAAAATGTGACAGAACTGAAATCTGATGTTTCTTTCCCTATAAATATAAACCCACCCCAAAAATACACCCATCTACTCTTACTTAGAATATTTAACATCTTGCTGAAAGCTCCTTGTTGGTTTTAAAATGCTGACAGTGCTCTAACTTTTGTAGTCATATTTTAACAAAATATCTACTGCCTAATATGTCTGCTCTTCATTTTGTCATAGTGAAATATCAGAAGGACTTTAGAACACTGCAAAGAACTGTCTGGTACCATAAATAGCATAATGCCAAATGAAAATTTGCTTCCTTCAGCCCTGACTTATGCTGGGAACTGAATACATAAATACTGAATGCACAATTGCAATACTAAAAGTTGCACACTGAAGTAATATTCAGGACAAAATTTCTCTAGCTAGAGATTTCTGGATGAGTAACTTCTGTTTTCTGTATTTTGGATAAAATATAGGATGCAACATCAAAACTTTTATTTCAAAACATTCAGTATTTGCAAACACTAAAATCAAGTATGAAAAGGTTATAAGAAGAGGATCACAAGTCTTGCACTGTCCACAAGTGTTCCATGTAGTCACTGTGGGCATGCAGGTACAGTTCCCCTTGTAGCTACATTTAATGTTCAGGATAATATACTTTGGTTAACAAAAATGTATAGGATAGAAAAATCTAGCACTGTTTCTCCTTAGCAATTAGCTATTTCTGTTCTATTATTCAAAACTCTTAATATATGAACTCTAAGCAAGTAGCCAAAATGTTTCTCTTATTGGAATGTATTCTTACTGCGTGACAGTTTCCTACATTGAAATATTAACAAAGAGAAAACTGGGAGAAACATTAGAATAGTATAATGAAAATACTATTGAGCTTTTAAAAAAAAATTGAACTAACTTCATAAAATGACTTTTAGGCCAACATACGCCTTCACAGTACGAAGACTTCCCTTTTCCTCCCATAACATGTAGAGCTAAAGGCTCTAGGACTTGTCACAACTTTAAACTGTACACATCAACAGGTTCTCTGAGGCTCAGCACTGGCAAAGTCCAATAGGTCTATCAGGCAGACTGCATCAAGACAACCCAGTCACAGCTCAGATTTATCATGCGAATATACTGATAAAGGCATTGTGTTTTTTCAACAACTTCAAGACACAACGAATAATAGACAAAGCCTTGATAAGGAACATAATATAAAAAGCAGAATCCTTAATTAAAAAGAACAGCAAACAGGCAGCATTCTACTCTATGATATCATGTAACATTCCAGTGTAGATCACCACAGGAAAAATCTCCTCTTTCTAAAAAGATATAATTCTAAATGAATAGAATCTGGAATATGAATTAAATGGCAAGTATTAGTGAAGACTGGGGAATGCCTGAGAAAAACTCAGCAAGTTACCAAAAGTTAATCCACATTTTTTCAACACTTTTCTGTGGTTCTGTAATGATCCAGTTATTCCACTAGAAATTCATCTTTGAAGTTAGGTGATTTTTACATTTAAGGAACTCTATTAGATACCTTTTAAACCAGCTTTTCTGAACAAACATTGCTAATGTGAAACCTCTCTCTGATGATCCAAAGACTGGAGAGAACAGGAAAAAAAAATCCAATGTGTTCCTTTCATCGAAGTTACTGATACTTGTACCTCTGCATATTTCATGATATAGCATAATTCTAGTTAGTTTGATAACTTTGTTAACTTGTTCAATTCTACTTCCCAGTAGAACAGCATGTACCTTCATGGAAAAACATAAACATTCTCTTTTCAAGCTAATCAATCCTCTCATCTTTGGAAGTCAGAATACTTTTGAAGTGTTAATGAAAAATGAAGTATTGCTTCTTCCTCTATATTTAAAATAATTTTAGGATTATACATTCCTTTAATCATTTGCATGGACAAAACAAATACTGAGTTGACAAACAGTTATCCATCATATGGACAACTAAATGTCTTAAATTGTGTGTGCTATTTTCGTAATCAAACTTTACTTTTCAAAATTTGGTATTAGTTGTTTCTCAAGTGGGCAAACAGTAACAAAATGTGTCTGAAAATTATTAGGGTAGAAAATCTTCCTTAACCTGTACAAATTATAGAAAATCCTATTAAAAAGTATAATGGCATTGGGAGGGAGGAGGGGGGAGTTTAAATGCTTGAATTTTGTTTTTGTTAAAATCTTGAATGATTTACTAATAAGAGTTTAAAAAGTCCTTCCTGATAGAATGAAAATAATCCAGGTACTTTACAGAATTCAAATCATGCCAGAGGTTCTGATAGAAAGCCAGCTGCTCTACGGCTGTGTAGTAAACATTTTCCATATTTGAAGAGTATGATTTCCCTGCTGAAGAAATCCTTTATTCTCTCATGTATAACTGCTACTTAGAAGTGCTACCAAATTGTTTTGCTGACGTCAAAAATGCAGAATTATGAGTCAACTTATTCTGTTGCTGTTTTTTCCCCATGGCTAAAAATATAGCTTTCCAAAACAAACATCATGAAAATGGAAAATTTCCAAGGTTAACAGAAATCAACAAACTTGTCAGTAGAAATTGGCCTAGAACAACAATGTATCCCATTAACAAAAATGAAATATTTTTCATAATACAGATTGACACTGATGGTTGGTTACATGACAGGAGGAAGTCTCAAGAAGCATTCCGGGCTGAACCAGCTTTGAGAAAGATAGGAAACTGGAGAAATGACAGTTTCATTGGGTTTTGGGGAAATAGAAAGGTTTGTTTCTGTCTGAGAACTCGGAGGCCAATTACATTTAGAAAATACTTTGGCAAAATTTACCTAAAAAGAAGGGAAAGAAGGGGAAGAAAACTGAATGAAGCAGTATTAGAGATCTCTCAGAATCCAACTATACAAAGGAAACAACTGTATCAATTTCATCCTGAAAAAATGATCAGCAATACTAATCATAGAATAGCTTGGGTTGGAAGGGACCTTACAGATCCTTTCATTCCAGCCCTCCTGGCATAGGCAGGGTTGCCAATCACAGGATCAGGCTGCTCAGGGCCCCATCCAACCAGGGGATGCCTCCAGGGATGGAGAATCCACAGCTTTGCCAGGCAGCCTGTGCCAATGCTTCACCACCATTCTGTCAACTAAAACTGCATCAAGAAACAGGCTATTTCCCATTCAAATATATGGCTGTAAAATTGAAAATGCTTAACTGTAATCAAAAGGGGCAGGAAAAGTTATTATACAAACCAAAAGGCTAACAGTGCAGCCAATTTTTTTGCCATCCACTTCTCCCATTTTCATGCAATCCCTAAAACAGAAAATAAAACAAAAGGAACAAAGTTTAGCCTTTTCACAACACAAAGCACACCTGTCATTCACTTGCTACATGAATCCTGGAGATTCATTTGGTTTCCTCACACCTTGATCTCAAACCGGGGCAGCAGAAGCCAGCAAGGCAGTTCTGCTCCCCTATGGCTCTCAGGCACTCATTCTCAGTCCTGCACTGCTGCCTACAGAATTCTCAGGAAGTGAAGCAAGTTAGGCAGCATGTTTTGGTTTACATTTTGGTAACATTTAGGTTACATTTAGCCCATCTCAGTTAGACCACCACAGCCCAGCACAAACATTTATGTTGGCACAAGGAACACTGTGACAGGAGTGAGGAGATGAATCTACTTTCTTCACAGATAGTGTAAACCTAAAGTGGTCATGGAATTACAACACTGGTTCTGTGAAAAAGCAGAATGATACTGACCTCCTCTTTAGAATGCTCTGAGGTCCCCTAAATTTTCCTAGTAGCACTCTATAATCAGTATCATTCATTATTTGGTGAGGGAACACACCTGATTCCCAGCCAAAATTTAAAATGGAACCATGAAGATTTTGATTAGTCAACGAAGATAGTGTCAGTACAACCATACTGGAGTAAAAAAGTAACAAGCAGGCACTGTGCAGTAACAAACAGTGACTGTGCAGTCACTAAAATAAATTTTACATAATTTTAAAACATTCTTGCATACATGAACTAAACAATTGTCTCAAATACTCTTAAAACCACTTGCATAAACAGTTGTTCTGAAAGTTGTTGGATTCACAGCCCTGGAGGTAGTAATCCAACTGGTCCCTGAGGAGGAACAGCACTGCTCTATTCCTCCCCGAGGAGGAAAAACACTTCTAGATGTTAAGAGTTTGTTGTTGTTGTTGTTGTTGTTTTCTGTTGATGAAACAGCTTTATTCTCAAACTGTTGTTGAGGATAGCAGAAGTATCAAGTCTCACCATATCTCCCCCGCAGAACTGGATAAAAACCAAATCCTTAAGCTCTAGAAAGTACTACAGCTTGCCAATGAAGAAGACTAAGCTGTAGTCCTAAGTTTCTACATGGACTTCACAAAGGACTGAGAAAATCACTTGCAGTCTTCCACTCAGGCAGAGCAAGATACACCTCTCCCTTTCATTTTTTGGTGTGGTACAGTCAGATGCAAGAGTCTCACCGAGAGATCATGTTTCTGTATACACACTTAGTGTGCCAGCTGACACTACTACTAGGGGTGATTGACATAGTGATAAGAATTTACATATTCTTTAAGACAGCTGTCAGGTGATTAGCATTGAACTTAGTGACTTCAGACAAACTTGAATCACTAACCTACTGCTGAAAGATCCTATATTCCAGATAAGAAACTGGTGCAAGCAACTGGATTTTCATATCATGTGAAGGATTCTCTGTTTTCAGACATGCTGTATAATTTGCGAGTTGACTAAGTAGCTGCTGCCAGAGATCAAGTTGATACGTCCATGTATAGTCACTATTTGTACAAGATCCCAGTGCTTGTCTCCTAACATTTTTAAGATGACAACCTTACTGAAAGATAATCACCTGTAGTCCAGTAACCTTTCCATGAGGCGGGTCACTGTAGCAATTAATGAAACACCACTTTCTCTCCATGTTTCCCGCTCAATTTTCTTCAGCAGACTGAAAAAAAAACAAGAAGCCAGAACAATTTTATTATTTAACTGTCACTATGACAACCACTCTGCTTTTACCAGTATCTTAATGCCTTAGCAACAACTTCGATACTTTGGTTTAGTTTGTTTTTTCTTTCACAAACACCCTCCCAAGAAGCACAATTTGCAAACAATGTCTTACCTAGGATAAGGACCAAAAAGTGGAATTCTAGTCCAGGAAGCATTGACAAAACAAATGATTTTTAAATTAGCTGCATCAGGTTAAAATATATCAAATACTGAATTTTCAGAATATATTAATACGCCAAAGACTTAACAAAGCTTTCACATAAAATTCATATATTAATTCATGCCAATACTTCACAAAGCAGAAATTCTCTAGATGTATTTAGAGAAGAACATGTACCTGCTCAATAAACCTTTTTAGTAGAACCTCAACTTTTTAAACAAAGATTTTTCCTCCTCACTTCTCTAATATTTTGGCATACATTAAATTTAAGAATGAGAAAAGTATTTTAAAAAGATGATTCCCTATCACACTTAGTATTTTCTTCTGAGAACGAATTATTATTACACATAAAATTCAAGTTAGCTTAAACTGCTGTAAGATTCTTAATCAAAACCCATGTTGAGCTGAATTCTTATCTGAATACAAATTACAGATTGAAGGAAAAAGATTTTGAAATGTTCTGTAAGTGAAGCTGTCAGTAAAATTATACTTAATACATCTGCTAAATATCTCTGATTTTCTCTAAGTTTATCAAAGATTAATCATTTGTGCATGGATTTTCAACATTTCTTCTCTGGGGATGAACATGGAAATATTTATCTACATAGTTGTTACTTCTCTGCTTTGGCACAGTACCTCAGATGGATAACATGTCTATGGAGATATTATGGCAGTCTCTCTGAAAACACACTCAGGTATGGTTTCCATTGAAGCCTCTGAAAAACTGCTACATCTGTATACTCAGGGCTTTTTAGAGAGCTGCTAATAGCATTTCCAAACCTCCCGTCTGCAGTGGGCAAGCTGTCAGCTCCACTGACCTTCATCTATACTGAACATGTTCAGTCCCATAAAACTCCTACGTTCAAATTTCATCGAATACACAGCAGCGCCCAATAACTCCTACATGCCAACTGCAGCAACTATGCTCTCCACTTCTGTTCAGCTCCTCTATACAGAAGGATGTCACCCATGCAATTCTACAAGCTATTTTGACCTAAATAAAGCTGTGCTGTGCTGGAGGAAACACTCATCTTCATTCTGCATGCTGATATTGATCTTAGATTTACTACTTCTTTTTAGGGGGGCAATGAGATGTCTTCCCCTCACATTCGAAGACTGGCTACCTGTCATTGCTAGGAGAGACAGGTGATAAAGCCGTCCCTATAAAACAATGCTGAAGCACTATGGCATCTCTGCTTTCCATAGACTAACTTAATTTGCCTTTAAACCCCTGATGTTTCCTTTCAGTACAAGTTTTTGTGTCTAACAGAAGTACAGCCTGTTACATTATTAAGTACTGATTACTGCACTGACTTTTCCTTTCTATTGCTTTTCAACTCTATATTAAAAAGGAACATTTCACCAAAATAATTACCTACAGTTCCTGTAAAAAATCAGTAGATGTCTGAGCTCTCTTTTAAAACAGATGAGTTCAATCTACACTTGAATTATGTATTTTCATTAAAAATGCATTGGCATATTTGTTATAAATACGCAATTTCTACAGATGGGTGGTGAAGACCCATCAAAATACTTATTCACACTGGCATGAACATTGTAAGTGGACAATTTTATATCTTGCCTTCTGATGCATGCCTCCCACTCTCCACCATACACCTTTCAACACAATGCACAGAAAAAAAACATTCAGAACAAAAGATCTACTCAAATAAATTCCTTGGCTTCCTCATGGCAATATTCAAAAAGAATGTGACATAAGTGACTTGCTCAAGTTAAGCATTTTTTCCTTCTAACACCTTGTGTTTGAAAATAGACATGCACTTTTCTAACATCTCTCTTCTATTTGACCCCATTGCTGGATCTATTTGCTTTCTAAATGCAACCTCTTCCTTGAGTGTAGACATAAACACAGGCAAAATTCTTCCTTTGCCTGTGTTGTGCCTACCTCCATCATACAATTCCTTCACCCGAAGTATAGCCAAGATGCTAAATTATACAAGGGAAAAAATAAAAACACTATATCTGGGCTCAACTGAACATTGCTGGTTTTTTTTATCTAGGGTTCTTAAGAATAAGGGTGTGGGGTGCAGACCCAGAGGATCAGAGCTCTCTGGGGAAGAATGCCAGGCTCTGAACCATGTTTAGACTATTTAAGCCATGTGGTAAGTCCCAACATAAGTAGGTTTTATATATCTTAGCTACAGAGCTATTTAGGTCACTGACTTTAAAACACTTAATTCTAGAATTACATTCAGTTACCAAGATCTCCATCTTGGAGTACAAAGTTCTTCAGATACCTCAATTTAGTCAGAGACATCCTCGTTTACTCAGACAAGTCAAAGTCAAACTTTGCTGTAGTTCAGAAATGGGAGAGGAGCTTCCCAAACCACAGAATGCTCAAGGTGAACTAAAAGACTCAGTCCAGATTCTCATGGAACAGGCAGGGCTGAATTCAGTTACACAGCCAGAGGAAGAAATGGAGAAGACTGAAGACAGCATGGGAGAGAGAGCAGTCAACACTTTTTATACAACAGCTTTATGTCTAGTGAAATCACCCAAGATCTAACAGAGATAGGTATAAAGTGCCAGATTCACTTGAATCTTAGTTGCAACTACTTCACAGAGAAGCTCAACCAACAATGGAGCCTGTTGTCCCAGGCTTTGTGTTTCAATAATGCAGCCACCTACCTTCCACATCTGAAATGGCTTGTGTTAGGCCAAACTGAAATATAGTTATTGATGTGATAAACTCTCAGCATCTACCAGATTAGATTCAGAACAAAAGAGTTACTCAGGTAAACCCTTTGGCTTCCAAAAGTTTTGCTCTCATTTAATAAAATTGTAGGATTCTTTGCGCTAGTTAATTCAGGAGCTCCTTTTCAGGGTTACAATGCAAAAGTGGATCAGGACACCTTCCTTACCACGATTACACTAGACAGCAACATCTGGTTTCTCTTGATAGTAAAATGTTCATCACTTTCACATTCTTAATAGAATCACAGAACTATTAAGATTAAGATCGGAAAAGATCTCTAAGATCATCTAGTCCAACCATACTGGAAGAGCAGGAACAATGGCAAAGGGACATTGTTTTATATCTGAGTTATTCTCCTCAGCATAGTGATGCCCTCTACTGCATCATGAGCTAATCCCTGTGTGGTCATGTTCAAGTCACTAGAAAGACATAAACAGCAGCCATCTTCCTCCCACTTTCACTGTGTGTTTTCATTTGATAAAGATAATTCCAATATAAGCAGTGAATTGCAAGCATGCAGCATTTTAGAGATGTCCAGAGTTGCTTATAATTTGTCTCTGAAAACAGAAGACATTCAAAGAAAAGAAGTGGGGGGGGGGGGGGGGGGGGGGAAGTTAACGTGGGAGTTGAGAGATTTAAATTTGTTTTCTGATTCAGACAAAATAAACAAAAAGCTGGACAAAAACAGAATGTGTCACACCCACTGTGGTTACTACAGTGTATCCAAACTAGGTGTGTGCATCTTCTTGGCTCCCAACTGTACCTATCAAAACCAACCCAGCCACATCTTCAGACTGATCAGGTCTGCAGCACTTGTTTTTGTTAAAGACTACATAATCACTGCGGATCTTAGACCTAAAATACTGTTTCACATTTTCTGTGTACATACCACAGCCCTGTCACTTACGTCTAAACAAGTCTGTTTTCATGCAGACTGTGTGAAGACAGTCTAATACTGCTTAGATTAAATTACCCATGGAAGGAAAGAAAAAAAGAGGAGAAGTCTTACGGTAACTGACTCCATACATTCCCTAAACTTTCTGGTTTTAATCATTTTCCTTCACCTACCTTGGAACACTGTCATCCTCCATTTTAGATTAATACCCTCTCTAAGCTCTCCTCTTGAGAGGTGTTAATGTATGGACTCTAATCTAACCCAACTGAAAAACTAATGATAAATAAGTATTTTCAGTTTTCTTGAACTGGAAATGAACTTGAGCAGATACTTTGAAATGAGCCAAAAAGTCTTGTTATAATTCAGTTGAACCAGAACCGAAACAAATATACTGATGCTGTGAGACATTTTGCAATTTAGATTACTACATCTTCAGCATTTAGACCTAAAAAAAAAAAAAATGCTCTCCCAGTTTTTCACCATATCTTGTTTAACTTCCCTCAGTTTAAATGTAATTCAAAAATATAAAAGAAATTAAAAACTGTATTTCATACTAATATGAATTCTTACAGAGTTAAGAGTTATTTCAGATTCCCTGATGTATTTTGCAAGAGGATGTATTTAGACTTAATTCTATAACTAGAGACTCTCCCTTAATGACTTATTTTAAAGTTAGAATACTGTCAATACATACTGAAACATTCTTACCTGTTATTATCTTTACTCAGACTATGAAAGATCAATGAATAATTACAAGAAATGTCTGCTTTAGCATATTGTGCTGTTGTTTATCATCACTCATCCAGTCTCTCTACCCACTTTTGCTTTTGAAATGATATTTAGAAATTCTATATTTTTTCAACTCATCAGCATTGCAGATTATTATGTTTGCAATTCACAATCATTATATGCATTAGACTAACAACAAACCTGGGTTTCGTATTCACAGATCTGAATGTTGTAATTTAAGCAATGACAACAGAGGTAAAATTTAATATTTAATGAAGAAGAATGGTTAAGAAGCCACATAAACAAAAATATTGTGTGCTTAACAGCATTAAAGAATGCACAGCTTGGAATCTTGAAGAGGAATAACACATCTCCTATTATAACACACCAGAAATGAGTGAAATCTTCCACTTAGGGAGAATAGAGTTCTAAGAAACAGCAAAGAAGACAGAGTTCAGTTAGTTATTTTTCACTCTGTGACAATCATTTATTTCAATCAGTGGGATAACTTCAGTGGGGAACCTTAGGAACTTCAGCACGATAGATTTAGCTATTGGATTTCAGTGGCACATTGTTTATTAAAATATATTAAATGTTTAACAAGAAGTTGTGGAAGAAAATAAAAAATAATATTATTAAAATAAATAAAATTCTATACATCAATCAAGAAATCAACAAGTGAAATTACACAGATAGTTACAAATCCCTGGCAATAAAAAAAAAATCAATTAAACACCATTTTGTTGAATTCTCATGCCTAATTTTCAAAATGTCCCATTTGTGCACTACCTGCACTCTGTGCAATTATGAAACATTTCTTGTTTTTCGGAATTTAAAACTAGAAGTCAGAGAATGTTCTGTGATATAACAGATTTAGCCTTTCCCAATTATAGCTTTATACAAGAAGTACAGCCAGACTTTACAGATGACATCCACCACTATAAAATGTTTTTATTCCTCATATTTTCAGCAAAAAAAGATTCACAACTGTTCTAAGCATTACTTTCCTATACTGATATTAGCATCTAATACAGCTAATGGAACTGAATGAACCACTGTAAAATAAACACATTACTCACATACTGTTGAAGAGCTCTCGGTACGTTTCGTCACCTTTACCTTCCGACATGAGGCTGTCCAGTTTGTCAATCAATTTTGCTTCCACCTGCAACATATAAGTGTGGTGTAAACAGCTTCTCTTCCCTTTAATGATGATTTTAATAGTAGATTATTTTTTTAATGTATGGGACTTTGCTAAATGTATATTTCAAAATTACTGGTCAATCATGTAAATCTGATAAGTCACTTCATGTCTTTGAAGCTGTTATTCCCAAGGTTTTGGGTTTTTCTCTTTTTTTTTTTTTTTTGGTGATTTTTTTTTTTTTTTTTTTCCTGGAGGGAGGGAACTAATTTAAATTGAGCAACGTGACTTTAAAACTACAGGCTGAGTAGCATTTGCTGCTGCTAAGGCAGCTATCTATTTATGGAGTCAGACAAAAAGCACACAGCCCAAATAAATTGCCTGAATTCTCACTGTGGGTTGTAAGCACAAGCCATGCTCTTAGACTTCAATAAAAATTTCATCATTTCTAACCTGTATCACACTCTCTACAGACTAATTTTTATAAATGCCTGCATGGTTCAGAACGTTTTGAGGCTCAGACTTACTTTCCCAACCTTTCTTACCTGCCAATGTATTTGGCTAGAAATTCAGCTTGCTGGTTTTACATATTAACTATCAAAGAAGCTTAAAGAACATCTCAGGTGGCTAATTACTTCAACACATATTTTCAAATGTACTGATTATAAAAAATAGAGAGAGAGATGAAGCTACAATGCAGGCTAATATTTCAAATCTCATTTTTAGCTGTAATATATTAGCAACCACAAATCTAAGGGAGAAACCAAGCTGTTGTCAAGATATTTTATTAGATAATAAATCTACTACAATTTACGTTTAAACCCAAGCAGAAAACAAAGAGGTAGAACAAGTGGATTTTTTCACTTTCACTCCTTAAAAAAACTCTTCAATTGTTATCTTAATAATAAGCTTATATATTGATAGTGAAAAGCTACCTACTTACATCACATGCACTCCTCCATTCTTAATAGTTTTGTCTTTCTGATACAGCTCTTACCCTAAGCATTATGATTGCTTGAGATTAATTCAAATACTTCTGCTTTCCTTCATTTGATGCAGCATGAAGGAGGGCACTGAGAAATAGTTTGAGGCAGTCTGAAAGAAGTGAGTGGGAGCTGTAGGAGCAGATGGCACACTTAGTCTTTCCTTCCTAGCCCGTTATAAAGGTGTTCAAGCAGCAAGAAAACTTGGATCCTTACAGAATAACATTCCTTAAAGACCATCTGATCTTTTTTCATACTAACCCAAAAGGAAGCTACGTGAATCTTATCTGCTACTGTAAATTAGAGACAAAAAAACACCACAACAAAATCAGCCTTGTTGAAAAGAAGTGCCGTTCTTCACTTTGGCAAGCCATAGATTTTATCCTTCCTCTTACATCACTAACATGAAGGCAGAAGTGAATTCATTGCAGAATCTTACTAACCCTGCACAAAATCAAAAGGAAAAAAATCCCAGTAATCTCTCTCCAACAGAAGTAACAACACTATGGCCATCCTCTCTGGACTCAACCACCAATTGTTTGGACCAGCGCTCTTAAATTCCAGTCCTCTTTTATAGACAGTTTCATACTTGCTTAAAGTTGCCACTTCGCCTTTGCTCCCAGTCCATCATGTCATGGAAAATGGGAATCATTACATTCCTCAGGTCTGGTTGAGGGATCAAAGTCACTTCCAGGAAGGGGCCAATCAATGCTGGAATAAAGTGAAGCTTGTGTTCCCCTAAAATGAAAATGAACATGAACTTGAATCATGTGAATTATGAGCTAATGAACAATACAAACATTATCTAAAAATTAAAAAATACAACTCCAAATGTCTTCAGATTTTTACCTAGTGTTTCAAAGCATGGCTTATTTCTTAAATGCAAAATGTGAAGGGAAAAGCTGCAGACAACAGAAGAATACAAGGCTAGCCAGATTTTATTATGCAATACTGAGGTCAAATGTGATAGTGGGTTACTGTTATCCCAAGTCAGACTTCCAGAAGGAGAACAAAGACAAAGAACTCTGGGCATTTCACTTTTATCCCAGGAATGGTTTGGTTTCTGTGTTCTGCATTTGTGTTCATAAAATGGTTAACTATTTGATATTACATGTTCATCAAATAGACATAACTACTTTGATTTTATCTATTTTTAGTTAGTTAGTGAGTAAAGAAATGGAAGTGTATGTTGTGACTGCAGCAAAGGGAAAATGTGACTCAGCAGTTCCCAGAACAACTCCTTTAAAAATCGGTGTTAAAATACCTTCAATTAATTCAGCAGAGACTGCAAAACTTTCTTGTCGCGAAAACTAGGAATGGCATACACTAAAAACTGACCATTTTGTTTCAGTTCTCCAGGCTTAAGACTTGATCTTCATAATAGGAGAATTATAAATGTCAATATACTAGCTGTCCTAGATAGAAATTCATTTCCATAGCAGGGCTACACCAGTGGCCGGTCACACCAGTCTGACACTATTTGGTATTCTGCAAAGGAAAACTACACTCCTCTGTTGGAGTAATCCTAGGATGCTTATCCATATGAAATCAAGGTGACCACAAAAAGACCAAGACTTATGATGAATCTTACTGACAAAAGAACTGTGTAATGTTGACTACCGTAACAGCAATTATATGAAATATCCTGCCTGCATGATTTAATTAGACAAATTATCAGATGAACTTCATGGTGTCCACAACAGTCCTTGCCCCCTGCTGAAAGACATCATGACTCCCTCCTTCTAATATAGAAATTGGCAGGTTTCTGTTCAGTAGAAAACAATGTGAGGAAGGAAATGATGCACACTGAGGTTTTATCCAAGCATGAGATCCATGAGTGGGTTCCTGATAAACCAATTTATAAGTATCTATCATGCATTCAAATAAGCTAGAGTACAGATGCCTTAGAGTGAATAGTTAAGAGTAATAAATAGTAAATATTTTAAATTAGTAAAATATGCTACATAACAAATGTTAACAACACAAATAAGCAAACGTATCTCACTTTCAATACTTCTCTTCCTAGTACAGGCTGAGCAGAAAGTCTAGTTCTATTACGACTACATATCTTGTCAGGGAAAAGATTTATGGAAATGAGATGATAGATCTCAGTAACCAATGACCTTCATCTCTTTCACGAGCCCTTTAATGAATGAAACTAATGAATAATTGAAATATAAACATGACAAGCGTGGTATTCAAAGCTTCTAATTGGTTTTGATACTCTTCCCAAACATTTAATTGCATTTCCCTGAGGCTTACACTTTCAAGCAATTTTCACAGTTACTGCTTATAAATATAAAAATGCTTCTAAGTTTATATCTAAGAATATATTTTTCTCTTGTTGTCCAATGTGTCATTTATGTATCAGTTCCTGATTTGTTTATGCCTTTATGGTTTAGTGGAGCTAGGACTTTGGGGAAGATTTGATGCAAATGCAGCATCTCAAGAGAGTTTCAGAATTAAGAAATATGCATGTTACTTAAACTGTTTGGCAACAGAACTAAAATTGTGAGCATAATTATACTTCCAGGCATAAAAATTCTGCCCAAAATGAGCAGTACTTTCTCTTCTAATTTTCTTTGACAGGTTTCTTCTAATTCTCTCTGAAGAAACAGGGATAGGTTCAATACCGTATCAATGCTTACAATTGATTTAGCTACAAATGACTAGGGTTTTCTGACATTTGAAACAAGGCTTCATATAACCATAGAATCATAAACGTGGAAAAGACCTCTAAGATCATCTAATCCAACCGTACACCTACCACCAATATTTCCCCACTAAACTACGTCCCTTAGCACTACATCTACCCTTTCCATAAACACGTCTGAGGATGGTGACTCCATTACTTCCCTGGGCAACCTGTTCCAATGCCTAACCACTCTTTTGGAGAAGAAATTCTTCCTAATATCCAACCTGAACCTCTCCTGGTGCAACTTGCAGCTCTTCCCTCTAGCCCTATCACACAGGATAGGGAGCAGGAGAAGGTCAATCCCCATCTCACCACACACCCCCCCTTCATTCTCCCCTGAGCCTCCTCTTCTACAGATTGAAAAATCCCAGTTCCCTCAGCTGTTCCTCATAAAACTGGTGCTCCAGAATCTTCACAAGTTTTTTTGCCCTTCTCTGAACATGCTACAGAGCCTTGACACCTTTTTTGTTGTGAGGGACTGAAAACTGAACACAGAACTTGAGGAGCACTCACCTCGAAGTGAGCACAGTATGGGCAATCCCAACTCCTCTACTACTGGTAACTCTATTTAATAACTGAAGTAATAATATTTGCTTTTTATTTTTTGAGCTACTGAAAATGTCTTTTAACTCCTTACCTAAATTCTGCCACATGCTGAAGATTTCACATCCCATTGTTACCCGCATGTCACCATATCTAGAATATATTAGAAATAAAGCAAAACAGTGAAAGATCATTTAAGAAAATCAAGTTCCTATAGCATTCTGTGACATAGTTAAATGAAATGTCTCATTTGTAGCTCATAAAAAAAATACTTCAGAAGTGATGATTTCTTCCAACTTCTTGCTCCTCACATTGTATCCAGCTAAAACTATATTCCTAAAATCCAGTGCATTCACAATATTGTCCAAAGTACTTCTTACTTCTCAAGGCTGTATATCAGCAATGAAACTATGAAGCAGTATCTAACTTTCACAACAATACACTGTAGGTCACTCAGAATAAATAGTTTTGCTCTAACTTAAAGAAACAACTGAATGACTGAATTAACTAACACAGAAACTGGAAATCTGTGGCGGCACTGCTACAACATGGATAATTTGCTCCCACATCTGAATAAATTTAGGCACTTCCATGAAGGCTGCTATCATCTCAATACAAAGGTTTTTGTAGTGAGATACAAAATACAAAATACAAAGGGCCAGAACTAACTGTCATTCAGGAGTATTGTTACTGTGATTTTTGGTGGGACTTTTTGCAACCTCCCATATTTAACATTTTGAAAGCAATACTTACTTTTCTAAAACCTTTTTTTTCTTGGAAGGTGTGAACATCTCCAGTTGAAGACATAACTGGTTTATAAAAATTACAGCAAGAAAAAAGTAGGAATCCCATATCTACAATAAGCAGATGGCATTTGGTTACTTTATTTTCTCAGTATTACCATATTGTGACCACCCAAGTTTCAAATTTTCAAATGACATCACTTGAATAATAAATTACTCAAACTGTTTTTAACTGAATTTCATTGCACACAAGTATACTTTTCATCGGCACCAAAATACTCAGAAGAAATAAATCTATTTTACATATTTTACATCTCTTAAGTGCAGAAGTTGCAGAGTTGCAGATTTTTATGGTTATTTTTTTACATCTGCGAATCAGAAAAGTTTACTTTCTAAGTTTGGACAACTTAAAAGCTATCACATGACAGAACTTTCATTTTCTGGCCTGTTCTCCTTTATAATTTTATTTCCCAGTCTCACCAGATAACAGCTGCAGGCCTCACCGGACAAAGCTAAAGCCAGGACGTGTTCTCATATTGTAAATACACAAGTGTTTGTGAGCATGCTTTTAGAACCAGATATTGAAACTTCCACATAGAATTAAAAAAAAAACAACTGTGTAAGTAGTCTACTACAGAGACTAAAATAACAAAATGAAAAATAAAAAGAAATTAAAAAAAAAAAAAGACAAAACTAAACACAACACTCCCAATTTTTAGGCCAGTCTGGTATTTAAGAAAACATTTCATTTCTGAACATCTGGAGTTGCGGATATAGTAAAAGTTATGGGTGTTCAGAAGCTGGACCATCTGATAACAACCAGGCCACAGGACGATGCAGCAGCAGGTGCTATATCTATCTTTTGTTTGACATATTTACTCTACCTTGTAATCAAAGTTTTCATTTAAGAAGTTTTTACGAAGGGCATCTGAAAGGTACAAGACTGTAGTGATGATCACACTGGAAAGAAAAGAATAAAAGAGAGTAGTTTTCATTAAGTGGAAATTCATAAGTAATACTGAGAACCAGAATTTTTTTCAATGAAAAATAGGTGACATTACCATACAGAGTGACATTAAATACCGCATTTTAAAAATATACAAATACCTGACTGCTAACAGCATTTGTTGACAGAAAACAGCACATCAAGAAAAAGAATGGGTGTTCTATACAGAACAGTATAAAACTTATCAGAAAGACAAATCATTAATTCTGTTATGCAGATAATGCTGATATCACATTGACTTTGGGCAATTTCCTTTGAAGTTTCTTGGTCCTGAAAATACATACACAGAGATTCTCAATATAAAATATCTAGTAATTATCACATGTACAACAGTGAAAACCCTATGGAGAAGTCTTTTTAAAGACCATAGGTAAATGCAAAATTGCATGAACGCGGCCAGAAAGATCTCTTTTCTGACTGTTGCAAATGGTTGTACATTGTTCATACACTGACATCTCCCTGATTTATACTGCCCTTAGATAAATATGGGCAACCAAAATCTTTTCCTGGCGGCTGTCTCCAGATGTCAATGACAATCTTCTTTACAAGCAAGCAAACAAGATTTGCCAAGATACATGTTTGGGAATCCACAGAATCAGATCATCCTTCAGGATTACTTAGATATATTCGATTTCAATAAGTGAACCTTTAAGCTGACCTGCTGCACTCATGACTATTGACTTGTTTAGTGAAATCAAAAATCTATATAAGCCAATCTTTTTCAAAGCAGTCGGAAGTGGATGCTTATGGGAGAGGAAAAAAAATTAACAGTGAACGATCTTTTCACTGTCTCACTCATGTAGCTCACAACAACCAACGGTTTAAAGACCTCTTGCAAAAAAGACTACATCTGCAACATTTCATGTAATTGCTATCTATTGAATGTTAATACATTCAATAGTTCTTTGAATGTTTATCAACATGTATCATGTTACAATGTTAAAATTGGTTTCCCTTTCCACACTCCGTACTTCATTTTTCACTTTTTGCAATGAATCTAAGACTAAACGTCTCTTACTAAATATAGTAACAACTATATATATATATATATATATACATACTTAAGGATGTAATATTTTCAACTCCACAACAGCGAGCAATTATACATTAATCAACCCATCTAGGAGATAAATCATATCTTTCTTCAGGCATTTTTGACGGATTTCAAGTTTATAAATATAAAATGGCTATACATCATTTAGGTTATCGCTAGCTCAAACGTTCACTTCCATTTCTCAACTTCTAAAATGACTGTCTCTGTCATGCTTTACATTCTCGTTTGATGTATCTGAACACCTGGAAAAATTGAGCCTCAGACTGTAGACCACAGCTTGAGTCTCAGATTTCCCTCGGTCTAGTTATATTGTTCAAAGGTAATCTCCTTACATGCTATTTTTTCAGCATGTACATTGTATCTTAGCTTTTCTATCCAATTAGCCTTCCACGTTTAGTGCTCATCTGTACAGTTTATCCCACTCTTACAGCAACAGGGAGTTATACTGTACAGCACTTCCTGTTGCAGCATGGAAGACAAAGGGAAATGTTAGCAAAATGTTAACATAATCAAAGCTAAGAATGAATGCATGGTAAGAAAAACAATCATCTCATTCTTGTTATGGTGCATGATTTAATTCACATCCCAGGTGTTTCACAAAGTGAAAAGCGTTTGTGCATTTCAGGAAGATGTTCTGGTAAACAGGTCAGTTCATCAGAACTATTGCTACATACAATTTCAACCCACAGTGCAAAGTAATCTCCGAAAAATGGTATACGTGAGAAAATAACAAAATATCCCCAGAAAAACAATCATATTGCCAAGTTTATAGTAGGTAGAAGTATTTCTATCCTTTCTTGCCACATTCACATGGCAGGTGAAACTAAAGAGTCTTAAATACTAACTAAAGTGTCTAAAATCTGCTTAAATATATAAGAGAAATAATTAGGATAGAAATTTTAACTGTAATTTTTAGGAGACTTTCTCAGAATTTTCCTGAGATAGCAGAATAACTGCATTGCAAGTGTTTGTTGCTATAGGCAACATAGCTCCACTTTGCTTTATTTGTTAACCAGAGATATCATATGGATTAGTTGATAAAATGTACGTCTGTAGAGTGAGAGTGCATATGTAGTAGATTAAACAAACAAACAGCACAGAACGATGATGGCATTGTTTCTGACCCACAAACTGAATCCACTTGAGCTACTAAAATCAGGAAGGACAGAAAACATTGCTGTGACTTGCAAAGCATATGGATCATCTCTCTCCCACCCCTGCCCTTCCCCCCATCCCTTCCCCCCCCCCAAAAAAAAGTAGATTCTATAAAGAAAAGAATTTTTAAAATGCACAAATTAGGGACAGCAACCTGAGGACAGATGAACAGCTGAGTGATTCCAGTACAATATTCACATTCCAAGTTGCTCCCCAGCCAACAATTTCAAAATAGCACACATTTATTTAAAATCTAATGGAGTATCTATTGAGAAAACATTGAGCTTGAGACAAACTTTCCTTTCTTCCTGCCACAAATTTGTTCACTGCTTTACGTGAGAAAACATCGGCTTGTAGCTATTACATTATTCAGGGCTCATACACAGAATGCTAACCCAAGGTCTGTCAGAGTGACTTTTGTCAGAGTGACTTCTCCATCCAATTATTTCTATAGTAAGATTTTTCAGTAGTCCACAACAGTCCCTATAAGTTCAAGAATTGGTTTGGTACTTGGACTGTGCTGTGACAACTTGAATTTGTTTGGGCAGCCAATTGTAGAAAACAAAAGGTTTCTTTTTCCATTCTGGTATGGGGCAAATATAGAACACAGACTTCCCATTTTATCCTTCACTTTCAAAAATCTTTCAAAGCACAGAGATGTTCAAAAAGAATAAATTGTCTTTCATATTTCATAAATTAACAATATGAACAGAGATTCACTTCTTTGAATACACCTTCCAATGTATCTGTACACGTATGTGCACATATACTCTGTGACAGACTGTACAGTGCAGAAGAATTTTTACAGCTTCAGTTGAAAGCAATTGTTTGTATTACATACAACCAGGAATGCTGTTGGTAACACTGTGTATTACATTAAAGCAAGAATTTTTGTTCAGCGTAGGAGTCTCAAACTCCCACACCACGGGAGCTAATAGGATTCTTCAAAGCAGCCTTAATGATGAAACTAATGCTACTTTGTTGTCATGATTCCTTTATTGTGCATTCTGTTTGAATATTTTTAAATAATAATAGTAATGTCTTCCAGTTGTCATTGAATTGGATAACCAAAAGGACTTTCTATTTAAAGTCAATATGCCCAACTGTCAGCAGACGCATTTGTAATTTTATTATAAACAATACATTAGAGTAAATCTTACTCTACAGATCAATGATTTTTCTATAATCATAGTCATGCTTTCATTTGGTATGCTCAGAATTTGAAGTGAGAATTGGGAGATCTAGCATCTCTACCATTCAAGAAAATGCTCTAAGTATACACATCAGTTAGTTAATCACACAGAAATCCTTAAACAAAAACTTATTCAATAGCAAGGGAACTGAAAAATTAATTCCTTGTTACATAACATGTAGGTGCAGTATGTTACAAATATCAGACTTACTCAGCAAGTCACAGGAACCTCACTTCCCTTTCTGCTAGCCTTCTCAATTGTTAACGAAACATGGCATATCTAGAGTTTAGCTGAGTCTGTTCAGTGCTCTCAGAAGATGCCAGGCAACTAAAGCATTTGACAAGTGATTCTTCTCCTATGCTAAGGGAAAACTAAGGGAATAACCATTACCCTGTTATGTCCAGTGGAGAGAGACATTATAAAGGTGTTATGCAAAAGCTTCAGTTTTAGTCCAGCCTAACTTACTGCCTAGATCACGTAGAGAGTAGCTCTATTCCATAATGAAACAAATGAAGAAGAAATGAAGAAGGTATTTTCTTTAAAATGTATTAAAAACAATTAGTCACTCACCGCAGAGATCCCTTTTACAAATATTAGATAGCCATAAATAATCATTTTGCTTTGCTGAATGTATCCTGATTAGCTCAACAGAGATGTGCATGGTCATGTGTTTTAAACAGAGTTAATTTCTGTCTCATTGCTCAACTAGTAGAAGTTAAAAAACATTAAGGATTTGTTGCATGTATTCCTCCTTCCCCCACAGAGCACAACTCATATAAAGAACCATTTGTCTGATTTAGTGCTTTGTCTGTCTTTTTTTATATGTTACTTTGTTTCTCAAATTTTAGAAGAAGTCACATGGTGATTCTCTAATGCTAGTCATTAATGTTTTTTCATCATGGGTATTTAGACATTCAAAATTACAGACCATGAGTGCTGCATCATCATAAAGTATCCTAATTTCTGGATAGATTCAAATTTGTCTTCTTAGCTCACAGTACTTTCTCTTCTGTTTTATTTCAGACAGCATCCAAGTATCAGATGCTACATAATTAATGAAAATACTGCAACAGGAAATAAAAAATTCTAGAAGCAAGAGAGCAGCAATATTTTTTTAATATTATTATTATATATTGAAGGACTCTGATGGCTTTTAAATCTAAAAATCTTTCAGGTAAATGAAGTTCTGCATTTATAAATAAGAGACCAAATGAAAACTTTTTTCCCCCTTCAGGAAAAGCTTATTACCCGATTATATCCTTTCCAGGACTCATTTTTTTTTCCTAGGCTCAGTCAGGCTAAATCTCTTTTCCTGTAAATACCAGACAGATTGAATATTTATATGACTCTGGGGAGTGGGGAGAAAAGGCAGTGCTGCTGGTGATACAACTGCAGTGATGGGGGAAGCACCAAGATACACGCTGCCTGCAGATCGGTGCCTGCTTCTCGGGCTGGAGCCCGGGTGACAAGGCAGCTGTGTGACACAGGAAGCATGACAACGATTTTATTCCTGGGAAGAAGGAGTGAGAAAACATCCAAATTTTTAATGAATTACTTGATTATGCTCTTTAAAGGATGGGCTACACCTTATCCTCATAGACATGAAGTTCAAGAAGTTTTGCATTCAATCACAAAGTGACTTACTGGAAGTGTTCTGGCTCTGCAAGCAATGTTAGAGGAGAACAGCTCAAGTGTGCTTCTGTCCTTGGTGCAGGCAGTGCCATAACCTCTCATCCTGCCTCTGTGATCTTCCCTTCCTACTGAAAGACTATGGGTTGGGAAAATCTCAGCAAAGCAATCACTTTCATGTCTCTTTGCTTTTGAATTCCTTGGGGAAGATGAAGGAAGGCAGCCTCCAAAATGGCAGTAGGGAAACAAGTGAAAGGAAGGCATTCCCGTTCAGAAAAACTAGTCCTGAAAAAATCTGTCCACAGCTAAGGATTGAGGTGGATTTTCTCCTCTGCTCTCTCAAAAAGAAACAGAAATTAAGCCAATGATATAAAAAATGCTAATGATGATTCTTCGGTTTGCAAACAGACTTTTTAATACTCCAAACACCCAACCAACACTCTCTTTCACAACACAAAGCATAATTTCTTCCACAAAGGAGCATACACCTAGGAAATAAAATTATTAAATGCTAAATTTGTAAATACGTGCTTACATAACATTTGCTGCAAGTAAGGTTTATGCAATCACACATTAATAGGGTCAGTTTGCCAATTCCGTCTGTCTTCCATGCCCGACAGAAGTACATAGTTTGAGCCACAGTTTGACCAGAGATGGTCAAAACCAACCGACAGGGATTAATAAAAGATGTTTGATGCTAACCAGAATACAAATGCAAGCACATTCTTTTGCAGAACTTGACAACAACATCTTTAGCATATCTGAACACCACCAGTCCAAGAAACACGCATCAAGGTCATTCCTAAATCTTAGTTTTGTACATGTCAGCTGTTGCAAAGCCATCTGCCAAGCCAGCTGTTTCTGGAGTATGTAACTTCTTAGACGATATGCTTAGTCTAAGAATACCTATGTTTTTCCCTCCTTCCTGTATATCTCAATTTATATCTTAAGCATAATTACCAGATGCGCCATATCCATTCTCTGATTATTAACACTTTTTTACTGGAATTCAAATTAGGTAAGATTAGTATCACTGAACTATTTAATAAAAATGAGCAAAAATATTATTTTATCAAGTCATGATAAAGTTCAAACAAATACTGCGATGTTTTTATGTCCATGCATACACACAACATTCATCAGGATCATAATTTTGCCAAATTTAACTGCAACCATTAGATTGTTCTTAGTCGTCTGCATAGACTGTGAATTCAAATTCCTTTAGGTGCTGGTAAGTGCAATGAGACTAAAAACCAATTCAACAGGCATTGTTGTTCATGTAAATCCTAAAGTCTGGATTCCTCTGTCTGCTCAGTACAACCCCCCTCTTCTGCTGACTCCAGTGGTTAGATAATTCTGTTGACTGGTCAGCTGGCTTATCTGATCAAAACTTAAGCCTACACAGAAGGATAGCTGGTGACATTGACGAAAGAAAATTCAATTGTTTTAGACCTACTGTAATGACTTCTCAGAAATGCTGGGAACCTGCTTCTGTAAAAATAAGGCCAGAGCACAGAAAGAATGGCTCAAGTGCCATCCCAATATCTCAGACTATCAGTAGGGAACTCCTAGAGCCCCATGCTACTGTTCCCTGTGTTGATTTGTGATTTTCAATCTGTGATTTTTCTCTAAATATGCAGAAACACTGTTAATGATGTTGTAGCAGACAATTTATTCTGGAGAACAAAGAGATATCTACTAACTCAGCATTTCAACAGTCAGATTTGAAATGAACTTCTATTGAGATTTGTCATTTGCTATGTGGAAAACAAAGCTGCTGATGCTTAGCATCTTCAATCTGTAAAAGTGTTTCTGAGTTTCCAGTTATGCGTGCTTACTGAAATACAGAGTATATGATTATTGTAAATTTGTCATGTAAAATAAGTGCAGCAATTTAAAAAATTAAATCAAACCTTAAACTCAGAAATGAAAAAATGCAGCCAGCATTATAAGCCATATTTTGCTTATTTTATTATATACATACTAGAACTGTATTTATTTACATTGTGATCTTCACACACTTTTATGCAATGTCTTACTTGTTCGCAACCAATCGCATCACTGTCCAGTCTTTGGGAAACATCTCTGGTCGTATCAGTATCCGAAATACAGTGAAAATCTGTAGCAGGAAATCCTTTGGAAAGAAAAGAAGTAGTCTTATGGCTTTGATGTTTTACAAAGAGCAGTGAGCTTTAGAAATATTTTAGTCAGAGACAAAAAAAAATCATTATAGTAATAGCAAAATAGAAATGTAACCCTGAAACCCTGAACATTTATTTTCAACATAGATCTACCCCAGAATTTTTTTTTTTCATTTTTTATTCCCCAAGAAAGCTTCAAATAGCAATCAGATTCATTTTTTTCTTAAGAGGAAAATAACTTAATCTGCTACTTGAATGATAGCAATACATATGATAAAGATGCATTTGGTTTCCACCCATACACTTCCACAAATGTGATCCCAGGAACACTTTGCAAATCAAAAAAGCACTTTACAAACACCACAGAATTCTGAATACCTCCTTAATCATGTCAGGTTTTCATCACATTCAAGACTTATTCTAAAAGAGGCATTATTTGGTGGGAAAGAAAGAGAATATAAGGACAACTGTAACACTGGGTTTGCAAATACTGGTAAAGTCAACAGCTGTGTTCAGACCCCTGAACTGTTACTGCAGCTGCCTGCCTCTATGCAGATCACTTAACCTCTCTGCCTCTTCTGTTCAATCTATAAAAATATTGAATGTATGTGAGCTATTCTGAAGTTAGAAAGCACTGTTTACGAGCTTAGTGTTATCATCTCCTGTCATTTAACTCACTAGTAAACAGCTAAATTAAACTATTCTTCTCAGAACAAGGTTTTTCAGATTTCCCTTTGATAAGTAAAACTATAAATAGAGCAATATTTCTAATGGTTGATCTCGATTGTGTATAATATCACCTACAAATTTTTAGTAAGTCAAATGGAGCTTTTGATATCAGGAGAAGAATGAGGCAAGTGATACAATTCACCTAACAGAACCAGTGTTGCACCTGACCTTGAAATGTTTCATATTGATTCTGCTAACATCACTTGCAGAGACAGACCTTGAAACATGATGAGATGAAGACACAACCAGAGGATATCAAATAATTCTGAACACCAGAATATATTCTCAAGTACATTTACCAAAGTGTAGATGGGTATTGCATAACAGATGTCTTTCATTAGAAAATCACTGTAAAGGGGGATGAATGCAGGCGCTAGGAAAGGCAGCTGAGATCCCAGCACCCACCCACCAGAGAAGATTACATAAAAGAGACAACCTGTTTTCTAAGTAAGTTGCCAAAAATTTCTCTGTATTAGAGAGTATAAAAGTGATTCAGTGCAGATAATACAGTGTTTGAATGCAGGTGACCAGCTTTACAAATAAACAAGTAGCTCCATAAGCAACAGACTTATCCCAGACTGCCTAAATATAGTTTTCCACCTTACTAAATTTCAATACTTTATCATCTTCTTTTTTTTTCCTTTAGGGTTTACCTACATTTCCTTTGCAGTAACTTCTGCAGTTCTGCACCATTATCACAACAATATGGCAATACCCCAAATGCTGCTGTTTGTCACCTCACAGTAATTCCCCCATTCTTCCACACTATCTACTGTCCAGACACAATACACGTTGCTGCTGTTACAGAGCTACTGAATGGCTGCCAACCTGAAGAGACCAAATAGTTGCTGTTGGAAAGCCCGAAGAATCATAGAATCACCAAGGTTAGAAAAGACCTCTAGGATCATTTAGTCCAACCATTCATCTATCACCAGTATTTCCCCACTAAATCATATCCCTCAGTACATCTAAACTTTTCTTGAATACCTCCAGGATGGTGACTCAACCACATCCCTGGACAGCCTGCTCCAGTACCTCAGCACTCTTTGAGAGAAGAAATTTTTCTAATATCCAACCTGAACTTCTCCTAGCACAATTTGAGGCCATTCCCTCTATCCCTATCCCTATCCCCTATCCCCAGTTATGTGGAAAAAGAGGCCGAACCCCACCTCACCACAACCTCCCTACAGGCAGTTGTAGAGAATAAGTTCTCCCCTGAGCCTTCTCTTCTCCAGACTGAACAATCCCAGTTCCCTCAGCTGCTCCTCATGAGACTTGTGCTCCAGGCCCCTCACCAGCTTTGTTGCCCTTCTCTGGACATGCTCCAGAGTCTTGATGTCTTTCCTGTAATGAAGGACTGAAAACTGAACACAGTACTCAAGATGTGGCCTCACCAGAGCTGAGTACAAGGGAACAATCACCTCCCTGCTCCTGCTGACTGTACTATTTCTTATACGAGCCAGGATGCCATTGGCCTTCTTGTCTATCTGGGAACACTGGGTCATGTTCAACCACATGTCAATGCAACCCCCAGGTCCATTTCCTCAACACAGTCTTCCAGTCAGTCTGCCCCAAACCTGTAGCATCATGTGAGGTTGTTGTGGCTAAAGTGCAGGATCTGGCACTTCATTTCCCTGGTCTCAGTCCAGCTATCCAGTCTGTCCAGATCCCTATGAAGATCTTTCCTACTCTCAGGCAGATCAACGCTTCCTCTCAGTTTCGTGTCATCTGCAAACGTACTGAGGGTGCACTCGATCCCCTCATTCGGGTCACCAATAAAGATATTAAAAAGGGCAGGCCCCAGTACTGTCCCCTGGGGAACACCACTGAATGGTTTAAGGATCACTTAAAACCCCACATGTGCAGAGGTGTAAACATAGTGTCTTTGAGACCCAACAGGCCAGTTCCAAAGCCTGCTGAAATTCATAGGCTTGTTTAAAAGTTGTTACAGAAAGAATGACAGATGGAAAGGAATATGACATATGCTTCATTTCTTTAGGCAGCTAGGTTAAGAACAGAATAAGCTTTTTATTCCAGGGAAGCTCAAAAACAAAGTAAATGTAGACATTGGTGTTATATTTTGAATTAGGAACATTAGGCCAATTTTTCTCATATTAACAGAACCTGTGTCATCAATTCAGTGATATGTGATTTATTAGATATAAAATATGTATTTGAAAAGCCCAAGATTGAAGATTTGTCTATGTTACTAAGTATGTAAAAAACATACAAACATAATGCAGTGCAATTCAAGGCTAAAATATAACTGAACGAAAATTCATAATTTATTTAGAAAAGAATAGCTTTAGCAAGATTTGCAAGATACAACTATTAAATTTCTACTAACATAATTAACATTAATAATTAATAATTAATAATTAAAACTCTCATGATTAAGTCTGTGCATATTTGGTAATACATGTCTCTAGGAATCCATTATAAACACTAAAATAACCAAACAAAAAAATGTGAGTTGACTAGCCTAACACTTTACCAGTCATAAAACGTTGTTTACATAGGCTTAGATTGGAAGGGACCTCAAGGATCAACTACTTCCAACCTCTCTACCATAGGCAGGGTTGCCACCCACTAGGATCAAGCTGCCCAGGGCACCATCCAATCTGGCCTTGAACACTTCCAGTGATGGGGCATTCACAGTTTTTCTGGGCAACTATTCCAGTCCCTCATCACCATAAAGTAAAGAACCGTAAAGAAGTTCCTTCTATCATTTAATTTAAATATCCCATCTTTCAGTTTAAAGCCATTTCAGTTTCCTGTGTGATGAAATTATGAATCTGTGATTCATTCTCACTGTGATTCAGTGAGAAGCACTGCCTTCTGAAGGACCAGAAACTATTTATTCAGTTAATCAACAACAATTTTTGAATTTCTTTTACATTTATCTATAATACATGCAAAATCTTCTTTAAAGTAGGTCAGACTCTACACTGTATTTTTCAGGATAAATCTATGTTAGCATTTCAGTTTGGGACAACAGTCCAGCTACTTGCTTAATCCTCAGTGTCTTGGTTTGCACTGCAGTTATCAAGTTACTTCTTATCAGGTCTTTGTACAGCATCCTAGGGATATTTTGCAGAGTGCCAAGGTGCCTACAAGGAAGACGATTTGACGGCTGTCTCTGCCAGGAAAACATATCCATCCAGATTTGTTCCCCAGATCTCTCCTTCACTGTGTCTGCCTACATCATAAGCCACCCAAATATTTGTTTTAGAGCTATCTGCTCCAGCACCAATCCTTTTAGAAGTCCCACAGTGTGTAAGTGCATGCATGAGTGGATACATTTATATAGCAGCAGAAGAATGGTGGCTACTTCTGAGCTTCTTCACCAGAGACATTCCCCATGCTAGCCAACCCACACAGCCTTTGTCCCAGCAGCAGAGAACAGCGTAATAAATTGCGCTTGGTGTTAGGCTTTGGTACCTGTTGTACCCTGCTTGGGTTCCTTTTGCTGGAAGAAAGGGAACAAAAAGAGGTAAAGTTCACACACAACCCCAAGAAAATATGATCTTTTCCTCCGTTTGTTTTCTCCTATGTATCTATTCTGGTACATTATCTAGTGTCCATCTCCTATCCAGTAGCAGATAAAGATTAGGCCTGACAGCTTTTAACCCAATTATTAAAAAACCACTCATATTAACCAAAGCCATTTTGCTGTGGTCAAGGCTGCATTATGCTCATTCACTTTCCTACTTCTCACCTCCTATTTATAATTTCCTCTGTTAACTTTTGTCATAAATCAGATCTGAGCTTTTTTGTGGCAACAAATATAACCGCCTACAAGGGAGCTCTGTTATGTAAATTGCTATAAAATATATTTACGAGAAGAAGACGATATTTTGTGGTAAGCAAAATGAGCATATCTTTAAAATAATACTGAAATATAAACAAAAGGAAGCATTTAAAATTACTGCCTTATTAAATTAGATGTTTCAAAAAGAGAATGAAATACAGTCTTTGGTGCTGCCACTCAGTCATTAATCTCCTGACATCTCTTTCTTACTTCATTTGCATATTTTAAAATATAAAATGCTTTTTCCATCTTCTACTTTCTCTGGAAAATAACTGACTCTCCTGAAGTGTGACTAAAATAAAAATAGTCATTGTGTCAATTACTTAAAGTAAATATATTTCAAAAATAGAAAAATCTTTCAATAAACTACCACTTATTTAAAGCATCACTCAGATGTCTGTCATATAAAAATGTGTAGATATAAGTGTCGTTTTTAAATTGATGCAATTCCTTCAAACTCCATTTTCTATACTGTGTTGAGCAAACTAGAAATGGTCTGTAATAATTTGGTATAAACTGTTCTCAAGAAAGACTGAAGATATGTTTAATAGGATAAACAATAATCATTTTCTTTTTCACATGTACTTACATGAGTGAATTTTTGTTTGGAGAAATGGTTTGATGGAGATAATTTTTGAATATTAGCACAAATGCTGTGCAAACATGCATTCGTGCAAGAACTAGGTATAATTACTTTGAGAATTAGTCAAAGAAAGTAGAAATACCTTGTGAAATCACTGCCCAATCATTCAGAATAGAGGGATGCCTATAAATAGAAGTAATCAAAGCAAAAAAAGCACAGCAGATAGCAATTCAAAGCCCGGGGTTACACTCAGATAAGTCACTTGCAAACTCTGCATTACATCTCTTATTTAATGTAGCTTAGAGAAGATTCAATCCAATTTGATATAACTGATCAAAACTGGTGCAAAAAGAGGATTCAAAACTGCAGCAAGTTGATGCTAGTTACCACTGACGCTTAAATCCCAAAATATGTACTAGCTAAGAGAATAATAACTATGATTACTATTTCTCTAAAATCACCTCCAATAAAAATGTCTTATCACAAGTATTTACACTCTAAATCTTATTTTACTCATACTGATGTCAGTTCCTAAAGAGCATGCCTTAACGCAGTATAAAATACGAAAGAATTTCCACGCTTGGCAAACAAAGCAAAGAGGTAAGTGGGAAGACTGTTTAAGACAGCCTAAGAAATACACAGTCACCTCATGATTAACAGCAGTGTCAGACAAACACATTAGCTCTCATCTTTCCCTTTTCCTGTTAGTCAGGATTTCAGTGATATTTGATATTTCCAAGTTAACAAAAAATCTACTTCTTATATTACTTAAGATTCAGAAGAGGAGTGCTGCATTAATTATGATCAAACATATTGCCACTTAATCACTGGTGAAGTTGATGCTGATTTGATGAGATCAGAATGGAGATAATAAACTCTGGACTCAAACTCTTACAACCTCTATTTTGACAGCTGATGGCACTAGCTATAGCTACTTTCCAAATGTCTTTGTATAATAATAGCATATGTATGTGTAGTGAATATAAATGTGCCACCAATCAAACACCATTCAAGCAACAATTCTAGAGATTTTCATGTTCTAGAATCATGAAAGTCTCAATAAACTCAACACTGTACTTCACAGATATACCAAATGTAGGAATCAAGTTTGAAACATCCAGCAAATATAAAAATCTAATCCTAAAAATATATACCAGTTCAGAATTCAAACAGCAGGGAAAATATTTTCAATAAAAAAAGTCTAGGTTCCACAACATATATGAATAATTAGCTAATGATTAGGTAATTACCTCCACTGTGTGAAAACAGATGGTCATTTTACTATTACAGTAGTAATAGTATAAAAATGTCCCCCCAGTTTAACTTCTAGGTAGAAGATCTTTTGTTGTTCTTGTTGTTTTTTAATAGGAGAAGAGGAAATAGCTTTAAACTAAGAGAAAGGGAAATTTAGGTCGGAAGTTAGGAAAAAAATCTTTACTCAAAAGTGGTGAGGCACCGAAACATACTTGAGTTTATAAATCATAACTTCCAAAGTAACATCAAAAAACTATACAATCACACCATGATGTCATGACTTTCCTATTTGGGTCACTGCCTGAACAAGATTTATTATATAGACCAAATGTGGTTCTAGATTAGTTTCTCGGGGTTTAGTGGAGTAGAAGCCTTGGTGCTATGTCTTTATGCAAATAACCTTAACCTTGCCTTTTCTTTTTTCATCTTTCTTTTTTCCTCTTCAATCCATTCTCCTCTTCCAAAAAGGAATTAAAAATAATGAATCTCCATGAACCCGTTAAGTCCATCAATAAAATTGGTACAAGCTGCCCTGAAAAAGTTCTGCAGCTACTCTCTTCCATAATCAAACAGGAAAAACATTACAATATGCCAATGGACTTGCTACGCCGTTAAGAAAAATAGAAAGTTTTTTGAATATGCATTTCTCAAACTGTGTGCTTGCCATTGCCATATGTAAATAAATGAATAAGTAAATAAATAAGACAAATAACTGTATATCAGAAAGAATCAAGCAGAGCTGTGTAACATTAGACTGCCATCATCTATAAAACAAGATCTGAGGTTAAGTTTATTGCTTTAAAACAATTATACAGTCCCCCATTCCGTATTCTATCATCTATCACTGCAGAAGCAATAGATTCCTAGCCTCATAACAAGAGTTGACCTCAGTACATATGGAAATCTGGGTAAAAGTTAGCTAATCTATAAAACAGATTGCATTTAAATATGTTTCATCAAAGCACAGAAGTATCTGAAAGGGAGAAATCTAAAAGAGAATCTAATTAGAGAAACTATTACATCTAATGGAGACTTGAACAAGTAGAAAAACATTTCTGTTACTTACTCTCAGGTCCTCCTTTGTATTGAAGCTATCAAGAAGCTGTTGATAATGTCTATCGGTCATTTGTCGCAAGAGTGACAGTAAACAGGAGACAAACTCCCCCTGTTAAGATACAGGCATGAAGGGAAGCATTAAAGATTATAAGGTCTTCTGTACTTGTACTTAAATTGTCATATCATAAGCATTTTAATTAATTTAAAAATGTGACAGAAATTAATTATACAATTAGAAAACATTATTTCATATTTAATGAAAATACATTAATTTAGATAAGAACATCCTACCCATTCAAAGAATTAATTTCCCCTCAAAGCAATTCACTTGCTCAGCAAAATCTGTTTGAAATAGTTCCCAAAAAGCTAAAGCAATAGAAGTTTGATTTGCCATTTGTTTCTTTTGTATTTATATTTAAACAGATTATTAAGATTGCTAAAATTACAACCTCTTAATCAACTCAGTTTTGAAGCAAAATATAAATATTTTGCAGCAATTCTGGGAAGAGTCCTATTGTTATCCTTTAAAAAATAAAGAGCAGAGAATTTTTCAAAATTAAAAATATCGTATTAGTTTAAAAGAAAACTCATAAATAGGAGTGGAGAAAAACTGAAAATGTTTTTGATAAGAAGTTTTCTTGGTCTTGCTATGGAATTTCTCATTAAAACCAGCTTAACCACTGGGTAGCCACACTCGCTTCCACTGTGTTGACTTCCGGATTCCCTCTACAGCATGTCTCAAACTCTAGGAAGGTGTGCTCCAGGATGTAGCCAAGGAACTTGTGGGCTGCTCCACGGATTTCTCCCTGCCTCTACAGATGCACATCCTGGATGTCCCCTGAACAGCACGGGATACAGGAATAAAAAAAAAGTAGAGAACTGCTCTGAGTTTCTCCAGTGAGCAATCAAGTAAATGAGGTACTACGGGAAGAATAGGTTCTCCCTCTCTTTGCCATCTGCTTCTTCTCTTTTGGCCTGGGAAGAAACAGTGAATGGTATCAGTATGGTCCAACTGCAGAGTGGATGAGGACAGGAAAGAGTGAAAGGTCTGGACCACATCTCAATGCTGTAAGGGAGTAATTCTGGTATCATGTATGCTTGTTCAAAAATAGGAAACACATTTCAGGCCCCCATCCACCAGAAACGGGGAACAAGGCAGGAAGGACAGGTATAATTACATTACTTTAAAATGCTGCCTTTCACTTGTTTTTAAAGCAAAATTTAGCAACAATTTCCCCAATCTTTCATTAAAAGCATAATGTAACATTAAAAGAAAAAAGGAATATGTCTTCACAGAAATGTCTGATGTAGCTTTTACACTTGAAGGGCTAATACAGTTGTGATTATACCTAATATAACTGGGGGTGTGTAAAGGGCTTGCTTTAACACACAACATGGTGGTAAAATAATAATTATGCCTTGCTCATAGTAAGACTCTGCATAGAAATAATGCTCACAAATTCTGTAAAACCACTGTTCATAGTGAACACAACTTTCTCAAAACAATATCCAAAGTCTATAAAGTTAACCTTTAAGGTCCAGGCATAGCCACCAAAGTCACAGCTGTTATTTTGTATATATCCATAAGGTATTTGAAAATCTATTTCCTATCAGATTCTTTTCAGAGATCAGAAAGACTTTGGTCTTTTATCATTATTTTTCTGTAGTTGCAATTTCATTTTATCTAGTCTCAGTACTCAATATTCAATACTCTAGATGGTTTCCTCTCTGCCACATCCTTATATGCAGCCTCATTTTTCTTAACCTAAACATCTAAATCACTGGCATCCTAAATGAACTGAAGTATAAGCTTCACTTTCACCTCTGTATTTATTTCAATGTTAGTTAGTACAACTTCTGTAACACTGATCCTCTCCTCAGGTTCCCTCCAAGACCTGTTAAATTTGCACTCAGTTTCAAGCACCACATCCATTTTGCAGGTTACTGTCCAGCTTGCTACAAATGGAAACAGTACCAACGTACCAAAACTATCTGAGACAAAAAAAAAAAAAAAAAAAGAAAAGAAAAGAAAAAAAAAAAGAAAAAGAAAAAAGGTGTAGCCATGAAACCACACAGCTTGCTGCTGACTGCTTTTATGCTGCTTCCTTATAAACTGCACACATGGGCCTAGAAAATCACACTATGATGTGTTGACTACGTTCCTACTATATCTGATGAAAAAAGTTTGATAGAGTTTTATCTTGTGCACTGACATAATACATCTCTCAAAGACTATTTATAATATGTGGAGCTTGAAATAATGGTAACATACTGGAACAGACTCTACTGCGGTACTCCTGTACTTCATCATACTTGCTTTACAAATAGTTCCAAGAATCTGGCTCAGTGTGTTGCCATAAACCCATACTGCATGATTTTTCTACATAAATGCATATAATCGCCTTATGCTGTGCCATGAGTCACTTCCACATTAAGTATTCTTTCAGATGCCTATGGTAACAATGACATGGCTCTCCTTGTGGACAAAAAGAAAAAATTGAAACTTCAAAGTAGTTTCAGCCTAAGTTTTTGATACCTTGGAAGAATTAGACTGTCATGATGTTTTACAAAAACTTAACCCGATAGCAAGTGGATGTGTCAGAATAAACCAATTATCTCAGCACTTTGTAGCATTAGGACTTTAATACTACAACCAGTCCTTCAGCTGAGATTTCTAGTAATAATCTGATAGAGAACTGTAGAATCCTTAGAGTTGGAAAGGACCCTTAAAGGTCATCTAGTGCAATGCCTCTGCAATGAACAGGGACACCTACAGCTAGATCAGGTTGCTTGGAGCCTGATCTGGATGTTAATTTTCTTATTATTTTATTAAGCTATAAGGATTGTTCAGTCTGAGTAATAGGACCTATAGATATAAATCAATGACATAACATTAATTTAGCCTTAATGATTTCGCAAGGTGTATGCAAGTTTGGCTTTAAAGCAAGACAACGTACAAGGAAAGTCAATGAAAAAGTAAAACAAAAGATAAAAAAGATTCTGCCACAGATTACCTTTGTAATTTTGTAATTTACAAGGAAAAAAAAAAAACTCTTAGATGTATACTCTTACTGAAACACAGTGATTAAAGCATGCTGTTATCCTTCTACAGAACTTGGTCAGCCCCATAAACACTTTAAGTAATGTTTGTTCTTTGTCAGAAAAGTGAAATAAACAAAAACAGAAAAGGCAACAATGCATTTCTTTCGCTGGTATTAAACACTGTTTGAAATGTTTGATCTCAGAGGAAATTCCAGTTTGAAAAGCAACTGTGTATTTGTTAACAAAAAATGTTACAATGTAAAATCAGGCAATTAATTAAATGTATAATGAGATGGCAAATCACAAGACCTATTATATTCTGCAAACAAAATATTAAGCCCTCAACTCATACTGGAATCATGTCCCCTGCCATATTAGAACAGATTTGCCCTTCAAAAGCAAACTGGGAACCTTACTGAAAGCAAAACAAAATAACACTTAATTTTGTTTCACTCCATGATTAGCTTTCTTGTAAATGCCTCAATTTCAACCTTCTAATTTTCATGGCTTGTTTTATCATATTAACCAAAATATCATTTGTTAATCTTCTAAATCCATCTTCTGTGCTCTACTACATGTGACAGAAATAAAGCTCAAATGCTCATCTCAGAAAACAACAAAATGACTTTCAATTAATAAATTTGTGCAGGCTAGCACCATATATTTTGGAGGCACATTCAGAGCTGATTCATCATCTAAAAAATATATGCATTTTAGGAAGTAAACTGTTATTAGCTGACACTTTTCCACTTTCAGGAAATCAAATTCAGTGAGAGATTCAGAAAGCTATTAAAAATGTCAACAAATGAAACACAGTGCAATAGTTAATTCTCCCAAACAACCTCAAAAGTAACTTCTTTTTAATGTCAAAATACATAAATAAATATAATCAAAAATATTATCATTTCCACTAAAAATGAATAAAATGCAAAGGGTTTTCTTTGTTTTCCTCATTCTCTGTTTTTTACACAAAATATTACCATAGTGACATAAATACAGAATTCTCATAAACGCATAAATGCAGCACTTCTACCAACCAGTAACAACTGTGCAGTATTTCACTGTAAGGAACTTACAGTCACATCTTGAAACTGAAGGCGCATAGCAGAGCCTGATGGTTGTGGTCGGCTGGTGATCTCTAGTATCGTCCTTAACAGAATATCTAGCAGGCTGCTTACAATCACATCAATTTCTTCCAGAACAGATTTCTCCTTGAAAAATAAATAAGATACTTAAATTATAAAAACAGAAGGATGACCACAAGAATATTTCCTTTGATATGGCTTTAAAAACCAATGATAGCTTTGTTACAAATATTTCATTTGAGAAACAAGATCTTTTCTCTAGTTAAGATATTGTTTAATTCCACTGATGTTATCTTAACCATTTTCAATTACACTGTACAGAAATACAGAGGACAGTTAAGAGGATGACATTTAAAACATTTATCAAATTAGCATATTCCTATTTTCAATTAATGTTTAAAATAATATTGGTGGGTTTTTCACTGAAGCTGATAACAGGTAATGCCCATATATTTTCTGAGGAAATCAGCAAGTGAGGCTTAAAGTCCAAACAGTAGAATTAGGTTTTCAAACTTTTAAACTACCACCAGGAACAAATAGATGGTACTCAACCTTCAAGACCTGCTTCAGCGGTAAGGACCAGCTACACTGTTTTCTGTCAACTGAACAGCACAAACAAATCAGCCATTTATGTAAGACTACAGCTTGTACACAACATCAGTGCAAAGGAGCCAAAGTGTTCATCGCCAAAATAGACCATGAATATCTTAATTAGACACAAGAAAACACTTGATGCAATCAAGTTTCCTTTTTAAATCAGACAGAAATATGTTTTCCCTGCTTCAGCAATGTTTTCTGTCTCCAAGGCAGCAGACAACACCATCTTCCTCTAAGCCATTTTATCCACTGGTTAAGATGACATTTCATTGCAGAAATAAACACTGCATAATCAAATGCACACAGCCAAGCTAAAACTCAGCTGACAAACAGAATCATTCAATTCCACCGGCATCGAAGTGTAGGAATGAGATCTTTATTTTGTTCCTCCTACACACGCTAAGCATATGATTTGTAACAAAATTCTTGTTTGAACTCAAGATGAAACTAATGTCATGGCGTGCTCTCTGTCATTTCACATAGTGTCAAACTACTGTTAACTTTGCAACTTATGAAGGCAGGCAGTATTCAGTGTATTGAGGAATCGCTATGCCAAGGTGTGAGGATTCATGAACAAACTACTGTTAGAATGACCAACAGAAAAAAAGAACAGTTTTCAACAATATCTCCATGTAAATCCAGTTGTTCCATCAATCTCTGATTTTTCTGGATCATTAACAGAAGGAATCAAGTTTTGAATTGATCCACAAAAATCTTATGGCAGTCATCAAGTTGTTAAAACTCTAAGTGACTCAAAGACTACTGAAAAGAATATCTGAATGTCCTGCACACTGGAGAGAGTTTTATGCAGACATCAAATTCAGGTTGTGCACATTGCTGGAATTCATGACTAGAAGAACTTGGTGACTTCAAATGAAGGTTCTACTGAAGTTAAAGTCAGACATACAAGCTTTTCTCCCAGTCCAAAACCACAGCAACGCTTTTATCCCTTTCCCCTGTAAAGAGGTACTAATACTAACAAAGAGCAGTTGCAATAAGAATGTTATGATGCCAAAGTTGCATGTTACATCTACATCAAATCAATGACTTTAATTACTAACAGTAGTTCAAAATGAAGGAACAAACACAAGAGTTCTCACCACTGCATTACAATTCAAGGTATGCTGGTCCTGATTTGTATGTAATGCACGAAATACAAGCAATGCATGTTTCTTGTTACCTTAGTTGCCTGTCAGAACTTCACCATCATCTTTCATGTTTGCAATACACATACCTAAGGTAGCTCTTACATGCAGCTTTCACAGATGAATTTGTAAAGAGAAATACTAGAAATATGCCACAAAATTTACCAGCTAATCTCCAGAATCAATACTTCCTGCAATACCCTTATCAGTTCCTTCCCTATATCATCTTCATGTCTTCTATGATTAAATAACTCACAACATAATACACCTCTAAAAGAAAGTGGACTTTTTTTTCTGTACAACACAACATTCATAAAGTCTCAAAGCTTGGAGGAAAATAATGTGTTACAATTAAATAATCTTGCTTAGAGAAACAAAAAAACAAAAACAAACAAAAAAAAAGGTGCCTGAGAAATCAAACTACATATTCATGTAGAATATTACACAGAGAGCTCTTTAAAATGTTCTTGGTCAAGGTCCAGCCTGTGTCATTACTGCGTGCCATTTAAAGAAGTTCAATAACTTATGGGTGTAAGATTGTGTTTACTTACTGAGCTGTTCTTCTTGATGAGACAAAATATGTTGCTAAGGATACGTGCACACATTATAAGGTCCTTCTGTTCTTGTAAATGCATGTGGAGATGATGTAAAACTACTGGAAGAAGAATATATCGTGAATCTGAAATAAATGGAAACGTCTATGAGTAGAACCCTCTCGTAGAATCATTTCAGTTTAATACAGGCATACAGATAAGTCCTGAACAGTGTTCAGAACTGTGTTTCTGATAAGCAAAAGCTCTTACATACATGCTTAAAACAACATTTTTATAAGCAGAAGCCTTTAGTTAATAATTTCATATGAACTAAAAGTAAGTTTTTAAAGAATGAATAACATGCTGAAAGGCAACATGTTGTACTATGGATGGAGACAAACACCACTGTGCCAAATACATACAACAGAAATAATGTATTTATTGAATTGTCATTTAAAAAACCAACCAAACAAAAATCACAGCATAATAATACTTTATTTAAAAGAATGAGGAATTATATTCTAGTGTTTCCTGCTTTGTGACAGGATCCCTTTGCATGCCGAAGTCACAACCAACTTTATCCTGAAGCTATGTTATTCTGCAAAATGAGCCTTGATTTTTAGACCAGCAGTACTTTCAAATTTCTTTCAGGATTTTTGCTTTCCCAGATTCTTCACTCCTACTGCATATAAGCAATTTAGAGTACTGGTGTCTACATCGAGTAATTTGCCTTTCCCGTATTCCATTTCCTAAACACAGTTCCTTGGTGCTATTTTTAGTCCTGAATTCTGTCAAAATGATGAAAGAACTTCAAAAACATACTACTTTTTCTTCCTTCTTCTTACAATTGAACAGTGTTAAAATTGAAAAGTTCTAATACTTAAACTTGTTATAACATAAAACACCTATCCACAACTTGATAAAAGGAATGGGTGTTATCTGCTTTCATGCTGCCGGTTCCAGGTGTTTTCCTTAATTGAGAAATGATGCCCTCTGGGACAATTTCCTGTACTAAAATATCAAAGATGATTTTCTACCTATCTATATACACTTGTTTTTCTGTACATTAATGAAATTATTTCCTAAGAATTGAATATATCTAGCAGGAAAACTACCTCTTCAAAATCATTTTTCCAGCTAGGTATCATTTCTGATGTTTATGCAAGCATTACTGTGTTGAGTGTAGTAATCCATCTTCAATGGCAGAGATGAAGGATTTAGAGTGTAAAGCTGCCTGAAGCTCTATGGCAAGTACTCTTCTGGGAGTAATACAAGTGATACAAAGCTCAATCATAGAATTATAGTAATTTTTGAATTGTAAGGGACCCTTAAAGGTCATCTTGTCCAACTCCTCTGCAACAAACAGCAATACCTACAATTAGATCAGGTTGCTCAAAGCCCTGTCCAGCCTGATCTTTTATGACTCCAAGGATGGGGTACCCACTTGGCAACATGTTCCAGTGCCTCACCATTATTATTATAAAAAAGTTCTTCCTTATACCCATGTCATTGTTTGGCCTGGTTCAGCCTAGTTCCATGACAAGAAGGTAAAGAGACCCACAGACCCACGCCCTTAGAAAAAGAGTGGAGAGGGGGAGGGAAAAGGTAGGGAGATGGGAATACATGAGGAAAACAGTGGCAACAAGCTAAGGGAAAAAAAATCTTAGTTTACTGAATATAATAGTAGAAATGTGAGATAATACTATATAATACAATATGATTGGAATTGAAGCTAATAAATCAAGTAATATGAGAGAGTTTCTGAAACCAAAGTCCTTACTCTAATGCTGTAGGCAAAATAGCCAGAGGGCAAAAAAAACCAAAGAAGGGAATTCTTGTGACTCCCAGCCAGTTTTATCTTTCCGTCCAAACGGAAAATGGAAACAGACAAATGAAGTCTTCTGGGAGTTGTTGTGAATTCTTCTATTATGAGACCATGAAACCACAAATATCAACAATCCATAGAACTACAGCATTAGCTCTTTAACTCCAAGTGCACTGCATGATGTTCTGATGTGTAATATCAACAGAAAACCATAAAACCATGTCAACTCAATCTAAATCTCCCCTCTTTTAGATTGAAATGTTTTCCTCTTGTTCTATCACAACAGACTTTGCTAAGGAATCTGTCCCCATCCTCCTTATAGCCCCCTTTCAGGTACTGAAATGCTGCCTCAGGCCACCTAGAGGCTTCTCTTCTGCAGGCTGAACAGCCCCAGCTCTCTCAGCCTGTCCTCAAAAGAGAGGTGTTCCATCCCTTGAATCATTTTTGTGGCCCTCCTCTAGACATGCTCCAACAGGTCTGTGTCTCTCCTGTATAGAGAACTCCATATCTGGACTCAGTACTCCAGGTAAGGTCTCACCAGTGCAGAGGAGAGGGACAGGATAACCCCCCCTTCCTTGCTGGCCATGCGTCTTTAATGCAGCCCAGGATATGGTTGGCTTTCTGGGCTGTGAGGGCACATTGCTGTCTCATGTCCAGCTTGCCATTCACCAAAAAACCCAAGTTCTTTTCGTCAGGGCTGCGCTAAATCCTTTCATCCCTCAGCTTGTGTGGGTAGTGGAACTTGCTTCAACCCAGGTGCAAGACCTTGCACTCAGATTTGTTGAACCTCATGAGTTCACCGGGGCCAAATGATCAAGCCTGTGTAGGTCTCTCTGGATGGCATCCTATCCCTTGGGCATGTGGACTGCACCCCATAGCTTGGTGTCATCCACAAACTTGCTGAGGATGCACTCAACCCCACTGTTGATGTCATTGTTGAAGATACTAAAGAGAATCGGTTCCAGCACTGACCACTGGAGAACATCATTTGTCACTGATCTCCATCCGGACATGGAGTCATTGACTATATGCTCTGGGTTTGATCCTGCAGCCAGTTCTTTCTTTATGGAACAGTCCATCCATCAAATCCATATCTTTTCAATTTGGAGAGAAGGATGCTGTGGGATATCAGGTGTCTGGCCTTACTGATGTCGAGATAGATGACATCAGTGGCTCTTCCCTTGTTCACTGACACAGTAACAGCATCATAAAAAGTGACAAGGTTGGTCAGGCACGACTTGTCTTTGGCAAAGCCATGCTGGATATCTCACATCACCTCCCTCTCTTCCATACGCCTCAGCTCCCACTGGAGGATCTGCTTCGTGATCTTCCTTGGCACTGATGCGAGGCTAACAGGTTGGTACCTCCCTGGGCCATCCTTTCTATCCTTCTTAAAAATTTTGCCATTTTTCCAGTCACCAGAGACTTTACTTGACTGCCATGACTTTTCAAATATCAACAAGAGTGACTTGGTGACTATATCAGCCGATTTCTTCAAGATTCTGAGATGCATCTCATCAGGACCCATAGACTTATGGATGTTCAGATTTCTAGGGCAGTCATGAACCTGATCTTCACTTACAACAGGAGGGGCATTGCTCCCCCAGTTCCCACCTTCCAAATCATCAATACAAGGGCTGTGTGAACAGCATTCTCTTGTGAAGTCTGAGGCAAAAAAGTTGTTGAATACCTTGGCATTCTATTTGTCCATTGCCACCAGCCTTCCTGTGTTGCTCACTAGGGAGGGTACGCCCTACTGGATTTTCCTTTTCCAATTGATGTACCTAGCGAAATCTTCCCTTTTTTCTTCTTTGCACTCCTTGCCAAGTCTAGTTCCAGCTGGGCCTTGGCCTTCCTGAACCTCTCCTTACACTACTTAGCAGCATCCCTTTACTCCTCCCAAGTTACCTGTCCCTGCTTCCATTGCTTGTTCATTTTCTTCTTGCTCCCTAGTTTGAACAACAAGACCCAGTTCAACCATGCCTACATCTTTCCTTCCATTCCTGACTTCCCGCACTTGGGGATGGAGAACTCTTGTGCCCTAAGGAAAGCTTTCTTAAAGATCTGCCAGCTCTGCTTCTGCTGCCTTGGCCTTCAGGACAGATTCCCAGGGGTTTTATTAACAACCTCCCCAAAGAGCTGGAGGTTAGCTTTCCCAAAAATTAGCAAAAAGCATGCTACAATGGCTTGTAACTATAGATGAGAGGTAGCAGTGCCACTTACTGAATTAACTACTACATATAATAGAGCTTTAGAAAAATTCCTTGGAATCTCATAATCTAAATGCCTGTCTTGATCTGTTTAAAAGAGAGATCTAGTGGTACTACAAGAGAGGATAGCTAACATCACCACTGCTCAGGCTAAACCAAGGATTATGAGAATGTTTTGTGAACATAGTATATATCATCTGTCTCAGGTTACTCTTTTTTCTTAAAAACTTGCAGCTGCAATGTCAGCCACTGTGCACTGTAAAATTAATGAGTGCAAGGAGTGGTGCAATAACCAGGATTCCTAGCAATCAGTCACTGTCTTAATTTTTCTTCTGTGCAGAAAGCTGAATTAGCTGACTGTTTAAAATGCTAATACTTGTCCTTCACAAATATTATACTGAAAGAGAAAAAAAAATTATGATATTAAGCTTTTCAAGTACATGCTTAGCAAGATTAGAAAGAGATACCACTCTGGACAATCTTTGTGACTTTCCTATGCAAGCTAGATTAACATTAAACATTTAACTCATAACACAGTTCTTCCCCTCGGTTTTTAGCAGCAAAACATCTTTACAGACATACAAAAAATTGAGCACTCCAGTGTGTTTTAAGGATTAAACTCAGAAGGATGATATTCATTTCAAAGACTACATCTGATCCAAGGGACAAAACTTCAGCCTGCCAGGAAAAAAAACTAGTGTAATTGAGCATCTTAAATAAATTAACAGCAAGAAGCACTTGAACAGTGAAAAGCAAAGATGTTGTCCTTTGGTTTATTTGGACTTATTCAATTTATGCAATCACTGGACTCAACGTGGATAGGAGAAGAAAATGATGAAGTCAAACAAACAATTATCACCTCATTTCCAAAACCAAACATATATGCCAGCTCTCCAACTGCACAGACACATCACTGTTTTCAGAACAGTCATTAACTGTTTTCAAAACTGCCTTTAGTGCTGAAGAAAACACGGGTATGGCTGAAAAACTCCCTTGCTCCTTCAAAAAGAGCCACAGATGCAAAGAATTACTTGCAAAACTTTTCCAAAATAATTTCCGCTATCCACTGTAGTGATACTAATATAGACTGAATTTCTGAATAAAATATACATGAACACATATATCTCCCCCAGCAGTTTTGTGAGAAAGTATGAAAGAACATATGCAAAGGAACAGAAACTATTAAAGGAACAGTATATTGCTGGGGAAGTCAAATTAGGAAATAGTAATTAGTCTGAAGAAGATCCTGGAGTACTTGGAAGCAGTATAAAATCTTTGCACTTTGGAAAAAAAAAAAAAGAGGAATTTTTTAAAAAATGCAGAGGTCTTATCAACCAGCCATAGGGAAAGCTAACTGACCTTGGGCTCAAACTTTTAAAGTACAATCCTTAAAACAACACTTTTTTTTTTTTTTTTTTTTTTTTCCCTAGGATCCCTTTCTTTATTTTGCAGCATATCAAAATATTTACACATACCCCAGGGGTACTGCAGTCTTCATCACTGTAGTTGTTCTATCATGACTGATTTAGATAGCAAAAGCTGATGTTTCTACTGAACTCCATCAGCCAGCATCCGAAGAGCTCTCAAGAGAGCTTCTGGTTAGAAAATTAACACTTACTAATTTTTTAAAAATCTCTTCTATTTTAAATTGCTTAGTACAAAATTATTTCCTCTCAAAATTAATACTTGGTCTTTACTATGGGTTTTACTTAGAAATCAAAAAAAAAAAACAACTGTGGGGTCACCACCACTCAGAACCTTTTTCTTCCACATAGCAAAAAACTATACTATTTTATATGATATATATTGAGTATCACTTGCATCTGTGTAGGTTTTTTATGTTGTTTTAATAAAACAGGATCAAATCTGCTGAACTAGCAAGACAAACAAAACTTAATGGATAAATGAGAATCTGTTTGCTGAACTGCCCCCAAAGAAGAAAAAAAGACGACTTTACATTTGTAGAGCTTTTCCCCTTTATAATTACTTTAAAAGTATAGTGAGAACTTATTTCACAGACATAACCAGCAGCAGTTTAAGAAAAAAATGTTTTTTTTTATTTGTCTCTAAAAACCCAACTTCTAACTGACTATATTCTTGTTAATGAGCAGCTTTTACAGAACAGCACTTGAAGAAACATGACTTAGGAAATGCAGTTATGAGGGGCACTGTTCTCTTCAGTACCTGCAGACCTGCATACCAAGCATAACACTGAAGTTCCTAACACAGGCAGCCCAGGGCAACCTTACCTGGGTTGGTGTACAGGTGACTCTCTACAGTTTTCCCAATACTCTGAAGTTTAACAGCTTGAAGGGATTCATCCCCCTGCATGACTGTCGGCAAACTGCCCAGAGCATCATGAACCAAATTTGCCACTTCTCTTACATCAAAGAGCTTCAAAAGTTCAGAGTACACAGACGGGAATGAGCTGAGAAACACAGCCTAGAGGAATAGGGAAAAAATTGGACAGTTAGATATTGCAGTATAATTTTTACATGTATAGAATTTAAATAACTATAGTGATACAAGTACCTGTAGAAAAATTACTCTATTTACATTTCAAAGGCAGTGAACACCTTTAAAATTGGCTAGATTTTTCAGAAGAAATATCCTCACTTTCGTTAACGTTCTTATAATTGTGACTAATTTCCCTTAAACACTATCACAGGACTGTACCTATCCTTCACAAACAAGGAAAAAGCTCAATTTAGAATAAAAATAGTTATAATTTACAGGTTCCTCATGATCTATGTGTAAATTTTTGAAACAATAACGTAAACCAGCTGATAACAGAACAAAAAGAGAAAACTTTTATTCTGGAGTGAGACAGCACTGACAGAAGTGGTTCACTTCAACAACCTTAAAACAGGTTTAGAAATCTTTCAGTGAGAATAATGAATGTGGAAACACTGAAGAAAGGAAAGAGGACAATGCTAGAGAAAGGAAGCGAGAACTTACATTGCCTCCTTCCTCTCCAATTCCTGCCAACGGAGAAAACCTACTTATACTTCAGACCCTTTTCATGCTGGTTTAACAACAGACGATATTCAAGGTTAAAGATAGCAAGGAATAATTCTAAATATGTTTGTTTATATCATTTTGCTGCAGACATTACACTCCAGCTACTTATGTGATATGAGATGGAAGAACCACTTCACCACCCTGTTCTCTCTGATTTTACTATCTTCTTGGAAGAACAGACCTTAAACAGTCACACTTATAGTAGCAGGAGACAACGACTAAGAGGTACAGCTACAAGCTGTGGACACTGCTAAATCTACCACACCTAATGCAGAGATCTGTCTCCCGAGCGTTTGCCTTTGCCCTTCAGCACTAGTAAATTCTTGTGGTCTCAACTGAAATAAAGACATACCAGCTGAGTAGTAAAAATACTGTTCATCAAGATTTATATTTTTCTGTAAAGAATAAAAAATCTGACAGCCTTTTGTTTATTTCAAATTCTTGAACTCAAAAGTAGTTAAACAAAGTTGTAAAGTGCTCTAAACAGAGAAATCCCTTGATTACTACTCAGCAGTTCTGAAATGTCATTTCAATCACTGGCATTGTCAAAAGCATAATACGAATTGCTTGTAATTCAAAACTATATATTTGATTTAGGGTTATCTTCGTCATGCATATTCAGAAGCTGCTGGTATGAAAATTTCACAGAACAGGACGAAGGTATGAGCGTAAGCTGAAATGTCGTTTTGCTGTAACAAAAAACATTTTCTTTTCCAAGAAAACATAGGTAAAAACACATATTTTTTTAATACTGCATATGGAAACTAGTCATTACCAAGGCACACTCACAAACTTACTTGCAGTTGGCATAAAGCACTGGCTCCTTTGCTCTCTTGAGAAAGGAAGAAGCGTACTGACATCAGAAGTTCTTGAATACAACAGCGAAATTCTTCCTCATTTTGTCCACCAGTAGCAATAGAGAATAACCTTCGAGACTGAACTATATACTTAAAGATATATTCCTGTGCCTAAAATGTCAAAATTAGAAATAACTCATAAACATAAACCAACTCATCTATAAAAAGATTTATGCTTATATAACTTCAGTAATGACAAGGGTCTGAAACAGAATACCATGCTATTTAATTTTGGCAAACTTTTTGTTTTTACTTCTAATGCAACACTAACATTTGAAAAGCCTTTTGCCTTTTATAATCCCTATATACTAGGGAACACTCATTTATTTTAAAAAAGTAAAGCTGCAAAATCTCAGCACTGTCCTCTGCAAGACATCCATGCATGTCTGTGGCTACAAAAATATGTAGAGCTTAAACATGCAAGGCTGACACAAGAAACTGAGCTGTCCTACGATTTCTTTGGCCTGTTACATGTTAAAAATGTTTTCCTGTCAACTGTTAACCAGATAATGCCAAAAAATAAGCTTAGTCCCAAATGGAATTATTCTATTCTACAACTCAGCCTTTCTCTGCACTGTACTCTGTTGATGTACAAAACAGGATGAGAGCAACCAAATCACCATTTTAAGTAGAATTCCTTGTTGTCAGGGTTGAATCATTAAGTCAGCATTCTTGTTTACCATTTAGATTCAGTTATGTGACAGATGTTAATACTACCAACGCAATTTATATACAGTTTCTTAGATGCAACTCCTACTTATATATATTCTCATTCAGTAAGGATGACAGAGTCTAGGGGTTGCAAGCTTTATTGACAAAAGAAAAAAAAAAACAACTGATTGCACTCAGAATGCCTGCAACTCCTTAGAATTAATACTACAGGTTCATTATTTACACATACTGTGTTCCTTTTACTGAGTTAAATCTGCTGGTACCATATAATCGCCTTCAAAGGTGATTCTCTTACCTTCAGTACTTCCTGTATGTGCTCATGCAGCTCCACTTCAGTGACTCGATCAATATGCCACTTCAGTACTTTTATCAGATCTCTAGAATACCACATCAGAAAGTACTATAAAACACTGGTTGAAGAAGAGTTTGCTCTTAAAATGCAAATTAATCTTTCATAAAAGACTGAAAACATTGAAAAAGTAAAAAACTTACGACAAAACTCTGCTGATCACTAAAAGACCAATATTACAGTTAATTTCAGACTTTTGATAGATCTACTAGGCCTCTAATAAACAGGGAATAATTGTCAGCATTACACACGTAGTAGAATTATTTTGACATGAGTACGTGATCTCAGTTGAGCTTTAGGAGACTCTGCCAGCACAAACTACCCCTGCTATTCCATGAATTGTTTGGCAGTCTCAGTAAACCATATTTGTTTTAATGAAAGTCTAGTGACAAAATAAATACAGAGAACAGTGTAAGTGAGGCTTAATAGTGCACTGCAATACACAGTGAACACAGATCTAACTGAATGGTGTTAAAGTTCCTATACTTTTCAATGTTATTTAAATAAAGAAAGCCAATGAAGAAAAAGAGACAAAATTAAGCCAGCAAGAGGGTCTTAACAAGTAACCTTTCTGGTAACTAAAAAAATTTGACTATTCATATAAACATTGCTTGTTTTTTTTTTCCTACTGTAACATACAGATAACTTTCAGTGTTCAAATCAGTTAGAAAAAGTACAGACTTCACCTGTATGCAAGTGCTCCTGCAAAGTGACTTTCAATGTAAGTGTCCATTACTGGCTTAAAGTGGTGAAATTTGCTGTCCTGCAGCAGATTTATTATGTGAACCTAAATGTGAGGGAAAAAAAATAATTTTTTTGTTTCATTTTTTACTTAGTTTTAAATGGCGTTAAGCATTATCACAAAATGAAACTTACCAAACAATCAAATACTTTTGATCCATATTTTTGAGCGTTTTCATCTAAAATTCCAAATAAAGTGTCTAGTGTATCCTGAAGAAACTAATTGGAGAATAAGAGGCAGTTTGTTATTGAACATGTATTTTTGAGACACACAAGTAAGTTCACTTGTGACAATTATTTCCCTCATATTATCTAAAAGCAAAACAAAGGAAGGAAAGAAATAGTGGTATATACCTTTACTATTTCTGAACCATCAATTTCTTTTAATTTTGAGAGGCAACCTGCAATTTTGTCTGGATGGGTTCTCCACTTCAGAAGGTCAAGCATATCTCCTGCCAAAACAAATTGCAAGATTAAAGCTGGAACCAAAGCAGGGTTTCAGATTATATATTCTGCTACTGCAGTCCACTCAGCAAAATTGAGATTCAATAAAACAAAAGAAAACATCTCAAGATTTCCTATAATATATAATCAGTTTCAAACCAACAACTTTCCATTCCAACCCCTAATTGCTTCACTAATAGAAATGTAAGAACTTGGTATTGGGTCACTAAAATCAATCTCCTGTGGCAAATATATCATGCAGTTTTGCTCAGAAATTTGTCAACTGCCTGCTTAAGAGAAGTAATTATCTTGCTGTGTCTTATCCTATTAAAGAATGCCTTCCAGAGCTATACTCTGACAGCTAGAAACAGTCTCTTAATTATTTTGCATGTATTGTTTGCTTGTATTTTAGAATACTAATCTTCTTATGTCTTTTAAAGAACGAACATACTGCCTCTAAGATCCTTTTTTATTAATAAACAAGACAATTTCTACCAGAAAATAAACTCTTCTAAGCTAAAACACACTTCATTGTCTTTGTGCTTACTCAAGTTTTAATACATCCTCTTTAGCCTTCTTGACCAACATGGTACATAACATTAAGAGGAGGTCCCATCACTGTTTTCTTTATCATCATTAGCAGGCTTAAATGTCCACTGCATATGCACTGTAGAGTTTTCATTTTTTGAGATTTATCATGTTGGTTACACAAATAGCTCTTTCTTTTTTTAATACTGTCCAGCTCCGTGGCTATAGCAGAATCCCCAAGAATCTTCATATAAGCCTGCCTTTCATACCACCAGATTCCATGTAAGTTCTATTCTAACTAATTATTTAAATTAAAGTTGCCTTGCTGTGCCTATATCATATTTTGGTTTTATTCCCCTCAGTTGATGACCCCTTTCATTTGCCTATTGGAAGCAAACATCATTAACAGGCTCTCTGCAGTCTTAGGTTTTAGCAAAGCATCTCCCACTAACAACCCCTTCCACCTCCACTCAAATAAGAGGAGTCAATCCCAGGCCAAATACTTCAGATCTGGTATTATTTACCTTCTGTTCAGGAAGGAAATCCCTTCCTTTACAGTGCAACCTGCTCTTTCCCTTTTAGCCTGTTATTTAACAGTTTTAAAATTCTTATTCTAATCTGTATCGCTTCTATTTCCCATGTGGTGTGTTACTGAAGTCCAGATGGTTTCGATCTGCTATGTTTCCTCTGAATAACAAAAAAAAAAAAAAAGCCTTAGTAAAGAAAGATTAAGAAGTTTATTCTGGCATGAAATGCCTTTTACAAACTTATCTTGAGTTTTATAGCATATTCCATTTAGCTACAGGTCCATTACTTCATCCATGAATTCTTGTAAATACTTTCATAAAATTCATTAGAGGGTGATGGCCCAGATAAGGTCATCCGCTCTTTCTCCTATCTTAAGTAGAGGTTCTGTATTTATTATTCTTAAATCACATGTTGTTGGTTTCAGCTTCGGAAACAGAATAAAAGAAATCTCAGCTTGGTGTAAGATTGAGAACTTAATGTTCAACACCATTCAATACCCAAAAACAGAGTTTTGCAAGTTGGCTTGGCTTTTTAACAGTTTTCACTTCATGCTGACCCCAGCTGAACCCTGACAGATTGCTGTTATTTTTCTGCTTTCTGTTGCAGGTTCCCTGCTTACTCCTCACATTTTTCACTTGTGACTCTCTCAGTTAGGTCTGCAGTACTCCTTCCAAGTCATGTTCAGAGCACAGAAGTTACTCATTTATCTTCAAGTATACTACTGCCCCATTTCACTGACCAGCTTTTCAGAATTCCACAAAGCCAGACTAGCTTCTTGAAAAAAAAAAAAACCTTAACCACTGTTCAAACCTTCAATCAGCTTAAACAGAAACTCTCTCTACTTGATCATTGTCCAGTATTGTTTTAGAAGGGTTCAGTTCCTTTGAAACAACCCCACTATTTCAAACTAAGTAGATAATAGCAAGTTTTCCTCTTGGTTCAGCAGCTATTTAGGTTGTTATTACCACAGTCCACTTTCACACTAAAATTCCATTTGATTCACACCCATTTTGTGTCAGTTCTTTTCCAGTTTGCCCCAGGAAGTTGAACTCTCTCATAGAATCATAGAATTACTCTGGTTGGAAAAGACCTTAAAGACCATCAAGTCCAACCACAACCTAACCATACTACCCTAACTCTAACAACCCTCCACTAAATCATGTCCCTGAGCACCACATCCAAAAGGTTTTTAAACACATCCAGGGATGGTGACTCAACCACCTCCCTGGGGAGCCTATTCCAGTGCTTAACAACCCTTTCTGTAAAGAATATCCAAGCTAAACTTACCCTGGCACAACTTAAGGCCATTTCCCCTCATCCTGTCACCTGTCACGAGTGAGAAGAGACCAACCCCGCTCTTGCTGTAAGCACCTTTCAGATACTGGAAGAGAGCAAGAAGGTCTCCCCTCAGCCTCCTTTTCCCCAGACTAAACAGCCCTAGTTCCTTCAGTCATAAGAAGGAATGAAGTAGCATTTCTGCCTTTAGTAATATTACTAAACATCTCCACCTATATTCATGTCTTGCCAAAGTTGTTAGTAGCAAGCCTTCTACACATTATTCCACTACTGTTTTGCTGCTTTAGTTAACTTCAGAAGGCACAGTTTTTTAAAATACATTTACACACTTCTTTTTGTTTTGCTTTAGTGTGCTAGCACAGAATGGTTTGGATTAAGAGAGCCACTTAAGTTCCACTGAGAGTGAGGAAAAGTTCCACATGTGTCAGGGACACATCCCATCGATCAAGGACAGGTGATAGGTATTATTCCTTCTGTCAGAAATGTTCAAGAAACAAGCATTAACAAATCCCTACTGAGCTTTATTTGTCTTCTGGATAATTAAATGGACTTCTACACTTTATTCTCTTTAAACCACTACTTAAGCTGAGGAACAGTGAAACTAGCTAAAGCTGTCAGTTCATAGTAGGAAAAACACTTCTTTGCAGGTTTGCTGGAGGTTCTTGATGGGTAGAGACTTGACACTGAATATTAGGGATTTGTTGGAGGATTTAAAGGAAAAAAAAAAAAGCAAATGTAAGGCACTCACTTCAAAGCACGTATTTCAAGGAAAATGCAAAGGCGGGAAGACGTTGCTGAGATGGCATTAGTGAATAGCCTAAGCTTAAATGACATGAATAGAAAATCTGACGTGAATCACAAGGAGAAGGGATAGCAATGTGTCATGTATTAAGAGAAATGAGAATATAAACTGTCCCCTAAAATAAATCCACTATGAAAATACAGTTTTGGAAAAAGCCAATGCTGCTGATACACTCTGCTGAAGAGGAAAAGTATTTCCAATACCTTCTCTATATCATGAGCTGATTTGTACATTTAGAATTGTTCACACCTGAGCTACCACCCTTACAAAAGAAAACAACTTCCCTTCTCAAAGCAATCTAAATTTAAATCCAAAGTACTAGGTGAAACAAAAGATTAAGGTGTATAAGGAACAGGTTTGTGGTCTTTCCATCTGTATAAATCCCAAGTTAGCCTGGTGCAGCATTCAAAATGAAAAAGCTGAAATTCAGAACTGGAAATCTGTATTTCTCTTACAGTAGGCAGCCAACACTTCCCACCCACCCAAGGAGGGGGAGGTCACTCTTAAAAGTTTTCCTTGTTACTGTTGTTTTATAAATCACGAGTTTTCCTTTTTTTTTTCCTTTCCTTTTTTTTTTTTTTTTTTTTTTTAGTGTAGATAGATGGATTACACCTCTGCATTGCAAGAGACATGCTGTATGGCAGCTGCTTACTGAAGATGTGCTGATGACTGCTGAGAAATGACTGGATGCCAACATGCTAACATACTCCAACTTGTTGGATGGATCCTGACTCTCTGGCAGGCAGAGTCTTCCTAAATGTCAAAACCAAATAGGACTATTTAGACAGCTAGTAAGTGGAAAAATACTATATTCTCTCTTGCTCTCTCTTTTAGTTTGTTCTTTCGAAAAATGAATTATAACTGAAATACAAATGAAATCCAGGTAAGAAGCAGGTGTACTTCTTTTGCTAACATCACCTGAATAACAATCTAGGACTAAAGGTCAAGCTAAAGAAAGATAACCATCAGACAGATTAAACAAGGACACGTTCTTACAAGAGTTGTTGATGAATGCACAGAGTGCCCTGTTAGAAGCTCTCTGAAATCAGCTTGGAAATAATCCTAAAATCCCCTCCAAAGCATGTGCAGTAAGGAAGTTATGGCTCCCAACAACTGGGCAACAACCTCCTTCTCCCACTCCTCATAATTTTAATATTCATGAAGGCTGATGGCAAGTGGGAACAATCAGTGAGAGAAAGAGAGGATCTTTCATTACCCCACAGCCAGACCAACGGCAAGATTTCCATTTCAATTTTGTTTGTAGACACATGCAAATCATTGACAACTTCAGAAAAATCTCCAAACAGATTAAAAAATAATCAGAAATTTTAGAGATACTGCTACATTTACCAAAAAAGTAAATATACAGATCTTTTTAATCCTGTTTTCTTTTTGTTTTTTAAAAATATGCTATATTCTCTCAGGGAAAACTGAAGCAATGCTCACATAACCAAATATCCACATGCTTTGCTCTATTGTCATTCTTTGAGCATGCAATAGATTTTGGCAAATTTTTGTTTAAAAGAATGGGGATTTGGAAACTCACCAAGATGAACTTCCCAAAGAAGATCCTTGGAGAAAATATGAGCCTGTCTATTGAAAATATTTCCACCCTCTGAAGTACTGCTGAAATAATTGTTAACTCTTTCAGGGCTGAAAAGGGGATCAATATTATTCAGATACTCTACACTCTCTTACTCTGTATATGGTAAAAATATATATATACATATATGTATGGAAATTTTATGCCCTACATCACACATCTTTTTACATCAACTATTCAATAGCTCCTGTACTGTGAACATAAATCAGTGAAGTTCCTATAACTGCAGCCAACACCCAAACTACTCATCAGTGAGACACTTTAGTCCAGGCAGCACTTATAGGCATGTGTAAGCATCAGGAGGTTCATGTGATTTCCTAAATCAAGGCTTTTAACTGAAGTAAATTTAGGCTATGATTGCCTATTAGCATCTTTGGGGAAAATCTTCTACTGACTAACTTTTATTACTTTGAAGCTAACTGTTATGAGAATACAGACTGGATGTGCACAGTGAAACAGACAATTTACTCTTTACATATAGTTCTACTTTGGAAACATGCTTTCTAATGGTGAAAATTAAGATGAGTATTTACACTTACAAAGCTGCTCTAGTTGTTGTAATATACCTACAATCAATTTGCAAGTAATTAGCAATTTTATCAACATATATATGTGAAGAGGTAGCACAAGAGGTAGCTAAGCAAGATCTTAAAAATGAAATAAATAGCTCAGAAAAAAATATTATAACACTGTGACGATACAAAAAAAGAGTCATAAATGTATAATCAAACAAATACACCATATTTAGAAGACTGTGGGAAACTGTTTCAGTAGTTAAACTGTAGTTAGTATGGCAAATAAACAAGAATTTTAAGATTTTTATGCAGAGCAATGATGAAGAGTACATCACACATGCATCTTCCGCTCATAATATCCACGTATGAAGTTGTCTTAAGCAGTAGTATTTGTAGATATAAAGGAAGAGAATGATAGAATAGGCAAGCAATATGTACCTAATTACAACCAAACTGCCACAGCCTAAAGCCTAAAATAAGTATTTCATAAAACCTATAAAATAAACAGATTAAGATGTTTTGTAAAACAGCTGGGTTTTGCTAGTTGATTCCAAGAATGCTGCATTTGATTCCAAAATCATGTTAATTTAAAAGCATTCTTGAACGACATAAAATTAGTGGTTTATCACGCTGCATTGGTTTCCATCTGGATATCAAAAATATGGAGAAAACTAGTCTGTAGAACTGATAGAACATAAGCTATTTTTGAGGATATCCATCCATACTTGGCACAGAAAAGGCTATCACACTCATTGTTCATGATGTTTTAAATAATCAACATAACCTACCATTTTGTGTGAGCTTAGTGGAGCAGAGAAAGGACGTAATCCAGAAGGACTCTTTAGTGGTTTTTACTGCTTGGCTGTTGTTTGCTAGGAAAATTCCCTTTGAAAAGGGGAGTTTGAGGTAGCGACTGGAATCCTGAAGGTTTGCGTTTTCTTCACACTGTGAAAAAAAACCAGTTAAAATCACTGTACTGTATGCAATTCCTGAAATTGTTTCTTTGCCAGAAACCATAGAATTTCTAAGGATCTCATACAAATGAATTCTAACAAGTTGAGTTCATTAAATATTGCTTCTATTCAAAACATATGCACCAGCAACAAACACCATGCAGCTATGCATGTAATGTTTTGAATAAAGAAATCTCATCAAGTATAGAATTCCAGTCAAGTACAGTTTAAGGTATGAAAAATTGCTTTTACAATGCATTCAATACATTTGAATGTATTTTAAAATAGCATTACTACTAGAAAATGCCCTAAATAAAATATTCACACATTTTTATAATTCAGAAAAAAAACTTCACCAAGCCATCCTAAACAAATATTATCTATCTATATATATATATACCCACACACATGCGCACACACATGGGTTGCTCTGAAAGAAATGCCTCCTAATTATTTCCATGGAAACCACAACAAAGAGCACAAGAACACTATTTAACAGAGAATAGTCTCAGCTGCAAAACACTCTTTTTCAACAGTCACCTCCATCAGCTGTGCATTTTTGCCAGCGATGAACAAGAGCCTGCATGCCACGCTCTTAAACATCTGCACCAGACCAGGGACACTTCTGCCACTGTTACCAGTGCTGAAAAGCACCACCCACCGCCTTACTGTGCTTGCATCCATTCTTTGGACTCCATATACGTTGCAAGCATCACTGAATGTCAGTGGGCACAATTTTTTCCAGATGGAGGAACTGAATGGCACATCGTTGCTTCATACGTGCACTGCCACGTCAAACACCATTTTGTCAAACTGCCTCTCTGCTGCCATCTGTTTCACAGCAAGAAAATGTAATGGTATATTGGTGTGAGGTTGAATCTCTACTGTCATCTCTCTCTGACATTATGGATGATCAGAATAAAATAGAGGCATTACTTTCAGAGCAGCCCTCACACACACACACACACACACACACACATATATATGCACACACATTCATACACATAATCAATATAAGAACACATCAATTTTTTCTCTTTGCTATTATTAATATTTTTTATCCATAGAAGCTATCTGAAGATCACTTTTTATCAACAAAATTAAGTGGCACTAAAACACACTAGTTTCAGATGGGAAACTTAGATTAAGCTGTCATATGAATAGATAATATTTTCCAGCACATTTTCCAGCTCACTGCTTTCATGGGTAGTTCTCACTAATGGGAAACGCCTGTTGCAACTTCATTTCTGAATTACAGCTTCATATCTGACATTGGAGTCATAACAAAGTAGCAACTTTGTATGGGTTATGCCAAGTTAATAGATATGAATTATGATGCTTAACATTTAAATCTATCTGGAAACATATCAAGCCCTCTGGACTAAGAGATAACTGGAAAATGTGGAAACAAATAAGAAACTCCTCAAGATAGAAATATGTAGAAGAGATAACACTGATTGGATCTGCTTAAATCCTTTAGCTTTATTTTAGCTTTATTTTCCATCTTCAGCAGTTCACTAAGTGGGTACCATCACTCTGTGTGTTTAACTTTGTGAAATGTATTATAAATATAATGTAACATAGTAAGACTTCATAGTACTACTGCTGCACTGAAATGCACACCTAGATTCAATTGCAGTTTGTAACAGGAAATAAACAATCAGCAACAGGTATTTTATTGGTGACAAGATTATCACTCATTTGGTTATGAATACAGACTTTCTCAACCTAATGCTTCAAGGCATTTATAGTACGTTCCAGAGGAATCATTATAGTTAATGATTTCTAATTCAAATTACCTTGTGTACAATGAGTTCATGGGTGCCATCTGGCAGAGTCCTCCCATTTTCTTGCATCAGGGGCACAAAAGAAAAGCCAAACAACTTCTTCTCACCCTTTTCTTTTGCTGAAACACATATATAAATAGTTTGAGTTAACATTATAAATATTGGACAAAATAAATGGATATAATCCTGGATAAGGAACTTTACTGGAAGCTGTTTGCAGCTTGTCAGACTAACAATATCTTAAATTTCTCTATGGATCTGCATGTTATCTCCTGTAATGGTGTTTGCTATGTTATTATAAATCAGAAAGGAATGTGATATAACTATTATAATATGAAGAGAAAGTTGTTCTGATTTTGCTGTTTATCCATTATTGACACTTCTACTTATTATTCTCCATTTTAGGTCAGCCTCAGTACTTCTGTTTTCAAATAAAACATCTACCTCTATAGATATGACTGAAGATGTCACTGTTCCCTGTGGGGACGTTACACTTCAGATAACATTTTCAAACTAGGATGGTTAAGGTTAAATTCCAAAACACACGTATCAACTAACATCATCTAAATATGGAGGTTGCTCAAAAAGTAATGTCTCCTATTTATTTGCATTGAAACTGCAATATATTCAAGGAGCACAAGACACTATTTGATAGAGCAAGTTCTCCTACAAAACGCTCTTTTTCAACATAGTCATCTCCATTAGCTGTGCATTTTTTTTGCCAGCAGTGAACAAAAGGCTGCATTCTGTGGTCGTAAAAATTTGCACTAGTGCAAGTGACCCACTGTCACTGTGGCCACTGCTGTAACACACCGCCCATCGCCTCACTGCGCTCACATCCACTCTGTGGTCTCCATAAACATTCAGTAAGCACCGATGGATGTCAATGGGTGTTATTTTTTCTGCATGAAGGAATTCAATTCCACACCTTTGCTCCATATACATGTCCATATCAGATGCCATTTTGTCAGATTGTCCCCCTGCTGCTGTCTGCCACGCAGCAACAAAGTGGAATGGGATACTGGTGGGAAGGTTCAATCTCTACTGCCACACCACCAACATCTGCCTCTGTTGTTGTGGACCAGTAGAATAAAATAGAAGGCATTGCTTTTGGAGCAGCCCTTTATAAGACAGACAACAAAATTGAGAATGTAGAAATTTTACTGAAGCCAACAAGAGTGTTGATGCCATATATTTTTCAAAATCAACAAGTTTTAATCAACTTTACTTATATACAAACATACTATGCATGACTTTTGAGTCTGAGTTAGCACAGTTGCGGTGGTGCAGTCAACCAAACTGCAAAAAAAAGATCTAACTTAACTTATACTGTATAAAAAACTGTGCAAAAACATATAACCAATTGGAAACTCACCACTGACATTTTTCCATTATTACTTCATTTTTCCTTTATTACTTATTGCTAGCTTTATAAAAGAAATCTTGAAAAGAACTCAACGAGTATTTCTTCCTTTATTATCTGTTACTTACATTTTAAGTCTAGGTACCTGAAATCCAAATATACTTCCACATGTGTGATTGCCACAAAGGCAATCTGAATAGTATTGCTATATTGGAGTTGGATACGATGACCCTTATGGGTCCCTTCCAACTCAGGTCATTCTGTGATTCTATTATCTGCTTCACCGGAAAGAGCCAAACAACAGCAGCCACTTAAAAGATTTAATGATTTTATCCACGTTTCTCTATCAGCTTGACAGTGCTCAGCAACACGTGTAACTTGTATATCTTGCTGTGCAAACATGGATATACACTTCAACAGTAGTATCATTTTTACCCTCAAAATCAACTTTAAAATTGTTCATTTAGGGAATTCTGGAATTTTATACAATAAATAAAAAAAAAAGCAAAGTGCAAAAATACAAAAGTTATATTAATAGACAACACCATGCATGCATACTTCTCCAACTGGCAGATTGCCAAACAGGTACGAAGAAGCAGGTATCATTTTAGAATGTTTCACTAGGTAAGTTCTAAATTTGCCTTTGGAAATTCTGTTTCAGAATACTTTTCAGTTGCAGTGTTATCTATTACTATTAATAAAAGTAGATTGTTTTCTCCTTGTGTTTAGGCTTTATCAAAACACCAAGTTTTATTAAGCAGAGCTGCATGCCTGAAATGCTGTGTCATGAAAGCATAAAGAGAAAGTTTATAAAACATATGAAGTTTATGCAGCTTTTTCCCAAGGTGTTATGGAAACTCGTGTGCTGACAGCAGCTTTAACAGAGAGGACAAGCACAAGTTGTAATCAGCACTTACTGGAACAGTGTCGGAATTCACAGCGGATGTGTGCTCCCCTGAATTTATCCACAGGAATAGGAAGTTTCAGCAGCTCAGCCCATCTGGGACCATTGTTATGGTAAAGCACAAAGGAATGGTACTCACTGGCTGGTGGCTCTCCAGAGCCAAATGAGATAAAATCCTAATGAGGACGAAATATTGATTAAATTTTTAAAGATATATTTGTTAACACATTAGTAACATTTTTGAACACTTGCTGATTAGAAAAACAGCAAAAAATCATCCACACAGATGAGAATCAAAGTATTTTAAAGGAGTAATTGGGTGACTAGGAAGGCTTAAGCAACACGTGCAATATGGAATTATACAGGGTGGTCCCTGTAGTAAGTACGTAAGAATTTAAGTGATACAAGAACAGCACAGACTATGGGACCCCTATTCACATGAAATAAACCTGAGAACTTTCTGTTGCCAGTGATACGTGCCAGCATGAAACAGTAAAGAAATCCAGATCCCCTGACTGCTAACAAGCAATGTATTGGGTTGCCTTTGCAACACCCACAATGGTCTTTCCTTAGCAAAGAAGGCAAACAGGTTTCTCAGGATCTTGTCTTGGGGATATCTATCAATTCTCTGTGGGAAAACTATGCTTTTCTGATCAGCAATTATAATCTTAATATTCTTTATAAGTATATATATATACATGCACATATATAAAAAGCATTTTATATAAAACACACATACACAGCACTCCATGCATTCACACACAACTTCAATTTGCAAATATGCATTCAGGTATGCAATTTGAACCAGGCTGTATGTGTCTTCATTTTGTCACCCTGTAACTCTCAACATCATACAGAAGATATGAAAAAAGTACATACAAAATATATGAAAAAAGTACTTTCTAATTAAACTAAGAATTATGAAATCAAAAATTCTCCAGAATGTAATCCTGCTTGAACATTTTACAGTATCTTACTGAAATCATTAGTTATTTGATTAGTGATCTTAGGTGTTTATCTGGATCATGTAATTGATTACAGAAATAAAATATATAAAGTGGAAATGCTTTGAATATCTATACAGAGCAAAAGATACACAAGACCTCTTAAAATCAATTTTGTATTCGTTAAATAATGCCAACTAAAGATTATTTAATCTGAAGAAGTGTATCAAGGTTAACTACAGCAAGGAAAAATTCACAACAAAAGTACCCTTAAAATCTGACCACCGCTGTCCACAACATGCATTGTCACTTCCACATTTCTGGCCACGCTTTTCCCTCCTTTCTCAAATTCTCCTCTTTCTACAGTGATGTATAAATCATTCCTCATTTCACCTAATTAAAAAAAAAAAAAAAAAAAAAAAAAGTGCAGAAGTCAGTTCACATTGATTACTTTTCACTACTTTGTAGTAGTGAAGAGAACCAGACTTTCATCTTTTCTTTCAAAGAACAATATCACAATTTACCATCATTTTCAGATTTTAATGACAAGAAAACCAATAAGAATTTTCATAAACCAAGAAAACTAACAAAGCTTCATTCTGATAAAGGCCCAACAGATTATCTTCTATAGTAAGCAATGCTGGCAACTTTTATTCATGTTAGCTCTTTTGGTATTTCCCATGGCACCTCCATCCATACTGAAGCTTGGCTTCATTCCTCTTTTAATCTACAGCAATATCAACATATTTTTTTCTCAATTAATCTCCACATTTCTCTGTTTAAAGACCCCTCATTAGAACTTTTTTTATACTTAATCTCTAATAAAGTTACTACTTGGCTCATTACTCTTTGAAAAAGCAAAAAAACAAGTTGGAATTCATTTCTCTTTCTCATCTAAGAGACCTCAACATATTTTACATTGATAGGTTATCCTGAAGATCAGTAATGAAAAGCAAGCTTATTTTACTGTTGTTGGAAAGGTTTCTTAGATTAAAATCTTCATCAACATATTCAAGGCACAAATCCAAGGCAGACAATACCTAAGAGTTATCTAATATGTATTAGTTATACAATACCTCTTATGTGTTTAAATTGAAAATCTTTCCATTTTTATCCATCAACAGAATAAGTAACTCACTAGGCCTTATTGAGAACTTCTGGATGAGATCTATGCAGACTTCAGTTTCAATTCAATACACACCACAAAGTTTATGGATAATGAAAGAAGAATAGTTTGGCTCTTGTCAAAGACTACGCAGTAGAAGTGGTGGTAGGAAGCCACCCTTTTCTTTGAAATTCTAAACCTTTTTTCTAAGAAGGAAATATTAACCTACTTCTGAACAAACACTGCTAGAACTACTTGGAATTTTTGGGAAAAATGAAGGGCAAACAGCATGACCACAGGAGCATCTTCTAAAATTCTAATTGCTAGAAAGAAAAAGAAATCGAGAATACTTGCTTTCATCTAGTGAAATGCAAATTAAGAATTAAAGTTGATTTTCACTGTGCATCAGAGAAAAAACAACAGTTTTGTGTATTTACAGGCATATTATTAAAAAGTCAAATATGATTATAACTGATAAATAATCAGTTCATCTTCAATTTTCAGCTTTGTTTTAATGTGCAGGCAGAATATGACCTGCTCTTGTGTTTCATATTTGTTGTGTTTATTTTGCTGCATGCAACTTTGCCAACTAGAAACATTAATCTTGCTGAAGCCCTCTGATATTTTATAACATTATTCCATCACTTATGAAAATTAATTGTGTTCTCTAAAGCACAATCTAAACCACTGTCAATCTGAAAAGAAAAAAAAAAATCCAACTTTCTTATCAAACTCTCAAGAAACACACCTATTAAAAAGAAGGGGAAAACTGCCATTGTATTAACTTGTTAGCAACTGTCTACTGATACACTGATGCAAGATGTTAGAGAACAGATAGGCAGCACAAATAAATACCAGGAGCAGATGGTATTCACTTAAGAGCTTGATATGAAGTCAAGGATGAAAAAGCTGAACTACTAATAAGTGTGTGCTACCACTGAATCAGTCGCTGGTACCCAGTTTCAAAATGAGCTAAAGCAGTGGTTATTCATGTAATGGACAGCAGACTTGCGAAAGAAAACCCAGAACTTTCCAAATGATGTTGTGAATGTTAGAAATTTGATCTGAAAGAATGGGTTCAAGGGGAGAACAGAGAAGTCTTGGAAGACAGATCCACTGAAGGATATGAAACAGACGGTCACAAGGAGCTCAGGAAATCCCTTGAGCTGAAAATAGCTGGAGGCTGAGAGAACAATTGAGGTAATCATCACATATGCATACATTCCTGTCCAGTTCTCTCTCTTCCTTAGGTACCTGTTTACAACAGCCAGCTAGCAGGCCCTAGCTCTGAAGCAGTAGAGCTGTACTTACAAGTCAAATCATAAAATTACCTTTAAAATTACTAGATTATGATTATTTCTACATTTAAGTAGATCTTTTTTTATCTTTTATTATAAAAGGTTTACAAGTATGGCCACCAAAGAGCACGCAATATGTTAGGTCCTTACTTTGCATGTGCTTATCCTAGAATTAGTCCAGGTTAGAGCTGGACGTCAGTCACCAACAGGAGTTTCACATTCAGAAGAAATACACAGTAGTAAAAAATAGAAGGTTTGTAGTATAACTGGGCTTAGCAAATAATTTCTATCTGCAGCAATATCTCTATAAAGTCTAAGTTGAATTCTGCATCTATGCATTTACGCATTATTGATCAGCAAGGAATTATTTCCACTTTCCATGAGGTCTGCACTGAAATAGAAACAAAAACACATTTTCACCACAGATTTCATGACCTAGCCCAGATAAAACTCAGTGAAAACTACTCTTTTTTTTTTTTTTAATTTTTAAGCAGAGCATACTCTGATTTAAAAGGATTTAAATGGAAAAAATAAAAAAGTATTTTTAAAAAGTAATCACAGTTTCATAGAATTTAAGAAGTCACAGTGTCTGTTTTTAAAGGATTTTAAAAAATGTGCAAAAATGCAAACTCATTGTCAGAAGAGAAAAAAATAAAAAAAAAACTCACTAGGAAAAAAGACACAGGAGGATGTATTTGCACAATTCCTATCTTGCTTTGCCCTACAGATCCTTGGCTGTGCTCATAATCAGTGTCTTGAGAGAATAGGTCAAACAATTTTTGTCCTTAGCTACAAACATTCAGGAAGCTCTACTCTGTTTTCAGTGTTTCAGAGTAAGCCATACAGTCATCTTGTTCTAAGAAAATGTCATATTTTTTCCATTTCATTCAAAGCAAATTAAATGCAAGTGGAGACAAGGACTCACGCTATATGAGAAGCAATGATGTATATAAAATATGATGATTTATATGGAAACAGATGGACAGAAAAGCAGAAGGGAGATAACTGAAATAAACTAGAAAATTAAACCAAAATAATGTAAGCTATGGGCTATATATCAAGGGTATAGTCTGCATCAGGCAGATGAAACAACAGGTTCTTTTCTCATAGCATGCAGCATATCTGACATTTTGTAATCTTTATGAAAATGTAGCTTCTGGTTTAAGTTTGGCCTTGTCAGTATTGATCTGCACTCACACAAATTTCAATTTTGCTTTACAAAAGATCACTATTTTCAACTAAAATACAGAAAAACCTAGCTACATTGAATTTGTATAGTTTAGATAAGGGTAGTAGAAGGTTAAGAACTTAAAACCAAGCTTCCAATAAATCTTCAGCGCAATATTTATGTGAACATACTATGAGTAAAAGCTCAGAAGATTAAAAAGTCAGAGGGGTTGTAAAAATAAACACAAAGACTTATCAGAAAATAGAATTGCTGATTCAAGTAATGAAAATGGATTTGGGAAGTGAACTTCAATCAGGAAAGGGAAAAGGAAAGAAAACTGTGATAAAAGCATACACAAATATATTTGGAATGACTTTTTAAAAATTTATTTAACTCTCAATACATTGTTCTGGAGACATCTTAACCTCTTCTACTTCCCCGATGTAGAAATGCCATTGCTTCAATCTTCCTTGACAGAAATTCTCAAAATCTTGAAGTCTGTACAAAATTAATATAGGGGTTTCTTTTGCAAATCCTCTTCCACTAAAAACAATTCCATCTTGTTTTATGAAATATTCAAACATCAGACAATGTTTGAATTTGTTATTTATGTTCCTTTCACTAAACTTTTTCATTTATGGAAATTATAATTACATATTTTATTACAAGAGTATGCACACTTTTCCTATAGTATCTCTATACCAGATGGATAATTCTCATATTATATCATCATGCTTTTACCAAGAGATGTAATTAAAACCACAGGGAGCCCTGAAAGTCAAACTTCTACTGAATATTTAAGTTCTGAGGTAGACTTTGGCAAGTGCAGATACTATCTTCTGCTAAAATACCTGCATGACTAAGTAAATCTCCTCTGGATGTATGCGTACTGAGATTTTCTACTGTCTTACACTGGAACAAATGTGAGGAATTTACAAAGAAACAAACAAGGGAAATCTCAGACATTAAATAAAATCAGTTTTTAATTACTGTTTGAAAACATGCCTATAAAATCGAATCTCAAACAGGCAAGCGGAGATTTCAAATATGATGAGAAAAGCAACGTATTCCTATTAACTGCTCAGAAATACCAACATTAAATAAAGACACACAATTGTTAATTTCAGCATCAAGTTTGATACAGTAAAAAGCAAGTGAAAACAGAAAACGTTGCACAACTCTAAGGTGACAAGCCCACATCTAACTACAATGAAGCTGTGTGGTAAAAAAGATCTAGACCATTTGAAGAGTTTTCTTTCAAAAGAAAGGGAAGCTCATTTTTGCCTGCTGTCTCTGCCTCAATCCTGCCTGTTATTATAAGAACTGGTTTTCTTCAAGCTTTCTGAATTCATCAGAGCTTCCAGACTGTGCAGTGCACATGTGGATGTAGGCATCCAGTTAATAAGTTTTAAACAAAATAGGATTGAACCCCAGAGTAATTCAGTTTTGTCTAAGGCTAACATACAGTTTTCTGGGAAAGAAAAGGCTACAATACTGAAACCACAAACACAAAGATTCATTAAATGTGTTCGGCAAAGATAAATCACTCCCGAGAAGCAAATGGCACTTCTGGACATGTGGGTTATAGGCTGAGTCAACAGAAGATGGAGAAAAGGAAATTAAAGAAGATACTCATTGCGTTTATGAGTTCTCTGAATCATTCTGCTCGTAAGAAACCTGCTCCTTGTAGCACAGATACCTTCCAGCCACTATCACAAAAAAAACTGAAGTTAACATGATACAACCAACCACAGGTAAAACAGAAGGTTGGTGCAGATTAGATGTAAGATGACAAAGAACAAAGCAGAAAAACAAAGCTTGGCATTGATCCCTGCTGGAGTAAGAATTAATAAATCCTCTCTTGGCAAATGGATGAACTGTGAAAATCAGCGTGTATCTAGGGAAGCTGTTATTGCTCTTTTCAGGCAATAACACATCATGTTGAAAAATTATATCAGTAGCTTCTGTGCTAATTACAGAAGCTACCCAGTAGACCCCAACAATACTTAGTTAGTGCCCTAAGGTTTCATTTGTTTGGCTAATCAAAACTACATTTTAAAATATTACAGTTACACCCAAGTCATTCCTACAAGAGCTTGTAGTATGAGGGGAGGATTAAAGACAACCAAAGATGGAAATCAAAGTTCCACAGAATGTAATAAAGAATTGCAAAGCTGTATTGGTGTGGTTGATTACAAAGCCTTGATTTCCCATGCAGTGCAAGTGTTGAATGCACACGCTGAAGGGACATTCGTGGTGGTAAGTGAATTTAATTGCATGTGAAAGATGTGGAATTGAAATGTCTGAGTTGCTAAATCAAAATGTGTACAGCATAGCATTGGCAGTAATTGCTTCTTAAAATGGTCCTGCCAAAACGTTTCAGCTTCGACCTGGCAAAAACATCTTGAAAGCACTATTTATAGGCCAAAAGGAAAAACTCCAAATCTTTTTTAAGCCAGATGTAGGTGCTAACCAGGCACACTACAGCTCAAGGTTTCTGACCTAAGAAACAGAAGCAACTTCATGACTTCATTTCAGCTAACAATGAGGTATCCAAGCACTAAACTTGAGTGGAGGATGCATGAATTACATGACACAGGCAAATAAAAGGAGAAAAAAGAAAGGCCAATTAAAGCCCAAAAACAACCACAAAATAGACTGTCGAGAACACACTTATCTAATGGAGGTCATCCTTCCTGATGCTGTCTAAACCACAAACTTTAAATAACCAGAAAAGAGAAAGCAGCCAAGAGTAATTCACAGGCTGGAGATGACAATGTGTGCTCAGGGGCCCCATTATCTCTGTTACCCAGTTTCATTATGGATGGCTCTGCAGGCTTTCTTTTCTTCACAAATAGGAGGCTGAATTATCACTATTCAGGAGCTTGCATACAAGCAAAGGCCTGCTGCTGCTCAGTAGATGTACCCCCAGATACAGGACACACACACAAGCTGACCCTGGCTCACAGAAGTTTCACAACTGAACGTCAGCCAATGATATGCAACATATGTAATCACTGCAGTCTAAACATGCATCATGAAAACGTGTGTATGAACGCAGTATTTGTTCCATTTTTTTTTTGCCTCCTACAGTTTCTATTTGTCTTCTACAAATAGAAGTATTTGTACCTATGTGTCAAAAGAACGATGAGAATTGCTTATGCTGAGGAAGCTGTGAGTTGCAACTGCAATGCAGATATTGTAACAACCTTTCTCATATTCCAATCCCATTTAGAACTGTAAAATTTGTTGTAGCACATTTATATGGAATGATGTTTTCAAACTGAAGGTAGCTATTAAAGATCAAAAGCAACTGTCTTTGTTAGAAAGGGAGTTTAGTTTGCCAGCCATTCTCTAGAAAGCTTTCTAGTAAAATAAATTCCAATTTGGTTATTTATTAATGTAACAAAGGAGTGTGACTGTATTTGACTGTAACAGCATCTCTGATAGTTGCAGTTTACAGTGTGGAAATCTGAACTATTGCGAGAGCAGCTGCTAATTTGAAAATAATTACACACAACTTACTAGCTGCTTTGGTTACTGGCTGCCTTTTTGAAAGCTTTGTGCAGAGTTATAGGTCCTTTAGAACCAAGAATTGAACAGGGGCATAAAATATTATTTTGTTTACAGAAAGTTCTGGTAAATTTACATCTCTGTAAAATGCAAGCTAAGGAGATGCTTTGTTTTATACCTTAAGTGCAAATTTAACAGATTTTAAAAAGATTTCAGCTGCAGGGACCAAAGTTTGCTGGACACAGCAGATGAAATGGCATTATGCAGGATTTAAATCTTGTGGATGAAAACTGTTTTATAGAAAACCTTTTGAAAAGACTTTGTAGAATAGGGCAAGTGCAATGTAGTCGTTGTCAGTAAGGGAGATCTCAACAAATCACACTGATGATGGTGGTGATTTTAACTTGATAAGAAGGTCAGAGACTCTTATAGCACATTGCCTCCTTTGAGTCAGTATGCTCAATGCTTCTTAGCAGCTATGAGGCTGTAAGTGTATCTGTGCTGATATATTTACATCAACAACCAAAACAAGTTGGCCTTTTTTAAAAATAGCACATTAGAAATTCATGTCAAGTTCCAGATCTGTATTTAACTTAAAAACAAAAAATCAAAACCAAATTCAAGTTATGCAATTTCTTCACCATTTGTGAAAATCATAGTGCAGAAGGATGTATTAAAGGACACTGTTAAAGAGATCAAATCAGGAACATATAGGCACATGGCATTTCACAAGTAATTTCATCCCTGTAGTAAGTGAATTTCCCCAAATGAAACAATTTCTCTTCTGTTTTGCACTGTAGGTGATACTGAAAGAGCAGTTGGAGCTGCCTGTCAGTGAATGTAATCCGGAAAAAAAAAAGCAGATCTGAAGGGAGAAATACTACTAGCACTTCAAATAAACAGGGCAAATCTCACAGACGTGACTGAAGCTTCCAGTGTAAGATTTAAAGTCTGTGACAACCACCAGCCAGCTTTATGTTCCCTAATTTCTCTCAATATAGAAAACTTCTTGCTTATCGTGGCAAAGAAAATTTGTTATTTGCAAGAAACAGAGACTCACAATAATTACTATTGATCAGTAATAGGGCTCAAGAATGAGAGAATGTTGTACTGAGTGCTCAAATACAAACATTGGAAGAAAAGGTCTGAGACTGGAACTTTCCAAGTGACAGTTGGCAAAATCTTATTTGGTGAGCATGTGCAAATTTGTCTACATTTAAGTATATGACAGGGGATGGGCAGAAAGAAACAAGAGCATTTCTTTATTTTTGTACTGCTAGCTAGTTTTTATATAAACATCAGTAATACTATTAAGGAAAAATTAAAACAACTCTGCATGTGTTGGAATTGCAGGAGCACTGGTAATTTTGGTAACAGTACTGCCTGTTTACTATTAGATTTAGTAAATTTTGGCATTTAAAATGAAGGATAAGATGAAAAAAAAAAAAAAAAAAACATTCCTTTTCTCAGTTACTTCAGTGTCCCTTTTCAACAGAACACTATCTGCATTTTCAGCTTTATTGCAGAAACTCTCAATAAGCCCTAAAAAACATTCATCCGAAGAAAGCTGATAAAGCAAATGAAATGCCCTTGACACAAGGGATTCTCAAACTGCAAAACTTTCAGATTTTAAACAAAATGTAGATCTAGCTTGCATGATTGCTCTGTGACTCTTCCTTGCTCTCCCTTCTAACGAGATGTAATATAAATTGATTTGAACAGCGGGGAATTAAAGATTTACAAGCTTGTTTAACAGAAAACTTGGATCTGTTGATTTTGGGAGGAATTTAACTGAATTTTGAGAGATTATTGTCCAAGCGCTTCTTGAACTCCATCAGTCTTGGTGCCATGCCCATTGTCCTGGGCAACCTGTTCCATGCCCACCATCCTTTGGTGAAGAACTGTCCCTAACCCCCAGCTGCCCTCCCCTGACACAGCTCCATGCCGTTCCCTCGGGCCCTGTCGCTGTCACACAGAGCAGAGCTCAGCGCTGCCCTCTGCTCCCTGTGAGGAGCTGCAGTTACCATCAGGCCTCCCCTCAGCTCTAGGCTGAGCAAACCCAAGGACTTCAGCCACTCCTTCTTTGTATTGCCCTCAAGACCCTCCACCATCATTGTTGTCCTCAGTGCACACACTCTAATTAGTTTTATATCCTTCTTGCATTGTGGAGCCCAAAACCGCACACAGTACTGCAGGTGAGGCATCTTCAGCATCACTTGGTCCTTGGGGCTACCAGGGAACTCACTGTTGACTCATATTTCAATTGCTGTCAAACAGATTCCCCAGACCCCCTCTTGCAGGGCTGCTAGCCAGCCCTTCATTCCCAAAATTGTACATATCATAGAATCGTTAAGGATGGAAAAGACCACTAAGATCATTTAGCCCATCTGTCAGCCCATCACCACCATGCCCACTAAACCACGTCCCTCAGTAACACATCTACCCTTTCCTTGAAAACTGCCAGGGGTGGTGATTTTACCACTTTCCTGGACAGCCTGTTCCAAAGCCTAACCAGGAAGAATTTTTTCCTAATATCCAACCCAAATATATGCATATATCTAGGATTGCTCTGTCACAGATGTAGATTCTGGCTCTTGTTAAAATTCATATAGAAATTGTAAATTGAGGGAAGTTCAATTAAATTCTGGCTTTTCTTCCCTTTCCATAGTCCTCTTCCATTTTTCCTTTGGTTGCTAATGAATCAAAAAAGAAGGGAGACACTATGGGAAGGAGAAGGAAAACAATATAAAAATTCCTTGCACTTGCCTAACCAAGTACAGAGTCATGTATTAGTATCTTTGTTTTCTGCAGTGACTCGAAAGATAGATAGAAAGGAAGATAATTCCTTTGGTAGAAAAGATCAAAGCTTCTAAAAAGTACTGAAATAGGATTTGGAAAGCAGAGCATATTCCCCACAGAGTACTATGGTTTTGTGAAAGGTCAAAATTCAGGGTGTCTTTACTTGACAATATTGCTTAAATATATTTTGTGTAACTAATATATCCAGGCAATATTACTTTCAGTAATTAAAAATGTGTATTTCTGGATTCTTGGAAATCAGAACAGCTAACAGTGGCAGGTGGATATTTAGGCTGTTTGTACTCCATAGAGACTGATGAAGATTGGAAAAAATTATACCACTCCTCATAGGAGAAAAACATGGAAGGGTGTGAAACATATTTTTCTCTTCCTAAAATCAACAAATCTTTCCTAAGTCCAAGCCTAGTGACAGCTACACAGACACATGAAGAGAACAGATTCCATAGCTTTCTCTACATTTTTGCTCTCCAGATTCTTATTTTAAGCGTTGAAAGGAGGAATATGCTTCTAGTCAAAATCACATCATTGAAAAATTCATGTTAATCACATGGATAGCATTTTGTAAGATCATTTGTATAAAAAAAAGACAAATATTCTAGTTACAGTTCCATTTTAAAAGCTTGTGAAAAAGAAAGGAAAAAAGAGAGAAAGGGAGAAAGAGAGAGAAAAAGAAAGAGAGTAAGAAAGAGAGAAAAGCAGAGAGCATACTTGCACATGAAAAGAACAAAAGATCTTTTAATAAGCCAGATGAATAATAGTATGTTCAGCAGCTTTCAAAGACAATTCTGATGAGATTTAACTGGACAGCTAAAGGATACCTAATGGACTTAAATGATAAAAAAAAAATGCAAAGCAGTGCATTTGTGATGGTTAAAAAAGGGGGAAAAATAATTCCTACATTAAGCATAACAAAGCTTATATAAAACTTGTAAGCACTGCAGCATCCTGGGCTGCTCACTGTACCTGCTGAATAAGCAAAAACTGTTAAAAAAGACAACACTGAAAGACAGAATGCAAATTCTGTGGTTTGATAAACATAAGAGACATCTGGAAGTATTAAATTCTGTTACAGAAATTAATACTGCAGCTTCATGTGGATTCTTAATTGTGTCCTTTGCAAGGTGATATCACAGTACTAGAAGAGACCAAAAAAGACCAAAAGGTTCTGAGTGAAGGATTACTAGCCAAGAACATTCCAGTCAGGACTGACTAGCTCAGACAGCATTGTTTTAGACCACTTACGGGTACGTACAGGGAAAATAATGGTCACTGCAATACCATCGTGCTGACTTGTCAATTCTTTAGCCTTTTCTAGTTTCAAAAGAGTTTAATAATTTGGATGAGTAGGAAGAAATATAAACTCTGATCTTAACTCACAGGAAGCTGTGGTCAGATCTCAGCAATGGTAATGCCACTGGCTGAAATCCAAAGCTGAAAAAGGGTGTCTATAGATAACTGGTATCTGTCTATGAAAATCTGTTCAGACATCAGTCAACAGGCCATTTGTTTATATTCTGTAGTATACCTTATGGACTTTCAAATATATATAGCATTTCAACTCTCTAGCTGTTTTAAATAAGAATTCTTTTTTAGATTATGCATAAAGCAGCATAGAATAATATGCATGTAGAATTTCAGGAAATAATGGTTCAACCTGACTAAATTTCTTAGTGAAGAAAGAACTCTACAGAAAGCCCTGAGATTATTTTGCTTTATCTGCTAATGTCTCACACTGAATAGATTCTGGCTTTGAGTGTACCAAACAGCAAAACATGCTAACAGTAGTAGACTTAGGACTGTTAAGAAGACTGTAACTTAAAGCAAAACAGATGCAGTTCTAGTTTGATAAGCACAACAAAGTAAGATGTGCAGCTATACAATGCTTATCACGTGACAGCTCAGTCTGTTTACAACTGGCTGCCCTAGCAGAGAGCTCTGGCCCCTTGAGTAAATCCTCATTCAGATAAACAGCTGCATTAGGGTTTACCACCACACACTAATGAATGGGTTTCTTTAATGAACTAGGTATTTTCTACAGAGATGAAAAAGAGCCAACGCATGCATGCTTACATGTCAGAACACATGAGCGTAACATCCAGCACTTAAGTTATGCAGAGATACAAATGCTATATGTTAAACTTGGAATCAGATTCTATTATAGAACACTACATAAGAGAGCAGAAAAGCAGGTAACATTTTATATAGAAAGATGTGAAAGGGCTTTCACATTCCATCAACTTCTACATGTGTTAAAGTATTTCTCAAAAAGCTTAGTATGTTCATAAACATCAAAAGGAAAATTTTATATACTAAATATATGATTGTCTGTCCTTTCAGGAAATGTTAAGATAGAAATTCAGAGAATAAACACAGTTTTCCTTTGACGCAGTACAAAGCTTTCCAAGAATACCAGCTTGCTCATCTGCCAACTGTCACACTTGGATGCTGGAAAGGAGTGTACTGGTTAAATCTAGAAAAATGCATGTTGATTAGGCTCCTAAAGTAACACGTTCACTGCCTTTCCTTATTCTGCCAGCTAGAATAGAATGAATTACCTATTTAATAGCCTCCTTGAATCATATATGCCTTTTTCTACTGATCTACTTCATCTCCTTAAACTCTTGAATTTCATCATTAAAAAATTTCACGAGTCCCGGAAAGAGCACTCTGTGGCTTCACCCTGTCAGGCTCCAGTGACATAAAAAGTACTGCTCTACAAAAACATGCATTATTATTGTCATCAAAATTCTGGTATGGCATGTGTGCTGGTGCTAGTTATTTTCAGAAGCAAAACCTCTAAAGAGAAAAGGCTTGATACAATGCAAAATGAAGGTCAGTTAGAGTTTAAATACATCAAAATAGGAAAGCAACTTAAAATCTGGCATCTTATAAAAGAAATACTACGGTTAAGCAGCATGTAGTATTTCTTATTAAATAATTCAAGAGTCTGGTTCAGAGTCCTAACCTAAGTGCTAATTAGGCAGAGCAACACACTCAATTACAACAAAAAAAAAGACCTAATTAGTGACCATTTTCAGTTGCAAAAGATGAAGTTCTTTAATTTATCTCTGAAAAAAAGACACTAGAGAGATACAAAATGAAAAGGGAACTTTAAAAGAAAAAATCATTTCAAAGGCTAGGCTCCAGCAGGCATTTCATTGCCTAGAGCACACTGCCCTGCTTAGCCCTTGGAACTTGTCATTAGAGGAATAAGATGATTATTTTCCTCTAGGAGAAATTTTTTCTATGCCAGCAAACACAAACTAGAATTGTACGTTTTCTTAACTGAGGTAAGCATATATTTGGACGAAGAAATCAGCACACCAAAGTTCATAGATTTTTTATCAATAAGAAAGGGTCAAACTGAGCCTGTGCAATTCTTTGAGTTGCAGCAGCTCACCACACAGTGCTTGGCTACAACATGCTTTTAGCAGTTGATGTTACTTCACAACTGGAAAATCAGAGCTATTATAGAATAAAGAAAATTTGATAACACAGAGCTAAAAATCACTAAATCATATGTAGATAATCAGTAGATGAAGAAAGGTTTCTTAATGGGAATTATAGCGCGCTCTGTAAAACTGCATTCAAAATTATCAGCCATATTATCTATAATATTCATTTGATTCAAATGAGACATCCAAGAGTAACACAATCAAAAAACCTAGCTAATAAGCATTAAGATTTCAAGTGAAGACTTTCATTTAACATATGTATATAATCTGCCTTTAAATTAAATAACACCTAACTCCCATTTTATTGTTCTAAATATTGTGGTGATTTCAGTAGAACAGTTTCATAATAATGATGAAACTGTTTTATGAACTTGTGCTCTGTGCATATTTTAAGTGCATAGTAGTACTGATGAGGGATGCAGAAGGACAGATGTTTAACTGGCAGTAAGAGCAGAACAGTGAATTCTCAGCTGTCAAGTTTCAGGCTGAAGTTCAAGAAAAGTGCATACCCACAGCTAAAGCTGAGTCTCATTACTACAGACTCTTAAGACTCCTCTGATTAGTGAAACAATGAAGCTTACCAATTCTTGTCTCAGAACCACAATTTATTTTCAATTTATGTACACAGGAATGAAAAGACATATTTATAAAGGAAAAAGTAGTTCCTATTAAGAATCTGCAAGTCCTGAAGATTATTTGTATCTGAGAGAGCCAAGGCATTGCATGCAAACTCAGAGCTGAAACAAAGATGTGAGCTCCTCCCTACAATAGTCCTCACTAACACCACAGCACCACAACAGTTGTGCCAAAGTAGGCTGCTCCTAAGTATGCTTTTCCTTTGAAGAGACACTGGCTAAAGATTTCATTTCTGGGAATGACCTATAGATTTTACCTACCTTACCACTACCTGTTTTCTCCCTGTATTTGCTTGGTCACATTCATAGTGGCACATTCTCTCAACCTTAGCACCTGTTTACGCACTAACATAGGTTATCATACAATCTAATGAAAATAAATCTCCACATCCTTTCTACTGTCCATTTCCAGTATCTCTGTTTCCATCAGTTGAGGCATCAACTGTGTGAAATCAGAAGCTGCATCATGTGAGTCCTTATTTAGAAGTTATCTGCTCCATGTTCTGCTGGTTGCCTCTTTATCTGTGTAGAGCTCAGCAGTCTTGCATCCAGTCATCTTCACTTCCAGAAAGCAGACAACTATCTCTGTATGCTCTTTTGACATTGACTTAATAACTATATAATACACAACCTGGGATGCAGTTTTCTTTTATTTGCATCCAAAAAAAAGTCTCTGGAAAATTAAATAATTTTCAGAATTCCATATTTATTTGGAAAGCAAATGAGTACTCATTAATTCCTCACTAGTTCTTACTCTTGCTCCTTAATGAAAATTTGTTCTTTTCAACTTACCAGGCATGATAATATTGGAAAAACCTAGTTTCCTTGTTATGGACACTCCATGGGTAAACATAGATGTATACTCTCTCCTAATTTGTTCTATGTCTCCATGAAGCAACTGAAGAGAAACTGCCAGACCTGAAAATCAAGAGAAAAACAAGGGAAACTAAGACATTCAAACAGGCTGTGATTATCATTATCAAATTATCAGTGATGTGTAAGTAAACTACAATGACACATCAGATCAAAATCGTCTCAATAGAGATGGATGGTGACTTGCATTGGAGAAAAATATTAAAGAAACATCAATTTAGAGAAACATCAATCAATAATATTTGCTAACATTTCTTTTTTTCATTTACTTCAACTCAGTGCTGCCTTCAATGTTATGCAGGAAATAGTACAACCACAATGCTCCCAATCCCTTTGAAAAACATGACCATTTCACTACAGTGCATCACTTCACCTTATACAAGGTTATATAATATCAGAATATCCAATATCAGAAGAATTAAGTTCCTAATAAACAAATCTATCATAATTGCTATTTGTCACATAGACTCAGTAATTTCATAATGACTGAGATTGAAACTTTTCATCAATAATAATCAAATTTAATCAATCATGTTCTCCTGTTTGCTAGAAGACACACAAAATTTAAGGCTGGTCGTATAATCATTTCCCAGTGTTTATTCCTCAAGAATCTAGGAAGAATAATTTCACCTATCATATTTGCAGCATGCAAAATCACTGCAGACAGAGCTAAAATTAGCAAAAACAACAGGAATGCCTTATGGTTATTTCAAAAGTAATCACCAAGACAAGTGTCAGAATACAGCTTGTAGAGATTAATCTTCCCTGACCTTCAACATTACTACAGCATATCACGTGTCAACAGACAGATCAAGGGGAAGATAAAACTCTTCACATACACTCAACAACTGAAGATAAAGGAAAATCTCAGTCAAGTCATAATTAAACTCAGATTAATCTTAAGTAAATAGCATACACACACAAACTGAACAACAAGGTCATCAGTCCTTTGGGCTTTGGCAGAAAATTTCCCTACAAGCATGTTATATTTAAATGAATGAATTTTACTGATGGTTCTAAATTGCAGCCTGAAAAATCAGCCTTGAGTATTGCTAGTCCAGTCTCATGCATGTAAGAGACCAGAGATCTGATTAGCTTGACACCTTTTATCTTTTTCCTCTTATTTTCACTTATGATATATAATTTTGGCACCTATGGAGAATGTGATGTTCTGACCAGACTTCCATTGTCTTCACATGAAAAACAACACACCTACACATCTCCAATTAAGTGTGTAAATAGATCTTAGAAGGAAAAGCATTCAGTGAAGCCTATTTTATTTTAAGGTCTAAATTTAATACTATCAACATTAATTATCCCAGTAATGGTAATTTGTTCTGTAGTAACCACTTAAATTTAGGAAATAGTAATAATTATTATCAGTGTAAGCCGGAAAATAAACCATACAGTGGTCAGATTATAGTACAAGAGCCTTCTTGTTCTTTCCCCATTGGTAAGAGGTTGCAGAGGCAAAATCCAGACACTCTTAGAGTAGGTGGAAAGTTTTTCATTGCTGGAAGGAAAAAGCTAGGTTGGATCTGTTGAACAGTTAGAAATACTGATACTTAGCCCACTGTCAATCTTGTTCCTTCTATATTTTGAGATGCTGTTATACATAGGTACGTATATTCATAACCCCTTGTGTGTATTCATACCCCCATATACCTCCACTTCACTGTTTCCTTGGAAACCTAAAGAAAAACATTTGTCACTGCCCAGACCAAATCAACAACAACAACATTAATCAGATACTGTACACTGGTGTTGTATAAGGTGACTGTGTTTTCTAAACACCAAGTTCAAGACCTCAAAACCAATTATTACTACAGTTTTGTATATTTTTGTCTACAGATTTCACAGATTTCCATGAATAATTTTGTTTAGGTAAAACCCAAGATAAATATCAAAAGCTCATCAGTGGCAGAACAGTTTTAACTTGAGAAATATACTGTCTGTCAAGAGTTTGGTGGTTAAGTCACCATCCCTGAATGTGTTTAAAAACTGTGTGGATATGGTGCTCAGAGACATGATTTAGCAGAGGGTTGTTAGGGTAGTATGGTTAGGTTGTGGCTGGACTTGATGATCTTTAAGGTATTTTCCAAATTATTTTTTGTTCATTCATTAAATAGGGGTGGTTTTGGTTTTTCTTTATTTATCTATACGCATGTTTGTTTTTAATTTTGGTCTTTTCCAACCTGAGCAATTCTATGATTCTATGAATATGAAACACTTGTTCATGCATGGGAAGAATAGTATTAGAGCTCTGCTTTTCACAGTATTCATTATTCATAAACGAAAGGTCATCTGCTTATGTCTGAAGAACCTCTGAAGATCAAGGTTTCAAGTTAACAGCTGTATTACTGAGGACCCAGCTTCCAAATGAAAAGGGAATTGGCACTAGCAGAAGAACCGATAAGTCTTGTAAAGAAGCTGAAGTCAGGAGCATAAACACCATAATCAATGAAATATGGATATTTAGCCCTGCTGAAAAAGACCTTGGGGTACCAGTGGATGGGAAGCTGGACATGTACCAGCAATGCGCTCTCATAAAACAGAAAGCAAACTATATTCTGGGCTGTATCAAAAGAAGTGTGGCCAGTAGGGCTGGGGAGGTGATCCTGCCCCCCTGCTCTGTGCTGGTGAGACGTCTCTGGGAATATTGTGTCCAGATGTGGTGTCCTCAGTACAGGAGAGATAAAAATAAAGAACGTGCTGTATATGAAAAGCCAGGAACTCATTACTCCTAACAGAATTCATAGCAGTCTAACTAAGGAGTCCAGTTACAATGATACTAAAATACTTAAAATTAAGTACTGTTACAGTAACATATTTAAATACAAACCTTCTAGCATTTACTCCATGGGCAGTACTTTCAAGTCTCAGGTATCATTGTACATCTTTACTCTCCCACATTCCATTTCATTTCATTACAGAGAACCAATTCTATGCATAGTAACTACATGTTACAGTTATCTATTACATAGGTTGCTCTGAAACTAATGCCTCCTATTTATTTCAATGGAAACTATAACAGATACAAAGAGCACAACAACATTATTTGATAAAGAATATTCTCAGCTACAAAACACTCTTCTTCAATGTAGCCACCACTATTTCCCATGCACTTTTGCCAGCAACGAACAAGAGCCTACATGCCACGCTAACAAACATTTGCACCAGCAGACTTGACCACTGTCACCACTAGCTGCAAAGCACCACCCACTGTGTCACTGTGCTCACATCCACTCTTTGGTTTCCATAAACATTTAGCAAGTTTCAATGAATGTGAATGGATACAATTTTCTTCCATGCGGAGGCATTCAGTTAAATGCCTTTGCTTTACAGGCACACTCCCATGTCAGCCACCATTCTGACATTGCCCTTCTGCTGCCATCTGTCACACAGCATCACACAGCTGAACAAAGCTAAGCAAGAGCTAAAATAAAGTAGCTGTAATTTATTGTTTTGTCATTAGATAAATGCTGTTGAGAGTCAAAACAAAGCTACAGGCAGGCCAAGACAAGCCAGAGAGGTCCTGAGTACTGTCAGCTCAACACAAAAACTGTGGTCAGGTATGTGTAATAGCAACTCCATACTCATGGCTTTGTAAAGACGCCACTTCCCAACAGCAGCTGCACACCCATCGTAAGTGAGAAAACATATGTCTGAAATAAAAATCCTGAAAAAGGGGTACTTTGCAAAGATAAAATAATTCACATTTTATGAGGATCACTTAAAATTTGACGACTTACCATGCTTATTATAAATCAGGCTACCTGATTATCAATTAGAGCTAAGATAATTTACATTATACAGACACAACACAGAGCCATTCAGATTTTATTAGGATGCACATTCAATTGAAGTGAAGAAGCGATCTCTCAGACACAATGAAAAACAAAGAGAAATGAGGAGGAGCCAATTAGTTCGAAGACCACCTTTCTCACCAAGACGTAACCAGAATTTTGTGCAACACTGTAATGGCCAGAAAGTCACTGAATTCAATTTGCAAGTAATTATAGCTATCTCTATGGAGAAGAACGGAAAGTGGAAGATAAGATTACTGCTCTGAGAAAGGAAGGTTTAATCAACAGTCAGCAATGAGACAGGGTCAAACAGGAATAGGCTTCCAATTTGGTCAGCATCTAATTTGGGGAGATGGAGAAGATACTCAAACAAAAGAAATGCAATGAAGGCATTAGAGATACTTTTTTTGTATGAGGCGATAGAAAGATAAATCATTAACTTTTCTCCTATGAAAAAATGAACTTCTATCATATAACAAAATTAATACAATTTATTTTTAATTAATTGCACTCTGATGATGTATGTTAACACTAATTTAACGGAGGAAATTAGGTGAGAAAGAACAATAAAATTATCAGCCAAATCTAAAGAGTTCAGTTTCAAAAAATATATAAATAAATACTATTAGACTACTCATGCAGGACCAGTTGTGCATGGACAAAGAAAAACAGAGAACTGTAAGATGCCACCATATAAAGCAGCTGATGGTGGCTGATAGGTTAATCGCAGCATTTAGCAGCCCTAGAATCTCTTCAAAACTACAAATTTCCCATTTCTAGAAAATTTGGAGCTAAAACATAAAATGAAAATGATGATCCAGTGTCTAAATGACTGGTATATTTTCTTTAATTAGATGTATAGTCTAGTTTTTCCCCCTAGACAAAACTTCAATCACCTTCGATTATATTTTAATGGTAATTAAAATCTATTGTGTTAGATATCATTTTTTATTTACTTCTGTTTTTAAAATATTACTACAAAGCTTCGTGTGCTGTTGCTAACAGACTTGTTCTTACATCTTTTGCAAGCACAAGAGATTTCTCACAATTAACTTCCACCATAGATGATTTTTATCATTCAGATGATAGACAATACAGAAATTGAAAACCTGCTGAATAAGCATTCTGTATTTCTGTTAGATATGTGATTTTAACTTAAGACAAATTCTATACTGCATTATTGATTTCTGCATTTAGTAATGACAAAAGGCAACTGTTTATTATGCTTACATACTCATTTGCATTTGAGCCTCTGGGGGAGGGGAAAGCATTTATATTCAGCTTCTATCTACTCGCAGCAAAGCATCCTAGATTACATTAAGGAGAAAATGCCTAGCAGCTGCTCAGGAAGCCAACAGAAAAAGAAAAGAAAAATACCAACAAAACAATAAAGCCAAAAGTCAGACAGAAAAGTATTCAGCAGTGTTTGTATTTTAAGAAAGATAATGAAATAAAGCATCTGTTCAAATTAAGCTGCGTATGGGTGTTAAAAGTATTCAGAACACATACAGGTGTTCACATATTTGTTAGTATTTAAACTATCCAAATTACAACTGCAAAGATCAAACCAGTATATTTCCATATTATAATTGGAAAACAAAATTAATTATTAATTCAATGTAATTTAGGTAAAATAATTGCCTAAATCTCTGTGAAATTTGTGAAATTTGTTCACAGTAAAAATCTCTGTAGTAAATCCCACAAATTACAGTCTGGGAGCAGACAGAAAAAGAGAGGTAAATTCGATCTCCACAGGCCTTGTTACAGTTACTCTGAATGAACAAAATAAATGGCTAATTAATTTAGGTACTTGCATTCCAATTACATCTTGTTTCAAATAAAGAAACAGGCAACATTTAACTGAAACCTACAGAAAGTGTTAAAAACAAATCCTCACAACCAAAAAGCCCAGGTAATGTTAGTAATGAATTTGTAACTAAAACCACTGGAGGAGATAAAATCTTGTGTGTATGTTTCATTAATTTTATCAGTTGAAGCAGTCTTAAGACTTGTTATTCTTTCAGTAGGTAAACATAAGGAATTCAAAGATGGCATTTCTTAGTAACAAGCAGAAACAGCTTTTTGGAGCAGCTTTTGGAAAAGTTTTTGTCCAACAATACAATTTGAATTTAATTTGTCTAAAGTGCTCATCTTCAGCAAAGTCTACGAGTCATAGTCATGCTGTGTGAATCACAGAATCACAGAATTGAAGGAGTTGGAAGGGACCTCAAGAGACTGTCAAGTTCAATTCCCCTGCTAAAGCAAATTCCCTACAGTAGGTTGCACAAGTAGGCATCCAGATGGGTCCTGAATATCTCCACAGAAGGAGACTTGACAACCTCTCTGGGAAACCTGTTCCAGCACTCCGTCATCCCTCCTATAAGGTTCTTCCACATGTTTCTATGGAACTTCCAGTGTTCAAGTTTTAGGCCACTGCTCCTTGTCTTATTGCTGTACATCACTGAGAAGAGCCTGGCCTCATCCATTTGCCTCCAACCTTCCCTTAGATACTTAGGAAGGACGCTTATGGATCACTACACCAAAAAACATCCTGAATCTGACTTATGTTTTCCTTTCGGTAAATCTAGAACCTTCACAGACCAGAAGAAAAGCTCATGCTGCCATACAGACATACAAATTTATATCTGATTTATTTATGAGTCTGACACTTTTAAGGATTGATATCTTTTCCCAAAACTACTGCAGTTAACACTATATGCTACACTAGGTAACAGATATGGGTTACACTTGAATTTGGAAGAAGGGGTTAAATATTCAATTGCTGAGCAGTGTCAGGCATTCTGTTAAAATGTGCTTGAAAAAGGAAATTTTTGTCTAAAAACTTTCATTAAAACTGGCTTTTCATTACTTCATAGCTGTTATTCAAGCCTAAATGAGCTTGAGGAACAACTTGAGTAAATTCTCTATTTAATCTTACTGCATTTAATCTTTCAGCTTTGGCATTTGTTTAGAACAAAATGGAATGCCTTAATTCATTATGTACTTACGATGAAGCACATACAACTGCAGTTCTTATTTTAAATGTATTTCAAATATCAGCCTTCAGTGACAACTAATTCTTAAACACATCACAACAGAATACTCAGTCTCCTTGTCACAAAATGTAACAAAAGATTAAAACTGGCAAATTAATAGATTGTCATAGAAGTAAAGTAATTAAATAAATATATTTTGCTCTGAAATGTTAGCTATGTATAGCTACAGAAAACATTTCAGAGAACTGATGACACACCCGGGCACCCTGCAGAGAAGAGACAAACACTGTTCTCAGCTGAGCACAAATCATAGAATCACAGAATCATTTGAGTTGGAAGAGACCCTTAAAGGTCATTTAGTTCAACTCTCCTGCAGTGAACTGGGACACCTACAGCTAAATCAGGTTGCTCAGAGCCTGACCTTGAACATCTCCGGGGACAGAGCACCTACCACCAATCTGGGCAACCTGTTTCAGAGCTTCACTACTTTTTTTGTAAAAACCTTTTTCTCCACATACAGTCTAAATCTCTCCTCTTTTAATTTGGAACCATTTCCCGTCGTCCTTTCAAGATAGGCCCTACTAGGTATAGTCCGTCCCCTTCTTATATCCTCTATTTAGATACCGACAGGCCTTTTGATACTAAAGATGTAGGTTGAAGCTGAATGTGATGAACCATAAGTTCAGGAGTTACCTGGTTGTCTACTTTCTTCTGTTTCTTCTCTTTTAAGCACATCACCACTCCTGCCCTCATTGTTCCTCATGTCCCTCCCTTCCTCTCTCCACCATGAGCCCAGTCTTCCTCCCTATGACTAACAGCAGTAGCTGCTTCCATAAGGACATTAACACATTGTTTCTCACCCATCACTCACACCAACTCAGGAGAAGGTTTCCTCACAACTCCAAGTAGGCTAATAATGTGAGCTGCTGGGGTACTGTCATGCTGAATCATAGAACCACTAAGGTTGGAAAAGACCTCCAAGATAATCCAGTCCAATCATCCACCTACCACCAATATTTTTCCACTAAACCATGTCCTCATTACAACATCTAAACATTTCTTGAACACCTCTGAGGATGCACTACATCTTGTATCCAGAAAATACTGTATGAAGTTGTCACAGTGTTGCCATAGAAATACGTGTTCTATAAACTCTTACACCGAGCTAACAAATTCCCTTCTGTACTTGATTTCTTATAGGTTTTCATCATAAAAAGTGGGGGAAAATGATGCTTCTCATGAAGCTTCCACAGTTTCAGCACTGGAAGGTAAACGACTCCAAAAGACTCCCCCACTGAATCATATAATTTTTAAGCCAAAGCTTACCTTTGGTAAAACATTAGATGAAACAGTCAGAGTATACTGTCTTCTACCTGCTTTTTTAATATCACAGTGTTTGATGGTAACCATGGAGAAAAGATATTATTGGATTGTCAAGAGGCTGCTGAAAGCAGAGAGGTGCAGGAAGATGTAGACTGTCCCTGAGCACACACTCCTGTTTCTACTCATATGCCCCCAATGCCACACTTGTCTCAGAGCTTGCATCTTGCCAGATAGGCTCTTTCTCTGAGACTGTCTTCCTTGTGGCTCACCTTCTCTAGCCACATCTTACATGAATGCAGAGATAACCTGAGTTTCAGTACAAACCCACATTATACTTGGGAAAACAAATATGTGAGGTGACACTAGTTCCCCTCAACTAGGTGGTTTGCTTTATGAAACTTACTTTGGTCTGCTTCAATTAAAATGATAGCAGCGTAACAGAACTTGCCTTTAATGAGCAATCTCCCTGAACTTCAAAAGAGATTCCACAAAGACAGAAGCTAGTTTTGCTTTGAGTTGGGGCCAGACCACAAGACCTTTAGATGATGCTACACCTGCAGATTTTTGCACATGTATCACAGGAACAAGTTTCAATTTATTAGTGACAGTAAACCATATATTTGCAGAATATACCTGTGCATTTTTCTCTTTTAAAGAAAAAACATTTAAGTTTATGGCTGTCATGCTTAGGATAGTCTTTTACAAATCAAACCACAACCTGGATTTGTCTTCAGGACAGCCTCCCCATTCAGATATTGATTGCATCTGCTGTATTTAAAATAAATATTTCTTTCTGTCTCCTATGATATACAATACAGTTATTTCTGATTTTATTGTTTTAATGATCTAAACTATATGCAAGAGGGTATGATTTAGGTAGCTTTATCAAGAACTATTTTGATAATTAAAACTGGCCACCATATCGAAAATAAAAAACAAATGGGAAAAAAAATCACACTCATGACAGGAATGGTAAGAGAAATTCCACTATTTTCAACACGTCTCCTCTAAAGTTTAAGGCCCTCCCATCAATTAAAATTAATGTGTAGTTACCACGCATACCCCGATGGAGCAAGTATTGAGACGTGCTTTCAGCTTCAATCAGTGGCAGAGATAACACATCTTTAGGTGTCTATGGGAAGACACCTTGTACTAGAGGAGGAACTTTTGAGATGTTGATGATGTCTAAATAGGGATTACATTAAGAATGATCACTGTTTAAATGGGTGATTTTTTCAGTCAAAACCTCCATATTCAGATCCCAAAGGACTACACTACTCAAGGACATTCATTCCACATAGTATGCTGTATTTAATCATACTTCAAGAGTATAAAGAACTGGATAAAAAATGTGGTAGCATAAGCAAGAATATAAGGTTATGCGTGATAAACTGTTACTAAAAAGAAAGAGAAGAAATACAAGACTTTGCATAACCACAAAAATCAGAGTTGCACTCACTGATTTTTATTTATGTATTATTGTATAAAAAAAATATTCAGTGACAACTAGATTTGGCCTTGTTCCCTTGCCCTTTGTCCTAAAATGCACTTTAAATTCAACAGGTTCACTCACACATAGTAATTCTGTAGGCAAATGAAGCACTTATTATATGATCAATAACAGTTTACAAGGCACTTTGCACACTAGTTCCTCATTTATTAAAGAGAAAAGCAGCCCACGTCCAATACTACTTACTTAATAAAGACCTAAGAAAGGTCCAGAATATAGTTTCACAGCCACACAGCCAGAGAATAACATCTGCTACCACAACCTACACTGCAAACCCTAAAAAAAAAAAAATATTACGTTTGACAAAATCCCAAGTTTCGATGTGAAAACAAAATCTTTGGCTAGGCTCCACTACCTAAAATATACTATTACTTATGGTTATGCTATCACAGGCATTGAATATTTAATTTATCTGAAATTACACATTCCTTTTGAAACTTTTATTTCAGAATTAAAAACTAGCATGAAATTGGCTTTTTTTCCTTTACAATTTACTGGAGTTTTTTCATTCTGAAATTCAGACAATTAAAATAAGAACATAATAAATGTGCAGTAAAGTGACATGCAGTAAACAAATATGTTTACTATTTGCAGTCTCAACATAGCAGCTGCATAAACTGGAACTGCCCAGATCTGAATGAACTAATGAAGAAAACAGCAAAAAGGAGATAAAGGACAATTTGGTACGGTTTTAGATAAGCAAGGAACTGTTTTCTATATCTGCACCATACATTTCACTGCTTTTTGGTCCTACAGACTGATAGATACAAATGTGGTATTTTCAATGCAAGACTGGAGTAATGGGGTGTGAACATCTAATAGAAATATTCATTTGCCACATATTTTTGCCCTGAAAAACAAAGCAATGAGTCTTTAATACTTTTGTCTTTATTTGGCCCTTGCTTTTAATGTAGATTCAAGCTGAGAAGAAGATTCATGAAGATCCTGCCCAAGAAGTAAAAGTTGCCATGAGTTAAAGTGGGAAAAAGCACTCTTTTCGTGGTGGGATTTTGAATGTTAAACAGAAAAGCTATAGAATGACAATTTGTTTTTTACATGTAAGACAAGTACAGTTTGGATTTGTTTTTGGTTTTCCACAGAAAACTGGAAGACTTTTCTTTGCTGAGGAATAATATGAATTTTCATATATAACTGTTTCAGTAGTGAGAGACAGTCACTTCTGGAGACTAAAACTGTATGTGAAAATCTGCTGAGCTAGAAGAAACTGTACAGGACAAAAACTTCAGAGGAAGCAAGCCCAGAACATAGATAACAGTCTGATGAATTTTTGCCCTTGTGCCGATTGTGTTTCAGTTCTTAAGCCTTTTTAAAGTGACTTTAAAAAGCCAAATGCAAGCTCTCTTATGTTTGACTTATACCTACAATGGATCTTGAGACAGTAAAAAACCTGTGTGTCCCATAATCATAGATTTACTCTTTTCTACCCCTTTTTCACAAATATAAAATAGCAGACAAGTCTAGTGCGCCTTCAGAACCAGTTATTCAAAACTATTGCAAAGACAGCAAAAGGAAAATACATACTAGTGTAACAACAACATTTTCCATGAGGTGTCAGCAGAAGTATCTGAACATATTGCTGAAGTCTTTCAAGTGTTTTCAGGCTTCTAAGCAGTCAGAAAGGAACAAGTTTCACATGTGTGATGTAAATAACCTTTCATAGTTCGTGTTTTAGTCACTCAGTACTCGAAGTGGCACTACTACTTGCATCCCCTTTCCCTCTCCAGCCTCCGCAAGTGCTACTCTCTCTTGCTTCCCTCTCCAGACAACCCTTTATCAAGACGTAGCTGGTATTGAATGTGCAAGCTTTATTTTCCAGCACTTGCAATCAGGAAAAAAGTCACGTCCCACATGTCTTTTATGTTGATAATTACTTAATTAAGAGAATTCAAATTTATTGAATGTCTCCAAGGACAAAAGGGTATTTAGCTATGAACTTCTACTTCATGAGAATGAGAATCACAGAACGGCTTGTGTTGGAAGGAACCTTACAGACCGTCTAGTTCCAACTCCCTGCCACGGGCAGGGCTGCTACTCACCAGATCAAGCTGCCAAAGGCCCCATCCAACCTCGCCTTCCAACACCTCCCCATCCAACACCTCCAGGAATGGGGCATCCACAGCTTCTCTTTGCAGCCTGTGCCAGTGCCTCACCATCCTCTGAGTAAAGAATTTCCTCCTAACATCTAATCTAAGTCTCTCTTCTTTTAGTTTCAAATCATTCTCCCTTGTCCTACCTACAAAGTTGGTCTCCCCCTGTTTATAAGCTCTTTACATTCTGGCAGGCAGCAATGAAGTTTCCCTGAGGTCTTCTCCAAACTGAACAAGCCCAATTCCCTCAGCCTGTCTTCATAGCAGAGGTGCTCCAGCTCTCTGATCATTTTTGTGGCCGTCCTCTGAACTCCAACAGCCCTCCATCTTGTGCTGGGTGCCCCCAGTCTGGACACAGTACTCCAGATGGGGTCTCACAAGGGCAGAGTAGAGGTGGACAATCACTTCCATCTCCCTACTGGCCACCCCTCTTTTTGGTGCAGCCCAAGATAAAGCTGGCCTTCTGGGCTGCAAGCACACACTAGCCTTGTAACCTGAATCACGCCACTGCCAACAAGAATCACCTAGAAGCATACAGCATGCCACATTATACTACTTTAACTGCCTATTCAGAAAGTAGCAACTCTTTCTATTTTTCTTTTTCAAGTGAGGACATAGATGGACAAGTTAAATGTTTCATAGCAATATTTACACAGAAAACCTCACTTATAAACAACAAGCCACCTTTTGCAAACCGTGAAACTTGCATTAATGCCAGAAGCAATGTACCTATTTAGAAACCAAAATGCATGCATTCTTTATCACACGTTGGATTTTCCATCTAATATTCAGAAAAGGTATTTGTACAGGTCTTGAATTATGTATTTTTAAAATGTTCCATGGCTTTACAAGTTGAGTCAAAAGGTATGCTCCAATTTTCTAAAAATTCAAAATATCACCTCTATCTCTAGATTGGTTATGCAGAAAAGACTTGTTATCATTTTTAACAGTAAATAAAGATATCAATTTTTAGTAATGTGCTTTTATATTTTTACTATATTATTTTAATAATTGTAGTCCAGTACAATGCTCTACATTCTAAACCTTAAATGTATGCATGTATGTGGCTAGACACTGCAAAAATAGAAATAATAAAATTATAGGATCAGATTGATTAAATACACAATTTCAGTCTTGATAAATATCAGGAGTTTTTATGTGCTTCTTAGACATCCACTAAAGACTGCTGAATATACAGTTGCGAGATAAACACTATGCTTTAAATCAAGTCAAAAGAGCATGAGGTTTACTACATGGGATTATAACCACAGTGCAACTTAGAAATCTGAATTCATTTGAGATTTTTCCACATTCATATTTCAAATAACGAATGTTTCACAGGGGCAAAATAGTATTTGAATAGAAGCACAATAGATTTGTAACCTTTCATTTATGGTTTCCCTTCAGGTTTGACCATTTTCCAGGACAACAGCACTAGAAAATGTTAACAAGCTGGCATTCCAAAAACCAAAAAAAAAGCAAATCCAGCATCTCCTTCGGTTTAAACCATCATCTGACATTAGCAAAGGTCAGTCATCACTTAATTTCTAAGTCTTCCAGTTGAGTTTACTCTGATGACACTTGGTGACAGACAATTAAATATGGAAGGCTATGGCAAGTCCCTGAATATCAACTTTGCATCTTGCTCTGTTGGCCAGTAGAAATGCAGAAAGCACTGGCTCCGTATACAGGTCTGTAGGACCTAGTTAATTTTTTATGATTTTTTATATTTGTAAAGTGGAAGTATAAATCATCAAGCAATGCACATCAATACTTAGATCGGCCCCACTCAGAGTTCCATAGCAAACTGTAGCTCTTCAGCAAACAGCAAGTTTAGTTTACATAATTTCTTGAAGAAATTTCCATGATTTTTTAAAAAATGTGCAAACAAAAGGCAATAGCACATATTTTCATTCAGTACGAGTATTTTTCTGAATATGAAGTATGTTTCTTTCATAGATATTAGACTTCATTTGCAGACAAAAACATAAAAAACATTACTCACCTGCATTGGAACCAGTCAAGTTGTAACGTGCATTCAGCTTTTTAATGATATTTTCATGGATCTGATACCAGTCACTCTCTGTGTTGCACCTGTAAAAATGATTACTTCTTTAACTCTTAAATGGGAACACAAGATTTTCAGACCTGCTTCACCACAAACCTCCACGTAAATCCTTTTTTGTTCAAAAAACTAACTCAGTGGGACCAAATAAAGCCCCATGAAACTGCTTGGATCAATGGAAACAACTAGAGCAGTTGTATCATTTGAGGAAATATCTGCTTCTTGTGGAAAAGGGCGGGAGAACGACAGGAGCAGTTATGCTCTGGAACTCATCATGAAGAAGTTCATCATCTATAATTCTATCCTTCAGTTCCAAAATACACAGAATATCTGTCCCACGACACTCAGGAAGACACATGGGACTCAGAGCTGGTCTTAGACAAAGATCTGTACTGTACACTTTGAAGTTATTTAAAATGGAATATGATCTTCAAGAGACAGTCAATTAAAGAGCAAATTATATCTCAGTATATATTTGGAAAGTAGCACCTTTTTCATGAGGAAAAATAGGCCACACTGAAAAGTGAACGGCTTAGACTTGACCTGGTCTTACTAAATCTGCTTCTCAATAATGTTTCTTTGTCCCTTCTTTTTTTTATATAGAAAATAGAGTATAACGGGCAGATATATAAATCTAACAATTTGTTATCCAACAGCGAACACTTATTTGACTTCAACATCCTGGGAGTCTTAGTAAGAGCCAGCAAGCATTTTCACTGTCACACTTGATTGTTTTTCTGCGGCATCATCTCCTGCAGCTCTAATTCAGCACAGTATGAGTACAGAGAAGAGAAAGGCTGCCTAAAAGCCTTCCATGTCTTCAATATTTGAGTGCAAACCCTGAGAGTCAGAACTTCCTCATGCACTCGACAAAATGCTTCCCAGGTTTATGTACTTAGAATAGGCCACTGCACAAAACAGCTCTTACTATAATCTCTCAGATCACGATCAGCAGGAAATTACATGCACTGTGTTGCTACGAACAGAAACACGAACTTTCTTCCAAATACCGTCAAACTCCACTATTTCACGAACCACTCATTTTAAGATCTTTTTTTGATTTTTCATTCTTCAGCATTAACTGCCTCTTACACTTATGCTATTTCCATTAAACTATTGCTTACCTACGTTGCCTTCTTTTTTCTCTAAAGTTACTTCTGCTAGATGCCTAGGCAGCGCAAGCTGTCTAAACAAGCCTTGAAAACACTTCATGTTGCTTTAAAGAGAGAGCTCCAGAAGCTCTTACAAGGATGTGATAAATGCTGAAACATACAAGAGGATCTGAAAGGATGCAATCTTCATTTTTAACACTGTCCCTTTTTACAAAGAGATCTGTAGAACTAGCCAAAAGTTCTCAACTGTGATGAAAAAAAGAAATTAGATACTATACTTTTTTTTTTTTTTTTTTACTAACACCACATTTAAAACCACTGTTTTTGATGTAAACCTACTGTGAAATAGTTCCAATAGTTATGAAAAAAAAGCCATTCCTTACATGTACACTTTTAAGATGAGGTCATCCTTTGAATCTCCTGCCAGCAAATCTGCAATACTGAGGACCGCGCAGCCAAAGGGCCGTCTGTATTGTACGTTGCAGGCATTTTTCTTTTCTCCAGCTCCCATTCGCCCTGACAAACAAAATATACATTTGATGCATAATGTACAAAACTGTCTCCCTTAAAACCACAGAATGGAGGCAGGGAGCAATCCAGCTCTGTATGTTGACAGCTCTGAGTACGTGATGCTAAGCGTACTCTGCAAATCTAGTCCACCCCTCTTTACACTACATTAGGATAACAAATGGTTCAGGAAACCCATTAATGATGTGTTGATCTCGTAATACCAGAGGTACTGTTCATCCTCTCATGACCTCGAGTCCGCAGCTCTTCCTGATACTCAGTGACAGCTCTACTTGAGACACCACCAAATAAAATTTAGTGTTCAGACATGACAGAGTGTCCACCACCATTTGCTGTCCAATAACAATATTTTACGTGGCTGTTGCTACTTCTGATTTATATGAGAAGTCTTGTGACTGAACCACTACAGTTTAGAAATCAAACGCTGCCTCCAAGCAGGCAACTTGCTAGCAGGAGGATAAAATTGCAGAAATCAAGGAGAGATGAAACTCGGGGAGAAAAGATGACAAAGGGCAGGAGAACAAATTATGGTACAGAAAGAAGGCAGTCAAGGAAAATAGAGTTGAAACAAAGTATTTTTCTATTTGATTTAAATGCAATTCATCAGTCTTCTTGTGGTGTTTCTGATAGATGAAGCTGCCCTCTTTCTAGCCATTCTATTCAATTATGTTCTGGCAGCTATGTATCTTTCCTACCAAGTCTTAACTTGTGACAAGAAAAGCCTCTGGCTGTACTTGCCACAGGGCAATGTCCTGTGTATATTCTATACATCACAGAAGCTAGAAGAGTAATTGTTCACTTTCACACCACAAAGCATATAAAGGTTATATTAACTTTTTAGCATTTCACTCATTCGTATACAGACTTGCTGTGAATATATTTTGTAACTACACAGAAGGGAAAATTCTATGCCACATTGTTCTTTAAAGCATTTACTCTCCTCAAAATAACTCATATTACATCAGAATTTACTACACTTTTTCCCAGCCCTTGCCAATAAAAATGCAATATTTTGATATTCCAGTGAAACACTACAACATCATGAAAGTGCAAGGAAAAATCATCCATCTGAGTTGTAAAACAGTACTTACTCTATAATAAATTGTTTCTGAACTCAGCACAAGTTATAGCTACCATATTTGAAAACAAAATACCTTGCAAAAATAGGAAGATATATTTAGTCATGCAGTGATGCAACTAGGGAGACCATTTACAAAAAAAGAAATAGATCTAAGAGGTCAAAAGCAGACCCAAAGAATCTTGCTTCAAATCAGCACAACCAGGAGGTTAACTTCTTAAAATACATATGCAGCACACTTTTTGACTCTTCATCTTTGTTTCAGAAGACACAATATCTGCCTGTATCATCATGGATTAAAATTATTACATGACATCGTTCACTTACTTCCTTCTCCTCTTTATAAAGGGATCAGGGAGAAGACAAAATTTATCTGAACAATTTCATCAGATACTATTTAATTTCTAGGTAAGTTTCCTATGAACAAACGATGCTTGAAATTACTCTCTTTGTAACTAGAATGGACTCCCCAGTGACAACTCCATCATTTTAGTGCAGTTCACATATGATATGCCCTAATTTAGTTTTGCAATAGGAACAAAAAATACTGTATCAAAACTCATCAGCACACTTGAAAAATAACACACAAGAGTGCTGAGAAATTCAAGGCAATTTTCCCATTAGAAGAAAGGCATTTGCTTCATGAAATTTATACAGAGACTTAGCAAATCTAACAGATCCCGAAGCTGACCCCAAGTGGTTTTCTTCACTGTTATATACCTACCAAATGTCAGATTTCTACTGACAGACTGTTATACCTACCTATTCGGATAATGTGCACAGTGATATAGATGTCCTTCCTGAGTTCACTGCTACTCAAATCCTGCACAAGACCAGAACCTCATTATTTCTGCCTCCTGATTAAAACATGATATTTAAAAAGATATTTATGCATTGCTTTTACTGCCAGTAACAGTGATAAATGAACAGTGAGGTCATTTATATAGAATTAACAAATTATCCATTTAACACTTCAAATTGGTGGTCATGCACTCAATATGTCTGTCCTAAAATACCATGGGCAAGAATTTGTCAGGCAGCAAAATGGGAGAGGAGGACAGAAAAGATTCAACGTGTGCCCTGAAGAGTAATGGTGCTTTTGTGCAACTCCTAATATCTTGAAGTTAAAAAGAGCATTGCACAAACCATCTTGTGGGCCTAAAACTCACAAGTCTTTGTTGCAAGAAAAAAGACTGCTATATATATATGTACATGAAGTACATACATCCACATATTAGCAGAAAACATTCAACTTGAGATTTTAATAATACCCATTAACCACCCTTTAGAACTAATAAAGTAAAATCTTAGGGAGTACCACTGAATCAACTACAGAATAACTTAATCCAAATTTGGTTTTAAATACCCAGCACAAAAAGGATTGAGAATAGGAATAACTCACCACAAAAAGAGAACAGTGTCTTTCAGGCTTTTCTGGACATTTTGGCAAACCATTTCTATTCAGTCTTAAAAAAAATCGTTCACTGTAAGAAAACAAATACAACAGATACTTTGAACAACACTACAATAAAATTAGATCTCATATTGATCTTATTTTTAGATGTAACCTTTGTCAAGATATAAAAGAATGAAATAATTTCTTATTAAAAGGCTGAAACATATCAAGAAAAAAAAAGGAAAAGACTAAATAAGAGTAGTTAATCATCTAATAAAATTACTGAAAACTCAATACAAACTAGAAGACTGATTGTATTTTGAAAAAATGATACTATATCCCAGCCCATAGAGCAATAAAATTCTTATATCCTAGTACTGAAATTAGATCCGAGTGATGTTGTATTGATTCTTGCTAAACAACTGTCAACATTGCCACATTCGTATTCAATCAATATTCTTTTTCAAAGACAGGAAGATAAATGCCAGGGGATATTTTTCCTGCCTAACTCTATGAAAATTTCTTTCTATACTGCACTGATTTTGGCAGTCTTACAAGTTCCAGCAGGCAAATTTCATTTTCAGAATTCTGTTTTGCAGTCGGCTGCAGGGTGCCATGTACTGCATCAGATACAAATAACAACAGTGATAGTAGAGAGATGCAGAGAACTCTTATTTTGGAGTAAAAATGGGCACAAGAACCCACTGAAAGAGAAATTACTCTCTGAAAAATTCCTATTTGATAGTAGCTTCATCATGGACAATCTCTGGGAGAACTTGTCATTTCATGCATGGAAAACTTTGGAAAATTCAAGCTTTCCATGGTTTGGGTAATTTTCTACTAGATACAGCCTCATAGCAAACATAACCATAACATTTATGCATTGAGAGACATGCAATGTGAGAAAAAGTAGAGGACTCAGAAATGGCAAGTTGTGCACAAGTGTTACATGTATGTAGCACAGAAAGTAACGCCTCCTATTTATTTCCATGGAAATTACAATAGATACAAACAATACAACAAAACTATTTGATAGAGCAAATTGCCAGCAAGAAAACACTATTTCTCAACACAGTCACCATCATTAGCTATGCATTTTCATCAGTGATCAACAAGAGCCTGCATGCCATGCTAGTGAAAATCTGCACCAGCAGAGGTGACCCACTGTTTCACAGCTGCTATGATGGCACTGGTGCTTGGAAAATGTTGCCCATGCAGTCCATTTTCATCGGCCTAAACAAATGGAAGTCAGAAGCTGCCAACTCCAGACTATATGGTTGGTTTGGTAGGACAGTCTTGTCACCAACAATGATGCCAGGAAACTGCCACCTTCAGCCTCATGTTGGTTCAATGATGCCAGGAAACTGCCATCTTCAGCCTTGTGTTGGTTCAATAGATCCCAACAAACTTGCTTGCAGTGTTCTTTCTGTTTGATACTCCAGTGTTGCCACCATTGTTTCCAATGCACTGAAGCCAATATCCAGCTGTGTATACAGTCCCCTGGCCATAATCTGCCAATTCGCACAGAGAAGCTGACTGAGACAGTCTTCATTTTGTGATGTGACAGCTGTGCATGGCTTTCCAGAACGTGATTTGTCTTTCACATCACTGTCACCACTACTGAAACACACCATCCACTGCCTCACTGTGCTCACATACACTGTTCGGTCTCCATAAATGTTCTGCAAGTGTTGATGAATGCTAATAAGTGCCATTTTTTACACATGGAGGAATTCAACTCTACACCTTTGCTTCATATGCATTTCCATGACAGACACCATTCTGTTAGACTGCCACTCTGCTGCCATCTGTCACACAGCAACAACATGCAACAGAAAACTGGTTTCAAGGTTCAGCCTCTACAGCCACACCAACACCATCCAGCTCTGACACCATGAGCTGACATTATAAAATGGAAGGCATTACTTTCGGAGCAGCCAGTGTATCTGTTACTCTTCACACTTTCACCCCTAGCCCTGCCTGGCCAGAAGTTGAGTCTGAACACCCTGTAATACTCAAATACAACAAAAAAAATTCCAAAGTGAGATTATTGCAACTGGTTTTCTCCCAGCTGTACCCGCCTCTCCTGCTTATTCCAAAAGCTAAGCATGCTTTACCACTGCTCTCAAAATGCAGCTGGCAAATCACAAGAAATATGTTGGATAAGATGCGACACAATATAGTCTAATTAAATTTTTACTATACCAGCATTTGCTTTGTACAAAATCTGGATCAATCATTCACAGAATCGTTCACATTGAAAAGGACCTCAGAAGATCTCTAAGTCCAACCTCCTGCTCAACACTGCACCAGCCATAAGGTCAGATAGGCTTGCTCAGAGCTCATCCAGTCAGGCCTTAAAAATCTCCAGTGATAGAGGCTGCACAGCTTCAGTGGACAATGCCTGACTGTCCTCAGGTTTTTCCTTACATTCAGATGCAGTCTCTCGTTTCATTTCTTGTTTACACTCATTGATGGTGCTGACCATCTTGCAGGTACAGGCAGATGCCTGTTAGCCCCCTCCCCAGGCTGACCAAGGCCCACTGCCTCTGCTTCACCCCACAGGACAACCAGCTTGGGGTCTTCTGCTGAATTGCCATCCAGTCATTCATGTCTGTCTTGTATGAGAGGATCCAAACTGGCATGGTTTAACCAAAACTGCACAGGAGGGAATAATCTCTTATCTAGATCAGCTAGCCACATTAGTGTTGTTATAGCCCAGGTCACTGTTAGCTTCAAAAGCACATTTCTTAAAAGCTATGACTGCAGAGTACTTCATGAAATGACTGCCACTTACCCAGGCTGAACCTACAAATGCCTAGACTTTTTTCTTGGGAGCATTTAAAAACGTTAGTGCAGTATTCAGCTATGTAGGTTTTGTTTTTTTTTCATCAGACAGCATGAAAGGCAGAACCTAAGAATAGTACAGTTGAACTCAAATACCTCTGAGTGCATGAAATGTTATTTTCTCAGAAACACTCTTGTTTTATGGTACAGTCAACTTCTGCAGCTTTTGTCTCCATGGAAACTTTAAAACTGAGTTTTAAAGAATGTTTACATGGATATATTTTTTTAAGAGAAACAAGTTGGTATTTTGCTGTTGATTTAAAAATGTTATTCAAAAGACTTATGTCTTTTCGTTTACATTTACTTCATTCTCAATATCAGAAAATACCATAAGAAAGCACAAAGCTTTATTTATGGAATCTCACGCAAAGTCCAGGTTTACTTATATTATCAAAGCAGTTAAAGCTTCAGAACCCATTTTGTTGGATAATGTGCAAAACTAAAGAAAAAAGAAAACAATGTTGAATTTAAGTGGGACTGTTCTCTTCCTTCACTGAGCATACTTTCTGCAGAAATCAAAGGCACGTCCTTTAAAAGCTTCCTACTCACTATCCACCTGGATATGAAATTTGCAAGTGCTGCTTACACTCACAGACCATGAGATTATGATTCACAACACAGTAAACAGCCAAAGACTTTGGTCACACCACAAAGAAATGCACTGATTGCAACACATGCGTAATGGTTGTGCTGATCCATTTTCCTCATCTGACTTTGAAATTTTGTTTGACTGAAGCACGGGAGGTAGCAATAAAAAAGGCAAACTGAAATAACCCCCACAGAATCTTAATCCTTCTTCAGTGCTACAATGTATTTCAAGCAAAAAAAATAAAAAATAAAAATAAAATAGCACCAGTTACAGTTCAGATAAAAACAGTTACCTTTGAACATTACCGCAGAGCAAATGCAGATATACTTGCAAGATCATGAGAATAAAATAACTTTTTAATAAAATATAGAGAGCATTCATGTTTATAAACAATTCAGAGCATTTCTATAGAGAAAAATAGGTTAGAAAATGGTTGAGGAAAGTAAACAGCCTTTCAAAAACAAAATAAAGACTGAGAATTCCCAAGATCTGAAAGCTTGGCTTCAAACAGTTGCAAAAGCTCCAGAGGGTGAAATCTAGGGCTAGGATCTTATTTCACAGCAGCTTTCTCAGCAGTCATTTACACATACGTATATACAGCAACCACACACAGCAGAAATCCCAAAGCAGAAATATCTTTCCTTTCTATGAAGTTGGTTTGATTTTAGTTTAGATTGCAATGCATTTTTTATGAGCACCAATCTTCACAGATAAATATGCTGCACAGATTTAAACTCTGCTGTCTTCCCACCGAAAATAAGGAAATAACTAATGCTGGAGAGATTAATTTAAGAAGGTCAGCAAGGGATTTCTGTACTGTAACTTCCCGTGTATTAGTGAAGCAACAATGTGTTCTAAATCTGCAGGCTTAACACATGAACTTAAAAGAAACACTGCCACAAACTGTTCTATTTTCATAAGCGACCCCTATTTCCTCAGTATTAGCAGGAAAACTTTACCAGTCACATGTTAGCAGTCTAGACAGACTGCTTGTTCTATGATTTATAAACACTATCAAAAACCAAAACAACAACAACCAAGAAAAACAGCCACATGGCATACGCTTGCAGTAAAGCTGTTCATCCAATACGCACAGCTCCCAGCACAACTTCCCTTTCTGACATCTTTGCAAATGGTCTCTATGTAAATAAAGGTTTTAGTGTTTTCTAAACTAAATGCTGAGAGACAATAAGAGAATATTGATGTGCACTGCATGAGCTCAGGTCTACCAAATTCCAGAACACCATTAGGGGATGCTCACTAAGAACTAGAATCTGGATCTACTGAATGTATAGCTAAAGGGTCATTGACATCATAAAACCACAGTCAGACACAGAAGGTTGCCCTTTAACTTAGGGGTGAAATGCAGAGGAATGTGGTACAACAAGTCATAAGTTACTGAAGTAAATAGACAAAAAAGCTTTAAAATGTGCCAACATGACTTTGCAGTACAAGCTGTTCCACAGTAAGTCAGTCCCTGTACTTTAACTCGTTTACATACTTTTGTGAAAATCATACTCCCATTTCAGGCTGAAAAAGAAGTAGCAATGAGCGAAGATGGAAAGGAAGAATGAGTATTAGAAAAAAAAGATTTCAGCCAATTTCAGATAAAAGCACTAGCACAGACTAAAACATATCACCAAACCAATATGATGATGCTATATTGAAGCTTATCATCACATCTAGATGTGCTGACAATGTGGGAAGAACAAAAAATTATTTTGAATGCTAGCTTTGTGCTGAGGAGTCAAATTTTCCCTATGTTAGAAGTAGAGTTAATGAGGAAGGAAGGAAAAGTGAGAGAATAAAGGGAGATAGGAGAGAAGACTGATGGAAAAGAAAATCAGATAAATATATTAGCTAAATCAAACTCCATCTTCCATCTCTTTACTAACAGAAGACAGCCTTAAAAAAACAGTTTTTGCCAACACACTCTATATTGTATTATACTATATATACTTGCAACTGTATTTTAACTAAAAGGTGGTGTTACACATTTCCTGAAGAGATTAACAAGTTACATTGGAAAATGACAATTTAAAATTATTATTTGATGAAGTACGAAGAGTGAGAGGAAGATAATGTGTTTTTGAAAAGCAAAAAGCACACTGGAATCTCTCATCATGTATTTACAACTAAAAACAGAACAAACCAGAAGCCAGAGCCTTCAGTAATGGTGAGCTTAGTCTGCCACCAATGATAAACGTTTTGCAGCACGGCATTATCGGCACACAGACCTACAGATCCCTTAAGCTGAATTACAGATTTGATCATTATCCCAGTAGCTGGCTGAGGCAACAGTACGGATACAAGTAGATCTGCTGTATTTTAACCCCAAAGATTGAAATTCTTTGGAATTCGTAAATTCCAAAGAGGAATTGGTAAAGGTTAAAGGAATTTAAGAATACCCCACTCCCTCCAAAAGCCCAAAGCTTCCTGTGTATTCATCTTCATCTGGGGGCTTATAAACAGCAATGTTGTGTTGTCTTGCGATGTCTCTGCCTTTTATCAGTACCCAGGACATTGAGTTCTTGCTAAGATGATCTGTAAGCCCATCAGAAAACCTCTGCTGTTAAACATCTCTGATGATTACTTAAACTTGTCACAAATACATCACGAGTGGTGCACATACACACCTCTATTCTAAAACTTCGCTCATTTTTAAAGAATAACCTACCATTTAACATTCAAATGGTAAAACACCAGCTACAGGAGAGGTCACTCCTTGCAATGTTTTTATCACAGCAATTAAAAACAGTGATTTCTCCTGTTGCTTTTCAGTTTTTACATTGCAATTGGTATGAGGGCTATTTGTTAATGCTCAAGAGAGACCTACTCCAGACCAAAGGTTTCACTTGGGTTAGTTTATCTGCTTTAAAATGGGTATGTCTATCCAAGAGAATCTCCATATAAGTGAGCACCATTACTCCTGACACAGCAAGTAGAAGATATCAGAAAATCTCTGAAACCTTTCTTTCAGTGAAAATGAAATTTCGTAAGAGGAACTGAGCTATGTAATGAAACAGCTAACATTTAACACACTTCAATTGGGAATAATTAATCTGTATTTGCTGATTTAAGAGCATATTAGAAAAACAATGAAAGAAACAAGTTATGTCTTCTCTTAAATACAAAAACTTTAAAGAAATGAACAAAAAAGGCCTTCCAAAAGCATATTCCTGCTAGACTACACTCATACCTGTCTTTGGCAACTCATTCTTACCCCATTCTACCTCAGTTATGAAATGCTATCCACAAATTTAGTTTCCTTACCAGAAATTCTCCCTTACAAGTGTTAAAATGTTACAAAAGCTGCCTTACAAGCATTAAGCAGAAAAGTCTAGGCAGACCGACCAATGCAAACGGTCTTGAGGAAATGCCAGCTCCTCAAAAAACACTTGGAACACTACCCTGAAGCAAGAGGCTATTATTCTCTTACAGTTCTGGAATGGTTTGAAATTAAAAAGCAATTTATCAAAATTCTCACTAATCACAGCAAATTACACAGCATTGCACAAAATTAGATTAATGGAACGATCTATAAAAATAAGTACTATTAAAACATATAGAATGTCTTAAAGCCAGGATTAACCTTTCTGATCACTTGGCAATGAGTGGAAGTAAAGATCTGTAGAAAAGACATTTATTACAGAAACCACCAAGGCCAAAATGTTTGGAGGACGCAGCTGTGCCAAACATTCCTTTTATACACATTCTGTCTGCAACATAAATCACATCTGCTTATACTACTGCTGTTGACAAGTAAATAAAACTGAGCTACCAAAAAATGACTTACTTATAAAAGAAAGATATATTTTTGCTATTGATATCTGAGTGCCATGCACATGAGATGCTAAGCTAATGTCACCTTACTTTCTATATGACACATCGGAGTAATTTTCAACTTAACTGGAATACCATCTGTGGAGAATGGCTACTGTAATAAAGGTAAAAATATCCAATGCTTTTACCTTCCTTCAAACAGACCGCTTGAAGGAAAATAGGCATCCCCCAAAATACCAAGTACATTGAAGAAACATGACAGAGATATAGAAATCTTTACAAGATATACACCCACCAATTTTGAAATTTCTCATTAGTTGGGATGTGTTCCTGTGAAGTTTCTAAATCCCAAACAGACTTTTCAGGTCAAAAGCAAACTGGGGACAAAGAATTAAAAGAAATCCTTGTTACACTGTGAGAGGCAAGTTGCAACTGACAGACTGTAGTTCCAATGTATTTATTATTGACTTTAAATGTCAAGCTACTAGCTAGCACAAGTGTTTCTACTTTTCCTTAGGAGTTGTTTTTCACTGTAAAACAAATGCAAATGTAACTAATTGGGCAAACTGACCAGGCCAGCATTCTTCCTTCTGGTGTGAAGGAACTCCACAGCAGGGAATTTAATTCAGTATTCTCAGGCAAAGAGCATTATTCACTTGAGACACAACCTTTACATTTCCAATTTAAAGTAATCCACCTGACTGCAACCAAGAAACCTTTGCTTATCTTCTCTTGATGACTCCTACTACAGAATTTCTCCTCATTCTAGAATCAAGAGATGTCATATGACTTCTGTTACTTCACTACCCTGCCAAGAAAGGCCTGAATATATTCTTGTACAACAGAATCATTCTGTTCACAGTGGATAACTGGAAAGAATGTTGCACAGTTTTGGATGGGGAACTTTTAAAGTTTCCAGAAGTTCAAGTTTCTCCTTCAAGCTGCTTCTTATAACTGTACGTGTACTTCCACTTACAATCACATCAAATATATTCTTGCCCACATGTGTGGGCAAGAATAATTACCAGGTACCTTGTCATAAACAAAACCAATAGTAGTGAGTACATCAGTCAATATAAAGGATAATACCAAAATGAAAAAAATAGCTACCTTACTCAATGAAGTATACACCACTGTTAATCATTCTGTGAGATATTTAGATATTTTTATTCCAAATGTGTAAGGGATTGTTTAAAGAGTAATGGCCCCTCTTGAAAAAATGATTTTTAAGTTTCACCCTCGTACTAAAATTACGAGTCCTGAATGAGCAGAATAAAACCAGGCTCCTCTTGTGTTACCTTGTTTCTAAGGAGGAACAAAAGAGAGTAATAAGTGGCTCAGCTAGAATGAAGGACATCAAAATAGCTGACAAAGCCAAGATTCGTAATCTCTCCTGCATTTACAAGGTACAGATACACATGCACTGATTTTGTGTAATTCACCATGCTGTAATTTAAGTACTGCACGAGATTAAAAATGCTTGCACACGATGCACAGGAAACTAAAAGTAACGCTGAACCCCACTATGTTGTGGTCCTATAAAAGTAAAAAATATGTTTTTGTGGAAATACTGTAAAGGAGACATAGCCCTGAGCTAGTTCATTTCTTCCAGTTCCCCTAAGTCACTTCCCCTACCAGAAGCACTGCTAGCTTCTGTAGCTCAAATCCTGTCCAGGATCCAAGGCTGCTTCAAGACAGAAAGCATTCATAGATAACGTTGAGGTATTCACGTAACAAATCATTTCCAAGGATTTCTGTTTAAGTGTAAGTTATGCATGTTAAAACATAGTATTCTAAGAAAGAAAGGCAGAGTAGCCTTAATGACAGATTACAAGGAGAACCTAGACTGTGTGTAGTGCATTAGATTGCATTGTACTGAGTACACTATCACCTACATGTGTTTTTTTTCTGAAAAACATCCTGCTTCTGAAAAGCTACAACAAAGACCAGTGTGAATTGTGCCTCTCTAGTCAGAGATCACTCCTTCCAAAAAATTCTGTGCTATGGGAGCAGGCAAGTGATTCTGAGACAATTAAAACATAATCTTACACATTCTGTCTTTTCCCCAAATGACATTAGTTCTTTTAGGTAACAGTGGAAGTGAATCTCTCCTTCTATTAATCAATCCTCTGAATTTTCATGACATTCAGAAGCACAGAATTTAAATATCAAACAATCAGATATGTACAGTAGCAGAAAATGTATGTGCACATGTAAAAATAAATGTGTGCACACTGTCTCCAGCCTTTGTTTTAGAAATATATTGCACCATCTAAACTGCTTTCTGAATTTAATTTTAAAGGGTCTCACTGATTCCCCAGTCCTCATTTGTTCTTTTCACTGTAGTTTCAGAGAATAAAATAAAGAATAAGGTGTCTGGAAAGAACAGTAGATGCACACATTATGTTCAACAACAAGAAAAAATTTCAAATAAAACTCCTAATGTGGAACATCTGCATGATGACATGGAAAGAACAAAAAAGAAGCTAAAATTCATGTAGGTGGTTCTGAATTGGAACCTCTGGAATATCAGAAAGACAGCACCAATAGGCAGCTGGGTCTTTTGGTTTCTTATGGAAGTATAGCTCTTTACACATTTTTCTCAACTTTTCAACTCTGCTAGATAATAACTACCCCATAACTGCCATACTACAACACTTCACCACTTGTCTTTCCTTGCCCTGAATTTCTAAATAACTATGGCCAGTGAACTGCTCCCCACAGTACACTGAACAAATTCTTCATAGGTAGACAATCACATACACAGCATATGCCTGTATTTTTAAATAACTACTGTAGTGCGTTAGATAACACACCATACCATTTCACAAGTATATTTTTCCATCTTCTTCATGGCTTAGTGTCCCACATTACTGAGAAGGAAGAAAGAATTCAGCTATTTGAGTGCTGATGTCTGCAGCACTGATCCTGAGTAAACTGGATATTAAAACTCAAGTGTAACCCCATTGATTTACATGTTTAAAGTAATACTGACTCCTTGAGCTCTAGCTCAACAGAGGCCACAATGATATCTCAGCTTTCAATGAAAGACATCTCAGGTTCAAAACAGTGAGACTTCTGGGAAATGGAAATAAATCATTAGTTAGGTTGGAAAGGTGTTCAAGCCATCTTTTCATTGCTGTTTTTCTGACTGTCAACAATTAACTCTAGTCAATTCTGTACATTTCCAGTGAGAGGAATGGTTAGAAGTTTGTTAATTTAAGCTGCCATGATAGCAACTCTTATGTTTGGGGAAGCTGCAAAAAGCATGTTTAGACATCTTTCTTCCTATGCTAAAATTCTTTAAAATTTCCACAGAATAGGGGCCAGTGGGAGGGGCGGGTAGGGGAAAGAGCATTTGCTTCTTAAATGGAAAAAAAATGACATCATGGCTTCTTCTCTGGAAAACAAAGTACCAAAAAATAAATTGTAACTCAAATCAGCAAATATTTTGACCCATCAACCATGGGTTTCAGTTTTCAGCAGGAGATAAAAATGATTTAAGTAAGTACACAACTAAAAGAAGAAATACATTAAAAGGTTAATGATTTGTATTAAGAAGTTGAGGTTGAGACTCCAACAAACAAAAGGTAATCTGTTTAACTTTGATACGGCATAGAGTCTACACAGTCCTTAAACATATAACCAAAAGCTTACAAAATAGAAAATGTAGGTTACTTTTATTTGCCTTGGATAAGCAGTCTATTCCTCTTTGTGTTGATGAAGAATCTGCACTCATTTGAGGGCAGTATGATAGTAACAAACAAGGTTGTTCAAGGTGACAGAAAAAGGAGGATTAGCATGCCAGCTTATCTCCGCTTCTCCCGCAGATGTGGCCAGAGGCATCAATCATTTGTGATAAGACATTCATATCATATTGACACAGACACGAAATGTATATCAGTTGTTAAGGAAATTCTTAACACACTCCATCTTTCTAAAGTGCTGCCTTAAAATTGCTCTATTAATAGCATTGCTATTTGGAGAAAATGATAACATTAAGAAAGTGGCTTAGAGAAGATACAGCTAGACAAGAACCGTGTATGCCATTGCAGATTTAAGCAAAAAATGTCAGCATTCTACTGCAGTATGTTGTTGTAACACACAGAGGCACAAACACTACATAAATGTAAAGGTCAGCAAAACAACTGGGACTTTGGGCAGGAGACAGAGCAGCATCCTCATACATATCATCAATAACAAGAACAAAGCCCACTTATCTGAACAAATGCAGGTAACTGCATTTGTGGTAACTGGCTTAACACCCTCCATTCCCTTTTTCATAGTGCACCCACAAGATGATAATTGCCTGTGTCTCTAAATTTCAATAAAGAAACAGACAGGATTTCTGGGTAGTGATGTACAACAAATAGAAATATGGTCTTCCAATAGCTATACTGGAAAGGTAGGTATTTCAGAGCACACTGAGATATTTGACTTTTGGAAAGCAAAATGTGTGTAGCATCAGAACATTATTGTGGCAAAAAATAGACTGTGAATAATACACATAATCTTAAAAACAGCAAAGTTGGTGAGAAAAAAAGCTGGTGAGATCTTTCAGACAAAAACAATAAATAAAACAATATATACTTCTTACTGAAGATTTTGTCTCAGATCTCCAGTGCCCAGAGCCCAGCTTCTTCTGGTTATACTAAGGTCACCACTTCCACAACTGCTGTGCTTAGTAAATGATATGAGCACAACCAGGGAAAAGAACATACTATGATCAGATGTCCTATACTTGTCCAAAAATCTAACGGTGCAAACTGTGATCTGTGTCATCTATCAAGTATGCATTGTAGACTTGGTATGTGCAACCTCACTGCTGATTTATTTACTAAACTTTTATGCTGGTAAGAAAATAAGATACCTACAAAGCACCTACAAATCATCACCACATTCTTTGAAACTCTAAGTGTTGAGAATCTTCTGAATTTACAGAAGAAAAGCTACCAGTTATTTCTTTAGAATAGAAAAATATCAGAAGCTTCCTAAACTCCATAAATAATCACACATTACAACAGTTTTAGAAACTAGCTAATGAAGAACACAAGATTGTTGAACTCCTACAAAATGTTTTAGAGAACACACTTTTCCAGTCTTCTTTTGGAGATCCATAGTATCCTATCTTGTGCCAGGAGTTTAAATGATGTATTTTCCTGCAAGTGCACCTCACACTAAACTCAACTCAAATCAGGCATCTAAAATCCCATTTAACTATGAAAATGTCTTTGTAATGTACTTGTAATGGCTAACGCCCAAGGTAAAAAGTGATAGAAGTAAAGCTGAGTTGCTCCATATTCTACACAAATTTTCTCTGTTCAAACTATAATCCTGTAATATTCACCTTATATATGCTATTTTAAGATCTACATCAGCTTAGTTTGTATCAGATTTTTGCTTTCGAAGAAAATCTCTTAGTTGTCTCCACAATCCATCTTTTGATTCACAATCCAAAATAGTTTTAGTGGATTTCTACTGAATTAAACTGGAAGACAGACTCTCACCATTGCTGGGCATTCAGATCACACAACCTCATAAATTGTCTTTACTAAAATCCTCCGAACATTTACAGATGTTAACATTGGGCTCTGAGCATCCGCTGCTGTTCTGCAACTCCCACTGGCCACCACTGCCTGTACACCGCAGTCTTACAGCAAATTTAGATGACATGAAACGAACTTTCAAAGCTCAGTATTACATCGATAATCCCTTTGGATTTTGCTTTTCTCAAACATTAGCTGAGCACGCCAGCTTCAAGGAACAGATTTTATAAAAGCATTTTAGAACAACGCTAATTAACTACTGTCTGGATTCTCGACACATCTAGACTGAGTATGCTGAGACAATGTTCTTTAGAATAGACTATGATGCTGTACCTCTGAGTACCTGGTAAAAGCTCAGCAGCAACCAGGAACATAGGATTGAACCGAAAGACAGAAAAGTTTTAGGAGAAAATAAAAAATATGATAACAGACTTCTTACATTTTCCAAATACAAAACTGATACTACAACTGTGTACTCTCAAAATTTTGCTTGTATATTAGTTTTTTTCAGTGCAATTAGTGCAACAAACGAAAGCTTAATCAAGACAACTTTTCACTTTTCTAAAGATTAAAAAGCTTTAGAATACACAAACAAGGCTTTTGACGGGCACAGAAATAAAAAGAGAAGAAGAATATAAGTTAAGAAGACATAACAGTGCATAAAACAAAGAGTTTAACTGAGGCAAGTCATACGGCTGCATCATGTTAAAATAGAGCCATTCACAATTTTACCAAATACCATGCAGGGATAACACAAATCATTCCTACAGTTAGTTTAGCTAGAAAATATGTATATCTACATATGCATACACACAGAATCAAGATAAGTTACTATGCACTAACAAGGCAGAATATTACAATTGTAGTTTTAATGAAGCAAGTACATACACATCATTACTCAGATTTATACTTGGCTATCAAGAGAAAATTTCTACAGTTTCCTAGTTTCCACATGAAGTAAATGTTCTTGACAATACATAGCTTTTTAAAGTGTGAAGGCATGTATTAAAATCAGTGTAATCATATAAATATAGAAATACTCTGCAAAGTAATATTAACTGTAACAGTTTATTAGCAATAACAAAGTCATAAGCAAGCCTGTATTTTACTACATAATTAATGCAACAGAATTGATGCTTTTGCAAACACCAATATGATTAAAAAATTAATTTTTAATAGTAATTTCCAGCCACAAAAAAAGCCTCAAGAAGAATAGTGTCTCATAGCATCCCTAACAAACATTAAGGTTCCTACCAACAGCAATGCAGTGATCACAAAAGAGCATTTATCTCTAACTCCCTAAATTCAACAGAAAAAAAATTTGTTGACCAAAGTGTGTATTGATTACACTAAGGTGGATGCAAGCAAAACATCACAGCTGCTACAAATCTACAGAAGTCCTTAGATGAAGCTTGAAGGTCAAAGACTGACTTTGCCTCTCCCAGCATCACTGAATCTTTATCACTACCTGACTTCTTCTCAGGGCAAGTCACTAATTTCTACATCATAGTTTCTCACATCTCACCTAAAAAGCTGTTATTATATACCTATTTGTACATATAGGAAAGACTGTGAGCTCTTCAAAAGAAAAATTATTTCAAAATGATGTAGTTACAAATTTACTTAACTTTCATTCAAAGCACTAAAAATATTAGGATACATTATCAAAAACAGAAAAATGTTTCTACAATTTTAATTTCTGCATCTTATTTACTTTAGCAGGTACTTGCTTAGGAATGCACACAATCAAAAGATCAGTTTATTGGAACAATATTCCTTAAACATAACTAAAGAGTCCTTCAGATAATCATTTTTTTAATTAAGAAAACAATTTCAAAATACACTGAAGCAACAATTCTAAATTTGTACATACAGGTACCACAAATTTTTGATCCCCCTACTGTAGAATTCTTTGCAAATATTTTAAGAGCAAATTCAGGGAACTTCTCTTTATAGATTTCACCGTGTGAGGCTAACGGCAAGAAGTCAGATAAGTAATATTGAATATCCATACCCTTTTTGATTTCAACAACAATTATTTCTGATTTCAAAGGCTCAAACTTTGTGTAGACCTAAAATAGCCACATAGAAAGCAAGAAAGAAATAGGATGGATTCAGCTCCAAATTACTTTGGGGTGCACTGGGCAGCTCTTTAATCAGCCCAGTCAATGGATTCTAGAGAGCCAAGGAGATACAGACATTTTATCGGCTTATCCAAGCTTCACTGACTAAAACTAACTGTAGTAGAAGTCTAGATATATAATTCAAACAAAGATCTTAAATTCACATCTTCAGAGATGTATTCGAATCATACAGTCCACGTACTCATCATGAAACCTTCTAAAATTAAACAAAAAAGAAATGCTAAGCATTGGCAGAAGTCTTAATTTTGGTGTTTCGTTCATTACTCCACAAGATACCTCCATCTAAACAGATTCCAGAGCATGAATCAGAGGTCTTTTAATCTAGGCAGTTCTTAATATTGCTTGAGAAAACTAATATTTTACTATGGCCTAAGGACAACCTTATTTTCGCGCTTTAATAAAAACTCAGCTATTAAACCATACATTTCTTATGCTATCAAGTATCTTCCTTTTTCTTTTACTTTTACAGACTTTCCACATGGTAACATATTATGCACTTTTCTAATTAAACACAATCAATTAGAGAAAGTGGCAAAGAGCATATACAGAATTTAAATATGAAGAGTGGTGAAACCATTTTGGATGTTTTTGCTTATTTATTTTCTTTTAAAGAGCAACAAAGTTGTGGTGTAGTTGAAAAACATATTAACAGGTTAAGTTCTTCAAGAAAACAAAGGTCTATGCTCAGTTTCTTGCTATGCCTTCCAATGTTTATATTTCCATACCCTATCTTTCAGGGAGTCTGGACTGTCTCTTAAGCTAGAGCAACCATCCTTAAAATATTTTATAAAGAGAACTGAAATCACTAGTATTCTCCTTTTCCTCATCTGGTTGTCTTTACAAAGAAAAACAGTGGCTAGCAATGCAGTGTAGGAACCCAGCTCTGCCAAGAAAACATACTGAACTTAGTTCCTAAGGCAAACCATAGGAGACATGAGAATTAGACAGAAGCTGTGTGCTGATATTCAGGATCACAGTTTTCTATTTTATATCTATACAACAATATTCTTCTTACACATCACTATGTTATATTTTATTATTAGACAGAATTCTAACCTCACTATGTTAAATGCAAGACCTGTTAACACAATGGGCTTTCTACTTGTAACTTTGCCACAGTTGCTATGGTATACTTTTTCAGAACAAATCTATAACTATAGCAACCAAAAAAAAAGTTTCATTTTCCATCATTGTTCAGTGACAATATTCTAAGTATGAGAGTTCTTAATATTGTCTCAGAAAACTACAATTTTACAATGTCCTAAGGACAGCCTTCTTCTTGTACTTCAATATAAAGCTCAGCAATTAAACCACAGCTTCCCTATGTTGAGTATCCTCCTCTTCCCTTTTATTTTTTTCCTTCCCTGAGGCGCAGACCTTTCCACAGCAGCACGTTATCCACATTATTAATAAATTCAGATAGGTTTAATATAAAGGAAGAGGAAAATGAAAACCTTTCAAATGATTTCACAGCACAGTTGATCAGAAAAAAAATAACAGCTGAAAATTCTGTAAAGATCATAAGATCATATTGTTCTATGCATGCAACAAATTACATCCTCTTATCAAAAATCTTTAAACACTCCAAATATAATGAAAATATTCTGTACAAATTCTGCAGCAGTATACAAATAGATTTTATAACATATTAATATATGTCACAATAAAGTATCAAGTATATTCTCTGAACAGGATAAAAATTTCTTGACTGTGAGGGTGACAGAGCCCTGGAACAGGCTGCCTAGAGAGGTTGTAGAGTCTGCTTCTCTGGAGACGGAACATGCTGCATTCCTTCTTGAAATTTGCTACTTGTTTAAGAGCAGAGAATCCTACACCAAGTCTGCTTTTTTCTTGCACTAGTCTGCAGCTGGACAAGGAAAGTTGCTAGACTCAAACTTCCTAAAGTGTTACGGTTCTGTAGATACTTGCCTCACCTTAGTACCTACAACTGCAATTCATTTTACTGACGATACTTGAACAAACTTTTCTGTGCAAAAAATTTCACTGAATGTATGAAACAAGTAATGTAGAACAAAGAATGGTTTGGAAAAAAAAACACTCTATCAACAAGAAAACACAGACAATATTGCTTCTAGTCCCCCAACAGTTTTTAAATCTGCTATTTCAATTGCATGCACTTGGGGTTAATAAAAAGTGAAATAAGCATATACAGAGATCATATGCTTGCAGGTTGATCTGATAAGAAGCTATGGTAGTCTTAAGATAGAAAAATATCAGAACAGAAATTCTATCATTAAATCTCAATTCTTCTCTTTTTACTTTCTCGACAAGAACTCCTTTAAGAAGCAACAAAGTTCACCCATTTTATGTATATTTACATCAGCTGGACAATAAACACCAGATTGAAATCTATACAAAGTTGTATTTTTGGAGCAATTTTAACCTCTGGACTTGTACTTAACACTGTGCATTCCAACTGTCACATTCAAACAAGCAGAATTACCACCTGAGGAAAGCTCGGTACACACGTAGTGCTTGCCAAACTAAAATTAAAGTAAAAAGTAAAAAATTCCAAAGAAATGAAACCCCCCATTCTAATACTATAACCACAAAATTGAAGACATACATTATAAGTGATATATTCCCATATTTTTATCTGTCAAATGTTCTGTTTCAGGACATAAATTGTCATATATGGTTTATCTGTGCGATTAACAAGAGTTTAATTTAGTATTTTTATTGCTTTTTTCTTGTGGGCTGCTTAGCAATGACTCAGGAAATCAATAAACAAATCACCCAGGTAGGTTGTGATAGAGATTAAGGTAATGCTAAACACAGCTTTTTGACATGCTACTATCATCCAGAATTAGGAGAAGATTACATCTATCCAGGTATCACACTTTGCAGCTCACGTTTCTTACTGCCAGTAGGCCTTGCAGGGTGTGAAGCTCAGTAACCAATGACTGCACACAGTCTCACACATCATCTCCTCAGGGTTTATTGCATGCATGTATCAGCATACATACAAGGGCATAAAGCTCTCTGAAATATCCTGCCAATTTGTATTCAACGAAATATCATATTGCTGTACATATACACAAGACTTTACACTAACTTATATGCTCTAACAAGCACTCAACTGACTGAAATACAGAGTAGGTGTGGAAACTACAGCCATGCACGTATTAAGCAAGAGCACAAAAGCCATGTCAGCAAGCCCAGCTAGCCTTGGTTTAACTCTTGGACAACGCGGTTATGTTGCTTGCATATCTAGTCCACAAAGACCACAGCTTAGACACATCTGTGTTCCAACTCGTGCTGTGATACATATATACCTTGAAATCAAATCCATTCTTATGAAAACTCCCTTGCTTTCATTTGTTTCCATGTGTTTCCCATGTTTTTAATTTGTGAGAGGTGTGGAGGTGTGTGTGTTTATTTTAGATAGTAACAAACTGCTTCCCCAAAGTTCATCTTGTCATTCCTCCCATGTACTAGAAGGCAGTTTGGATTCATGACAACACACTTCTTCAAGGTTTGTCAGTAATGGGATGAGGAAGTTCACACAAAATAAAGCAGCTGCAAATAGACACTGGAGTCAGAAATCAATACCTAAAGGTCAGATCACAGCAAGCATGTGACAAACAGCTCTAGAATTTGTGCTTTCATGTGAATGTGAAATCCAATCCATTTGCTTTCATACAACCACTACTGCCATAACCTTGTTTTCAGCAATCCATAACACTCAAATTGTTTTCTGTCAAGGTCTGAAGCTCTCATCTAAATTCATCACCTGCTATGCCATTCACTGAAATGGACACAAAAGATGTGCCCTGATGCACATTAAATTCTCAGAAATGACAGTAAACTGTTTTTGGTGACTAATGTCCAAAGTGCATTCCAGGTCAGTATTTAGCAGCTAATGTTCTAACAATTTAAAGATTTCATTAGCTATAAAAATCAATTTATTCAGTATAAACTTCCTTCAAAATAGTGGGTAGCTATTTTGCACAACTACATAGCACACAAATCATTTTGCCAAATTCAGTCTAATGTGCATGTGCAATGCCCCAAATTCCTATTACCACATGTATAAAGACAATTAGTACACAGTCATGGCTTTGCACACATTCTGAATAACACTTCTTATCCTATTAACAGGCTTACTATAAAAGGTTTTATTTCTGTTTGTGCATTTGTGTTCTGACTTATCTGAAGCGCAATTTGTTTTTAAGTCTAGTCTTTCATTTCTCCAGTGGCTACCCTTAAATCAGACTGAGGTGTGTTGCCTCCAGTACCTGTAGTGAGAACACAGAAATACACCAAGTAACACACCAAGTAGTGACGAGCAGCAAATTCTGAATGAGAGCCTTCTGACCAGTCTTCCATCACCAATGTACGAGTGTTTAGTGTGGCACCGCTCCTTCAATCTTCCTGCCATATTTCTCATACAGAACTCAGAAGGCTCATCCACCAACTCTGCTCTCCCCCTATAAATCATATCTGCTAAGTGCATCATGATTCTGATCCTGTTCATTCCCTGGTCCTCTCTCTCGGCCAGAAACATGCTAGGAATAGAAATAAGTACCGAACATTTAAAAATTAAAAGGATTTCAGCTCTAGGATAAGCAGAAGAATGGTTACAGGATCAGTTCCCAGATGAAAAAAAAGGCCAGCAAAACCTAAATGGATGTGAGATCGGGTTTGACTGCTTCATTAAGAGCATGCACCTCAGGCTCCTATTATAAAAAGATTTCATAACTCACTAAGCTCTCTGGTTTGAGGTACCTAGGAGAATTCATCTTATAAATATTACAGAGCAAGCAACAGTTGTAAGTTTGAATGTGCACTGATTAGGAGAAAGGAAAATAGAGATATTAAAAAAATAACCTTTGAGTCACAAAATTAATATTCAGTCTGTATGCACAGGTGTATATATGTTCCCTTCAAGTAAAACCAGCTGAAAACTGAAATAAGTAAAAAAGCCAGAGAAAAATATATTATTTAAATCCAAAATGATATTGGCAAATATTAAGTATAGGAACTGAATTACAAGACAAATTAAAAAAATCTTGTTTCTAAACGTGGAATTTATTACCAAGATCAAAACAGTCAGTGAGCACTGACAATTTAAAATCAGTATCCCACTGAAAAATTATATGCTACCTGATGGGTCGATTTTCTTTACTATCAAAGAGTGAGAAGATTACTTCCAGTTCCTCTCCCAGATTGGAGCACATTAGACTCTTCATCTGAACAAAAAGATGGTGGCTGCTGGCTGGTACAGGCGTGTCTTTTTTTCGATGACGATGCTCCATCTAAACATATCACAAAAAACACAGCAGTCAGTTTGAATTAAATGTAAAGATCTAGGAACAAAACAAAAGGTAAAAAAATACAATACTGGATTACTTTCTTATTCCCAATTTTTAAGCTTTTAATTCAGTATTAATTTGTTATAGTGCTTTATTCTTTCTGGTTTTTTTTTCTTAATGTGAGAAGGAGAAAGTAGGAAAGCCACTTTGCCAACATTACACTGCATCATAATTGTCCCTTGGAAAAGCAGTAAGTTCTAGAAGTTTGCCTTTTTTTCTGCTCAAGAATTCCAACCCATTTTAAATGTCCATGCTGTAACTACATTGTACTTCATAGCTGGTTTAAATAGTTAATGATCCGATATTCTACTAATCAAACACACAAAGAATGCTTTGGCAAAAGACTACAGAGAAGTATTTTGAAATGGAAAAAATTACTCCCGTATTCTCTAATCGTTAGCAAAACATTATGTAAAAGTTACTAAGCTCTCCTGATTTGACTTTACAGTTTATATCTTTACCATTTAGTCACCAATTAAGGTTATACTGTTTTTCTATTATGTCGTACCAAAACCAATTTTAAAACAGCAATCTTTATAAGTTACTGAGCCCCCAAACCAAACTTTTCTTGGATCTTTTTTTTCTCATTATTTTTGAAAGTGCACTCCACAATTTTCATCATTAATTTTCTGGACTACTCTTCCTCTGTATGTTTTTTCTTATGATTGATGCTTTCTCAGTGTTTGTCACTTAGTGCTTCAATATAATTCCATATGATTACATATGACTTTGAACCTGCCCAAAGGTATACTGATTCCAGAGTGAATAAATTACTATTTGACTCGACAGCGTACAGTTTCAAAATCTATCAGTAAAAATTATTAAACATATTAAAATTTTGGCTCCATAACAAATTATCACAATTTTCCTACATTCTATATTCTGCATTAAATCCATGCGTTAGCATAAATAAAATTTAATTTAAATAAAAGCTTAGTTTTAAGCAAGTAAGGCTCAGAACTCTATTACTGTAACTGTGATAGTACTATGAACCAAGGCCTGTAGAAATGAATTGGAATGCTTTCTTAGACCTCATTTGATATAACATCAGAATAAGAAATACCAGTACTCTTTTTAGGAAACCAAGATGGGCTTTCATGCCCAAAGGAGAGCTTTTCTATGTAGCTCAGCTGCCAATAACATTAATGTATTAGAAGAGATCAACAAGCCAATATGATTAATCATGACAATACTTGTACCATGAGTATGTTATTTTATTTCCACTAATGTTATCTAATGGGACTCATGGGCCAGTTAAAGCACTAATGATGAAGAGTCTCATAAGCTTTTATTGATGATTAAATTCATGTTAGAACTCATAAATTTAATGATATATCAGAAAACAAATCTGTCAGTAAATAACGTGGAATGTACGTGTGCAGACAGACAATACAAAATCAAAGCATCCCATGCAGAGGAGGAGATGAAAAAAATATTAAAAATAAATCTTCTTTCATCATAGTAAAACCCATTGCATTAGCAAATTCCAGTGTATTTGAGCAGAAAAAGTACTTTTGATTAAGTAGAAGAAAGTTATCATGAAAACCTCAGCATGTAATCTGTCAGCACAAGGACAAAATATTAAGTTCACATACCAGCCTATAGAGCTCTGTAATGCTGATCTCTTCAGGATCCACCATAGCATATTCTTTTCTTGGAACTAAGTCAAGTCCCAGTTGTCTGTATGAGGAAAAGAGAAATAAAGAGATACTATAAAGCACTAGAATAACAGTAAGTAGTTTCTACATACGAAGGAAATAAATTAAGAAATTTATCTAATTTTCTTCATTTAACATCAATGTTCCATTTAACAAAGGAAATACTAATTGGTACTCCGAACTTGTTAGGGGGCTTTTTTGAAGTTCATGCATGATTCCTCTCTTTTCTTCACTTCGTAACAGTAATGGAATATCTTTTCCCACAGTATTTAATTCCATTTCACACCACAGCAATGTGCAATGGATACCATCCTTAGTACTACTGTGGACGTTACACAATGAGAATTGCACTGGTCTTGTCATTTTGAATGACAACCGCAGAAGATAATACAAAAAGAAAATCCATACAACGTCAAATGATGGGTTTATTTTAAATTTGGACTGTACTGCAGCAAAGCCGCTTGGCTGTGTCTCCTGAATGAAATAATTAAATACACTTCAATCAACAGGAATAAAAAAAAATATTTTCAACACAGCAGCAAGTAATAAAGATCATATATGGGGTAGTCATGGAATTTAGAGAAAAAATGACAGATTAGAAAACTTTAAAATATTTGCTTTTAAAAAATGGGAACTGATGACTTCAGAAATTGCCACAATTCTGAGCAGACAGTTCTTCTACTGCGCTACATACTTAGGTTTTCAGATAGCAGTGCTTTCAGAATCCCCTGAAATTCAATTAGTTCTACTACTGAGTAGTATTCAGTCAGTTTGACTGAAGAATCTATGGGCTAAAGAAAAGATTTTGGAAACAGCACCTCAATGCCAAAAGTTATTTCAACTTTTCAAAAATTGTTAGAGAGTGGTTTACCCTGTGATCAGGCAGGAATTAAATAGAAGGGAATGCAAAGAGAGATGGATCTGACATGATCCATTCCATCTCCTTCAAGTTGAAAAGCTGGAAACAAATGACGTTGAAATTCACACTTTTTAGAAAAAGGATGCCATGGCAGACATACTCATTTATGTAAAGTAAACTTTACCTGTATACAGTGGCTGTACTCATTTTTTGTTTGTTTGTTTTTAAGCTCCACACTTCAGATGTAAAGTACTTTCTCTATTGAAAGCTTTCAGTAAGTACATACTATAAATCACATCACTTTCACTCATGCTAAATGAAAGTAGACTTGACATTGTTAGGCAAAAAATACATCTTTAGAACTCATTAAGGGATTTTTTATAGTTCTAATCAAGCCAAAATTGCATTTTGCACCATCTTTTGTGTCACTCTTGCTGTGCTTTCACAGTTTCTCTCAAAGGTTTTGAATAAGTTTTATTTGGTATTTAGAAGAAAACTATAAATTCCTCTTCATGCACTCAAATTCTACGGAAATTGAATTCTTAAGAAAATAAAAAATCTATTAACAAAAACAGAACACCCTTTATTTTACAAAGGAGACCTTAAGAGTGAAATAACTGTAAGGCTGGTTTATAAATAATGAAGTAAGAAAGATTTGCCACAGTAGGATGTTAAGCTGCATTGGAAATGAACTCAGAGATGACAATAAAATCTGATATCCAACAAAACTGCCAGTAGCATTCTTTTTGCTGCTTACTACAATAAATACAAACTCAAACTTGACTAAAAGAAAACAACATGATGAGAAGTATCCATGGCATCTGCATAACAGATGTAACACAAACACAAGTAGGTGCAAAGTGGTTTTATTACTGATACACAAAACTAAGGATTCAAATATCTGACCTCAGGAAACTTGTTTAGGAAATATTGCATTACTCTTCCTACTTGTAAACTTAGAAAGCTGAAGAAAGTCCAATTCTCATTATCTTGTTCTGTTTGAAGCAGAAAATTTTCAAAACAATTTATAGCCATTTCTGTTTTTGTCCTAAACATCAGCTTTCATGGATGCTGAGTCTCCTTCGTTACAATGAACTCCTGCACTGGAAGAACAGCGCAGAATTTGGAGAATGTTATCTGGTTCAAAGAATGGGGAAAGACCAATATTCTAGAAAAAAAAAAAAAAAAAAAAAAAAAAAAAAAAAAAAAAAAAACCTCATTGATATTTTGATGGCTCCATACCTGTAGAATGGGGAGGAAATACTACGGATAAGATCCAAATCATACTTATTCCTACTGAGAGTATTTCTTTCTGCTATGAGAGCTAGAGTGACTGAAGTGCATTTCAGTTACAAGCTTCAAGGAATATACCTACCTTTTTCAAAGGCTGATTCAGACTTCACAAGTTCTATATTATTCTATTCAGGGTCATACATTTTGTAAAAAAGCTTGCTATGGAACAAGGCATAGAGCACTGCTCTGAGTAGACTATCAGCCTGTATCAGGTTATCAGCCTGTTCTGGTATAAGAATTACTATTCCAATATACAGGACTTTAATCTATGAGATTAGTTTACTTTTTTTGTTTTAGTTTAGTTTTCCAAGGTCAAATTTATTGCCTCAGACGAATCATAGAATCACCAAGGATGGAAAAGACCCAGTCCAACCATCCACCTACCACCAATATTTCCCATTAAACCATATCCCTTAGTACAACACATCAGTAAACACTTGAACACCTCCAGGGACACTGACAGTCACCTCCCTGATGATCAAAGAAATCAAGTGTTTTTGTTATCTTCATGACCACATAAAACACTGATGGTACTGCCTCGGGGTAGTGTACTGTGAGGGAACAGAGATGCTCCTATCACTCCTGATGCACATACCAATCTTACACTTGTCCTTTCGTTCTCAGGGACCTAGCAAAGTAGCCAGGAGTGCTGCATTGAGGAGACAAATACAATATATGTAAGCAAAGGGCTACAAATGTAGCAAGACAGTGTTACTATGGAGGAAGCACTGCAAAGCATGCTGTACAAAACAGCAGCAAAATTTACTGTCTGTGGAGCCTATTTCATTTGGTCTCAGATTTCTGAACTCAAAGCAAAATCAGCACCAAAAGCAAGGCATGCATGCCAATGTGATTAACAGCAGCACATTCCATTTTTGCATTTTCCATACTACTCAGCTGCCCAACATACCAAGCACACACTTCTTTACAAGAGAATGACGAGATTCTGATGCCTCATTGCTACAAGAGCCCAGACTCATGCTGGTTTTGACTGTCATTGTAAATATCACAATGTTTGTTAACTGTGCTGTTGTTTTCACTAGTAATACTGGTGTTAAGAGTAGCCTCTTGGGTTTATTATTCTCATGGGTGAGGTATCTGGAACAGAGATTAGTTTATTGGCCTTTTAAATTATGCAAGATAGTAACAAGATCTGTGAAAGTTGTATTCAGAAAGTGATTTAGAAATCATTTTCATCATTTTCATCATCATGCATTATGCTAACAAATCTCTATCCCTACAAGTCTTTATACTATTAGGCATTTAGTAATACTGAAGAGATATTATTTGAAGTAGTGTGGGTTTAAAACAAATGAAAATTTCTTGCTTTGAAAAAAAAAAAAAAAACTTAAGAGAATATAACTGGGGTTATCAATTTTTATTTGTCACTCAAATAAAAGAAAGATGGATAGAATAGTATCAAGATGAATGCTAGAGATGCTTAAGTAGAAACTGAATCATAGAACACAGATCAAGAAGATTAAGTAGTGTCAGCCAATATAATTTCAGTTAATACACAGAGCTATGCCGCATAACAATCTGGGCAGATATGTTTTTAAAAGACTTAAAAGGAAACTGCAGAAATCCAGTATTCCAACATACTATCTGCAATTCTTTTGCAGGTCATACCAGTGCTGTGTAAAATAAATTGAAGCAACTATGTCTCTTTAGAGGGAGGAAAAAAGAAAGGAAAAGCTGTAAGTCATTTTTTACTGCTAAAACATAGTGGACAAAAAAACAATGAAGGAAAAAATCCATTGAAAAAAAGCAACATCTGTCAGAAATTTGTTCCTTATTTCAACATTCTATATTGAGCCTAAAAATGACATTACACTATTTTCCTCCACAATTATAGTTACTCACTCATTGCCCCAATCCAGACGAGCAGTGATGTGCCGCTTCACATCCTTCATTCGATCATGGGTGAGGTGGCCAACCAGGACTTGCCTTCGCAGGTCTAGGATTTCATTCATTATATGCCACAGTCGGTGAAAGAGATCCCCCTCATTTCTCTGTGAGATAAATAAAGAATTGCATCTACACCAACTGACAGTCCTAATGAATACAGATGTGATATGGAAATCAATACCCTTACATCCTTATTCCCTTAGCTAGTCATGATCCTCTTCCTCCCTCTAATGCTGTGACTTCTTTACCTGTATGTATGCACGCACATGTGCATAAAATCATTTCAGAACTTATCACAGATAACACCTTTGCACTGTCCACACTCCATAATTTCACTCAAACTCCTAACACCACACGTTTACACAGTCTGATTTATATGACAGATATGACAAAGATTCAATAAAAAATTGCTGAATGTCACAGCACTGTTTTATTCTGAAAGCATTTTCATTATATGTCGTTTCATCAAAACTGGAACCATGACAGCGTAATTCAAGACCATTTGAACTCACACACATAAGGGATCAAAAGGAAATAGCTCCTAGAATTCAAACTCTGAATCACACAGCATTAAAGTTCTTTTAATTCTTTCAGGGACATAAATGTACACACTATGGCCTAACTGTAAATAAATAGACTCATGTAGACAGAAATCTCTCCCAGACTGTTCTGCTTCACCTAACTGCAAAATAGAAGAAATTACATGAATATGAATAAAACACATCCTCCTACTCTAATTACATACCAGTTAATGACATAAACCATTTCCCATGATGGTTTCCTCCCTAACAGCAGAAGTTCTTTTAACTCTTCCTTCACTTTACTGTAGGCAGTTTTACTTAATATAATTTTTCTAAGAAACTGTATCTTGGGAAATTATTGCAACCTCCATTAAGCAACATATCACCAAAAAAAAAAAAAAAACAAAAAACAAACAAACAAACAAAAAAAAAAAACCAAAACACTGAAAATTCAGATCTGTTCTGCCTATTTTTGCTAAAAACAAAAAACACAAAAAAGTAACCACACTAAGCCACGCATTTCCCTTTTACTTCTTCCTAAGAAAAAAATGACACAAAACCAAATTTCAGCTATTACTGCTAGATAATTGCCATGAAAAACTAAAATTCACTTAGAAGCACCATTATTCTCTGTCAGTACACTTTATATTCCATGAGCTCTGAAAAACACTGCTGTGTGACAAATTTGCCTTTTTTATTTCACATTCATTCACTTCATAAGCTTGCTAAAATAAGCACTGATTTATTGTTTCTTTTGGCTGTCTGGGAAAAAAAGGAAAATCAGTGTGTTTTAAACACACAATAATAATAGCAACAAAGATAAAGGCTGATGAAAAAGTCAGCTTCAGTAAGAACAATAGAATATATGAACTTTATAAGTAAAAGAAAACCAAAAAAACAGGTCACGTAAATAGTGTCTAAAAGCAAGATACTGAAAAAGTCTTTATGGGAGCATTACATAGGCTCGTGCTCACAGTATTCCATTAGTTAAAGAGATTTCATCTTTCATTAAAAAGAAAACAAATCAAATAATCACTAATTCATGTGTATCTTTGTTTTTGATATGCGATGATAAACTCTACTGAGGTAAAATATTTAGCAGAATACAAGAGACATGCTGGTATTTCACAACAACACTAAGCTCAAAATAACGTTTTCAAGGCAGCATCCTTTTTTCCAAAGGTTTAGCACTTGTCTGAGTTTCTTACATCTCAAAGTGCTGAGTGGCCCTGCAAGCAAATGTGCCTGCTTTATAGATTTGGTTCTCTACTAAAGCAGATTGTGATTTTGCTCCTTTTTCACTTACATCCTTCCTCATATGTAAGCACAGAAAGCAATTACACCTAGATGTGCTTAAGACAATTAGGAAAAAAACTTCCCATTGTAATCTAGAGAAATTTCAATATAGTTTTGAAGCTCACCTTAGAAACAGTTCATACTGCTTAACTTTTTAGCTTGACTGTCAAGTCTAATTTGATGCTGTAAAACACTGAATTCAACATGATTTTTTAGGTTCTTTCAGGAAAGCTTTCACTAAGCAAACTAGCCACTGTACCAATTGCAGGTTTCAGAAGTGTCGCCTGGTTCTGAATAGTCTCTCTGAACACAATCCCTACAATCATCACTCAAAAGGAAGCAGTCCAGCTGCTTCTGAACCATTCTGACTTGTGGACTGTATTATATAACAAAAGCAGGCCCTCTACAAGTAGAGCGAGAAGATAGCTAAGCTTCTCACAGTTTAAGTCATAACCATCAGATCAGCAAGGAGTTAAGAACAGGACTTGGAGGTCTGAACTATAAGGAGATGCAGAAAAACTATGGAGATGCAAGAGAAAACATTTTGATTCCATCTGATATGTGTATATGGTGTCAAGTCTAAGGCATGGTTAGGATTCAGTGTAGCAGATCAGGAGAAATGTTAAGAACCAAAGAGGATCACAATGAAAATCAGAATTTAGTAAGTTTAAATGGAGGCAACTCTTCAAATATTTCATTTCAGTCTTTAAGGACAATTCCACAGTTAAAGTTAACTTTCCACAGGGAAAGTTAAAACAACAACAAGAACAAAACCTCAAGTGAAGAGAGGAAAGAGAAGGAGATATGAGATGAGGGAATTGATGATAATTATTACAAGTTAGATTACAAGGATTAAAAAAAAAAATGAAAAGATGTAGAATGGTGACAGAAGACTAAATTTCGGTAAAAATACAGAGATTAAAGATTTAACAGTTTTATATGTGTTTTAAGTATACCAAAACCAAATAATTTCTGTCTTTAGTGGCAGCCAATTAAGTGATGCAAATGGTAGAATTTTTCACAATGAAGAACAAAGTAACTTCAGAGAGAGATCTTCTGTAAGCAGTTGTAATAGAATTTGTAAGACAAGTGCAAATGAAATATGGAAATGTATACATAAGAAGAAATTAAAGGCACAGTACATATTAATTGCCACAGAGCCCCTTAAGCATGATTTCAGTCAAGCAAGGGTGACAAAAAAAAAAAAACAGAACTGATGATGTCAGGAAGAAAGAGAAAAGAACCAGCACCACAACATATCCAGATAAGGAAAATAAGAACTGAGAAATGTGGGACTTTTGCTGAAGATATATGAAGTGTGAGACAAAGTACCAGACACCACTTCAGAAGTGTGTAACTGTAGGCCCCAAATTAGCTCATTACTGTTAATGAAGAACCACTTCTGACTCCCTTTATCAGTGAGGACTCAGCAGCTGGCATCCTTTGATCTCTGCATCACATACAAGTGACTCTGGTCAAGTAAAATGAACATGCCTTGGTACTTATGAATGTGTAGATGTAAAAGAAAATAAAATCTATAAGAAAATGAGCATGAATCAAATCAACTGGCTTAGGGACTTTCCATAACTGAAAATGTAATTTTATTTATATAATACTTTGCCTGAAAATGCAGTTCTTTTTTGTATTTGCTGTTTGTTAATAATGTTTTCTAAGTCTTTTGTTTCTTCTTCTTATCTTTGCATATATATATTCTGGTTATTCAACCATTAAGAAGATCATTTTCCCTCAATTAATGAATTGGACCTGCTATTATAATCTATAGGTATAATAATACCAGTCAAGAAGTCTGACATTCCCACATTTAATTATTTTTAAAATTATATTAAAATAAGAATTGTAGATTCTTTGACTTATTTACTGAGTCAGGGTGAGCATTAAACTACAAAAGACAAGTAAAAAAAATAAACAGAAAAGCAACAATAAAATAAATCCAGTAGGAAAAGAGAATCACAAATTGTCCACTACCTTTAATTATATTTTTTTCTTTTTTCATGCAGGAAAAACTATATTTTAACAACATATCTGGTCTTTTGAGCTGGTATTCAATCAAAGCAACTTATTTAAAGTACTTGCCACATAGAGTTGTTTCCACATCGTTCCCCAGTCTCTTAAAGTTGATGTCATCTCTGTAATAACAGAATCTTCTGTTGGAATAACCATTTCAAATTGTCTGAAACGTGCAGAAGAACACATGGTATTACATAAGCATTACAAATCACAGTACAGTTACTAACATAAAGACTTCCTCCTGCCAACAGCAATGTCAGTTAAATTACAAGAGAGTTACTTCAACCCACAAGACTTTTTATTTATACATTTTCTTTAATCCTCATGGAAAGTACTGGTCCTAGAGAAGTCAAGGCAAGCATTTTGCCATGAGATAAGCACATCAAACACTACTTTTATGTCAAAGTAATTCCTGTGGTTTTCAAAGGATTTCAAAATGATCTTGCCACTTTAGGTTAGACTGCAAATGAGTGACTGCTGCCACACTTTTTAAACACATCTGTTTATAGAAAAAAAGACAGAAAATGTCATTTATTCAGCTGAAAATGTATATTAAACTTGAAAATAAAATTGGTACAGTATGAGTGAGTTCCTGACTCTTCAATGCTGAGCAAGAAAAACCTGAGTTGGCTTGATCAAGACCAAAGTCTAAATCATACCATCACTTTATACACCATCATCACTATCACTTTGTTTTTACATACAGTACATTTTAAGAGTCTGTACTCATGCCTTAAGTACATTTCTCATGATATAATTTCTCCTTCATCAAGTTAGCATAACAATGTGAGAGCCCCCAGTCCTGATGCTCTGTACATCACCTGAACAGGAAACACTGACTACAGAAGAAAATGCAGACAAATAAGATTGAACTCCCTGCAAATGTTGTCATGGTGTCTGTTAAGAAAAAATTATTCTACACTTAAGCTTTGTTGACAGTTTACAACAATTTTATTTCACTGAACCTTCAGTTTAATCTACAATCACTTTCAAAGGAGAAATGATCCTAGGGTATAATAAAACAAAGGTACACTGAACTCTATAGCAAACAAGTCTCTTGAGCAGCATTGCAAGTCTCATTTTCACCTGTGTGAATGAGTCGTTCAAATATTTACTTAAATATATAAAAAAGTCTTCAAGGTTCATTTTTGCCAGTCAGGAAACGCTGACCTACACACTCATCCAAGCACCCAAAATCAAAGCCATCCACACCTGTTTTTTTAGGCCTCCATCTAATTTGATAATAAATGCTTTTATTTAAAGAAGTTTTAAACCATTACGTAAATGTGAATACTCCCAAATTACATAAAACTTTGGAAAAGACTGTGTTAACATCACTGCCAAGTATAACTTTTTAAAGTGGTACTTTCAAAGTAAGTATTAAATTTCCAAAAAGATCACCTCATTTTACTCAGAACATTCTAGTTTCAAAAAACTTTGTACTAATTTTAATCAATTGTTCCTTTTTTTTTTAACTATTCTAAAAATGAAATGAGATCAGTCATTATCAAGAATAGCTATTTGCTTTTTATCACCTGAAGGAAGGCAGTAAGGAAAAGAACATCTCTATTCTTTTACAATTTTAGTGAAATTTTTGGCCCCTGAATTGATCCTTAATCTTAATATTTGTTTTTGTAACATGTCTGCCATGGTACAGCTGGTCTCTTTAAAGAAAACAACTATTAATATTAAACAAATGCTTCTGTACAGAATAATTTCTAATTAGGGCAGTAACTTTTTTCTAAACCAAACTTAACACCAGGCAGTGAAGATGTGACTGTTTTCTCTTTACTTTAGACAACACAAACTGATATTCCCAGCCACACTGCGTGTTCTTCAAGCATATAACACACTGATTTTATTACCATGCAGGAGCACCATGTTAGCTAAGGACAGCCACTTCAAGTCTTCTGACCAAAAGCTTAAGATGAGATATTATAATGAAATCATCACTCCTTGCCAGATTCACAAATGAGCTTTGGCACAAGTAAGTTACCATGTATAAGTATGTGAATCCCCAAAATTTCACCTACCCTTTGTTCTTAACACATGCATTTTTCAAGTGAATGTAGTTGGATGGAAAGATACCCTGAAAAACAAAATAGGTTAGGTAAAAACAACCAAAAAAATTCCCTTTAGTGAGTTTGGAGAGTAATCTAAAAGCACTATTTCATATGCAAATGCATGCTGAATTAAAAGTCCTCCAAATAATTACCAACAAGCATACACAAAAAAGAATTCAACATATACTCAGTACAGATCTAAAGGAAATAAAAATGCCTTCAGTAGAATCTTAGTCTTTCAATATTTAAGAAAATTAGAAGACAAACTTGTAAAGTATGTATAAGATTGCTTGACAGCTCATTTAACCTAAATAATTTATTAACATTTCCCCTGAGAAATTTTTTACCAACAGGATCTTAACAAGATCTCTTCAGTACAGATTTTCAAAATAAATGAAGTTAATGAATTTCAATAAAAATAAACAAAGATAGATTAATAAATAAAACTTTACTTGGGAGTTACTGTGCCATACAGTGAACCCGAAAGGTGCAGTAGAGGCACACCAAAGAGCTTCAGTGTTCAGACAGGAGTGGTCCTTCCTAGTTAGCTAAGCGTTCTCCACTGTTGTTTTGCATGGATAGCAGTGTCACAGCACTTACACCACCCTAACCATCATTAATCAAAACGGTAAGCAAAATTAAGCAATTCAACTTCCAAATTCTGGCTTAGAACATAATACACTATTGCTAGGTACATAATGCATAATGCATAAAGGAAAATATAAGTGTGCCCTTCCTTATTACAAGCCCAGCTACATACAGTTTTCCACTGTGAAGGTGCTCAATTTTCTTATAACGCAAACCACTGTTAGACCTTTGAAAAAAAGGCATCTACTGTGTAAAATATCAGCTGCCCTTGAGAATGCTCCCTTCTCCTCAGTAGCGCAAAGTAGTTCAGGAGAGCATCTCCCAAGGATAATAAGACGTGTAGCTTTGGCGTTTGTAACAATGCCCCAGAAATCAGGATGGTGCATACACAGGGGTACTGCAGACCAGCTGCCACAGATAATTTTTCTGAGCATCCAAGCTGATGGAATAACAACGGGAGAATCTTGACAGAGCAATAGCAATTATAAGCTGACTTACAAGGTGTTCTTATTTTACTTTTGGAGAGAGAGGGTCCTTTGAAAAATCCAGTTCAGAAAACTGTTTGCCTTCCTTTTTTTTTCTATGAAAGTAGAAAATATCTATCTCGTTCCTTCACACATCAAGTCATGTTTAGAAAACCTATTCATAACTTCTATCAACACATTTGACAGACCACAAAGAAAATGACAGCAAACATGTGGTGAGAACTGCAACAAAAGACACAGAAGATACGATAAATACCAACCGCTCATGTCTCATAAATCAAACCGTAATATTTATCAATGAGGTCAAAGTAGTAAATGTCAGATTAGACACTGGCAAAATTTATTTCTCACACTGACCCTCCACGTAAAGCAAAACAAATTTATGTGAGCAGAGACTGAAAGCTTAGGGACAAGAAACAGGTGACTTGTATGATAGGAACCCCTAGAAACTTCTGAAATTTATATATCATATGCCCTAGTTTGCAGCTGAAGAGGCTTGGAAATGAATTAGGAAAGGGAAAAAAAAAAAGGGAGATAAGACGAGTAAGATGACAACATGAGTTAAAGGAAAAACAAGTGATTTTAGTACTGTGTTGAAGGAAAAGAAGTCTTGAAATGGTTTCCCCCATGAAAAACGAGTACTTTATACTGACAGACGTAAGTCAACAGGAAAGTAAGAAAACAGAAATACAGTTAAGATAAGAAAATCTAAAATGCATTCAAGATGAACAAATGCTGAAGAAAGTAAGTGTATGAATAACATAATATTTCATGTCTGAACACAACAAAAACCAAACAAACAGTGAATTCTGTCAGCTACACTCCCATGGAAATCAAAGATTACACAAGAAGGAAAAAAAAGACAAAACTTCTTTTATGTGGAAACAGACAAATCTTTTTCAACTGATACTCCACATACAGCTCCAATGGCTGTTGTGAACTAATATATACCATCAAGAAAATAGGCATAGTCTAATTAATTAACTTTTCTAACATTATTTACAGTTTCCATTCTTGGTAGTCTTCTCCCTTTACCTTAGCTTCTAAAAATCAGATTAAAAGAAAGTTTGCCAGAGCCTTGGATTTGTAAAGTCATCCAAATGCACAAGAGCCTGTGAGAAGTGTAATCATTGTCCAAATCCAATTCACGCAATATCAATAATATACTTAACACCAAGCTCCAGTTTTCTTTTTAGACTAAGTATCATCTACTTACACGCAGACTATAAACTTTTTTAAAAGTAAATACACATTTCTGCCAAAGTGTAAAACTGTAATTGATCTTTACCTTAACATTGGGGTTTTTTAAGGCAAATCCTCTGTACCATCCTGTGAAGAAAGAACATTTTTGTTTTTCAAAGTATGCAAGTCATTTCCATATGTAAAACAGATTTAATTTTTCCTTTTGGACAGATACAACTAATATGCAGTGATGTCAGACTGCACTCATTTCCACATAACGAGAAGTAATTTGTTTAAACCAGCTCATATTTAGATGACTTAATTCACACTTATTTTCAGGAATTCCTCTTCTCCCCTTTATCTCCAACTGTTAATAACAATGCAACTCAGATATATTTTGCACTAGACAGAAAGTCTGATGCAAAAGAGGAAATAGATTCATATTCATTGTAAACATTTACAAATCATTTTTGAACTTCATAATCCAAATGTTTTGATTGCATTGCTATACAAGATTCATAACATACCCAGTTCAAAATGATAGATCCTATGCCTTTTGTAGAAATGTTTCTTACAAGATTAATAGTATATCATCCCAAAATTAAAAACAAACAAACAAACAAATAAATAACAAAACCACACCTACTTAATGAATGAATAAAAAATCATTTGGAAAAGACGTTAAACATCAAGTCCAACTGCAATCTAACCTTACTGCCCTAACTCTAACCACCCACCACTAAATCATGTACCTGAGCACCACATCTTCTTTATATTGATGACTTCAAAAATCTGTTCAGTTAAGAAAATTAATAAGTAGCAGTGGTGTTCAAGTCAACACCAAAAGATCCTTCATTACCAGTGGAAGTCCAGCCAGAACTCACCATCACACTTCTCCAGTATCTGAACTGTGTCTCCAATCTCCAGTGAGAGGCCATGTGGGACTGTTCCTCGAAAACCAGCTATTACTGAAAAAGACAAAAAGTTTTGATTATTTGCATGATTAAAATATAAAGCAGGATTCCTTGTTAATAAAATTCATATACTAGCGGGGAAAGTTAAGAATAGAAGGAGTTGAAGAAAGAGTCGGAGTTTAAGCCACTGTTATGAACAGAATATCTAAAACGCAGGATTCACATAAAAGAAAGAAATGCTTACAGACCTACTATGCATGAATGGAAATGCTGGTGAAGGCTGTCAGCTAGTCTGTTACTCGGAACTACCCTCAAGGACAGAAACTGTTTTATTCCAAATGTTCCCACTAACAGATAGCTGACCTCAGACGTCTGCAAGCAGAAAGTGCCAATATTTTTGTTACCATCTGTACCACCAGCATGTCACAAAAGGCAAGACTTATTTCTCAGTCATTTAATGGGTTTGTAGATCCAACACTCCATATAGTAATTCCAGCTAAGGAAATGTTCAATGAGTGCAGAACAGCAAAGAAAGCATGCTAACACGGGCTGTTTACTAAAACCCAGTGGCACACACTGCTCTGCCCACAGCCTGCTGGCCAGAAAAGCTGAGCATACGTGGGCATGACCTCGGGCTGGAGAAACAAAGTGCCCACCAGAGCAGTGATTTTTCCAAATACTTAAAGCAATCCAGCTTTAAGTCTTACACTGTAAGCACTAAAAAAGAAACAAAGAGACGGCTTTTTTTTTTTTTCTCAGAATCAACACATAATACCAAAAAAACTGCCCAAAAAACTCCTTCCTACAGTTGCTAAAAATTGATTGCCATGCCAGATGACAATTCAGCCATTCAACCCAATGTTTGTTACAGCTGAAATTCTGAATTAAAAAGCTGCCTCACTCAAGCTAATGCACTAAGCAATAGTGATTTCAATTCTCTGAACTGCAGTATCATTTTGAAGTTTAATTTTGAACTTGAAGAGGAAAATGGCTTTCTAACCCTATCAAAGGGACAAAATGCAGCAAACCACTTGGTGACCTGACACAAGTCTTGCTGCTATCTAATATCTACTAACACAGATAGGAAAACACTATTCTCACAGTGATGTGAAAAAACAACTCAGGGCTATACAAACAAATCTTCACATGTAAAAGCAAAAAAGGAAGCCTGTCAGTGCAGCTGTGCTAAGTAAGCAACCACTCTTTTACGAAAGGAAATGCAACATTTGAAGCCACAAAAATCCCTTTTAGCCTCTGGTCTTCTGCCTGGAGTCTCCCCCACCACAGGCAGTGACTCAGGCACAACACAGAGGCAGCCTCCTGCCCATGTCACAGTGCCCCTAAAGCAGCAGCAGCTATTAGCTGACAGAGACCACAGAAATCTAAAATTCCTTTGTGAATCTTTGCCAGAAAGTTCGAGCTTTTCAGTCTGAGACAATGGCATATGTTCTATACCACAGGATGGTGCATTCCAAAACATGCAGCAGTTCAGAAAAAAAAAATGCTTTATTTGGATGGTATGCCAATTTTGAAAGGTTGTGTGAAATTTGTTTCATTAATAACTGTAAGTAATGGCAATTAGACAAATCTCCCACTGCACAGGTGGAAACAAAAGCTACTAAAACCCAACATTATCTTCCCTCGAGCTCTATGAGGCATTACTTTTTTTTTTTTTAATTTAATATCACAGAAATAAATTACTTCAGCTATAAAATCAGCAGGAAGTTTTAAAAGTCCTTCACATGCTGTGATAGAAGGATTTAAGAGCATAAATCTTGTCCTCGGGTGTAAGCACAGTTTTACTTGACTTTGCTGAAATGGCAGACATGCCTATTCCCTATGATGTTTCAATTCTCTGAAGCACTGTCAGTGCTTGGCAATGTGTAAGGCTAAACTAAACACTCCATGCAAATTCTGAAGACAAAATACTTCCTTCACTCCTACAACAAAGTACATTTTTGTCAAATCCTTTCCAGAATTTGCCAGACATTACTGAGTCACCCTTACCTGAGGTCTTTATTCGCCCTTTTGGAAAAACCCTTTGAGATAACACACCTGGTCAGCCCCAAAGAGTCTGATATGTGAGCAGAACTTGCAGCAATGAGACTTCCCTTTTTTGAGGCATGTGTACCGAATGATCCACATTCAGTTTATTGCTACTCCTACTCTCCAAGTTTTTACATAAAAGCAGAGTACCCAAAGATATGCATTACTGAAATAAAAAGAGCTGCAGTGGGTCACACAACCAAAGAATCGTGGGGGTTGGAAGGGATCTCTGGAGATGACTGAGTCCAACTCCCTGCTAAAGCAGGTTCTCTACAGTAGGTTGCTCAGGAAAATATCCAAGAGGGTTTTGTATATGTCTAGAGAAGGAGACTTAGAACCCCCCTAGGCAGCCTGTGCCGTTGCTCTGTCATCATCACAGTAAAGAAGTTCTTCCTCATATATAGACAGAACTCCTTGTGTTCCAGTTTGTGCCCCTTGTTCACACTTTGGAAACCACCAAAGAAAGCCTGGGCCCATCCATTTCACATTAGCTTTCTTAGATACACTGGCATAATATCTGTAATGAAATAAAAATCTTACAGATTGAGACTGGAATATCTTAACTCAATGATGGGCAGCCTAGGATATGCAAACAAACAGGAAAATTATGATGCTGCCTATCTATTCAGCGTCCTTCCCCATAAGCAGCAGGAGGGCACAGAGAAAGAAATAATGCAGCTTGCAGCAGAGGATAGCCATCTATGCAAGCAATCCAAGTGATCTTCACCACATTGTTGGTGCTGCTCGTCAGATGCTGGAGCAATTAGTGAAAAGTGCAACTCCACTCAGGCAGAAAGATTCCACAGAAAAATTCAGGGATTGAACAGCTTCTCTTCAGCTAGCATCTTTTTCAAAATTATATTCAATGCCTTAAATTGTCAACAGGCAAAGCAAAAATTAAGAAGGTAATTTTATTCCTGTTATGACAAAAAGAGACTATCCAAGTGTCTCCCACCCCAATCAAGTACCTGATTTTTCAGGTTTTTTTAATAGGTGCAAGAAAATATATTCCCATTGAAAATGTTTGTTTAAGAATTAAGAACTAAGAATTTCCCACTTAATTCTTAGACAAAAATCTAAAAGCAGAAACAGCTTTCTAAAAATGAATAGATTTGTTTTAAAAAGCAGATTGTGAATAAAACACGTACAAATTCCCCTATGGCACTGGAATGCCTGGTGCCATTCTGGTCAGCTTTCTAGTTTCAAAGAAGTGAAAATGAATTAAGAAGTTTGCCATAATAGCTCCCATATATGGAACAAATGAAATAAAAATTAAAGAATTTGCAGAACTAGTATGCTAACAAAATCTATGTCTTATTATAGTTGTGAGATGTCTTATTTTTAAATTCCATGAAAGAATGACATTAATTTTCTCCTTAAGAGTCAATATCTCCTGTCACATTGTTATGATACAACTTTGCTCTGACATCCAGTTTTTATAACTTCGTTACTAGATCTGATAAAGAGTTTTTTTCTTTTTTTTCCTTCTCTTTTTGAAAAGAGATTAAAAAAAAAAAAAAAAAAACACCTTCTAGGACAAAGAAAAAAGATTGAAATCTGACATACAGTAGAAAATAGCCAGAACTCAGAAGTCATTTCAGAGCACATATGGAAGACAAAATTAGATCTTGAAATATCCACTGAAGGATAGCCTGCAGAGTCCAAGACAAAGAAGGAAAGAAAGAAATGAGGGCATCACCTGCACCACGAAGCCAGCACATTCACTACAGGTTTCTGGCAGGAGTGGAGTCTAACAGAGGTCAGGCTCAAAACAGACAGATTTGTCTTTAGCAACGCCACTCAAACAAATGAGAAGTGCACGGCAGAGCAGAAAGATAAGGCTCAGAAACCCACAGATGAATTACTGTGCATAGAGCAAGCAAGTCAGCACTGAAAAGATTCCTTGGGTAACTTTCTACTAATCGTGTCCAGAACTGAGACCAAGACAGGAGGCAGCTATTCATGCCTTGTATCTGTGGTGTACATACACATGTAGAATACTGGAAGGATAATAACGAAGTTGTGGAAAGAGGTGGCTTCAGTCCTCTAGAGAGGATCCCGGGGTTCAGCAGCTTGGTTGGGACTCAAGGCTATTAGCAAAGCTGTGATATGATTCTGATGGGACAAACTTCTTGCCCTTTCCTCCAATGGACACACCGCTCCACAATGTGGATCAGAAGCATGTGCACCCAAACACATTAATGTCATTATAGGACCAGAAGGTCTTACAGTTTCCTGTTTGCATTTCAAGCGCAGGCACAGTGATCAATGTTCCCTTCAGTCACCTCTCAGCCTTCAGAGAAAGAGGAAAGTGAAATTCTAGAATAAAACTTAGTGGGAGGATACATTCTTTGCCAACAACACAACACCCAACTTGGCACTGTTAAATATATTCATGCTGCCAAAGGGTACTCAGAGGATGGGAAAACAAGATAACAACCAAAACTCAGTTCACATAGGAGGTGAAATAATGGTGAGATCTATAATGACATGCAATATTAAAGCAGCTCCAGAGTCAACATTTCTATGATATTGCAAGTACACTGAAATCCAAATTATGAAACAACTCATTTACTTGAGAGCATGGAAAGGGAACAGGTCATCTCTTACAGGTTCTTTCTTTGGGATTAAGTTACTTATCTGTGACTAACTGCTGAAAATAATCAAAAATGCTAATATTTCCTCAATATCCTTATCTATTAAAAAAACACAGCAGAAAGGCAGTTGGATCAGAAATGTGATTAGAGATATCAGAAGACATCCTTTTGATGAGTTTCACTTTTTCACTATAAGGACCTGTGTGAGCAACTGGGAAGAAGTTTCTAATCCTTGCATACACATCAGAGCACTGCTCCAATTAGGAAAAAGAGGAAAGAGGAGGAATAATCTGATGGCATTTCTGTTCCGCTTCTCAAAATAATTTTGTCTTTTCTCTCTGTCATTATCCAAACTATTGCCTATCCATGCTCCCTGTTGGGCAGCTTTACGCATGCAGGTCCCCAGCCTATGAGCAGATCAATCCACGACCAAGATCTTTATGCCTAAACACAGTTCTTTTGTGCAGGAACCTCCTGTCCTCCTGCAGCCTGTATTGCATTCTGACATACAGAGCTCAACAGCAGGAAGGAAGGTATGGGCATGCTGCAGCTCCTGAGTGTCACACAGGCACAGCCCAAACTTAATGACACCAGGAACAGCAGAGGGGACATCCCAGCAACCACCAGGCTGGGCACAAAGACCATAGCAGCACACTGGGTCTTCAGATGACAAAAATCAGTCCTTCAATTGAAGAAAGTGGAGAGAAGGAGAGAGGGATAGTATAAATTCTTTTAATAATTACTCAGCCACACTGCGCATATTCCAAAAAAACCAGACTCCGGCTCAGTGCCCTAAGCCTGATGTCCCAGCTATTAGAGCACATATGAACCACACAGAAATGTAATAACTGATGTGGAGGGTGGGAGCACAGTGTCAGAGGAACTGGTTGTGACAGGGACCAAGATGCAGTGATAGAAATGGGATTGACTGCCTGGTAGCAGGGCTGGGTAGCCCATTTCAAAGTTTTGCTCGAGGATACGTTCTTAAAATTTTTATGCCTGAAATAACTTGAGACCTGCATATAAGAACTAATGAGGCAGACACTGTTGTTCCTTTCCTCCTAATAGATGACCAGAAGCTATTATTGATTCCAGATATTATCTGCTATAATTGAAATCAGGTCCCCTCTGTGGCAAAAGCAATTTTTAAGCTTTTTGTTCTGGACTTTAAGTGCCATTCTTTCAACAAATGGAGAGTTTCAGGTAAATCATGTCAAGGGGGTTAAAAACTAAAATTAAAATTAAACAGAAAACTGTATAGAATTATACTGGGGAGCTTTTAGCATTAAAACACAGCTGAGAGTTCATTTGAGATAATAATTTCGGCTGTCTATTTCAATTATGAAAGAAAGTTAAGCTTTTTTCAATGCAATTCCTTTAGCTGATCAGTAATGATAGATACGTGTGCATGGGCAGCAAACTGTTACAACAGACATCTAGCATGTAAGCAGTTGCAGAAAATTCAACACTAGAGAGAGCACATCATCAAAAAGAGACATTTCCAACAAAAAGAATCAAAACATCAGATGAACAACTCCACTCAGAAATCTGTCAAAGTCCTCCTGGATGCCATTGATCACTGGCAAATACTGCAAGCATCCAGCAGCACAGCTCTCAGCATTTGGGGCACTCGGATCTCCTGAGCCAGACGTGGTAATTCTGTGTTTGAGTTAAGGAATGTGTGTAACCAGGCTTTGAATGCATTGCATTGGCAGTACCCACAAATTCCCCTGACAGTGAGCTTTCCAACTTAAATATGCTTCAGAAAAACAAACAAACCAACAAAATATCTCTCTTTTATTTTATACCTGATGCTTAAAATTTTGTTTCGTACCATTCTGTCCTTTTGGAAAGTTTGAAAAAGTATTCTCTAGTCACTCTCTCTGCACCTTTCTCCAAAGCTTTCCTTAGCTGTACCTTTTCCAGGATGAAGTTTTTTCTCCTCAAGAGAAGCTGAAATATCTTTTTAGATTTCTAAACAGGCAGAATTTTTACAAACAAAAACACACACAGGAGTACAGTTTTGCTAATGCAGAACACAGAAGGCCACCACAGGCGCTCATCATTGCCTACGTGTCAATTGACCTGGATGAAGTGCCACAGAAGCACTGCTACATGCCTGTGCTTCTAATACAGGGGTTAATTCAGGCATCTGTTCAGTAATGCATTCTGCTGCCTACAGACATCCTAAGAGGCTTGCTGCTAACCAAAAACAAGCTAATAAAAACAATGACAGAAAAGCAGAGGGAAAGGGGGGGGGGAATTTTAAAAAAAATCAATCTAATCTCTCCTCGATAAAGACATTACATATGAGTGTTAGCCTCAGTACAGAAGTGATCCTTAAATCTCCCACAGGACACTGAGGACAAGGACCCTCAGATTTACACTGAAGTGAAAGGATGTGAGCTCTCCCCCCTCCCTATCCATGTACATCACAACTAGAAGGATCAAACACACAGCTCAGAGGATGACAGCCCAGGACTCCTGAGCCACGTGTGAACATTTCAAGTGCAGCACTGACCCATTCTTAAAGAGACAGGTTGCTGTGTGGCATATTTCTAACAGCTATTGATGCAAATACTTCAAGGCACTTCAAAAATCATCAAAAATGTTTCTATCAATGTCCAAGCTTTGAAAATGTAGAATCATGAACCTTTCCATATGTTTGTTCTTTGCTTGTTCAAAATACAAATCTAAGTCATCCCGAATGCCTCCACTAACAGCACTAGCTACTTATTCAGATAAGGTAAATACCACGTCTGAAATGCACAAAGAACAGCAAGCAGCAGCACAAAGCACACCATCCTGTTCTGGTCTCATCATTTCAATTCAGCAAAGTAATCACTTTCAAATCCCTGATGACTATGCTACCAAAAAACATAGGACTATTCTAACACGGATAAACAGTTTAGTGTGCCTGTCTGAACCTTTGTCAAGCTCTTCTCATTCTGCAGCTCAGCTTCAGGGAGAGCTTTATCACCTCTTTGGTAACAATTCCCCCAATATTTGCAAAAACCTTCGCACTCCACCTCCTTGGGTACCCTAGTTATCAAACCCTGTACCTTGGAAAAAGTGTTAGAAGTAACAAGTGATGGCTACCTGGTGCATCAGCTGCCATTAAGAATGGCTACCCATCTAAACACACCTGGGATAATTCAGGATGTACCACTGGCTCCCTATCCTTGCAGGTATGAGATTTCAATAATTGTTTTTCTTCTCCAGTCAGAGAGTTGAGCATTTCTATAAATACTGCCTCTCACTATGTCTACAAATTACTAAGAGCAATTTCTTGGCTTGCATTAGTTCTGGAAAAAGTAATTTAAAAGTAAAAAGAAAAGTAGCTGGGTTTTACACATCTAGAAAACAAATCTAGAGTACATTTAATAGATGACAGTGCTCCTGAATAGATGAATTGATTACACTGCCCCCCACTAACAATTTGCTGAAGAGTTTCTTTCTGTTCAGATAAGGAATTTCAATACAAAAGCTGTCTGAGCTATCACAGTAGAAAGCAAGGTAAACTCAGTACCGTCAAGTGTAGATTTCATGCTTTAAATCATTGTAATAAGGGAGCTAAGCTACACACCAGCTGGTTCTGTAATGTAGAGCTACGGATGTGGTATTGATAAACCAAGACTGCCATCATGAACAATAAGTGTGAATAAGGCATCATTTTCCTTCATTACTCAGAAACAGCAACAACTTAAAAATCCAGGTGCTACAAAGGAGAATGTGTAGAAAAAGTAGATTATGTTAAGATGACATTATCCATGAGAACAACCTTCTACAGGTAAAAATAATAGTTACTGTGACTTTTATTTTTACTAAGTATTTCTGAAGTATTAAGTCTTTCAAGTGACTATTTTTAAACTTTGTTAAGTAATTGCCTTGATTTTTTAATAACATGGTCAAGCAGAAGAGTTACTGCAAAGTTAACTAAAAAAAAAAGTTTTGGGGTTTTGTCTACAGCTTTTGGGGAACCAAGATTTCTGATTAAAATCAAATAAGCTACCAAATTTATTTATTTATTTTTATTTTTTAATCTTCCTGCCAGCATCAGATTTGGAAAAGGTGGGACAATGATGTATGACAGCATAAGCCCAAGTGCATTTGAGCTCCTGTCATCGCAGACACCAGGTTTCACTGTGACTCTTCAGTGTATTTGCAGCCTCATTAAAGCAATGATGGTGCTCACAAAAGCCTCTAAGAATTTAAATTCATAAGATTTAAAACTGGATATAATTTTCAATTCAGATCCATGGTGATATTCTTGCATATCCACACACAGACAGCAGAAATGGAATGAGAAAACTGGATGTTTCACACAATTATAGACACAGGAAATATTTTCCATAAAGCTTATATATAGGTGGTTTTTTTTTAAATAACACTAATACGTGTTTATTTTAAAGAACACCTTGAATAGCTAACAGCATCCTTACCATTTTGTGCTGATTTAATGCAACAGCACTGAGTCAAAGACTAATGACCATTTCCCTCCCTATTCTCCTCTTCCCCCCAAAGAGCATTATATCCCAACATGCCATATGAATTTGGATTCCATAATTTCACATCCTTTAATAAACTGCATGTACTGCCATACAAACACAAGCTGAGAAGAGCTGCAGTCTTGTGAACAGCAAAGAAAAACAAGACCACTGAGCAAGCTGCAACTCCAACTTTCAGAACCTCCCAAGGGAACACAGTTAGATATCAGTACAGCAGCTGAGAAACGCCATGTGTTGGGTACAGAAGAGTCTGGCAAATTAGATCTTTTTCCCCTTAAGATTTCACTTTTTTCTCCTGTTCAAATAATAAGTAACATTCAAGGAGGCTAAGAAAAGCAGAACTTAAGGTTTCTTCACTAATAAGAAAAAGATATAGACCATCCATCTTCTGCAGTAAAGTTTATTTTACAACAGACAGGTCCATCAAATGAAATGATAGATGACATACTGTGCTGTTTTCTTTTATTTCCTTCATAAGAGCAGGGCTTAACTCTGTACTTGACCTGCCATCAGTGAAAGAAAACAAAAATAAAATCAGCGTTTCATGGAATTTTTAACACTAATACTTCTCAGCTTGTCTGGTATCATTACACTGCCTAATAGCTTTTGTCTCTTAGTAATCCATATTTCTCTGACATTCAAACATTTCATTATACATTTATTGTAAATAATGCCATTCTATGAGTAAGAATTCTGTTAACTTTGACTTTAACCTATCTTTATTGTTCTCTCTGCCATTTTATAACTCAGGGATTTATTCTGCCTTTGTAAGCTATGAATCTTATGCATCCTAAGTAGCAAAATGATTATCTATTAAATGCCAAACTTTGCTGTACATCACAAAAATCAGTACGGACCTAATGAGCTGTCATATCCTTAGTAATGAAACAAACAAACAAACAACAACAACAGAAAGAAAAAAAAAAAAGAAAAAAGAAAAACATGCAACAAGCACACTGTTTAATTTATTTAGCCTTAAAAATAATCCGTAACTGTGAACTGCTGTGGCCTGCCGTACAGGTCAGCCAATTATCCACAGACATGAGATAATTTCTTGATAGGTTGGACAGTTTGCCAGGAGTGGAATTAAGTGCAACTAAGGAAAAGGATGATTACAAATCACTTACAAGAACTCCGGTGCATGGTTGTTGGTTGTTTTTTCTTTTAATCTTAAATGAAGCAGAACTTTCTTGATCTCATGTAATTAAGAGATGTTTCAAATATACTGGAAATACTATCACGACTGTTGAAGCAAAACTTTCTCCTGTGCAAATCCTCAGAGACTGCTAAACTGAAGTTTAAACATCCCACTCTGGTTTTAAGCAGGTTTATTAGGTTTAATGGTGGGAAACAGCCATTTCTCTTTTCAGCCTGATTTCAATAGTTGAGCCAGCAGAAATCTGTGCAGTTAGCCCTGCTGAGTTTCATCACTAATCCATAATCTCCATGAAGTTAAAACTTGTGGATATTTAATGTAATCCCACAAGTATACCCAAAAAGAAACATAGCAAATGCGCACACTTACTATTCTTATAATCAAAGCTCTGGAAAGAAGTTCTACTTGGATGTATCCATTTTCACAGTATCTCTGCAGTCTTATGGTGTGTTTTCAGAAGGCTCCTCTTGAAAAATTACATCCTGCCTGTGCTACTGATGCTTGCTTAGGAGTTGTGCCTAAACTCAAGGGCGAGGAGAGTTTAAATTCAGTTGGCTGTTTACAAAGGCGCACAAAAGCATCCAAAAAAATGTATCTGAAAAGAATATGCTACTGGTTAGTATAATGAAGACTGCTGAGCAGGGATTGATGTCTGTTTGATGTGATAGGTGGGAAGGAAGTTGTCAGAGGAAGCAAACAGCTCTCTTCAGACGTTTATATTACTGCTGCATCTGTAGATGACGTAGACATTGCTGCATCTGAGCATTTATCTTTTTATGTACAAATCAAGATAATTCTTTTGTTTTTCAACACTGTTTAACATATCGGGAGAGTCACTAAAGATAACAGCCATTCTAATAGGTCTCTCATTAACCCTTCCTCCCAAGATGGCCTGGGGCATGTTTGGGACACCACGAGTCTAAGAAAGCACAGAAAACAGATAAATATTTCTCAGAAATCAATACTGAGAGACTCTCATTATCATTCCATACCATTAAATACTTCCTGAAGGAATGAGTTGAAGTCTTGAGAGGCAGCTGGGTGGTACCTGGCAAACTGGACACAGTACACTTTGTTCTTTGGTTATTAGTATGGAGTTTTCCCATCTTTCTCCAGATGAATAAATCCGCATTACTGTTTTCTGAAGCTGTTTAAAAGCAACACAAGTAGCAAAGGCTCTACTTGATAAACAGAACAAATTAGCAGCCACAGGTAAAAATACTCACACCAGCCCAGCATCAGCCAGCAGGTTGCTAACAAAGCTGACAGAAGCAAACTCAAAACAGATTTTCAATCAATTGATCAATCCACTGTCCACCACGTTAAGACACATCATGCACTTGCCTTATACCAACCCAACCCAAGGCTCAAAACTCAAACACTTGCCAGAAAAGCAGCTGCCAAACTTCATCTGAAAGGGGCATGGGTGAGGTAGAGAATGAGGAGAAATGAAAGCTAAGCAAAATCAGCAATGCAGACCAAAGTAAAGCCTCCTGAGATCCCCAGAGAGGGACAGCAAACACAGGAGCACCGAGTTCTATAATTCATCAATAGGTCATCACTTAATGCACACAGGCAGCTGATATTACTATATAACTATTACACTAATTTAAAATCACTCATTTTTTGAAAGATTGATTTTCTTTCCTACAGTTCACAGCTCCCTGGGGATCCAGGCTGAACAACAGTGGCCCCATGGGATTTGAGGTAAGGAGAAGAAAAAGTTGCACTTTCCTCCCATACTTAAAAAAACTTCTGAAATGAGAACATGGAACTCAAGCTGAAAGCAGATTCTAGAAATAAGTAAAGCACCGTAAAGCAACTGAGAATTTTCCAAGTGATAAACCAAGGTGATCATACCTTTAGTTGTAATGCATGTGGTTAAAGAAATTATTTGGTCAGGTAACGGAGTATAAACTTTTCCATTGCACAAACCACTCTGTTGTTTGACTGTGTACATTAATTCAGAAACTAATTGGCAGGAATAAATCACCCAGACCTTACCACTGTCAGTTATAAAACCCGAAACAAGATTTCATATATGACTGTGTCATAAAATGCTTTATCTGTAACCTGTAGTTAAAACACAAAATTGTACTGTTCACAGAAGAACTAAGGACAGACTGTTGCAAATTTCACAGGGAATTCTGTATACTTTCCACTCTCCTATAAACACTTTAACATCTCAGAAAACACATTTATTCCTTAAATAAATGCTGAAAGAATCCTTTACCATAAGCAGATATCAGTTTTTTCTAACCTTCGTTTAGAAGGTATTCTATCGGGCATGTCCAACCTGTCCAGGACCCAGAACAGGTCATTAAGAGATGTGTGACCCCAGAAGCTTCCAACTGTACCTGTTCTACATCATTATCTGCAAATCATTTCCTAGCACGTCATAGCAAGAGGGATGTTTATAATCACAAGCGAAGCCGCATTTGTACAGTGCCACAGGAAGAAAGCTGTTCTGCCCAAGGGTAATGACAATGCACAGGAATTTACCAGGCAAGAAAAGTGAAAAGAACAGAGTTCCTGACAATCTAACATAAGAAAAAATTACCTTCTATGTTAACCTTAGAAGTATGACCAAAATATATCAGGCAGTCAACTCAGAGATTTCACCTGGATAAAGAGGATCACTTCTACCCCACACCCTACCACTTATCTATCTCAAGGACCAATGCTTCAAAGGCTGTAACTGTCAATGTGACAAAGACAAGTAAACAAAAAACCTTCAGTTAAGATACAAGCAAAACCCTGCTTAATCAGGGTCAACTTGCAGTGAGTAGCAATTGAAAATCTATGCATTACATATTCAAAGCTTACAAAGCTCCAAAGTTTTCAGAAAACTAACTGCTGCAGTACTCAGAAGTTCTGCCACAGCAAATCCACAGTGAGCCCACAGTTGGCCACCCTGCAAAATTCAGTTCTCCATTTTTTGAATAAGCAGAAAAACCAGAACAGAATCTGGTTAAAGAAAGACAGAAAAGGACATGGGAGGCACGCATCCTCTGTGAACTGAGCCTGGAAGAGAGAACTGTCTGGCAAGATACTAGTGAGCATATAAACCCATTAGTTTGTAGGAAAACAAACAGGAAAACAAACGTGTACTTCCTATTTCTCATAGCATAATACCTTAAATCAATGAATGGTCCAGCAGTAGGTCTGAAATGAAACAAGAAATATTTTCACACAGGCACAATCAAGCTGCAGAACATCACCATCAAGGTCAACAATAAAGGGAGTTTAAAATGGGGTTACCAATACAGGAGGACTTCACTGCAACAGTCCTAATGCAAACTTTGGTTTTGGAAGCCTCTAACAAGTATGGTTAAATCTGCATTTCCCTTATTTCTCAAGCTTTTTCCCAGTAGAAAATTAACAGACAGATACCTGCAGCTTGATGCGCCTTGCTGCCTGTATACGCTATTCTGTAATAGCAACATCTTCTGGTGCCAAATTCACACACAGTAGCAGTATATGGATGTTGAAAGTTAGTAAATTAGATGATTAGTAGACTGATAAGATGTTTCTGAAATTGAGAGAAACAAGCAAAAGAACTGATGAATCATGTGGCAATTCTATTACGAGTTCTCGTTTATAACAGAAGGTTCCCAAAACCACTGAAAAGAATCAGTTGCTAAGAGCCAAGCCAAATGCTGAATCTGAAGATGAATAAGCACAAGCATATTTTAAAAACAAAAATAATTTTCTCTTAGACTTATCTGATTTTAAAACAGCTTTAGTACTTCTGCATTACTCCTTCTCCTCTCTCAGAAAAATCGTACATCTCCAACCCCTGAATTCAACTAGTTCAGATATCAACTGAAAAATAGAACCACTGGAAACATGCGCATGAATAACCACTGGTTTAGACTCAGTTAAGCAGCAGATTTTGATCCATATCATAAACCTCAACACTACTTAAAAGTATTATAGGTGTGTAAATCATCAGAAACACACCTAATCTGTGATGGGTCCATTCTTCCTAACAGGGAATCGGAGAGAATAAATTATTACTCCATGAAATATGATTTTGAAGTATTTGCAATGCAATAAGGCACACCAAGGCTTGTAACAATGCTTCTAACTTTCATTAAAAATTTAAATGTAGTATATTCAATGCATTTGCCAAAAGATATGCAATTTATTAACTCTAAAATTACCATCCCAATTAAAAGGGTTTACTTTTCCACTTCAGTAGGATTATCCGAAAGGTCAGCCAACAATCTCTGCTTGGCTTGCACTGAAATTCATTAGCTCCAACCAGCAGCAGTGTCAACAGATATGCTAACTACCCTCATTGGTCGTTTGGTTACTTGTAGTGCCAGAAAGAGATACCATATGCGACCAGTCTAATCTCATCCAATCCTTGAAAGCCTGCATGTAAATAAAGCACTGAAGTGTCACAGAAAGGAAATCACACATGAGCAAAATCAGGGAAGTTACATGTTTTGACTTAAGATTTGTTATCTAAAATGCATGGAAATTAGATGATTTTATGCTCTCTGTCTCCAAAAGAATTGAAGGTGTCAAGCATGCTGAAACAGACTATTCTCATTCTTGTGGAATCCGCAGCCTTAATATTTCAGCTGGGGTAGACACAAGATGAGAGAAACTGGAGATTTTGATAGAAAATTCCCCTCTAGCACTCACCTTTTCTGAATAAGAAGTTAATACCAAGACTAGGAAATCACAATTTTTATCTGCCCTGTTGCTATTTCACTGTTTCACTTCTGTCCCCTCCCTTTTTCTTTTTAAGGACTGAAAAGATCACCAACCCTGGACCATAAAAGAGAGCAATGAGAGAAGCAATAGATGCGATGGAATTAAAACTTAAACTGAAGAGATTTTAAACTTGTATCTTTATGAGAGCCCTGCAGAAACCACCAGGACACAGAAAGTGTCCGTGTGGGACAAGTGCGTAGATCAGCCTCTGCTACACTGCAACGCTAAACTGATTAATGGACTTACTGCAATGTAGGGCAAGTACATGCAGAATAAAGACTAAAATATCACCTTAATGATTCCATCCTGCAACTTGCTTTGCCCAGGTAGGATTTTGAGTTATGAACATATTCCATCAGGACTAGGCATTTACATAAAATATTCAGGGTTGACCTGGTTTCATGAATATTAACCCTATTTAACATTTGTATGTTTGTGATGGGGAGGCAGAACAAGATGACGGGACAACAATATTGCAGAGCCCAGGGCCCCATCCAAACTGGCCTTGAATACCTCCAGGGATGGGGATTCACAGCTTCTCTGGGCAGCTGTGCCACTGCCTCCCTGGAATGCTGCTTTCAAGTTTAGATTCTTCTCTTATTAAAACTAAACCAAACAAACCCCACAACCCTATTTTTTTTTGCCATTTATAACTTCAAAATAACTTCCTGTTTTTCCAACTAAAAATATGAATGCACAATAACTGGTAATTTATGCATTTCCAAAACATATGGTTCAAGTAAGGCCATTTAGCTTTTCACATATTTCTAGTATTACTGAGTTGGGAAAAGTAAAGACGCCACCAGAGTTTGTCATAGCTGTGGTGACAAAAAGAATACTCTGGCAATGACTTCAAATTTTGGCCAGATTTGAATGTTTTTGGTTGGGTTCGCCCTGGAATTCATGGAGTGAAGCTGACTGCCAGCACTGCGAAACTGCAGCTGCTACGTTTTGCCTGATACAAGTCAGAAATATAAACCCACCAAAACAAAGCAAAGAAAAAACAGCGACTCAGTAGAGCAAACTGAATCAAAGGCTTACTCAAAGGCTTACAATGAGATACTGTGCACTATTTCCACTAAGACAAAAGTCGTAAGGTAAACATAAGTGCTAAAACTACTGCAGCACAGAATTCATTGCAATTCTTAATCTCATCAGAAGACTCTTAAGTAGGTCACAGCAAGCTTAACAAAATTTGATAGAAAGCAAAGTAATAGTATGCAAATCACTTTCCTTGTAAAACTTGATACTTCTATTATTTTCCCCTGTAATTTTTGACCAAGACTCCAATATAAAAGGATCCACTTTCCCTGGAAACAAAGGAATATTTTAACACTTTGAGTCGAGCATTTAAAGATGAACTGTGTGCTTCTAGACCACTTCTAAATGGCCTGGAATTCCTTCAGTGTTTGTTTTGTCTTAAGTAGTGATTTACAGCTGCTCAGTATTATCTTAAATGCTACGATTAGAAGGTATTAGAGACTGAATGCATTAGATATAAATCCCACTTCAAAACATACTTGGATTTATCAACTTTTTTAAAAAATGTACTCTCATAAATCAGGATTTCTGAAGAATAAAATTGAACTTTTGTGCAGAAAAATTTTTGACCAAATTTCAAATGAATGATACTTCTGCAAGGTAAAGGGGAAAAAACAGTTAATTCTTTGTGAGCAGCACTTGCAAGTAAAATTTATGTCACCTTGTTACACTATTTTGATCTTCAGCACATACTAAAAATTATGTTTAAAATTATGTTTATGGTAAAACAAATTAAAATCAAGCAAAGAATGAAAGAAGTTCAGCAAAATGGCTTCCTTACATTACAGACTGTAAGGTTTTTCTGTGTAAAAGGTAACATGACAATAATGATTCTTAGTATGTGACAAGCTTAAAAAATAAGTTAAATAATTAAGTGAAATTGTCTCCTAAATTCAATAAGTTAACAGCTTGAACCTGGGGATGCTACAGCTTCAAAACTGTGTTTTTACTTTTTGGCTGTCTGGTTGTTCTCGTTTTCTGAGGGCATTCCAACACCTGTGGATAAAAGTTGTTCACTGTAATAGAAAGTCGTAAGAAGTTCCCAAATCATACTTTTAAAATCCATATGGTATATTCTGATAGATAATAATGTATCATTGTGTATGTGGGTTTTGTTACTGGCTCAAAGTTTTAGATTTCACCCTGGGAATACAGCATTACATTCATAATATCAAAATTTAAAAGTAAGGCAGTACTGCATCAATGCTGCATTTCAATGCAGCACGTCAATCTTCTAGATTACTGCTTCCCAGGAAATAATCCAGCTCATTCCTGCCAAGCAGCTTTTGTTCCTTTTCTTTTTAAACAAACAAGAGAAACACAACCCACAATGAAAGAGATATTGTTTCTTTTATTTCTTTATACCTTTTTTAAAAACAGCGTCTTCACACTTAGGCACTGTTCTCTCACTGAGCTTTTATTCACATATATTGGAAGATATATTGGATATACACAGGATATAACAGTAACTAGGTGAATCTGCATATCTTACATTTTATGCTCTGCTCTCTACATTGTGAAAACCACAATATCAGGCTGGCCTTTCATGCTGAGTTTTCAGACTGTCATATTCCAGATATTTGATTTGTCACTGAGGGAGCTGCATGTAAGGAAAGGCTTTTTCCAAACTGAGGTGTTCCACAATAAGCATTTAAGGGTGTCAGAACAGAAATTCCTAATGCTGCTTAATGAGGTTTTAAACATTCAGTCAGGTGAGAACACTAGTTTTGAGAATCTGTCAATCCATGCCCACGACATTAATACCAGCTTAGTTGTACCATGCATGCTTTCTCCATTGCTAAAAGGGTGGTGATGTGTTAACCAAGTGGTGTTTGTGTGGAGAAGGTGAATCAAGGATCATTAAACTGTCATGACATCTCTCTGTGGAAATCAGACAAAAAAAAAAAAAAAAAAGACAGAAGCATTTTTGGCAATTGCAAATTCTTGAAATCTTGGTCTCGGGAGACAAAGAGGTACTGGAGGGGCAACAAAAGGAAGAATTGAGAGATGTAATGAAGTCACAGAAAGGTTATGCAGGGGACCAGGAGACTGGAGGCAATGTCAGTGATTCAGAGCTGATGCCACAGGAGAGTGGGGAAACATGGAAAGGAGCCATGCAGAGAAGAGAGAACAAGGCAGGTAGGAAATGTAGGAATGTTTTGTCTGCTGAGCAGCAGAGCAGTTAAGTGAAGAAAACTTTAGGAAACTTAAATGTATTCTTAAATGTTTTAATACCTTAAGATCTCAAAAAAAAAAAAAAAAAAAAAAAGTTAATACCCTTTCATTGCCCTGGACTTATAACTAAATGTGGTCCCACCAGAGCAGAGATGGCTCCAGGGCCCTGCTCTCCTGCAGGGACAGCATATAGGCAGTCCCCAAAAGTCCATGCAGCCAAAACACAAGATGAGGCTGCCATAACTTGAGAAATTGACAAGCACATTGAGATGATGCCCAGTAATGCTAATGGGTTTTGTTATTTACCGAAGAGAAAGCCAACAGTTGTCATAAAGGAAACTACAAAGAACTTTAAATCTTAAAGGAAAGAAGAGGTGCTGAATAACATTGGCTTCTCCAACTTTTTCTTTATAGAAAATGAAACAGGAAGTAGCCATTTCTTCATTTTCTTTTAATAATATTGTCACTTGTCCTTAAAGGGCAGAAATGAAAGTGGAGGAGTCACTGCTTGTAAGCCATTAAACAGCCACCAGACTGCTGTGACTTCTGGATTACATTCAACATTTCACAGGTGAATGCCCTTCCTGACTAGCCATCAGCATCCTTTCCTATTTTGGAGTACTATTTTTGTCTCACTCAGACACAGGCCAGTGAACGACAGCAGCACTTCATATTTGACAGTTAAGGACATAGCATGAAGTGACTTGATGCTAATTACTGTACACAAAAGCCTCAGCATTGTGATTTATCACACCAAAGCACTGCAATAAATAGGTGACAGTGAAACAGCACAACTGCCTGCAACTGCTAGTAGCACTTGAAATGGCCATTTTAGCAGTGTACAAAGCCGAAATTTCATAGGAAACAAATCTGAATTTTCATAGACAGCTGAATTCAGAAGATTAATTAACATTCTGATGTGTCAGAGAAAGTTAAGTGCCAGGATAAGTGCCAGGCAGAAAAAAAATAGAAAGGTAATAACTAACGTTTCTAGAAAAAAAAAAAAAAAAAAAAAAAAAAAAATTAGAAGCCAATTTATCATACTGCAACTATCAAGCAATTTAACATCCTGGGGGGGATGGGGGGTGGGGGGGGGTTCTGACAAGGGGAAGGGTAAAACTAAAGCAGTCCTCTGACAGAGATGTAGGGCAGCATTCTAGGTCAGTGTGTGAAGAGGAATGTGCTGCGGAGGCCAGCAGTAGTGGCCCTGCAGTCTCAGTGCTGTCCATGGGTGCTGCTATGGGCAAGAACCCCACCAGGAAGCAAGATCCAAAAGCAGCTCTTGCAGCACACTGACCTTGGCACAGAACAGTGCATCCCATCATCTGGCATTCTCTCAAGCTGACCACAAAGGCACCAGATTCCCCCATGGATTCTTTTTCCCAACCATGGCTGTTATTCAGCTGCTATTTTTGGAGGAAAAGTTACATAGTCACTGAGATACTGTAATAAACACGGGCTTTTATTCTTCAATGTGAGCCCACCACGATGACCTCTCTGTTCTCATTCCCTGCAGCTATCAGCTCCTCCGTCCTGCTCATAGCTAACACTGCTGGTGGGACTTGGCAACCCCACTTCAGAACAGGCACTGTCAAAAGTAAGGCAGTCCAAGTGCTCCAGAAAGGCAGCTGAGCCAAATGCACTCTTCTGTGCTTTGAGGATACAAGGAAAAAAACCCAATAGCCACCACCAACACAGCCACCGCCCCCCACAAGATTTGCATTAGTATCTGAGTCCCAAAGGATGACAGCATGTTTCTTCAATTACCTCCCCCAAACCCTTTTCTAAACATGTGTTAAGTAAATTTGTCACATGTTACACTGTATTTTAAACTCAAGATGACTGAAGCAATTATGCTGCCATAAATGTAACTTTCAAAGCCTGCTAGGCAATCCCAAAGTGGGTTTTTTTTCAAAACTAAAGAATTGCAATTTACCCTGGGGATCAGTCTAGACATGCCAGTGTAAATTACAAATATCTGTAGCCCCAAACAAACATTCTAGCAATGTCCAAACTCCCAATTACAAAATAATTAACTATTTCATTTAAGGGGACAACTATCAAATAGCGTCTATAAAGGTAAGGTATTTATTATTGAAACAACCTTCAGTTAAGACAAGCCTGCAGGAACAGTCCTAATAGCTAGAAGACGTTAGCCAATAGACAAACACATTACATGCTATAGTCAGTTAGTTAGTTAGTATAGTAGAATGAGGTGTAGCTGTTGAAGTAATAAACCATCTAATGCTCTTTGGATCCAGGTTTAGCTGGATGAACATAAAAATGTCTAATTCCTCATTACCTTACCCATGAAATAAAAAGTTCCTCCATAGCATAACAAAGGAAACAACAAATTAAACCCAGAGGAAAACTGAAAACATTTTATTTTATCCGTCTTGTGAAATCTCAAAAACCTCCAACTTCCCTGAGAAAGCAGACACAAATGTGATGCCTGGTAAGAAAACATCATCAGGAGACACTAAGAAGCATCACAGCTGATTAAAAACAGGCAATTATGACGTATCCTGCAAACCACGCTTCATTATCCATGCCACTCACTGCTGTAATAGCAAGACCTACACCAGCAGCACAAAAACCTATCTAACATACCTTCAGCAACCATCAAGAAATGGACACTGCGAAGTACAAAGCAGAGTTCTACAAGCAGAAGATCAGCCTGTGCAATTAGAAAGAATAATTAACGAAGAAACAAAAGCAGACATTGATTGTTCAAAATCCCAAACTCCAAGGAAATACAAAGGGACTTTCTTCACTTCTAAAATTTTATGAAAGGCTTCTGCAAAGCAACAATGAGGGAAAGCACATTAACTCAAGCTGCAGAAATGACTGCACACACAGAACAATCTGTTTTGAGGCTGGAAATACAGAACAGCAACTGTTTGTATAAAGCCTGAACAAAGAAGTAGCGACCTAGAACAAAATAGTTCTCTTTTAAACAGCTTGTCAAAATCTCTATGATCTACTACTGAATCAAATGAGACTTGAGTTGATAAGGACAATGTTTCATGTGTGTTTTCTGCTCATCACTTTATCTTTCTGATGACAAAATTTTCCTACTCCAGACAATAATATATTTTACTTCTCAAGTCTGCTGGACCTTATTCCCTTCTGTCTGCACTTCCAACCATGTAACTTTATCTCTAAAGTGTTTTGAGCCTAACTTTTGGTGTGAAAATTGCAAGAAAAGGAACAAAAAATGTGTTCCATGTGCTAGGCATCAGTGAAACTGAAAATGGTTACCGCCTCATACTTCATCCAGCCTGGAAGCATTCAAGGCAAGGCTTTGAGCAACCTGGTCTAGAGGAAGGTGTCCCTTCCTATAGCAGGGGGTTGGAACTAGGTGATCTGGAAGTCCCTTCCAACACAAACCCTTCTATGGTTCTGTGATTCAAAGCCACTCCACCCTGTAGCTGCTGAATTTCTGCTCGGAGTAGAGTAAGTACGAGTCCTGCTCCTCTCACCTCTGCATCAGATAACCAAAGAGGTTCATCTCTAGTGTGAGACATAAAGAGAACTACAAGGATGGAAGCACCTTTGAAGGCATGTCGTTTCTGAGCTCATAGAGTAAATACTGCAATATTCAGTAAGAGCAGAAGAGTCCATTTTTGTTATCTCAGAGATACTAGGTGTTGTAGGGCATAGGAAAGAAAACAGAGAAAAAGCCTCAGAGGGTAGTAGCTACATAATTTGTCGTTGGTTTTTTGTTGTTTGTTTGCTGGTTTGTTTTTTTTTCAAGCTATTCCCAAAATTGTCTCCATTTTTTTCTTTGTTTGTCTTCCTTCCTATTAGTAAACAAGACATCCAGATGGAATGAGATGAAAAATCAAGAAATGGTAGCGTCTATGCAGTTTTCAACAGAGGATAACAAGCAGTTTTATAAACATTTGAGTTATCAGGTGGTATTTTCCCGTGGATGAGGCAAGCATCTTCTCTCTTCAGAGAGAAACAGAAAAATTACACTTACAACAAGCTACTGGCAAGGCTAGGATCATGGTCAAAGTGAAATATTATCCACAATTATGGCTGCACAGCCTTCAGAAGCAGATGGCTTGAAATGCTTCACAACCCAAATTTGATGGTGATCATCTGAATCAGAAAAGGAAAATAACTCCACTGATTTGGGGATACAAATTCCCATTCAATTCTTCATTAGAAAGTTTCCTCCAATCACCCAGTGTTTCCAGCAGTCCATTACTAGTTGGTTTGTGTTTGAGGAAAAGATATATGCACAGCATTTTTGATGCTTAACTTCTTGTTCCTTTTCCCTCAGCAAGAAAATTTAAGTTTCAATTCCAATTTCAATGAGTTATGTAACTAAATTTTAACTGCTGCAGTGCATTTAATTTGCATATGCAAGATGACAAGAAAAATGTAAGGGTACTTCCATTTTAATAAAGTTATACATTCTCTCAAAGAAGTATCTTCTTCTCTATTAAGTGTTATTACCCCAAAGCCTGCAACTCTCATCCACTTTCTGTAGGTCACAGTAGCATCCTAACTAGGAATTCCTGGAAATGATCTCATATCAGGAAAGATCTTGAAAGCAGCTAATCCTTATGCTGATGGATTTGTAGGAACAAAAAAAGAAAAACTTATGCTCATACAGTGAGACAGTTCATAATTTCCTGAACCATGAGGAGGACTCATGTAACAACAGTAACAATCATGACCGTTTACATGGTTAATAGTGATAGGACAAGGGGGAATGGTTTTAAACTGAGACAGGGGAGGTTTAGGTTAGATATTAGGAGCAAGTTTTTCACTCAGGGTGGTGACACACTGGAACAGGTTGCCCAAGGAGGTTGTGGATGCCCCATCCCTGGAGGCATTCAAGGCCAGGCTGGATGTGGCTCTGGGCAGCCTGGTCTGCTGTTGTGACCCTGCACATAGCAGGGGGGTTGAAATTAGATGATCATTGTGGTCCTTTTCAACCCAGGCCATTCTATGATTCTGTGATTCTATGACTGTAGATTACTTAATATATTATGTCTTATATATATATAATGATATTTTATATATATATATATACACACAATATAATTATTCCTTGGTATATTAATCTGTATTATATCACCTCTGAGATGACTTGTTAGGAAACTTAAAATCTCTGAAATCTATCGAATCCACTTGTTACACAAAATTAAAAGTTATTTCTGAAGGTGAATGACATTGTATTAACCATTTTTTTTTTCCCCCCCAATTTTTCAACAGTCTTTGGATTTTCAAATTAAACTACATCAGCAAGCATTTTATCTACAGCACCATCAACACATTTGGGAAATGAACTGCTTTTCAGTTCCCAATTAGTCCATAGCTCCTCTCTTATTTCACGTCGTACCAATAATAAATCTGCAAATAACCATTTTTGCTTTATTTCTGACAGAGAATAAATTAGATTCACTAATCTTAGCTACTTCGTTTTCAGCTGCAACATCAGTCGAACACTACTCTGGCTGAAGGCAAATCACCATTTCAGTGGATACATTTTTCACATTTCCCCTATACATTTTCAAAACAGCTGTAGAACAGTGTTTGCTTTGAATTCCTGCTTCAAACAGGACACAATTTCACTAAACTGACAAAACCTGCTATTACTACTCTCCCAACCTCCAAATAAGGTATCTAAGGCAGAAAAGCAAATTAATAAGTTGTGGTTTTCATTAATATAACTGGAGTAATGCAATTTAGTTTGTTTTCTGACAGGTTTTGCTGGCCTGGGCCTGGTTAGCACCTTGCTGTGTTTCTGTTAATGTGGGCAGCAGTGTGCCACAACACACGGGGCAACATCACCTACTTATACAGTACTCTGTAGAGTATCATACTGTAACCTTACTGGGGGGGGGGGGGGAAGAAAAAAAAAAAAAGTTAATTATTTTGTAGCCTCTGAAAGCATACTCTTTCAAGAATATTTTTTAACTCATATTATACTGCACTCACCTTAAGCAGCTAAGAAAAACTGCAAAAAATAACCACGCATATTCCTTTGCTTACCACCTGCACCAGGCTTTGTGCATCAAGGATGCAGTAGTTTCTTTAAATTCAGTGCTACCAGTAACGCATTCTTTGCCTAAGTTTTTTTAGTCTTCATCTTTACAAGCCTTGAACAAGAAATGCTTCAGGCGATGGATACATCTAACCAGTGGCAGCAGGGAGATGTAGCAGGCCTGAGGTTACAATACAGACTATAGAGCACGAGGGAAGAGGTTACAAATGAGAAGAATGGAGGGGGAGAACACCAGGCAGATTCTTTTCTCCTCATTTTGATGCCCAGACTTTTTATATCTGGCTTCTAAGTGAATATGAGGAAAAAATTTGCCCAGATGAGGCAGTCCAGCAGTACAAAAGGTGTCTCAGGAAGGTTATGCAGTCTCTGTCAGTAGAAGTTTTCAAGACCACCAACCGGATACAAGGCAAATCTTAACCTTTTAATACTCAAGCAACACACTGAACTCCAGGTAATCACCTTTCAAAAATGTCTTCTGCATAATTTGGTACTTTTCATAAGGATACAGTAACCCGCTCTCATCTCACAGCTGACCCTGAGAGCAGCAGGAGGTTACACCTGAATCTCCTCTCTCTCACCTTGAACACTGCATGGCTTACTGTGAGCTCTCAAGCAGGGTTTCTGGTTGCAGTTCTGAGCCACGCATGGAAAAAAAAAAAGAATAAAAACAACTGTCAAGTAAATTTTGAAGAGCCCTTTTACTACGTTTACTATCTTCCTGCCTGTTGTCATGTTCAGAGGTAATGTTAAGGATAATCTGCTTGATCTTCAAAAGAAGGAAGAAACAGTGTTACTCAGTATTCCCACGAAATTCTGTTTCTTTGTAAAGCAATGCAACTGTACATTTTGTACTCCGCTCAGATGAGACTACAGTGAACACAGCTCTATTTAAATAAAGACAGACTTGCCTAAATGAAGCCTGGAGTTCTTTTTCTGCAGAACAGAGCCTTCTGCCTGAGCCCTGCTCACACAGAGGGCAGGAGGGAATTTCCATCAACCACTAGGATTAGCAGCACTCCTGGATCTAGCCCATTTACGTCTACCTGGGCTATAGACACTACTACTGGTGGCTGTATTGGTACCCAAAATGACAAGAATGTAACAACACAAACTGCTGAAGGCTAGCCAGGAAATCATGAAGGTATGCCATGGCAAATCCCCCTGAAGTAAAAGCAAAATAGAAGGAATAGAGAGGTATTCTGTTGAGAAAAAAAGATTTTCAAAAAATACTATTTGGGTCTGCAAATTCCTGTACTTAGTGGATTTACTAGCCTCCAAGGATGAGGTATCCACAGCTTGTCTGGGCAGCCTGTCCAGTACTTCACCACTCTCTGGGTGACAAGTTTTTTCCCCAACATCTAACCTACCCCTCCCCTCTTTCTGTTTAAATCCATTCTCTCTTGTCCTATCACTATCTACCTACATAAAAAGTTAGTCCCTCTCCTGCATGTAAGCTCCTTTCAAGTACTACAAGATCATAATGAAGTCTCCCTGGAGTCTTCTCTTCTCCAAGCTAAACAACCCCAACCTTTCATCACAGGAAGGGTGCTCCAGCCCTCTGATCATCTTCATGGCCCTCCTGTGGACTCACTCCAACAGATACCATCGGCATTCTGGGCTGCAAAAGCCCACCATCGCTCATTTCTTTTCATTCATTGCGACCACCAAATCTTCTTAGCAGGATTGCACTCTAGGAGTTCCCATTTCCCATTTCTGTATTCATACCTAGGATTACCCCAACCTATCTTCTCTATTAGCCCAAAAAAAGCACAAGCACAGCCTTACCGTGGAAAAAAAATAGTCTCCAAAACTGGTGAAGTGGATAAAAGCACTTTTGCATTAAAAGGAAATGTCTGAATGACCAGCTCAGACAAGCAGCATGCGAAAGAACTAAAACCAGACATCTGGAATCCAGATTTCCATCTCTGCGTGACAATCAAACAGAAGCATCTTTCAAGTCATCACAGTGTAGTGCACTTTCAACCACCTCTTCTGTAAGACTAAAAATTAGAACAGAAGAGACAAGAAGAGACTCTATTTATTGCCGTAAGGACTGGGGGGAGAGAAAGAAAGGAAAAGAAGTCTATCCCTACAAGCAATTCACGGAATCAAAATATCAAATATTTATTGTGAGTGGAAGGCAAAATGTCCTTCATTTTTGCTTTTATTAGACACACATAAATATATGTATAATTTCAGCAAAGGGCATAGAGCTGAAGTAGTTGAAAGGTTCAGGTGACAAACTCATTTACTAGGAGACTGATAAAAAATATGACAATTAAACAGTAACTTTAATTCAAGTTTTATTTTTTCCAAACAAACACATTCACCACTCCACCAGCACACATTCAGCAAGTTGTATCTACAAAAACATACGCAGAAGAAAAATCCCAGGCATAATAACATCACCTTTCCCAGAGAGCTGAACTGATGAGCTGACTCTCTTTGTTAGTAATCAAATGACTGTCCATTTTAAAATCTCAACTGATGCAGCTCTACAAAGACTGAATTGTTGCACAGGCCAGCAGTCACCATCAAGTCCATAAAAATATAAGGCAAGTCTTGCTTTCTCTTCTGCCTAAATTATTTCCCTGTGAAAAAATTAACATTCTAGGTCTGCCTTCTAAGCAAACAACAGTTAGAAATAGAAGCTTATCTATCAGGTCATTAGTGAATTCCTCTACCAATGCAAAATTACATCTTGCAGTACACAATAGTGGTTTATTCAGTCTAGTTAAAATGTCGGTCAATAGCACTTTCCAGGGATGATTGATCACATAGATCCCACTGGAAAGAGCATTGCAGTTCAGTCCAAATATTCTTTATTTTCTTCCTACCCGTGGCAGGGAAAACCCTCATCAGAGCCCTGCCCTCTTTGCAGCACTTCAGATGTAGCTTCTTGCTTCATGCTGCCAGCCGTGTCCCAGAGATGGCCACAGCCCTTTACAGTTCACTGGTGGAATTCTCTCCACACTTTTTCCGTCTCCCACCGTGTAACCTTATGTGACTCACGTAGTACTTTCCACTACAGCAGCTCTATCCCATATTGATTCAACAGGCTGCTCAAAGCAAGACATGAGTCTAGGGGCCACCATTTCATATAGCTCAGATGTTTCAGAGAGACTGCTAATGTCAGTTTTAAGTAATTAAGGGGAGGTAAACAGGATGACAAACTGAAAACACAAAAACTCAGCAATCCTCAGATGCAAAAAGCAAGAGGTAAAGTAACATACAAAATAGGGCTTACATGGCAAACCTTGAAAAGGCTTATGCACAGTACACAGAGCTGAGCTAAATCCTATCCAAACTTTCTCCACACTTTTGACTGCAAAGTTTCTGTGCATCAAAACTTACAAGCTGGGCCATTCAGCACAAACCAGGCAGATGTCCATTCTTCAGCATGTTGCCTTTAATCCATTTGATGGGGAAGATGAACCTCTACTTTAATTTGCATATTTACTGCTATAACATCACATCTTTCAACTGCATATATCCTGCAGGCCCACACAATCTGGGAATGATGAGCAATTCTGCTTACCTCAGCAGGGAGATTGGCAGCACCTCCCAAGCAAACAGCCACCCAAGATGGCTGCCACCGCACAAGCTGCCTGCGGCAATCCTTGTTTGGCAGCACCATAAGAGAAACCTGATGATGAAAACTCAAACTGTCCACTTGTTCAAGAAAAACTGTGCCCCCATGATCAAAGATCATAAGCAGGGTAACAGAGACATGTCCCATTCCCATCGTATGTTGAAACAACACGCTGCATTTACTAAGATTAATCTTCAGCACACAAGCATGCAATTTAAGCAAAGAACTGCAAACTACCTGGGAATATGCAAACAGAACCATTATGAAAATTGCATAAAACTGAAGGATGAAAGCTATAAACCACTAGGCACTTATGCTTTACTCCCCATGCTATCTCCCTTGCCATGGAGAGAGCAGGCTGCCTCTGACCCAACCCAAAGTCAGCACCGTCAGTGGCCGCTGCCTCGGGGACACTTCTGTGGAGAGGGTTTCCATAGCTAACACTAATAGCTATGCAGCAAATCATTTTTATTTCACTTTTCTGGTGCAGTAAACCCGACATCTCAATTAGGATTACAATATTGCAAGACTTACATTCCCAGACATTATCTCATAGAAAAGAAATAAAAAAGGAGAGACAAGAGAGTGTAAGAGAGGAAAGAGATTACTTACTGCAGTCACATATTTCTGTGTGCTGTTACAGTGTTTAGCTGAGTGGAATCTCCACCTTTAACTGCTAATATGGCATTAGCAGCAATAAATGCACCACTTTTCCCCTTCATCCTTTCTAAACAATGACCACAAATAAAATACATTTCTAGCAATAGATAATTTATTTTTGGACTATCTAGTCTACCTGCTACAAAATAAAAAAATTATACCTATAACTTAACTTCCCAGAGGACACATGATGGAAAGATATTTTCCTAAGTAAAAAAGTCTACCCCCAGAAAGCTAAAATAGAAGCCAAGAAAAAAAAAATGGCTATTTCTCTGAACAGAGCATTGTTCCCACCCCACAACATTAAAACTTGGGTAATACAGCTTACTTCAGTATTAATTTGTGAGTGTCACTAAGACATTCTGTGTTTTCAGCCATTACACATATGCAGATGAAATAAGCACTCTGCATTCTCAGGGAGCTTTCCCACGTCAAAAAAAGCTAGCAAGAAAGCCCACATTACAGAGGCAGATGTCATTCGCTCTGTGTATAACAAAACAAGATTTTCAGTTATTTCAATCTTCAGGGTAGATACTTGCACAACACCAAGGAAAACACTAAATTAGTCCAGCATTTTTCTAAAAAATGCACTGGCTAGGCAGATCAAAAATCTGCAAAAATTTAAATAGAAGCATTCAACTGAAAGATCAGAGGATATAATTAAGAAACTGTGACCCATGTTGTCCAATGCCTATGCTTCTAATTTCAAAAATAATGAAGACCAACTAGCACTCAACTAAACACTAGGCCATTTTCTGCAGTGAAAGAATGGAAATCACAATGTGTGTGTGAAATTGCTGAGATGGAAGGGCTACCACTTTACTTCTGAAAGTACTGAGCAATTCTTGGGACCTCAGACACCTTTACAATTTGCTTAATGGGCACAGCCACTGCACACCCAGTTGGCACATACATTTGATTTTAGCAAATGTGAAATGTCTTGGACAAATAGGAGGCGAAGACAGCCAGTAACTCTGTGTGAGAAGTGCTTTGCACAACTGAACTCTGTCCCACTTTCCAGCAGAATTAGGCTGGCTGAGCTGTCAGCCAAGCAGCCCAGCCCTTCCACTCACATTGCCTGGCACACACGATGCTTCTCACCTGCTTTCAGCACGTGGCAGCCAAGCCAAAATTCCATAAGGAAATTACTTACAAATAATAAAATAATAATAGTAATAAATATTATGGATAATACTGATGACTCTTTATGAGAACACTCAAAAAGCATTTTGAAGTGTTCTCTTAACCAATAGTAGTCACATGTAACACCAATGGAAAAGTACTGCACAAAACACATCTATTATTTAATAAGCTATTTAAACAGACTATAGGCACAGAAAAAAATATTTACTTTAAAATCTATAAATCTGCTATTAAAGGCAAAAAGTTCTTCCAATAGTACACATCAGTAGCGCCTCTGAATGATGATAAAGTATTACATCCCACAAGAAATGGCAGTGGCAAGCAGGTAGAGCATTACCTGCAAGTAGTGTCAGTGGCTCTGCACTGTCTTCTCTCTTCAACATCACACCACAACTGAAAAGTAATTTACCATTCTGTTCACAGACAAAGCAATTTGCATCTGTTTATATCAATTCCTAAAGGCAGGAAGAAGACACAAAGTACTTCATGTTGCACAACATTGAGCTTTTCTAATAAGAGAAATAAGTTTAGCAATCCTAGGAGAATGGAAATAAGTGCAGGAGAGACAGCATGACTCTGATGTTTCCCACAGCACAGGAGAGCCCTACAGAATGTTCAGTCCATACAGTGCAGAACCTGAATAGCTGCAGAAAAATCACCTGGGCTGTGCCTAACTACTTGGTTCAAATCCTACCCTTCAAGTGACAAGTTTTAACAGCTGATCACCATTTATTGGACAAAACCTTCTGGTAGCAGTTAATCTACTTTCTGTTCCACCTGCTTATCCCTTAATTCAAATATATTTCCTTACATCATATAGAGATTTTCAACCAAGAACAGAGCACTTCATTAGAACTTTGATTTTCAGTAAGTGCTGATGTGACAGGCTTTAACAGATCAGCCTTCCTTTAAAAATTTCAAGGCAGCACTCAAAGTTTTAGAATCACTCCTAAAAATCTTGATTATTCTTAAAATGCATCCATTATAATTACTGTTGAGTCACCTAACAGAAGATAAATTTGTATAGAGCAGACTAAGAATGTTATAACGGAAACTATTGAAACAGTAATGTTTTACATTGTTAGACATTCATGTAACAGTAATTTCTGAGTGAATTACTGATGCTGTCAAAAGTACAGGTGTCAGTGCAGTGGATCACCTCCCTTCAGAGATACGTCTACAAAAGCCTCCTTTTGTGATTTCCCTGTGCCTAATCTGCAGAGAAAGCTGATGCACTGCCTCCAGCCAACAAATAAACATAGACCCTGCCAGAATAGGAGGGGTGCTAACTGTTCAAAAAGTACTTTTGCATTAGAGGACCTGGAGGGTCCTGGGAGACTTCAGTCAGCAGTGTTCTTCTATGGCCAAGAAGACCAATGACATCCTGGGCTGCATTAGAACAACATTTCCACATTTCCAGTAGGTTGAGGGAGGTGATCATTCCCCTCTCCTCAGTGCAGTGTACATGAGTGCTGGGCTTCTCCAGAGAAGACATGGACCTCCTGGAATGAATCTGGCAAAGATTCTTTGCATACTAACCCCACTAGAATCTACAGCTACAACAAGTACAAAACAGGAATAAATTAGGGACCAAATTTTCGATAATGGATACTTTGGGACAATTAAAACAACTGTCCAGTCTCAATTTTGATTTTGGAAAATTCCTTATCTGAGTGAAGCACGAAAAGAAGAAGTACAAATTGAAAGGGTGGCCACAGACCTACTAGCTACACTAATCAGTGCTTCTGGTTCTCTTAATGCAGCACAAGTTTGCAGCCTTTCTGAGGCTTCAACACCTTCTCTTTTTCCTGCACTTTTTGTAGTTACGTTCAATTACTCTTGTTACGCCTCTACTAATTGTTCCAAAGGGACAGAAAGCCAAGCCTGAAACACTGAAGAAACTGAAATTCCTAGCAACTACGGACAGGATATCATGGAGGCTGTCCCAAACCTACCATACTTTAAGCACCCAACCTATGGTCTTGAGAAGCTTATCATGGGAAGCTGTGAAAAGCTGTTTTCTCTTACCATATTAAGGCAAAAAAGGCAAATGATAAGTAAAACAAGCAAGTGGAATAAGTAATGAGAAGTTGCTGGGAGATTAATCATTTTTTATTCAAATTAACTTCAAATCCATTTGTTAAAAGTATCCATTACTGCAGTTCAACATACCCACATACCCGCTTTTCAGCAGTGCTTGGGAATGTGAGTGACAGAAATTCCTACTGAACTTAAGACTACAGGTGTTCACCTCTTAATAGCATCTAGTTTAATGCAATCAGATTTGACAATCAGTGAAATCTCATCTGAACAAAACATAAATGTGCCATCAGATACTCCCTTGCTGAAAGTGAGCATACTTTTACACTTCCTTACCCCTTCATGTACTTGCTTGACAAAAATACTAAAACAGCACTACATTTTCTACAAGTATTTCTATACATTCCTTATAAGCTTTAATAAAAAAGTAAGACCAAATATACATTCCTGCTGCCTTCTCAAGCTGATATCAATTTGAATTCCTTCAATGCTTAAGTCATCTGTACAAAAGAAACACAGAATTTAAGAAAAAATCTTCTGTTGCAACACAGATGCAAGCAATACTGTGTTTTCTTACTTTCCTTTCTCTAAATTCTTCCCAACAGGTGAAGAGGGTGAGGTTTATACACAGAGACCACATATCTTATAACAGATTTTTCATCAGCTACCTACACCTCACTGCTTCTTTGTCTATACCAAAATGCACCTGGCACTCCCATCTGATGTCTCTGGACAGACAGGTACATAGCAACTATTTGCTACAACAAGGAACTGAAAGCACAACTCTCTTGGTAGCAGTAATTAAATCCCGCATAAGTATCTCAGACTGTTTTCATTCTTATTACTGAAGGTTCATTTCAAAATGACTGTCAGACCTAGGATTTTTATACATTTGAAACTATGCCTGTCAGGGTGCACAAGCATTTGAGCTATAGTTCGAGTAGATGGATTTCCCAGCTCATCTCACGTCATTTGAGAGTCTGAGTCATAGGAAGATATAAAACAGATTTTCTCCACATAGGACAGAGAAGGTTGGAAGAGCTGAGCAAAGGAGATGGAATAATTTTTTACAAATTAACAAACACCATTTAATTTTTACTATACCCTAGAGCACCAGGGATGATTCCACATAAATCTGCATGAAGGCCATAAACATGATGATCATTAATTTAATGAAGTAAGAGGAAACAGAAGACTAGAAAAGCCAAAAAGACTATGCACTTTGCAGTGCTATTCTCCCATTCATTTTTTCTGTATCAATCAATTGCTGTCCTTTTTAACAGAACGCTAAGCTAGTTCAAACATCCCATTCACTTACTACTCAATAGAAATAATACACTCAGTGGTTCTGTACCATTGATCTGTTGCAGATTAAATTAACAGTGATCATGCAATTAACGGAAAAACAGATATATTAACACTACAGGAGAGAGTAATGATGGTTTCCAATTGGATCTTTGATATAATCCAACAGTTTTAGGAAGCAGGGTTATTTAGTGTAGTATTAGTATGTCATTCCTGGCATCAAGAGCCAGTAATGCAGTACTAGGTAAGAGATTCTTAACAAGCAATGAGAGTGTTTTTCACATTAACAATTTACTTTAAATATTACACTACATAATGCTTTTAATCCATACTTGAAGCAAACAAAAACACGTCTAAGCTTGCCACTCCCAGAATTATGCTATGAGTTGCAGGTTGTTTTTGTGTAATTGTGCTGAGCACTCATTTTGATTCATTTGTTCTGCACAGAGTCATGTAAAGCAGGGTTTACATTCCTTATCTTTGATCTTCTTTCTCCACGTTGTTAATTACTCCCCTGTGATGGTAATGAGAGTGGCTGCAGCAACAAAATGATCATGACAGCAGTGGCAGCAGTCTGCGCTGTGGCAGCGACCTTCCAACATTTTCTTATCTTCAGCATCTCCTCCCAGGAAGGAGCCAGGAATGAGGGAAAGGCCCTTCAGTCTCATCTCTAACAGGAGTTTGACAAGATTCTTTTCTTATTCCTGTTTGTCCCCAGAGGAACCCATTGCAGGGACATCTCCAGAGCCTATTCTATTAAATCAAGAGCTCTGCTGGGAAGGCCAAATGGAACACAAACTATAAAACCATAGAATATATAAGGAAACTTAGGAGGCAGTGAATACATGAAAACAAGTAGAAAAGGGAGAGGGAAAAGGGCATTTCAGTCACAGGATTTTTGGCAACTTTATTTGCTTTTGTTGTTTAAAAAAAAAAAAAAAAAAAACACAGAAGAACCCACAAATGCAATGACACTGAGTATTCCTGACAGCATTCACGAGTTTCTAAAGCATATCCTGCCCAGATATCCATCAGGAACCAGCAATGGATGACATTGTTACCATGAGAGTCTTTCAAGTTCTTTTCTCCATTCACAGAAGCCTGGTGAGCAATTGATAAAAATTCTATAGCATTTTGGAGCCTCAAATATGATACAAATGCAGAGGTGCCACTAAGTCCCAATAGAAAAACAGGCTCATTTGAAAATGACACTGCACACTCTCTGAAGGACAAGGAAGGAGGATAAGTTTCCCAGATGCCCTAACCTTATAGCCGTGTGTGAACTGAAGTTGCTCAAAAGATAACCCAGGATCCTTTCCATACTGATCGAGTCCAGCCTGGCTGGGGGACAAAGGCATCCTGCTGGCCCCCTTTGCCCCTTACCCCACAAATCCAGGAACCTCTCAATACCATAATCCATCATTCATCCACAAATAATACTATTAAATATAATTACTCAAGAGACAAATATCAAATTATTAAACATTTACAGCTTAGGCAAAAAGAAAGGTGTAGATCATTTTATGGAAAGTAATTCTAAAAATAGGAGATGATAAGGCTATTGGAAAGTATGTCTATTATGCTCAATTACAATCAATGGATGATTTCTACAAACTAAATGTATGATGAGTACATAAATATTGCTTGGATGATTACTGTATTGCAGATGTTACTTCAGTTTCTTTAAAGCAATAAAATGACTTCAGGTTGTTTTTATGGATATTTGGTTTTTATTCCTAGTTTAATTGCAGAAAATTATCCAATCCTCACAGCTGCTATACATTACTCTGGACTTTACAAGTATAATACACTTTATACCAGAGAAGAAAGTACGTAAGAAAAAAAAACAGAACTGTCCTCAAGTCTGAATGGAGAGCATGAGGACGTGTAAGAGCTCAGCTGACTTCAGCTTAACTGAAGAGAATTACTTGTTGAAATGATCCCCAGATCACGTAACAGAGAACAGAATCAACTCTCCTCTCACTTCTGATCTCTATCTCAATCACTTAGTGGCAAGGAGAAAAAAAAAGAAAAAACAACCTAACAAAATAAGAGAAGTAGTTTTTTGTTTTCTTAGAGGATTTCTGTGTTTTCCAGCCTAACGCTAAATGAATCCCATACTTACACTGCTCTGCAAACCCACATTGACTGAAAAGCCTCAAAAGGCTCAGGGCTCCCTAAGGCCCCCTATTCTAAGGACATGAATGCTGAACACTGCTTTTTTAACAATATATAGGAAAGACAGCAAGAACACCTTCTCTCATACCTCCATGCTTTCTAATTGGTTATGTTACAAGCATACTTTTCAATCTCTTCCAGATGACAGTAATTAAGTTATGGATGTCTAGTTATGGACATTTTCTACAAGGAACTTACTTCTTTAAAAAGCAGTAAAAATAATAATTGTGTGAACTATGAACATCAAGAAAGTTTCATTTCCACTATCTAACTGAAAGAATATTGAGTAAACAAAACAATCACACCCAGCATCAGAAGAATTCTATATAAATGTGAATACACAGTGAACAATGTTGAACAAAACCAGAAGTAAAAGCATTAGTACAGAGATAGCAGCTTCCATATGTTACAATATCTTGATGTTTGTGCATACTGAACCTCTTAGTTTTTAACTACCATTATTAGAGTATTACTTCAGAAGTGATTATTCCCTAAACACTCTACTTAGAAGATGAAATAAATTTCAAGGATTTTATTCTATACCACAAGGCTCATGACCAATAAAAAGTGGCAAAGTATCTCATGTTAATGGATTCTCAATTAGTCTGGGATGCACAAAAGAAATTTAACATAAGAGTAACTTCTAATTCTAAGCTTAAAATACCAGAGAGCTTCTCAAATGTCTGTTCGAGTGTCACAGTAAATATGAAAGCTAGAGATTGTTGTAACCAAAAGTTCTAACTAGAGAGTTCTCTTTCTTCTGCGGAAGTAGAAAACTAACCTCAGAAAGGAGAACACAGGCTCCATTTTGTAAGCCAAATGTAGAAACAAAAACATTTCTTTCACAAGTATTTAAACCAAATTAAGTGATACAAAATTGATTTTACGCATACATGTACCAATGCTAAATATAACATGTACCAGTGCTAAAGAGAGAGAGAGAGAGAAAGAAAGATAAAAGCTCAATTTTGTTCAAAAAATGTGCCCACCCATTCTAAATGGGGAACAAAAGATCCCACAGATGCTCCATAAGCCAGCCTAATACAACTACCAAGTGTCTGTAGATGACCACAGCCATGCACTGCAGAGTAAACTCACTTCTCATTGTGGCAGACCAGAGGCAGGATTACTGGCACAAGCACTATTCATGCCTGGGAGCAATGGAACAAATTCCTATATCTATTTATTTAATGTCTTGAAGTCATAGAGTCATAGAATCATTTGAGTTGGAATGGACCCTTAAAGCTCATCTAGTGCAACTCCCCTGCAATGAACAGAGACATCTACAGTACAATCAGGGTGCTCAGAGCCTGTCATCTGAACACATTCCAACTTAAGAATTTGGCAAAAATTCAGGATATTATACAAGCATATCCATGTCATTTTGGTTCATAAAAAGATGACAAAAGTCAAGACTGAAAATCAATGCACTGCTCTAACAGCCAACATGAGAGCACAGCAATCGTGCTAAGCTAACCTGCTACTTGTGCGGCGGAGCTCAGGGTTACATCTCCTTGTGCAACAGAGGATGAAAAATTTGAGTAATTGTTGGTTTCAAATTAGACTGGTAACCTACTACTGAAGCGAGCAAAATTTGTATGAATGTTTTCAAAGAATTTAGATGGATTCATTTAATCAAAAGTGCTGTGTTTTTTGAAATACTAGATCAAACTGCAAGAACGTTATTTTTACTCTATATTCTGCTTATCATGAAATACTCTTTTCCCATATGTGCTCTTCTTTCTTTGTCTCTAGACACCAAAAATGAAGATGTAGCATGTTGAATCAGTCACAATGGTCTTCCGCAAGGGGGGCAGAAACTCAATTATGGGTAGATGTAATTAAGCCCTAACAATTTTGATGACGTTCAAACATGAATAAATTCAGCTCTCTCCCGTGAGCTGTTTAATTTACATGGCATGTTTGTGTTTAAGGCAGCCCTGTCAACAAAGTTATCCACTTAAGTTCTGAGCAAAGTCTTTGTCTAGTACTTGAAGGTGTTTCAGAAGTTCCTCGTCATAGTTCAGCCCCTATAATCCCAGGTGAAGATGTGTCTACTTATGCTGGCAACCAAGAAAACTTCACTAAAAAGAGTTACTTAGGCTGCTCCTTGTATCCAATGAAGCTGTCTTGAAGCTAGCCACCAACACAAGATTTTTAGAACAGAAACACAGCCATCAGTAAGTTTAAATGCAGGGTTCTGCATCTCAATTACAATTTTTCCAAGTTCATATTGTATGTGAATTGGAAGCACGTTTCTTAGTTTACAAGTTTACAACACCAACAGAATTAAAAGAGTAAAGTGCAGAGCAGAGAAAGCAGCAGATATCAGTGGACATAAACAACATATACAAGGCCATTTCAACTAAACAGTGTCACAGAATGCTAGGTCTGACGCTATTTAAAGAGAACTGACCATTTTTCCTCAGGCTGATAACTGAAGTCTAAACTACTAGAGAGAAAAAAATCATCTCAATTCTCATTAACGCTAGCAGGCACTGACCAGCTAAAGAACTACATAGAGTTATGTTGAATATTACAGCTGCAATTCTAAAGATAATTTCAAGCAAAGGTGTGGGCAGCTGTTAAAAGCACTCTGTAATAAAACTAACTGCTGAAATAAAAAAAAAGGGGGGGGGGGGGACACAATTTCACTGAAACCTTTATTTGAATAACTTCAGAATTTTGCCTCCTACTGATAGCTCAACATCCTATAGAGAACAATTCTAATTTTTTTATTTTTTTTTTTTCTCCAACAGCTCTTTTCCCTATGAACTCTGGTAAGAGTTCAAATTTGTAAAACTCAAGCTACAAATAATTTCTTAGCTAGGAGCAGATTTTTCAGATTTAAAACTACCATGGGCAGATCTCCAAACAAGCAGTGGTGATGGTGCCTGAAAAGCCTTAAGCATTTAAGACACATAAAACGAAAAAGAAGAGCTTTACAGCAGTAGAGTTTGAAACTGCCTTCATTTCTAACACTCTTATTAGCACCCAAGACTAACTCCAAGCAGTAAAACTATTTAATAAAAACATACCACTCCAGGAAAGGTTAAGATGTCAATCAGACCTCTGCAATAATTAACACAAATAACACAGGACATCTAGTCATGGGTGTAAAATAAGATGATGTATTTCTTTCTCCTACAACCAATTTGATCTAAATTCTTCAGTTAGGTTTGTGCTGTCAGACTGGTTGAAACTTAGCACAAGCTAAAAAGGAAAGATGGTCAAAGCACACAATCACAATGTTTTTAATGTTCCTTCTGGATGACAGTCACTTTACAATTTTGGTTCCTATTCATCCTCACAGTAGTGAGGTTCACAGTAGTGACCGCAGACTAGAGCAACAATTCCACAAGTAAATAAGATCCAGATGTGTCTAAACATTTCATCGTGGTTTATAATACACTCCAATATTTGTTTTCATCTCTATCATCACACACAAGGGAAAAACCAGCTACAGCTGTGATCACAGGAAATAAGGCCAACTCTTAAAAGAATGAACATAGTTTACATGGCCTTTTGCTACTCCATTCCTTAGTACATATGTTAATGGCTACTCATTCATGTATTTTATAGCCAACAATACAGTAGCGTAAGCATTGTCAATGAAATGTTGGAATTACACCCAACATACAAAGTCATATCTTCATTTTCATTTCTGATAAAGAACTGATGTGGCAGAGGCTAGTCTTCCAGCTCTCACATAATTGGGAAAGTAAAAACAGCTTGTATTGGTGAGTCTGCAGCTTCGAAGGAACTGAAAAGCTTGTTACTTTAGAGATGTAGAGCAGTAGCTGAAGATTTGGTAGTTTTCAAAAAGAAGACTACAGGGAAAGAATTGGCTTTACAGAGGGTGATTGCACTCACGAATTTTCTTACATATCAAAAAGGAGAATTTTTCAGTATCTACCTAGAAAAGAAGCAGAAGTAGCTGGTAAGCTGGAAAGTCTGACCACATCTAGTACAGTTCTGTCATGCATTTATACTTGCAGCAGTGCAGCAGCCACCTCTCACAAGAAAGGCAAAAGCATAAAACAGAATCCCAGAAACAGTAGCTTCTCATTTCATCTACCTGTGTTTCAAAGGTCAGAATCACTGCTTTTCTCCTTGACTCCCTCCTTTTACTTGCATTTGTGGTTTGTGTTCAAGTAAAAATATAGCAAAGCTCATAAGTGTACATTAGCAGTATAAGTATTGAGCTGAATCATACTCCAGACCTCTAAAAGCTGCAATTAGGGATGAAAGGACAGGGGTGCAATCCACAACTTGCATAACTAACCATAAAAACCAGGCATCCTTAGATGTTGAGAATGGATGGAATACAATTAAGATTGCAGAGCACAGTTTGGTCACAAAATGAGTGTTTTTGATAGTCTAGGGGACAAAATATTTTGTGACCCACTCAAGACCTGTAAAGGGACAATGTGGGGAGAAGAGAAGAGGCTTAGAGAAGGAAAAAAACAATGAGCAATGAGTTGTTGGAATAGGTGGAAAGTCCTGAAGAGTTCTTTCACAACAGCACTGACTAAAAAGAAGCAGGGATGAAAGAAAAGAGGTAGAACAAGTGACAAATTTCTTACAGTCAAATTTGTGTGGTTTTTTTGTTTGTTCTTGACACACAAACTCCCAAGGAAATAATTTAAACTTATTTTCTTAGTTGTGTATTAGGATGGCTAATTAATCGTCATGGTTTTAGGTACATACTTTCCTGGTATTTTCATTGTATCTTTTCCCTTAGTACTTCTTTAGCCTAATATTCCAAGGCACTTAGTGGATAAGCACTACACAAACACACAATGACAGAAAGCTGCTACCCTCAATACTCCAGGATGCAGGGGAAAAAAAAAAAAAAAAAAAAGAGAGAGAATTTCAGAAAGGTTCATACTAGCATCAGCCAAACCAGAAGGATACAAGTATTCTAATTCTCAATCAAATGGCTTATTCACAGTAAAAGTAACTGCTTCCCTGCATCACAAGCACTAATATTCTTTCTGCAAACCCAACAACTAAAATTTATCTTTTCTAGAAACAAACACAAAGCCAGTCTCTTCCTTAGCACTAATACTGAACTGTTTCTATGCTTTTCTTGAAATAAGAGCATCATAATTATAATAAAATAATTTTCAGTGTGTAGTCTTAATTTGCTTCAAATGCTGTATGAGAAAATTATATAGAAGAGCTAGTCTGAATGTATTCATCACAAGACACTACCAGCAGCAGTTAAACCAACCATAATACAAATAACGAAGAATGGTAGGATACGAGAATTGGTTTAGAATTTTAATGTTTATTTTACAATGAATTCTGCACAGGAGAAGTGCCCTGTTTCAAATTCCAGCAGAAGGTCCATGGACACAGTGAGAACGATTTAAGACAAATGTGCAGAGGGCTAACAATTCAATAGTTCTTTTAAAGGAAAAACACTAGTAGTCAGAAAACTAAGTGTTTTAGAATTTATCACAGAGAATTAAATAGCAAGCAGAGATATTTACGACTTCAAGTCTCTGAGTTTTTGAAGAAAGCTGATGGAGAGGTTAGAGAACTTCAAAAACATAGCCAGCTTTCAAGCATTCACGATGAGCTGTTCTGTTATGCAGCACTAATTGCAAGGGAGGCAGAGACAAGGATGACTGAACACCTCTATCACTCCTAGTACCAGCATGGAACTGAAGAAGTCTCTACCCACTCTGACTGTAAAGCTGAGGCAGTTTTATGCAGAACCAGCTCAGGTGTATTAAGACTGTAGCCCTGAAACTGCCAGCATTGGGAACTATGTGCTGTAGCATCCTTCTGCTCCTTATGTTTCATTTGAGTGCAGCCAAGACTGGCAAGCTGCAAGGAACAGGAGCATCAGAAAGGCTCTGAGCTGTCTCCATCAGCAATGCTGTGGATGCTAAGGGTTGGGGGATGGGGGGAGGGGTTATCCACCATGCCAGGTCCCTGCTGGCCCTATGCATTTGCTGCATGCAAGCAGAACCCAAGCACTGCAGGCACACTTGTTAGGATTTGAATCACTTTGGGTCCTGTGTGGCAAACGCTCAGCTGAGAGCAATAAATCCTGCCAAAACCAAAGGAATTTCTGTAAGTCACTGAAGTTCCTCCCAGCATTAACACGGTTTTTCCCTTCTTTTGAGTATATAGTAATCAGATAACAAACTTCTAACTATAGTCTGATTGGAAGGCTTAAATTCAGTTAGTAACACTGTCAGGCCTCATAACAGCTCAGTTAGTACTTTTCTCCAATGAAATCATCCTGTAGAAAGAAAGACTTTTCACTATCAATTTATCAGTGCTAACTCAAACTACCTTAAGTTCAGTGGTCACTTCAGGTGACAAGAATGCTTTCATTTTACTTACTGCATTTTCAATAAACAGTTAAAGTAATATTTTCACTATTGTCTTTTCTTAGAGCAGAGCAACATTTTAATGTAAAATACAGGATTAGCCTACTAGAGGCATCAACTGATGTCCCAGCTAATTAGTCCAAGTGATTTTAGAGTAAGTCCAAGAACTACCACTGTTCATTAAACTCCTTGTTCTCATGAGCAGCAGAGCAGAAATCTTTACATAGCCAGATACATCTGAGGTAGGAAGCGTGAAGAGCAGCCTTCAACACATTAATAGATTTGGTGGGGTTTTTTTTGTACTAGTAAATGCTTCCAACAACTTCCTAGGACATTGAGAAGACCTTTGTCTTCATTTAGATCTGTCTAAGCTTTACAATTTCAGTTAGAATGAAAAACTTCATGTGTTTTGATTATTCAAATCCGATACATATAAAAAATATAAGAACATTCTCTTTCAAGCTTTTCTTATCAGTTGTAGACATAAATACAGAATGAAGGAATTAAGTTCAAAAGGCCTAGGCAGAATTAGGTTCCATCAGTCTACATCTATATCATAACATCTGTTCCACAAATTTATACATTGGCAAAGCAAGATGAGTATGCAAATAATGAAAGTGTAAAACTCATTCAAGCAACTGAAAGGAAATGTTCCTCCAATAACTTGCTCTTCCATTAAACAGGCTACACGAGGAAAGCCATACCAGGTAACAACAAAGCCACAGGCTAAAGTAATATGCTTTGTAACAGAGGACATGTATTAGCGCTCAGCACTGAACCACAAAGAACCAACAGCCTGGATTCCTCAAAGCACCAACAGAATCAGATAACAGGTGTGTGAGCTGATTTACAACAGAATTTCTGCTCAAGTTCTTGGTTTTTAGTGGAAACTCAGACTTCACCTATACTGATTTTAAAAGTTTTTTTTTGCCAAATTGATTTCTTTAGATTCCCAGTTTATAGCTGCATATTGCCCAAACTGCTGAAGACGACTCTATATGAGATAGAAGAGCAGGACTTCCCTTCCAATGGTTTAACTCTGCAAGCAACCACCAACAAGCTGTACTTTTGCTGATGTGACTGAATGAAAGCATGCATGAGCAATGTATGGCTTCCTGGCTCTGCCAGAAGTGCTTGAAAAAGGATCTTCCATTTTTATTCCCCAAAATGACTAACACAAAAGCATAGGCTTGGCATTCTGACCAAAACCCAGGACTTCCCTCCACCACCACTCTGAAAGACATATTCTACAGAGCTGCTCCAGCTGGAACACTGTTGTAATTGGAAGCTCACAGGCATTTTCCACAGAAACTCTGATTCTGAATTAATGGCATTTTCTAGCAGCAAGAGGCCAAATATAGTGACTCTCCAAAGTCCCCAGATGTGAAAGTCTGTTTCTGGTGGAGAGAGAAGTAAATAATGTAAGGGTTTTTTTTTAACTGGGGGTGCAACTTTTCATTCACATGCTGCTTGAAGTATCGCATACATTTCACGAGGAGACAGTCATGCAACTGCAGTTTGTTTGGGAAGGGCTCAGTAAGAGTTGAGAGACATTTACACCTGTTTAAGATTGAGCACATGGCCATAAGCACTTCACACTTGTTCACAGTCTCTCTGAATGCTTTACTTTGAGGGGAAAAAAACTCAGCAAGTTTTTCATAAAAGCAGAAAAAATGAAATCAAGACTGCTAAGCACTTTGAGCTTCAGAGTGACAGTGACGAGCTGTTCTGGATTGACCACAAGCTCCATTCCCATCCTCATCCTCCTGTGCTGGTCTGCAGCAGGAGGGAGCAGTGGCAATAATGAAAGAATGAAGATGAACTCAGGAATGAAGAGAGCGGAGGAGATTAAGGAAGATGTTTCAGCTCTACCTTTGTTTCTCACCTTTCTGTTGAGATTTTAATTGACAATAAATTAAGTTTCTCCAACCAAAGCCTGTTTTGCCTCTGACAGTAACAAGTGATTTCCCTGTCTTTATCTCAACACATAAGCTTTTCCATCCTACATTCCCACTCTATCTTGTAGAGGAGGGAAGTGAGAGCAGCTGGGTAGGCATCTGGCTGCCAACCAGGACCAATTATCACATCCATGTGTGTGCTTATCCTTAAAACCTCTTATCTCAAATCATAATCCTTCTGTGCGACCCACCTGAACCAGTTATTAGCTGCTTTCTTCTGCTATGTACCTGGAACAGTTAAGATTTTGCTAATAGCTCCCCAAAGCAAAGCAATTTTGAATTCTAATGGACATTAATTTTTAAATAATTTGACAGGAAGCATTATTCAGGGTTATAGGCTACATTTTTATCTCATGAAGTAAAAGCACCCATCATTTAACTTTTTATAGGATTTATATGTATGCCTAACACACTTGGAAGAGCCACTTCTTTTAAATCTTTCAGTCTTCAATTCCTTTTCCATTATGGAAATTGTGTTCAACAATCAGTTTAGACAACTTAACCATGCCTAAATATTCATCTAACTCCTTTTTAGCTCAGAGTGGAACAGAATTTTATGACAACCACCAAATCTTTCATATTCCTCCCCTCCCCAAGTCCAGTCCTGTTTCATCTTTGCAATTACCATTTTAAATGTCTCAGTAATCATTTTTTCCAGCTGCTTTCTGCCTTTTACCCTGCAGTAGCCCAGCCAGCATTTTCTTCTGTGCATCCTCTGTACTTGTGACTTGCACAAACCAACTGCATTCCCACTGAAATACAGAAAAGATTGAGAGACATTGTAGACAGCTTGAAGGTGCACATGTGTACAGAAGTGAAGCCACAGATAACACTTGTGCAGGATGTATTCTTAGGAAAATTTGTTTCCCTTCTGCAGTTTGGCTAAAGCCTACATAACGTGGAATTTGCAGAAGAAAAGAAGTGTGCCCACTGTATTTCCACTGTTATTCAAATTTCTACTCTGAAGACAAGTTTCCATCCAATCCATTCCTAATATTTTATTCCTTAATCCCCTTATAAGAGTGAGGACAGCAGGAAAAGGAAGGACTTTCCAAGCCTCCATTTAAACAGTGCATTTAATTGGAAACAATGTTTTCATAATGCCAATTAACATGACAAAGAAAATGGAGAAAATACTTTTGGACAGTATTGGATCAAGTCTACACCAACATTTAGCTCAGACTTTCAGTGAAGTAGGAGTTTTCTACAAATGGCTGTTTGCATTTGAAAAACAACAAGTTTATATCATAAATGCTTCCAATTCCTCACTGAATATATGCATTCAAAACAATAATCCATACAGGTGACTCCTTACCAACCTCTTAGAAGTAATTGTGCATACAATTCTGAGAGAAGTTCAACATGAGATCCTGCTGTCTATTCTGAATCAAGATTCTAGAAGGGTGGTGAAAGCCTCTGAAAAGAAGTCAATCATGCTAAACATTCAGCATAGGCTTGTTGCTGCATTGTTTTTCTTTTTTTCCTCCTCCTTTTCAGTCACTATAGTTTCAGTTTAGGTTATTGTTCCTTTAAACTAGTTACATCACCAAGAACAGAGCACTGTGACACCAGTATCTGCATTTTCTTTCTGAAACCTTAAGCCTAGTAAAACCTTTCTGCAGTTTCTGTCAGCTCTACAAGGTCTTCTCTTAATTTCCAAAACAAACTGAAAGCTACTGATGTTTCTTTGGGAAAAAAAAAGTCAAAGTTCTCATAACTCTCATTTAGTACTTTTGGTGGGTTGTCTTCCTATACTGAATGAAGTGTCCTTCCTCTGCATTTTGATTTAGCTGAAGTGTTGCAATTAACATTCAACTTCAAACTAAGGTTCTGTCTACACCACATTAATTGTTTGAATCAAACTTGTAAATTCTTCCAAGAGCAGTTTTTATTAACACTCTCATGCCTCCAGTCAGCCATGTTAGACATATAAACTCAATTCACACTCGCCAATAATTAGTTTGACCTTTTAGCCCACTGCTGAACTTGCATAAAACTCATTTGGTCCAAAAGGACTGTAACTTCAGAAGTACTTGAGATGTAATTACTACCCAAGGAGCAGCCATAAAATTCGGATTCAGAGACTGAAACCAAATATGCCAGCATACAAATCAGATTTTGCAGATTATGACTGTGTTTTCCTTGTACCTCGTTCAGAACTGCACATATTTTTGGCTGCTCAGCAACTGGCACATCATCCAAGGCCACTGGCACTATACAGCTCATTACCAAAGCAGATGAAATACAGAGAAAAAACGTTTCATGAATGAGACAGGTATATCTTATGAGACAACCAGCAAGTGCACAGATGTTCAGTTTTAGGTCTCAGTCTCATTTATTTAGGTAATACTAGTGCCCATATTGAGTTAGAAGATACAGAAGAGAGAGAAAAGTATGATGAACATCATCAGTGTGTCATTCCCTGTGTTTCAAGGCTGACCCTGCAGACACCTTAACATGCTGAGGTTGAAAAGGACAGACAGGACAGAACCTCCCCAGACACTTAGGAACAGCCTGCTGTGCTTCTGAGGGGATGTGGAAGGAGCCAGTAACACCAACAGTTTCTCACATCAGACTCCCAGCTTTTCTCAGACTAACCACTGTTTTCTTCCACTCCCATACTATGAACTTTTATATTCTTTAAAGTACCACTGTAAAATGTTACCCCCTAAGTGGGGAAGTGTGTTCCCTCCCAACAAACTTCAGCTTTTTCAGATTTCAGAAGTCCAGTCTTCTGCAGGAAGCAAAATGAAGAGAGTAGTAAAATAAAACTAAACAAGACTCACTTGCTTTCAACTTCCTCCCCCCAAGGTTATTTTCCACAGTTCTATAAAAACAAAGAACTCCAGTGCATATATATGCAGTTACTGGTTGCAAAAGGGATGGGCTGCATTCACAAAGAATGCAAGGGAAAAATAGTTTCTAAAAATATTTGTCTGGTTTCAAAATATGGCACGATGGAAAAAGAGGAACCAGCACTGACAGTATCACTCCCTGTGCAGGAGTAGGAAGACAGATGAAATATTTTGCAATCATTAGAGAAACTCATTACAGCTGGGGGTTGAGCTGCATCTCTGACTTTTCCTCCACTCTCTTTTGCGGAACGTTATTGAAGTGACAGCCCTGTAGCTGCATTCCCTGCAGCACAAAACCCACATTTCACCTGATTTCCAATGAGATCTCTGCAGTACAACTCATTTCTCAGCAGACTGTCATGATTACAGGGCAGAGGATACCTTGTACTGCTTGCAGTCACAAACCATGATCTCTTTCCATCACACCTGCCTCTCCTCCCTGAGTGAGCTGCTGCTTTATCATTCAGCATAGACCCAGGAGCGCAAAACCACTTACTAAATGCATTAACATACAGGCCCATGTTTGCAGTTGTGCATGGTGACAACTATTCAGGGGCCACTAGCAGGCTGTGTACAGGATATCCTTCTTTCAGGGCTTGCAATCATTGTGTTACTAAAAATGACCTCAAACTGCTTCCAGATTGATTTTTCATATTCTCACACAAGCACAGCATCAGCAGGAAGGAAGGGTTACAAAAGACCTGTGCACAATCCTCTCATTTTCTTTCAGAGTTTAATGAACACCTACCCATCATATATGTCCCCCTTCCTCCACAGCTGCACTGTAGTGTACCTGAGCCAGCTGGTGAGCATGAATGTACATGACTACCCATATATTCAGAAGAGAAGGCTAGAATATATCCCTTATGAAGAAAGGTTGGGGGAGCTGGGTTTGTTTAGCTTGGAGAAGAAAAAGCTTGAGGCAAACCTCATTGCAGCCTGCCAGAATGTAAAGGGAGCTTAAAAGCAAGAGGGAGAAAAGCTTTTTACATGATCTGATATTGATAGAACAAGGGCAAATGGTTTTAAACTAAGAGAGAGGAGACTTAGATTAGAAGTTAGAAGGAAATTCTTTACTCAGAGGGTGATGAGGCACTGGCACAGGCTGCCCTGAGAAGCAATGGATGTCCCATCCCCAGAGACATTCAAGGCCAGGCTGGAGGGGTCCCTGGGCAGCCTGAGCTGGTAGGTGGCAACCCTGTCTGTAGCAGGGGGGATGGAACTAGCTGGTCTGCAAGGTCCCTTTCAACCCTTTGATTCTATGAACACCCACATGGTGGGCATCTTGCAGAGCCCCTGCAGCCTCACACTCCATCATCTGCAAAGCAGTAGGCATCTGCAGTTCATTACTTTGGTACATCTTGACATCTCAAAATACCTCTTTCAGGCAGAAACTTTTAAGGGCTTAACATTCTTCCTAATCCTAGGCTCTGACTTTAGGAAAATACAGGTATCTAATGACAGCCTAGAAGTCATTTCCTTGTGATCAGCTTACCCATAGTTTCCTGGAAGGCACTCTAGATGGATGGCATTTTTAAAATATTTTTGTCTGGGTTTTTTTTTTTTTTTTTTTTTTTTTTTTTTTATTCCATTTCACACATGTAGCCAGTCAGAATATCATTGAGATGTTAAATTAAGGTATACCAGGTACCTTCCTCCCTCTCAGTATTTTCTGAATGGAAAAATAATACCCATTTCTCCTTTGCATACAGATTGCCCTTTAGAAAGTGAGCAGCTTCTTTGCCTTTGTACATAAATTCCACTTTTGAACCCTCAGCCAGATTTAAGATCTTTGTTCTTTTGCACTATCACAAAAATACGAGATAAGAGACATGATCAGGCAAAGATTACGAACATCGCTGTCTTAATGTTTCCCAATAAAACATGTGGAAACATGCATGAAAGTCTTTTTTCCAAACTTTATGTATGCCTAATCCTATAAACATAAGCACATTTTGTTCTATGCTTCAAATTTACACAAGAGGCAAAAAAGACATGCTTCCCAGAGCTTTTCTCCCCCATTGAAACATAACTCTGCACAACCAGCCCCCAGGAAGTCCTGTATGGTAAAGAGCAGCTATTATACACCATGGAGAGATGATGGAACACAATCCTAAATTATGAAATTTGAGATAACCACCAAAGATCCAGTGAGAATGCGCAGTAAATAGCTACTGTGGATGAAACAAGTTCAACATTAGACAGTGCCTAGGACTGATCCAAGTGTCCTTTTCCTAAAAGTTAAACAACTTTTAGAGAAGAAATAGAAAAAAGCTGATGCTTCCTTAGTCCTTCCGCAATAGAAGTCATGAAATAAGAAAAAAGTTAAAAGTCAGCACATGCTCTGATTTTTAGGTATTACCAACGTTACCTTGAGGGCAGAAGGACAATCGCACACAAGTAATTTAGTATCTAAATATAGGAATGCTCATTCCTCTGTCCTCCTGGAAAGATCTTCATCTTGCCAGAGGGCAAGAGGAGCAGTCACAAAGTCTCTGGAAGAGAACCCAGTGACAACAAGGTACTCCACCTCATAACATTGACATGTCTTGTCAGTGAAGTACAAAAAAGGAAGAGAAAATTTCCCTGGGGAAAGTAGCTCTCTACAAGAGCTTTCTTATAAACAGCAGAAAAGGAAAGAAGTTTTCTCCTTGGGGACTGGCAATATGGAGACCAAAGCTTCTTAATTTAGCCAAAGCGAGATTTAGAAAAGAGTAGTGGAAATGCATCTGTATAAAGAGATAGCAGGACTTGTTCCCCCCTAGAAAACAAACACCCTTGAAGGGGCAACATGGTAAAGATATACAGCATAATAAAAAGCACAGAAAGTAGGCCACAAACATCTATTCAACCTTTCTCAGGACATCACAGCGGACAGTTGAAAGGGTATTAAATTAGAACTGGTAAGAGAAAAACCTTTTCATAGAGAAATCCCTGTTCATACAGTAATTACACTATGTAATAGCAGCAAGAAACAGAAGACAAGCACTTAGTAAAATTGCCAGAACTGGATATTTGCAAGCGTACCCAACATCAGTAGAAGTAACATTTAAAACATGAACTGTTTTGAAAGGGCACAAACCCACAAGCTTTAGGTCAGAGCCATTACCCTTACAGCATCACAAGGAGCCAGCCCTGCTGGCAGGTGCCATGGCTCCCAGCAGCTCCTTTCACACCTCCCACTGAAGTGCAGAGCCCAGCCTCTTGGAAATGAATCACTCCTCCAATTAAAAGTGTACTTTCCATATTCTTACTAGGGAGGCTACGTGAGCAGTCTGCAGGAGATAATTTTCCATTTTACAGTTTAGCTCTGTGGAAAAAAAAAAAAAAGAAAAAGGAGCCTACATTTTTAAGCATGACTGAAATACTGGTAGTTTTATTCCAGTCCAATTTATGTATTTGCAGTTATTAATAGTATTGCCAGTAATGCCAAACTTTGTCACATGCATGTTTTACCTCAACTTCCCATTTCTTTCAGCACACGTAGGCAGAAATGAAAAAATGAATTTGTGACTATTGTGAAAGGAAAAAAAAAAACAATTATTTAACTGTAGATTATTAGATTAGAGGGGAAGTGGGGAAAGGTATCAGAATCAAAACCAATAACTCATCATTAATGAAAGCAAACTAAAATTCTGGCCTCTTAGCTAGATTCATTTAAATTTAATAAAAAATACTCATTAATCAAGTATTCATATGACAATCTAACTTGCTCTGTAGTCCCACTGACATTCTTTTGAACTTTCAGGGAAGCCAAGAAACACAGAGCCAGCATGGCATTTAATAAGCACAGAGTGTTTTCTGTGTGTTTAAAATCAGAAGTGAGGCAGTCTGCACACATAAAACACTCAGGGATGATTAATTTCCTGAACAACTGCTAAATCCTGCTTGATATATATCTCCATTTTGGTTGATTTAAAGCATTTTACTGCTGTTGCAACACCCAACCCCTTAGTTTATGAACAGCAGAGAAAGGAGTTATATCCAACAGTTTAAAACTGATAAGAGTAGAGGTGTCACCTGCAGGAAAGTAATAGGAATGGATTGCTACAAATAAATAGTCAAGTTTTGCTCCTTATATCAAACAGAATAAACAGGATTGAAAGAGCAGAAACATTGTAAGAAGACTACTTACTTGGGGAGAGTTACACGCTAAGATTCATTCATTGTATGTTACACTAAATTTTAAATAGTTGTTTGATTTGAAATATGCAAGTCTGAGTTTTATGAAAATAACTCAAAGTGTTCATTACCAAATTCTGAAATAAAGCCTCAGAAATGTACCTCTTCAATTCATTTTACCACACGTTCTGCTACAGCCTAATCTGTATTAGCCACTGTTGTCATGGTTATAAGTACCATCCAAATTCATAAGCCAGTTTCTCATTTCCTATTTCCCCACACACCATGAATAATATCAGCTATCTGTTCCACGGAGTTCATACCTTACGTTTTTATTGCCTGGCTTGGTCTTTGTCACTTTCCCAGATTCTCCCATATGTTTGTTTTTAATACATGAAACATGCCCAATACCATGAAAAATAATGAGCTATGCTCCAAAACAAACACTCAGGAAAAAGTGTAGGGGAAATAAAATGAAAACACTGCTCTTCACTCAAAAAGTCTGATCCTTGTAGACAGAGGTTTCATAGTTTGAGAGTCATAAACAGTATAAATAGCCCCATAGGTCCTAACCACTCACAAAATTTGCTGCCTTGCAAATGTCAATGAGAATGGCTTCAGTCAGAATTTGCCCAGTTAGGCATAGGGAGTCCTTCCAGGTGGGAGAGCACTGGGAGAACAAGGCCTCTAAAACAATCACCAGGTGCTGCTGTTCTGGTGGATCTGAAACTCTTCTGTTTGTTGCAGAAGGCAGGCAGTGATTTGGGGATTTTTTGTAGATGGTAGTGATGGTGGTTTTGAGAGCATTTTGATTATTGTGTTGAGACCCTGGACTTCAGTCTTACTTAACAGGACAACAGGATCCCTGAAGCACAAATGCACAACTGAAAACAGTCTCTCAAAGCACACAGTACTGCCCACCGACCTCACACTGACCTATTCCAGCAGAGCAGCAGGAAAATGCTACCATTAAAACTGCATGCAATGAAAGGCACAGCACACTGTTAAAGCACAGCGCCACTTTCACTGCTGCAGACTGGATTTCAGCATTTTATACTTTACCAGAATGTGCAGAAAGGAGCCTATCTTACCACCCATAAGTTGCAGATTTCCTTTCTAGCCAGTGAAAACAAAAACGCCCTTTATGGTCTGCTTAATATTCTAATAAATATCCTGGTACCCTACCTGCAGTTGTCTGTAGCAGTGTGATTCTAGTGGTAGTTTGCTCATGTTTCTAAGATTATTATTTCCTCAAGCTGCAAATTAAATCAAAACTTAAGCGGCCATACTTCCTCCTTAGCCTGGGCACAGCTCAGACAGAGAAGCAAGCTCCACTCCACAGGGAACTGAAAGCAGCAGCCAGATTAACTGCATAGAGTTAGCTGCCCAACTTTTATGAACTGCTGCCAGCAATTAAAGACATTTCAGAATTCCCCTTTTAGTGTCAAGCTTCCAGCTCACAAGTACAGGTTTCCTTTTTTGTGGGTTTGCCTTTTTTTTTTGGGGGGGGGGAGGGGAGGAGAGAGGGTGTTCATTTAAGCTGGAATGAAAGGATGTGCTTGTCTATTTGAGAACCAGCAAGCAAGATAGCAACAAGCTTAAATAATCCATCCCAACTTTCTGTTACTGATCAGCCTTGGATTTTTGTTTGTTTTTTCCCCTGTTGCATGCACATGAATCCAAGCCCTTTGCTAAAAGTAAACCTAAACTGGTGTAATTTATGAAGCATGCTAAACTGTTTCAACAGTTTATACTTGATATACTTAAAAGAAATGGATATACTTGATATAGTATATATCAAGTATATACTTGGATATACTTGAAAAAAAAATGTTGAGCATCTGCATAAACTGATGGAATCAGAAGGAAATATACAGTGAAACTTCACCTGGGAAAGCTGTGTACACAAACAAGAAAAGCAGTAGATGAGGTGAAGTGTTACTCTGAAAGAGCTCTACACTCCTAGAGTCACTTGAAGCTTTTAAGTAACTTCAGGGACTCGTGCAAAACAAATCCCCATACACATATTTGGAATGCAATCAGATATTTATGTCTGTCCTTTTAATATTTCCTTCCATTCTTGATAGCGTTTCTTTGGACTATGAGGTAGCAAAAAACAAGTCCTCTCAACACTTACTCATTATCCATGACAAAAGCTAAAAATATTTTCTTTCCAAGAGGAACATCTGCCACAGCAATTCCTCAAAAAAAATGGGTAATATTTCCCTTCACATACATGCTCAACTCATTGTTGCAAGACCAAACAATGTCCAATGGCAATGAGAATGATATATTGCTAAGCCCATACCATAAAAAAAATACAAAACAATTGCTGGAACTAAAACGTAACTTTTAATATTCTACAGCAATTTAGCACATTACAAACCCAAGAGACATTCCGAAAAATAATTACCTAAAAGTTAAGTTCAGCATTCCAAATCAAATCCTTTGGAAGATGACATTTACTATTTGAGATTTCTGTTCATCAACAGACATGAATCAAACAGCCCAAATAAAAGGATCTCCAGTTCTATGCAAAGAAGCACCAATTGCAGTGCTCAATCTTTGCAAAAACTAGACAGTGTTAGGACCATAAATTTTTAAGAGGGTGAATTCTCTGCAGGAGAAGCTCAAGTTAATGGAACTGTGCCCACATACATCAGCCAACAGCTTGACCCCAATTAACTCTGCTACTTCTAAAAATGTCTCCGTAAAAACAATTACCATGTAAATACAATGACTTCTTGCTATCAACATACAGCTGGGGTCAACTCACAGCAATCATTTCAATATCATAGACTACCTAGATAAACATTAACAAGGTATATTTTATGCAGCAATATGCACTCTTTGTAAGTACTTCTGACACAGGAATGCTCTGTGGCATTCAAGAGAATTCTCCTCCTGTTCATCTGGCCAAGTAGCTCACGTGTTTCTCTGAGCAAAAAGTGAAATGAAAACTTCTCACTGGAGTGACTGAAGTCTACTTCAAGCAGGTTTGCACTGAAGATTATTCATTCTGGTTTTTGCTACTCCTATGGCTATCACTTATTTTATACCCTAAAATTAATGAAAAAAAGAAAGCTTTGAACTTAGCAGTTCATCTTCTGGACCCTCCAAAGAATTCTAACTGATCTTAGAGACACACACACCATATTTAACCAAATCTGATTTCTTTTTATTTATAGCTTCTTTCAAATACAAAGAAGTTATCACATATCAACTTTTATTGAAGGCATTTTTCCACCTACATCAAAAGCAATCAGAAAAAAATACATAACACCATACACCAATTAATTCTCTCAAGCACATTCACATTTTTTTTTTTTATAAACATAAGAATGTAATTTTATTCACAAACTTGACAAATGAGTATAGACAGCTATTTAGTAATTTGTTGCACACGCAGAACTAAATAAAAGCTAGAAATAAAACAATCTTCTTTATTTCCAGCCCAGGCCCTGTATATTATCCCGTAACTTTTATTGCTAAAACTACTGCAAGGCATTTGTGGCTGACAGCAGCTGGAAGGTAATTAAAGGAAATAAATGAACAATACAAATCCCACAGTGAAGTCCTTAAAGTACTTCTTTTAATCCCTAAAGAAACGCATTTGTTTTTTGTTAAAATTAACAAGGCAACTAGAGGATGCTTTGCCTCTACTAAATATTGAAGCAAGAAATCTATGACCAGGACTTTAAGGTTTAAATAACAATCACATGTTATCTGACACTGTACTACTCTACAGATATCGGGTATCCCAGAGCAACCTTCAGCATCTCCCCCAGACTAGTTCTGTGATTTTCTTTTTGCAGAGGGGAAAGATTTGAAGCCATTCCAAATTCTTCAGGTTAAATATTACATGCATGCACAGAGATTAGTCCCCTTTCTTCCCAGCCTTTTGATTCAGCTACAGTGTCTGACAAATCTCAACCAACAGTTTTCCCCAGACCTGTCTATTCCAGAGCTCCTGAAGGACTTGGGTCAGTTGCAGCCTTCTCAGCTTGCCACCCAGCTCAGTTACAGATGCTGGAAGCTGCAAGTTAGTTGAGTCATCAAGAGCTGACTGCAACATCTGCTAAAGTGGCATCTCCAGAAAGCATCCATCTCTTTGTATCTAACAAAGACATTATGGGAAGGATAAAAAGAAATATTTTCCAACAACAACAACAAAAACCTATAAAGTAAATAATAGTTATAAAAAAAATCTTGCTGTCTTTTGCATCTTTTGCTTGTTTCAAAAGAAGGGGAGCTTCTCTACTAATATTTTTTGCAGAATATGACATTGGAAAAGAAAGCGCATTACAATTCCTCCATGATTGATGCAAGGAATGTAGTCCTTATTTCATTTTATGTAATCAAGAATATTACAATCTGTAATCAAGATACTACAAACTGTAATCAATCAATTTGGTATTCAGTCACAGGACAAGGCTGCACTCAAGACTATGAAGTGAGATGCTAACTCGGTACCTATGTGACATCTTATCACAGACCCATAGGGGTTGGAAGAATTGTTATTCCTCCCCAGATGCACGACTCTAGACCTTCCCTCATGAAACCTCATAAGTTTCCTCCCTGCCCAACTCTTCAGTTTCACCAAGCTCAGTCAAGTGAAACTTCAAAGATGCTCTGTATCTCTACCATAGAAGTTACCACCAACTGCCACAAAGCAGTATTTTGGCAACCTGACCTACAACTGTAAGAGGCATTAATTTTCAAATAACACAGAATATTCCACAACTATCTCAACTGTGTCTCACAAGTCCTTCAACTTCCCAAAGTTTTCTATCAATCTAGTGACTTATTAACAACCAAAATCTAAGATATCCAACCTGGAACATTTGAAACTGAAAGTTCCCAGTTTAGCAATTACTCCTTATTTTGATTCCTAGAAATTTGGGTTAAAGACACCATACTTCAAATAAACAAGCAAGCCTGTAACATGAAACAACCCAAGAAAATTCACAAAGTACTCTAAGCATAACACAACCTAATCCACAAGAGCTAGAGCTTTTCTTCAGCCATTCATTTTCTGAAACTTCATGAAAAACATGTAGATAGAGTCGCCAGAACAGAAACTCTTGTTCAATTTGACACATAAAACAGAAATTTCATCTAAAAGATGTTACACAAATCTTACCATAAACACCTACATAAAAAGCACTTCAGAAAACAAAAGGTTTAAGGTTACCCTCACATAATTTATTTACCATTACTTTTGCTAAAGTTGAACCATTTGAAGTGTGTACATAAAACATGTCCATTTCAGAGACAATAAAATGGAATGTTAGTTTCCACGGCAACCTGGCAAGAATGGGACACTTCTGGGGGTTTTATTTGTTTTTAACAGATGGGAAAATATCATAATGCTGTCCTCAAGCATTGAGTTACTTGTGTTAAGCTTTAAGGCAGAACTGAGAAAACTTTCTGTAGTTTTATTTTTGAAAAGTGTAATACTAATTACAATCAAGAAAATCTGAATTACATACGATCAGATCAAACAAATCTACTGATAGAGCTACTGCACATCATTCCTTTGTTACTTTTAATTAAAAGAATTATGAAAACTGAAAGTTACAGAGCCAGTTACAGTTTTCCACCATTAATAAAATTTATTTTCACATAATATAGCATCAGACATTTACCCTAAACAGAAGAGTCCAATTTCAAGCATGAGATTCTAGGAAGGATTTAAGCAGTACAGATTCTGAAGAAGAGCTTGTCAGAGCAACACTTCTGAAGCTACTAGTTAAATACTCACCTGCACAAATACATACCAACACAATAACCTTATGAAATGAGGAAATGATAACATGGACAATGAGAGAAGAGCAATGGAAAAAGTCTACCTGGACTTCAGTAGGACCTTTAGGATTGTCTGATGCTAACAAAGCATGGGCTGGAGGAGCAGACTGAGGTATACTGCAAACTGGCTGGGACCAGAACCTGATCAGTGGTACAAAGTCTGGTTTGAGGCCAGTAATTAGGCATGCACCTCAGAGGCAACTCTGCATACAGATCTGTTCTACATCTTAATTAACAACATGGATATAGGGCAGAGTACATCCTCAGCTCATCTACAGATGATACAAAACAGGGAGAAGAAACTGGTAAATCTGAAGGTCATACTGCCATCCACAGGGACCTGGACAGGCTAGAGAAACAAGCAGACAGAAACATCACACAAGAGGAAGTGAGAAGTTCTACACTTGGAGAAGAGCACATTTGCAGGAAAGGACAAATGGGTCCTTGTGGACGACACCAAGTTGAAAACATGACAGCAGTGTGCCCTTGCCGCAAAGAAAGCTAATGGTATCTGAGTTGGACTGGGAGGTGCACTGCCAGCAGGTTGAAGGAGGTGATCCTTCTCCCTCTCCCACACCAAAAGCACAGAGTCCAGAACCTCCCATGGATCTACTGGAGAGAGTTCAGAAAGGGCTAAATGATTAAGGAACTGGAAAGACTGAGAGAGTTGGGACTCTTAAGTCTGGAGAAGAAAGGGCTTGATGAACAGGATCTCAGTCTGCACAAGCAATCTGAAGAGAAGGTGCAAAGATCAAGCCAAGCTCTCTGCAGTTGTGTCCAGTGCCAGGATGAGAAGTGACAAGCACAAACTGAATTACAGGAGATTCCCACCTTAATATCAGCAAATATTTTTTTCTTATAAGGGTGACTGAGCACTGGCACAGGCTGCCAGAGAGGCTGTGGAGCCTCCACTCTAGAGATCTTCAAAGGCAGCCTGGGAATGGGCTTAGGTAACTTGCTCTGGTGGCACTGCTTAAAGAGTAGGGGTGGACAAGAGAACTTCCAGGAATCCCTCAGCCACTCTCTGGCTGTCTCTGCTCTTTCATGCCATCTATTTACGGAAACTCACTATTTGAGGCAAAGTCTATAACTGTACTGCATATTTGTCTCTACAAGCAAGACTCAAAAGTATCTTAATTACTACTAATAGATATCAGAAATTTTCCTGTGGTTTGAGCAAAATGGAGTCTTATGAAGTTACTTCATTTTTTGATTAAGTTGCATTTTAAAACACCTCTTGAACTGCACCCTCAAGAATTGCTTGCATTAAGTCTGCAACAACAGTTGAAAAAAACTTCTGGAGTAATGTGGGCAAGTATGAGGTATGAATATTTTAACAGACTTACCTACTCAAATGGTTAACAATCAGTGAACATAAAGCTTTATGACATGTGGTAAACAGAAGAAAATAAACAGTCCATTGAAGTCTAACCTTTGCTTTCACTTTTCTACAGCAAGTGAAAAAGTGAAAAGGCAATAGAAACAGTAATCTTTCCTAGAGGATATACTAAATATTTACTGAGCTAAGTGGTTGAATTTAAACATTTGAATTCAATTGCAGTCTTGAAAAAGAAGTGATAAATCACACTTCTTGAGCGTCAAAAATTTAGGGCAGCTTCCATGTTTCATGAATAACAATTACAGCTCACTAGCTGGAGCACCATCTACTGTAACAGTAGAATTGTTTTCTCCAAAGAATTTGTAAAAACAGAGACTGGCATTTATTCCTCCATAAAATAAAGGCTCTCTCATATCTTACAGAAGTACTGGCACAGATTAAATAAACTCAGACAGGGAAGAACTTTAACAAGACTCATCTCTATTAGAGTTCCTCTTTCTAAAACACAAAGAAACTACTTCATTTTCATCAATCCTTTGAATCATCATAGACACAAACAAGTCCAGTACAAGAAAAACAACAGTACTATATGTACATTGACACAGCAAGAAATGCTAGACCCACTTGAAAAAGAGAACTGTTCACTACAACTGTTTCTGGAAAAAAAGTAGTTAGTTCTTTGCAAAGAGAAGTGAAGGCATAGTTCAGTTTTAAATACCAAACCTCAAAGCTCATTTTACAGGAATTTTAGTACGCTAGACTAGTTATTAAAATTATCTAAAAATTATGCCATTTTCCCAAGTCTTTATAACTCAGCAATTATTTCTATTTACTAGCCTGCTTTTATGAGTTTAAGTGCTTTTGATTAACATTATATTCATTAATATAAAACAAATCATTTTATAAAGGAAAAATTGACTGCTAATTACCAGGAAGTTGCCAATCATGAATTATAATACTCTACAAAAACAATTTCTTAAAACAATACAACCACATGAATTAACACTAATAATACCATTCCATGTACTCAGTGAATAACTCATTTCTGAGTTATTTAAAAAAAAAAAATCAATATCAACTAAAAAGATCAGTATCCACTTTTTAATTAAAATTATGTTTGATGATATTTATTTTGTTTGCTTTTGTCTACTTGTTTTATGTATGTCTTTTTCTTCAACAAAGAAAAAAAGCTTCCAAAAGGCTTCCAAAAATACTCTTATCCTCTAGTTTAGAGACATGCAAGTTGTTTCGCTAGTTCAGCTTTCACAAGTCATTCATGAGAACAAGATTCACTCCATAATGTCCACTTTAAATAAATTTAGACCAGCTAAAATCTGTGTTTTGCACTATGTTAAATGTGGAAAGATGATCACTGCTACTAAAGTAAGATGGTCCCTGAGTAAGACTCGATTCTTTACGTGTCAAAGAGCATAAACGTTGAACAGGGTACTATAACCTAATGTATTGTCACCTATCTCTGTACAATCTTCTAACTCTTAATAGTGCATGATATACACAAACTTCAGCCTATATGCACATTTTATTATGTGATATAGTCATATATGCAGTGGAGATTAATTTAAAGAGTAATTTAATGTAGCTTACACAGATGCTTTGAGGGCAAACTTAAAACATTCTCAAGTTTAAGTCTTAAGTTCTCCCACACCATGATCCTATTGTTTAGAACCCTCCAGAATTTTTTCCTCAGTGATTTCCTGGTGCAGCCCAGATTAGAGTATCTGTGCTGACATCTGTTTGTGGACAGAACTGAGGTAGCTCTCCAAGTATCCTTACAGCCATCCACCACGTTTTGAGATGGCACTACAAGGAACTTGATCATAAGACTTGTGATCAGTTCAAGGTGTACTACTTGGCTGTGGATGAGGGTGGAGATCTAGAGACCACAGAGATTATTTCTATTACAAGAGAACCTAAAGGCTCCAGAATCTTTGCAGGTTAGACACTAAATATATTTAATGACAGCTTTTAAGCCATTCCTAACAACATCTTTCAGGAACATTACATAAAAATAATTAAATTATTGACGTAAATACAATTTGAAGCCCTCCTTATACTTTCTAAATCAAAAGTATTTTAAATGCATTTCCTTGTGCATGCAGGTGCCAGCTTGAATGGCCCTCTCAGCTGTCTACCATCATGTCCCAGGCAGGACCCTGAGGGGAGGCCTGCATACCCAAGGCACATGCACAGCTGTATGCTCACAGACAAGATAGATGCGAACAGGAGGTGACCTGCATCAGATCTGAGCTTTTGCACGATCACAAGAGCTGGGAGAGCATGTGAACAAAATTAAAATAAAAAAAAAAGTTAGCACAGGGAGTCCTGGACAGGCATCTGCCTGCAATCAGTCTTTTTTCACTTCCTGTCTTGCAAATTGTGCCCAAGATAAGTTCCACTTCTCACAACTCCAGGATGTGACTTCCTCAAATCAATCCTGCTGACTTCTTGTCTTCAGCTGTCTGCAGTCACCTGCTGCAAGACAAGCAAGAACTTGGAGAGACACTAGCTGGGGATTAGCTGAGGAAAAGAGATTTAAAAGGGCCACACACACCTGCTTGGTTCAGGCTGCAAAGGCAAGCAGCATCCTAACACATTTATTCACCCGTGAAGTCTCTGCAGAGACCACATCAGAGCACCCATGTTCTCAGCTGGTCAGTGCCAGCTAGACAGACAGCTTGTTGATTCCCTCTGTGAAAAGGAAGAAAGTAACAGCTCATTTCCACTGCCAAGTGCTTTGAGGTGCTAATAAAGAAAATGCTGCTAAACCACAAACAAGAGGTGATGCTCCAAATCCATTTATCTGCATATATTTGTGAGCTCAGCAGAACTCAAGACCTGTCAGAGGCATAGACCTGTCACTTCTAAGTGGGAATTCTGGGGCTTCACCTTACCAAATCTTGAGTTTTCCCAACAGATCTTGTTTTCCTACAACTAATAGAAACATCTCTAATTTTCAAGTCAACTGGGAGAGCTAACAATTTGACCACATAAACCCAGGATGCCTATATAGAGGAAGTGCGGAAAAGGTTAAGTTTCCTGACAGCTTATAATGTATCACCTTTTTAACTGCAGACATCTCAGTGGAGCCAGACCCTCTGCCAGATCCCCTCTCTCTAACACAATAGATATATTTTTAAATGCTGAAACATGTAGGTCTTGTGCCTCACAGGCCAAAGTTCCCACTTAAGTATTGCCAAGTCACCGTAATCTGCCTAACAAGCAAAAGAGCCAACAAACAACACCGCACTTTTCCATCCAGTATTGTAAGAATGTGCACAGCTGACTTATGTCTAACTCAAATCCATCGCCAGCATCTGCTCAGCAGACTTTCTTCTCCTACTCAAACGTCTAGAAGACAGTCCAGATAGTCAAGCCATCTTTCAAAAGGTATCAGTTCTTGCAGGTATTACAGAATATAATGGAAGAGAACATCAAAACAGAAGTCAGTGCTCTTTGGCCACCTGTACAGCTTCTGCAGTACTACCTATTTCATCTCACTCTTCTGCACATTCACCACCTCCTTGGTATGACCCTTCTATTCCTCTTCTGCATTGAAGTCCAGTGCCAGCACACTGCACAGTTCCAAGCGGTACGGAGTGTCACTTGAATCATGTGGAGACTGGCCCTCCAAGGCTAAAACATGGACCCTCCATAGCTAAAACATCCTCCTTCTATGAGCATGCGCTACAGACAGCCCAAAAAATGGCACAGCAACTCCTGCAGTGCTGTTCCAGGGGTTGGGGGGGAGGGAGGGAAGCATATACTGGTGTTAAGCAAATCCAATGCCCTTTCAGTCTTACAACAGATATCCACAAGCTACTTAAACAGTAGCCACTCCAGTGCCATCCTTTCCTTTTTTTTTTTTTTTTTTTTTTTGGGGGTAGGGAGAACAGTAACACGCAATACCACAGAGTGCACCTGGAAATCCATTTTCCTTGTTATCACAAAAGCAAAGAATTGTAGGGGTTGTATCAGCTACTCCTCCCAGCTTTGTATCATCACCATTCTTGCTAAGAGTGAACACCATCCCCTCATCAAGGTCACTCATGAAGATATTGAACAAGGCTGGGCACAACACCAACCCCTGGGGAGCACCACTAAGCACAGGTCTCCAACCAGACTCTACACTGCCAATCACCACCCTCTGAGCTCAGCCAGTCAGCCACCTCTCAACCCACCTCACCATCTACTCATCTATCCCACACTTTCTCAGCTTCATTATCAGGATGTTGTGAGAGACAGTATCAAAAGCCTTGTCGAAGTCAAGGTAGACAACTTCCATTTGTCTCCCCACATCTGCCCAACTGTTGATGCCACCATAGAAAGCTATGAGGTTGGTTGAGTGCAACTTTCCTGATGGCTTTCTTCTTCTCCAGTTGCTTGGAGATAGCATCTAGAACAAGCTGTTCCATCACTTTTCCAGGGACGGAGGTGAGACTGACTGGTCTGTAATTTTTTGGATCCTCCTTCTTGCCATTTTTGAAGGCTGGAGTGACACAGACTTCCCTCCACTCTTTAGACACCTCTCCTTTTCTCCCAAGACCTGTCAAAGATGATAGAAAGCAGTTCGGCAATTACCTCTGCCAGTTCTCTCAGCACACATGGATGCATCCCATCAGGACCCATGGATTTGTGCACATTGATCCCACCTAGACACTCACAGACCACCCCCTCCTCAACTAAAGGGAAGCTCTCCATTTTCTGGACTCTCTCTTCAGACACCATTCCTTTTCTTTCTTACTCATACTGAAAAGGACAAAGGGAAACTGCTTGTCCTTGGGCCTCAACACCAAGTTATGACAGTATGTCCTGGCAATGGAAGATGTAGAAATGGATATTCTTCACAGAGTCATTCAGGTAGGTCAAGCCTATGAGAACTCCAAATGTGTAAGTTAGTCTATAGAGAAATTTTGGCAGTGGATGCTAGAAAGCAGAGAGCCTTTTCTACTGTAAAGCAATGGCGACATCCAGCAACATGATGTGTGTGACAGTACCAGGTACAGATGCACTCTGAGCAGCATGGTACAATGAGGCACTTGTGGAAATGCAGGGTGGTTTCATGCAGCTGATGCCATAGGAACTCACTGCAATGTAGGCAAATTCTGAACAAACTGAAAGCGTGCCTTGGGCTTGTGAACTCAAAGAGTTTCAATTAGATATGGCTTCTCAAAGGTGGTCTTCAGAAGCAACAGACAAAAGAAACAGAGATAACTTATTTATCTATACGATTAATGAATTTTAAAAAGTTTAAGATAAAAAAACAATTCATTAGCATTTGCACGGATATCAGAAATTCTGATTCTTTTTTTTAAAAGAAAAGTGGCTCCTTTATACCTGCGTTCACCCAAATCACTGCATCATGGTTAGACCTGGTGACAAATGAGACAAATTTTAGAACTAACAGCAGTATTTAACACAGGGAGAAGACACACAACAGCCAACTCTTTTTTCTTTACTTTCCCTCAGCTATTCTCAAAAGTGATCCCTGAAGTATCTCAGCTATGTCAGAGGATACTATCACACAAGCTCTCAGTCATCAGTGAAAATTAGCTTTCAAGCACCTGCTTTACAAACCAGGCACTGAGGTCACACCACCTGGATGTAGACGTTGGGTAAGCCAGTAATGGACCTGGGATATCACTCACTACTGCAGACTACCCATTCAGCACTTTCACTTGAAACAGACTATGAAGAGTTTTATGTTCAGTAATGCATTTGCCATCACAACTTCAAGGAAGATGTGTGGTCTGTACTTCCTTTCCCCTGTTTCCCCATTCAGTTTTTCATGTCAAAGTGCAGAGATGAAAAACTTAAGCCACATGTTTTGACAGCTTAAGGGACACAGCCACACCCCAGAAAAAGGGCAGTGCTACCTGGACTTCTCTGGGACAACCACCAAGATTTACTGCAGAGCAGGAAAACTGCAGGGTGACAAAGCAGAGACAGACAGCTACCATTCTACCCTACAAGCTGACATGCACAAGCCTAGCTGGAAAGCACAGATGCAAAAAGCCACCACCCTCTGTTTTTTTCCTCGTTAAGGCCATGCTTGAACAGCCAGTGAAAATTCAGCAGCTGCAAGAACTGCAAAGACCACCAAGCACAGACGTTACCCACGTGGTTTACTTTCTTTTTATGAAAGGCAAAGCTGAGATGTCAGAAAATGAACAAAACCTACATTTGCAAAGGGAATGGAAAAACAGAAGCAGGTGGTCAAGTAGCTAAGCTGGCAGAGCATTTGGACAGTATCCGAGTGGCCTGAATTCAGTCCTTAGTAAGGTCACCAGTGTGTCTCCCACAACACATAGCTTCAGCACGTTAAAACTGAAATCATATTGTGAGAAAAAATAAACAAACTCTAATACATATTTAAGATTACAGAAGTGAACTATAGAAGAGAATAGGAATATAAAATATGTTAAAATGATCTACTGTATTTTATCAGCAAAAAGGCCATTTCTCAAATACTACAGGCATTCCTTGTACTTCTGCAGCATGTAATTTGTGATGAAACTGGTTCAATTCCCATCACACTCTGCAAAAGCTTTTTGTGATGGTATTTTGCACAGTATTGATACACCAGCACTCCTGCACTTGCTCCTAAATAAAAGTGCCTGCCAGCAGCTCCAGGAGACTCTGCCACATGTGAACTAAAAAAAAAAAAAAAAAGCAGCCCTATGATGTGCAATCAACCTTAGCTCAACCAAACCACACTCATTCATCACTTTCTACACTTCCAAACAAATACTTACTCTTTGTTTTATTTAAGAAATGGTATTTTGAGTACGCAACCACAAAGGACTGCTAGCCCCTACGTTTCACTGGTTCTAAGCGAAGTGGTACAAACAATACAGGGAATGCTAATACTTCATGTAGAGCAAACAAAGGATCCCTCAGAAGCCAACTGAACGTGTCATTTAATCAAGATTGGTTTTGCCACATGAAAGCTCCCCTCCAAATGAAATTCAAACTCAATTCCCACAAGCAACAAGGTATTGACAGAATCCACTACCCCAGCAAAGCAGAATTAAAGATAACATCTCTTCCTGCCACCATCTGTATCTTTCAACAACTAGCACCACTGTGGTCATCCGTGGGTCACATAAGAAACCAAAACCTCAAGATGTGGCTGAGCATTGCCTACAGCTTACTGATACACCAGCAGGTTAGCTGCTGGAGGACGTAATGTAGGAAACAACATTATGCTATCAGCTCTTACAATTCAGGAACTCTTCTGAGTTCACAATCAAGCACTCACTAAAAGTTTCCAAGCAGCCTTCTCGAAGCGAGAATTTTCTGTGTTCAGGAACAGCTCGTTCAAAGAACAGCAAGCTCTGACTTAGCACCACAGGACAAGGACTTTTGATTAGCTCAAAGCTCATTAGCAACTTTCAACAGCCACTTGGAGTCATTATATAGTAAACTGAACCCTGCATGACCTACAAAAACTGAAATATAACTGACTACATTAAGTTCAAATCTGAGGTCCTCACCTAAAGTCACAACAAAGTGCCATAAAAATACAGTCTGGATGAAGTACTTCAGAATCCTGATGCGGTCATGTTTCTGAAGTACATTTTAATTAAAGACTCAAATACCACCATAAGCAATATCGTGCATCCCTTACAAAACATAACCCCTCGCAGCACAACATCTAGAAGTGACTGGCCCAAATTACACAAGTTTTACAGCAAGTCCTAATTACAATTTCCACCTCGTGCAAGCAGGTTGCAGATGCTACAAAAAGGCTACGAGCAGGGCACAGGGAGTTTCCCCACACTTACATCCTTTGCACCTTTCACTTTGTGACTCTTCCTGCGCCTGGCCACCAGCTTTCCCTCCCATCAGTTCACTAAGCCATTCACAAATCCCACCTCATGACCTGATAAAAGCAGGCTGCAATTCCGACCTCTGCCCCTACTTATCACTCAGCTTAGGCTCCAAAATCCCTCAATCCCATCTCTACTTCCCAAATCCAGTACTCACTATCCCCTACTGTGTATGCCAAGCCTAGCTCTGTAGGCTTCTCTCCAAGGTTCCCTTCACTTCTGACTGAAGCTGCTGCAAAACCCTTCCAGCTTCCATGTTTACAAGAACAAGTTACAAATAAAAACAAACAGTTCACATGTTTTTAGTTCTCTTGCACTGCTTTATGACCTACAGCAATTGATCTTTACAAGATTACCAAAACAACTGTAAAAATAATTTGTAACTGAACAAAATAATTGGCATAAAATCTTTCCATACATCTCCACGTAACTGCAGAGATCCACATTTTTCTAAGCTCCTTATATTATGAGAAATATAAACTAATAGACCCGATACTAACACTGCACAGAAAAGATGGTGTTATTTGGAAGATGTACATGTAATTTGAGTTAGAGGAAGGGCAGCAGTTCTGTTTCTCAGTCCCTGTTGTAGATGTTAGGAGAGCAAAGAGCCAACGAAGTCTGGCAAAAGCTGTTCATCCAGTCACACATCTGTATAATGCAGACTAAGAGAGCTAGATATGAGATTACAAGGCAAACAATATGAAATCCTTTTCCATCTCTAAGCCTGTAGAATTCAGGGTATTTAAATCAGGTTTCCAGCACATGAACAGTACAGCATTATTTTGCACAAGCAATATCAGCAGCTCAATGAGGCATCTGAGGCCACAGCATTCCTCTCACCTCCCAGGACTGGCGTGACATGCCACAGGCTGCAGGAATGCCTTTCCACATTCATTAGACCCACATTCATGCACAACACAGTTATTCCGAACTAGTTAATAGGATTCCTTTTGACTTTTCTCTAGCACTAATAGAAGAGGGGTTTTGACTCAACTACATACTGATGAATTTCTGGAAGTAAAATTCTCTCCAAAGAAAATTGCTCTACAATGGACTTCTGTATCTAGCCTTCAGAACTGAAGAGAAGCAAAGCCAGACCAGGTTGTCTATTAAATACGTATTTGATGAGACTAACATATTCTCTAAATCATTTAAGCATTATATCATTAAACTGTTTCCTTATCTACCCTTCCATACAAGATAGCACAGACAAAACTCTTCTTTTTGAAAACTGATAATGTAATTTGTAAAGAAAAATAAGTGGCATGTATGTAGATGTGGCTGCTGAGGGTTATTAAGCTACCTATATAAAAAGCTAATACTGAAGCCTCAGAGCAGCTACCTCCTTCAATTTTAAAGCTACCTCAAGGATTCAAGGCTTCAATGGAAATAGTTTAATATTAAAGCCTACAGACAAGTTACATATTTTAAGACTGTATTATGGAACTCACAAAAAAAAAAAAAAGAACACATGATCTGACACATCTCAACGATCAAACATACCATTGCTCTTCTTCCTCCCCATCACCTTGCTGTTAATCACCAAACAGCAGACACAACAAACTGGAAACCCTGCATGAAAAATGGGTTGAAAACACACACAGTAATTGCAAGCGTCACAAGCATGTGACTGTCAGTGTGGAGAAGCTTGGAAAGAAATCCATGCACAAGTCACACACCGCATTCCAGTCTCTATTCTCACAAACTGAGCACAGTGCAGCAAGCACACTCACCACACAATCTCCCAGGGATGTCTTTAATTGGAGCAAAAAAGTAAAAAATTAAAAAAATGCTTTGAAAGTGAAAGTTGTTTTGCAAGTCCCCTAATTAAGAAAGGAGCGTGGGGGAAGCCATACCAAACTGCCTCCAATATAACAAACATTGTATATTTTTCCCTAGTATTATAGGTATCTCACCAGAATTAAGGATAGTCTCAACATCTTAAATGTGACAAGTCTAATACCCCACACAACACAGGTAAATTATTTCTCCTGACCTGAAAGGTACTTGTTTTGTGTCTGAAACACATTCTGCTACAGAACATAGAGACCACATAACTACCAAAAAGGAGTATTTTCCCTGAGTTTGAGTACCAGGTTTGGGGTGCAAGGTTGAGACATGTGGCAGAATGACAGGATTTGGACAAAGGAGGTGGGTGGCAAGGGACAAGGTCTGAAAGAAGGCAGCCCTCCTGCATCAGTGCAGGAATTCCCCAGACATGCTGCTGAACATTTCCAGGAGGATTACTGGAAAGCTTGAATAGGAAATGGAGCGAGACTGGGAGAGGCAATTGGCAGGAACACTTGCCAAGGCTTTTCCTCCAGGACTATTCCCATAACCACCCTGACTAAAGAAGTAGCAGCAATGCTTAAACACTATCATTTTTAGGAGAAGCCGTTCTCATTAATCTCACAATACTCAGTCTTCTGCTATCAGCTACATAAATGTTATCACTGTAAAAATACATATTTTGATTATGTCAAGCAGAAATGTTTAATTTCCTTTCCCATATTGCTCTATTGAAACAATTCATTTTTTGTCTATTTAAGTTCTGGATGTGACAGTGAGACACAGACCCTTTGAAAGGATGTCACCAGCATCACACCCTGTGCTCATTCTGCTTGAGGTAGGTGCTTACATTTCACTGAACTCCTGCTGTACACTTGCTGCTTTTTGGTTCCACTGTTGTTCCATCTTTTTCTGAAAGTTTTGCATCACAGAAAAATTGGAAATTCTGTATCAACTTAAGAACTCTAAAGTTGCAATGTCAGTTACATTTCTAATCTTGTGACATTCAAATTGCATTTTAGTAGCCTGCTCTGAGCTGACAAGAACCAGCAACAACTTGGTTCCACAATATGTTCTTGGGCAGTTGTCCTTGTTGCATGTTAACACAGTCTGAGACAGCAGGAATAGGACAGTCTGAGCTAGCAAGGACAGCTTAATGAGCAGCCTCAGGAAGAGCAAAGAGCTCATGGCCATACTAGTCCAAGAGCTCAAATTAAGACCATCTTAACAAACAGCACTAACAAGTAGAAATAACTAAAAGTTTGCTGATCCAGGGATCCCTCCATGCCCAAGAAGTAGCTAATTGATAACCAGATCAGCTCTTCATTCATTCTTCAGAAGCTGTTCCTAGCACCATGCCAGGGAGCACATCCTGCTGCTCTCCAGCCAGTAACACTCTGCATACCCAAGATCTTTCCATGTCTTCCATCCAAGACTGTATGAGAGCTGTTGAGTCATGGCCTGAGCCACTGATTGAGCACCTGGGTAAAGGACCCAGCCAGCCCTGGGAGCACAGGTGAAGGCAATTCAGCTGTGTGGTCAGAAGGGGTGGAGCCTGGCTGCACCTCTCCTAGACCTCACTTAAGGACTGACTGCCACTGGGGAAGGATTTCTTTCTGGAGATCCCTTCTTGGTGGAGCTTTCTCCTGAAAACCCAGGATGTTCCAATATAGGTGAGCAATCTTCCCTTCTTTTATAGCACCTTTTGTTACACCTCTGGTGTAATGTCTTTCCATCATGTTGATCTTTCCAATTGCTACAAAGACAATATGCTACACAGAGCTTCCTGAATTATTTTAACATATGGTACTGCAGCTGTGCATATTCTTATTCTACACAAAATGCATATTTTAAACAAAACCTAGTATTTGTAGTCTGCAGTATTTGAAGCTTTGCATAATGCCCATAAAAGCATAAATGGTACTTTATGTTGATCATTAAAAAGCCAGACCTATGATAGTCTGCAAATAATACATCCATTTCAGAGATTAACCAAAGAAATTCTAGCTAGCAAGGAATCTATTCAATACCTAGTGGCTAAAGAATATTATTCTCTCCTTCTGTTTCTGACACCAAGCCCCTTCCACAGCTTATTATATGCTGTTATTGGCTTTGCACACAGAGACAGACCATACAGAGGCAGCCCGCAGATCTCTATCAACTTCACAGCTGCATGGAGTCTCAACTGTAATGCAGTTATTTAGCTGCTCAAAGAAAAAAAAAAAAAAGGCAGAAATTGTTATTACATATATAAATTCAAAAAAGTCTTTACAAGAAATCACTTTGGTTTTCATGCTAATTCTATTGTTATGGTTGCATTGTTTCTTTGTTTATGAAGTTACACTGTTATAATAACCTACTGGGGAAAAAGGAAACCACACAATTTGTACTTCTTTAATATGACAACTAACCTCTGTGTACTTTATCTCAACTATCTTTAAACTCGTGTTATTTTTAATGCATCTATTAAATATGCATTTTAAATGCATTGCTATTCAAGCCTCAGCCTCTTCAGCAGAACAATCTTTGCAGAACATTTTCCTTTGCATGAAAAATGCATTAAATCTCAACAGTTTTCAGTCTCACTGTCTTCTCAGTGAGATTTCTGAACGCAAGTATGACCACGTTTACGTGAAGATGCCAGAGCTGGGGATGTTGTCTCACACTGAACAGCAGACAGGGAACAGCACTGACCCACACATCCTTCCCCTGCCAGGAAGCCTAGTGCTCTTCACCAAGGGAACAAGCTTTAAATACTGCTTCTTAGAACAGATTATAACTGCTCAGCTTGAGAGAAAGCTACCACTTACCCACATAGGAAAAAAATTATTAGAAAAAAAATACACAGGATGACAGTGTTTTCCAGAAGAAAGTACAGAGAGCAACCTAAAAAACCCTGAGAAGTCTGCAGGTGGCCATGAAAAAAGTGATTTCCCTACTACTCTGAATATTGTTTAGTACAGCCCACCTCAAGATCCAACATCCAAAGAGGATTTAATTCTAAACCAATAGCTGCCTCAGATAAGCAAAAACACTACAAATTTTCCTGAAAAAGACTGCATTACTTAAAAATGTTCCCTACTTTCAGAATCTTCTACTATACTTTTTTCAATTAACTGGTGAAAAATTGTTTCAGGTCTTCAGATAATAAAATCACCATAAAAAGCCTAACTTGTTGGCAGAAAGGACTACAGGCAGATCTTCTGTCTTCCAGTCTGACTTGCAAAAAAGAAAAACAAGTTTTTAAACATCAAAATTAGATTTAATACTATGTAAATAAGTGGACAATGTGTAACTCAAGATGTGCACCACTCTCCTTAACAAACTTTCCTAAAATCAGTATAATGGCAAAGTATGAGCAGGCAGATGTGTACCCTTTACCTACTTAACCTGATACAGGATAGGATAAGTCCATTAAGTTCAGCAAGGCTGTGCACTCAACTACAGCTGGCCTAAAGAGAAAGGCGATGTAGCTTCTGGGTCTTTGTTATTCCAAGCAGAAGAAAGGATATAACAAAGTCATGGCATTCTGGCCCGAGTTATAATTAGCTATTCAATTTTACTTCAGTATGGGAGCGTGCAAGAAGAGAAGCAAGTACAGCTGAAGGAATGAACTCTGTCCAGCACTGCCACACGCTCTCACACCAAAATAGAAAAGCAGTTATCTTCCATTGTTTTCCGCCTTAGGATTTCCTCTCTTTTTTTTTTTTTTTGGTCCGAAGCCTTACAGACCAAAAAAGGAAGGAAGTCGGGGAAGAAGGGGAAGGTGAAAGAATAGGGAAGAGACAGATAAGCGACGAAGGTTCAAGAAGTTTCCTTCCACAACTAACCATGAGTAACACTGCAGCTCTGCAAGCCCTTATCCACTAAGTTGTTTCAGAAATACATACTCAGATTTCTTCTGAGGAGGATAACATGAACACCAACAAGGAACAATTCTGATCTCCATGCACAGGCAGAAGCTGCAGGTCAAACTCCTCACAGCAGCAATGAAAGGGGAGAAAGCAGCAGCACACACTCTTCAGGTTACCAAACATTAGCTAAATTTGTTCTTTATGAAAGCCATGACTTTTGTTCTTTACTGCCATCACTTCCCAAAGGTGGGTACTTAGAAGTGATGAGCCAGTCCTCTTCCATTTCAATTCAGGCAGCATCTCTCAGTTGTGCCCACTGAATCAGAGCTGCCTTTATGATTTCATTTAAGTTTACCCAGGCTACTTCCCCCCAGCCTTCCATAGGGGGAAAAAAAAACCTACAATTCACTTAAAAATAATCATCTTTATGAAGAGCTTTTTCTCAGGATGTTACTTAACAGATATCTACTTTATTATGAAAACAACTGTTTATAATTGCATAGGCTACCACACCACTGGTAATCAAGCCATTTCCGATTGCTATTTGCATAATAAAACTGCAAAGCAATGCAGTTCTTGCAGCTAACTTGCATTTAATTTATATAAGAAACAGAGCATCAGAAATGGAACTCCTTTCTTCACAAGGTATTTCAAGCATTCTTCACTTACTATATTGCTGGGCAGAGAAGTTGAAACTTTGTGAGGCTTTGTGGAAAAGAGTTGGTTTTTTGCACTGCGATCTGTAATTTCAAATAATTCCAGAACATGAAACATTAAAGAGTTTGAGTTCTGATACAAAAAATGATTTTTAAAAAAACTCTCAGAACAAATCTGCACATTATCACAGAAACATCCCCTACTTTGGAGTTGGTGGCCACCTCTTATCCAGTCTATACAGATATGCATTCATTCAATACAAATTACTCATGAAAAGGTGTCAGTACACACATGATATTAATAACTCATTTTACATTTCTAAAAAAAAAAGACTCAGGTCTTAAATTCAGCACAAACAATGACAAAAATCAACCAAGCAAGCAGTGAGTCAGAAAGGGCAGCCAGTTTCTCCTCTGCTGACAGAAAGACAGAACAAGCTCATCAGTTACCTCCTGACTGCATGGGATCAGCCACAGCCCTCCCACAGTTCTGCAAGGACGCAGACAAAATCCAGTAACACAGAAACAAAACTGAAATGCCCGATTCTGAGGTCTGCTAACTAACAACCCTATCTTTTATTCCCTTTTCTACTATTGCATTGTTCTGTTTTTCTACACACAAACTATTAAAACCACAAAACCTGATGTACCGGAGAGCTGAGTAAGCAGACTTCCCCACATCCAGTTGTAGCAACTCCAGATGTTATTATTTGAGCAGATACATACTGCATGTGAAGCTGAGAATTCAAATTGACATAGTTTCTTAATTGGCGAGAGATGAAACATGCAATCAGTGTCAGCAAGGTTTTCATGGAACTAACACTCTTTCAAGAGCACTTTTTCTGGCAATATAACAGGAATGATTTTTTATTTTTAATCCTGCAAAATGCTTACTTGATTTTCTCCTGTTTTCTTACTCAGGAAAATAGAAGCCAGCAAGCACAATGTACTACAGTGTGCAAAATCCAACCTTCTCTCTTCGTCCCCAGCACAGGTGATGTCCAGAGCTGCAGCATTTGCAACTCTCATATAAGCCACCATAGAGCATCTGGACATTAGATCAGCATTATTAAAAGAAAAAGAAGAAATTAGATGCCCAAGAAAGCAAAGCTGAGAAGTTACCGCATCATATTTAACCTACACAAATGCAGCATGCATCCTAAGCAACGAGAAACATGCATTATGAAGATGAACAGAAAGTAGCTATCACCTCCAACTCCTGTCATTGCAAAGATCTGGAAAAAAAACATTCCGTTACATGTACAAAGATCTAAACTAATGACAAATCCTCATGGCGTCCAGGTGTATTTCAGCTGCTCATCAAATTCTGCTTCTGTCAACAAGCACAGATCTTAAATTGCATCTCACAACAAAGCTGTCATACAAGGTGTTTCCAACAGACTGATGTGAGAAAGGAAATTTGGCAGTTAGCAGGGCCAAAAAGCTGGAGAAACAGCTTTGGAAAAGGTGCCAATCATTAAGAACAAATGTAAAAGTGCCACACAAGCAGAAATAATCAGCTGACAAACACTGGGTGGGAGAACGACTGTTTCAACAACTTCCAAAAAAGGGTCTGAAGGACTATCTGGGGCTCCCACCTGAATGAAGAAGTGCAATGCTACAGCAAAAGGCACAGATCCCATGCTGGGACTGACCAGCAGACACACTGCTTAACACAGAAAAGTTCTCCTGCCTTACCTGACAAAGCTTTTTGATCCAGTTTTTGACACAGATCAAGGTCAAGGGTACAAATGACATGATCTACAGGGAAAGGATGAAATAATTGGAACCACTTCATCCAAAGAAAAGAAGTCTCAGCAGACTTTCGTATACACATAAAATACAAGAGGAAAAGTGTACTCTAATGCTAAAATCCTTCTGGTATTAGGATTGCTAAGCACTGGGCTACACAAGTGCAGATGCTCCATTAGAAGAATTTTGAAGAACACGCTGGCAAGTTTCCTTCAGAACAGATAAAGTTGACTCAGCATTGATAATGTAGCACAGACTAAGTCTCTCAAAACCTTTTCTAGAGATTTTTCCTATGTTCCTATTGATCATCTCTTAGGCACAGCTAAACCTGGGATACTTCATTGGTGTTAGAGCCTTCCTACCACCAGTAAAATGCATGCAACTGGAGAAAAAAAAAAAAAAGAAAGAAAAAGAAAAGGGACATCTCCCTCTGGGTTAATCTCTGCCTTCCAAATCACTGCAAATTGTACAAAAATGCCTCAGAGGCATTCTGCCCAATTCCTCACAAAAGGACACACAGAAATAAACAGTAACCCTTCTTGCAAAACCACAGATAGGCTCAACAAGACTTTGAGGAGTTATATGGATTGTTTCCCTGTACACTCACAGAATCAAACACCAATTGAGTAGAAAAAGAAAAAAAAAATCAAAGCAAAACCAAAAAAAACTGTACAGTTCTACACCATTCACAATCATTCAAACCTAAAGAAACAAAGCAGTGTTTCTTGCATGGGGCAAGAGCTGTCTGCTGGAAGTGAGCTCTCAGTCACTGCATACATTTAAGTATCCCAAATGATCCAAGACACCAAAATGCTCTTCTCAGAATCTTCTCTAATCCCAAAGCTCAAATTAGGGAGAACTTAATAGACCAAGACCTGCACAGTGAATTACACTCAAATGAACTGGAAACTATGGAAGGTGGTAGATAACGTGTTCACCTTGAATTAGTCTGGAAATGTGAAACACTGTTTCCTGCTGCAGTTTTGTTTCTCAGCTTCAGGCTATGGATGGAAAGAGGTGTGTGTCCAAAGACAGCCCTGGCCTTTGGGGTATTTAATTCACCACCATTCAATCATCTTTTGGATGAATCTTATCCACCTGGTAGCTACACAAACCCAACAATAGAAAAAAGAAAAAGGCAAATAGTGGCAAAATACTAAATATAACTGAATTGGAAGAAAAAGGCAGTGTAATCAGTATACAGCTGGCAATGTAGCAACATCAGCCTTAACTCTTCCACTAGAAGCTCCATACACTCGATGAATAGTAACAATGAGAACTCTGAAGAGAGCTGGGTAAGAAGGTGCTAATGAACCAGCCAGCTCTGGGTTATCCTCTGGAGAGGATGACATTCAAGTCATATCCATATTAAAGATTCTAGATGTATAGAAGCAGTTATTACAAACCTTTTTATTATATATATATCTTGTGTTGGTTTTATTTTAATGCAATTTCACTGATTTACCAATCACTGTGGAAGTTCAGGATATATTTACGAACTTTAAAAAGAAAAAGTTGGAGTGGTTCCAGAGGCCACAAAGATGAGTGGGCTGGAGTACCTCTCCTATGAAAAAAAGGTTGAGGGAGCTGTTTTGTTTTTTTGTTTTTGTTTTTTTGTTGTTGTTGCCCTTTTTTTTTTTTTTTTTTTTTTTTTTTTTTTTTTTTAGCCCTGGAGAAGACTATGGAAAAACTTCATAGTGGCCTTCTAGTACTTAGAGTGAGTTTATAAGCAGGAGAAAGACTTTTTACATGGTTTGATAGTGATTGGACAAGGCAGAATGGTTTTAAACTAAAAGAGGAGCGATTGAGGTTAGATGTTAAGAGGAAAATCTTCATTCAGACAATGGTGAGGAATTGGCACAGACTGCCCAGAGAAGCTGTGATTGGCCCATCCCTGGAGGTGCTCAAGGCTAGGCTGGATGGGGACTCGGACAATCTGATCTACTGCCTGATTTAGTGGTTGGCAACCCTGCCCAGAGCTGAGGGCTGGAATGAGATGGTCTTTAAGGTCTCTTGCAACTTAAGCCATTCTACGATTCTATGATCTGCTCTCCAACAGAATGCAATTAGTTGTTTTTAAGTCCAAAAGCTGAAGGTTGAGACTACATCATTTCTGAAGGATACTGAAAGTTATTACTAATGTAGACCAGTAAAATACAATCTTCATTTAAGTAGCATCCTAAACTGGTGTGAAAACCTTCACAGCAGTGTGAAGACCCACAAATCTTGTAACTCAGAGTGGGAATTCTGGGAGTATTTCATGAAATGCTAATAGCTCCCCTTGCCCCAGTGGCATGCAAGGAACGTGGGCACTCCGACAGCTTCAGCCTCCCTGCCTCATCCACCTCACATCCAGCTCTTGGCAGGCACTGGCCCCCAGCAGCCACAAGCTGTAATGAGACAAAGACCACCCCCACCTGTTCATCAACCAAACAGGGTTCATGAGCCTTGAAGAGCAATATACATCTTCTCAGCCCTGCTTCTATGCAATTATTTAGACAGCTTGACACACATTCATTATCATAGGTCTTATAAGTGTAAGACCAAACATAAACCAAATTCCACATAAAACTGCCAGGCAAGATCAACACTGGAAAAGGGAGGAAATAAGAACATTGCTTCTATTTTTAATTTTTTGGGCAGGATGGACAAGGCTGTTTTTAAACAGAGCACCTTAAATTAGAAGTCTAGCATGCTTATGATAAGGACACACTGTGACAGTTATCACATTATGGTCTTGGCCTTTTGTTGCTGTTGAGCTACAGAAACCAAGCTCATTTACAGTAATGTTACCTTGCAGTCAAAAAAAAAGTACTTGCAGCTTGAAGATAAAGGTAGCTTTCATCAGGATTGCTCATGAGACATGTCCAACTGCAGCTCAGAGAATGGGGCAAAGCCCATCACTTCAGCCTTTGCCTGAGTGCCAGTCAATACAGCTCCTGTGATCAACTAATATACTCCTGGCTTATTCCACCCACAAACCTCAGCTTATAGCACGAAGTCATTTAATCCTTCCGTTTCCCTCTACAAAAATGGGAGATAGCCACACTTCATATCCCTTTGGGAAGCCAGATTTATAGCTTAAGCACACTAAAAATACCAAGCACTATTTAAACTTGCCTGAGTTAAATTGGCAGATTATGCTATATGGAATGACTTCGGGACTTGGAATAATATGCTGCTGATAAAGTGGATGAGGCATTCAGTAACTGTTTAATTATTCTCTAATCTTCCTATTCTCGTCTGAAAATTATCTTTCCAAGAAATGTTGGCAAGCGATGTGCTCAGCAGACAGAGGTAAGTCATTTCCATTCCAGAGAGCCAAACCATATCCTGCACGGATCAGGGAAACCAAAGCATACAGATGGTAAAGCAGTGTGAGGATCTGACGGTCCTTGACATTCAGACCATCTAACAGAACTGCCATCACAAGTCCAGACAATGTTTACAAGACAATCACTTGCTCCTTTTTAGCTTTTTAATTTTTACTGCAGCAAGAAGTTTTGCGTTTGCACCAGACAGCACTAATCACCTTTGAAAGCTACATTCACTGGTCTGCTGTCTGCAGAGCATCCACACCTATACAGCCTTAAAGGACTCATGTAACAAAGGGTTTGGTTATTGTTCTAAACAATGCTGTGCTGTTATGTTCCACATTCATACATGACAGCACAATTTTCTTGAGCCAACTCCACTTGACACCTACCTGTTTTAGCAACTGTCAGCAGCCACACAACAAACCCACAGATCTCCCTTCTCCTGCCCTTCCAGCAGCATACTTTGTGCCATGCACTCCACAGAATGGGTCAGTGGGTGCTCTGTATGATGCTGCCAGCAGACTGTCACATCAGCCAAAGGTACGACATAACACAAATGAATTATCAATATGCGATACCAAAGTTTAAGCTTCTGCTCAGAAAACAGAGTTACCAAAACCCAGACAAAGGAAACTTTCTTAGAAACACCTACATTGCAATGCTTATTTCACCTTTAGCATCCTGAAAAATAATGCACAGCTGATAATATCTACAGCCTTAGAAATAAACACGATAGAACTGCCCCACAACATGTCACTTCTAAATGTAGTAACATCCACTACAGACTATGGCAGTATGCCTATCTTCAAGCAAATGCACTCGAAGTAGTCTGCTCAAGAAAAAAACATTGCATATTATTGGTGGCCTGCAAGCAAAAGTTTAAAATAAAGAAGAGACGCTCATTCTCTTGCATCAACTGCTCCTCAGAGAGAGGATCTATCAGGCAGTGCAAGCGTCCCACAGCCCCTCGGCTACCAGCAGCCCTTCCATGCAGCCAGGTGGCTGCTGTCTGGGTGTCCATCCATTTTGGCACATCACAGCAGAAACGTTGCACAACTCAGACTGAAAACGCAGATGAGGACTGATGTTGATGTAAGCCCTAAGCTGTGGTACAAAGGATACACATATGTTTGGTACAACTCATCGGGTGCCTCTAAGGGTTTCCTAATGCACCCATTTTAGCAGAGCAGATAAATACATTGTTAATAAAAATTGCTTCGAAACAAAAATAGCACGGCATTAAAAAGAATACATAAAAGCAGGCTTCTGCTGCACAATGCAAGTTTGCATCAAGGAGGTTTCATAAATTAAAGTTGAAGGTTAGGGAAGAATTGTGAGAGATTCAACTCCTTCTCAGCCTCCCCCAGCACACAGCACAATAGCTGACACTGTAACTGGGTGTGAAGATTTTGCAGATAGCACTCTGTGCAGGTGGGTGAGCACACAGCAAAAAACACAGTCCCTGCAAAAAAAAAAAAAAAAAAAAAAAAAAAGATGACTTCGGATCAGCATTTCATTGCTTTGCAATGGTTGTAAGAACCACGATACACCCGCGTCCCAGGGGTGTGGACGGCCCGAATGGAACAGTGGCTTTTTGTTACCATCCTGAATAGCCTTTGGGAGGCAAATCACAGAAAACCATGGAACGCGTTTAAATAAGAACAAGCATCTGAGACTATATTATATTTACACAGGACTCTTTTAGCGATGACATTTCCTCGTTGACCCAATGGATGCGTGTCCTCCCCCCCCCCTCGGGAAATCACAGCAGCACCGCTCTGGCAGGAGCAGGGCTGCAGCCAGACGAGCATCCCCACACTCAGAGCTGCCGGACAATGACCCATGGCCAGGTGCCTACAGGACTCGCTAAGAAAAACGTATGGGAGGGCATCAGCTCATTGTTCGGCAGCCCAGGAGGTGGTTATTCCGATAGGGGGAAAGCTGTTTAGCCGCTTGCCGTCAGCGTTAACAATGACTACTGAGCATCTTTTTCATCTCGCAATCAGAAAAAATGCTGCAGTTGTGAAAAAAAAAAAAAAAAAAGTCAGGAAAATAGAATGGGAAGGAAGCAGCAGAAGCAGCAGACAGCCCGAGAGCGCGCAGCACACAGCCGTGCCGCTCCAGGGCGTCCCAGAGCGGTCCGGGAGCCCCTGCCCACGGCGGGGCTGATCGACAGCCGCAGCCCAGCTGTGACCCGACCGGTGAAGGAGTCGAGGAAATAAACGCCACCGATAATGCCTATAATTTAACATTCATAGGACGGCAACATCTGGGATCAACTCCAAGCGGGACGGAGCCGCGCTGGCTGCTCGCGGAGCTCTCACGCGTACACACACGCACGCACAAAAACAAAGAGAGCTCCGCGCCGCTCCCGCCTCGCTCCCCCCCCCCACACACACGCACCCCCCGCACCCAAACACAGCGCACACACGCGGGGAGCGACCAACTCCTCCGGAGCTTCGCGCACCGCGTTCGGCTTCGGGTCCATTGTCCGGGACGAGCGCACCGCGATCAGCGCTTTTCGTACGGCGCGTCAAGAAGAAGGCACAAAGCAGTCGCAGCGATACCCGGAGCGCTCCGCAGGGCGGTCCCGCGGGCTCCGCAGCCCTGCCCCGGGCAAAGTTGAAATAATACGCGGCTCGGCCGGCGGCACTTTGTCCGTCCGCGCAGCGCGAACAATGCCCGGCAGAGCGCGGACCCCTCCCGGACCGGCGGGCGGCTGTGCGGGCAGGTGGGGCGCCGGGCTGCAGCCCCCCGCCCGTCTCTCCCTCGCTCGCTCACTCACCCACGCCGTACTTCTCGTGCTCCGTGGGAATCCACATGCTGGCGGCGGTTCCTCCGCTCGGAGCGACGCCGCTCGAGGAGCGCGTCCCGCCCGGCTGCTCCGCCGCCCCTCAGCCGCGGCTGCCCGGCTCTGGCAGCGAAGGCATTGTTCTGACGGACGGCCAGGCGGACGGACTAGCTGAGCCGCGCTCGCCTCGAGCCCCTTATACGCTCGTCCCGCTGCACGCCGCGCAACGTAGCGCGGTGCCTCGGCGCGGCCGCGCCCCTCGTCGACAGCGGCCGGCGAGGACTACGAACCCCGGCTGGCCCCGCGCTCCCGGCGGGGCGGGGATCGCGTCACGGGGCGGGCGGGACGGGAGGGACGGGAGGGCGGAAGGAGGCGGGGAGGAGCGGCGCGGCGGCATGGCAGCGGCCCGCGGGGACGGGGGCCCGGCCGCACGGGGAGGTGAGCCGAGCTTTGGGGCGGCGGGAGCTGCCCGTCCGATGGCCCCGAGCGTGCGGGGCTGGGGGTGGGCGTCCGTCTGCAAGAGCCGTGCCCGCAGTCGAGGGACGCGCGTGGCTTTAACTTTCCTAAAGGAGGGTGAGGCGAGGAGCGGCGTTAGGAGGCAGCCCGGCGTGAAGGGGCCCGTGCGGGTAACGCCGCAACTCCCCAGCAGGGACCCCGTGCTCTGTGTCCCACCAGCATTCGCAGGGCGTGGGTCACGGCAGGGCCGCCCCGGGTGGTCCGAAGTGAGAGGCACAGCTGCGCTGGGTCGGGCCAATCGCTGTTAATTGTTGCATCTGCGATACCCGGGTATGAAGAGAGGCGGGTGTTCGGGGCAGGCGTTCGAGGTGAAGATGGTTCAGGTCATTTTTCTGGTCCTAATGATACTACCCGACCTGAGCAAGGCACCGCAGAACCCCTGGGTTTGGCACAGGATGCTGAGAGAAGGAGGAATCAGCTGACAGACTGGGGTCTTTATGGTTTCCCAAATAAATCCACATCTTTACAGGCATGTGTGCAGAGATAAAAGGAATCACAGAATGGCCCGGGTTGGAAAGGGACCTCAAGGATGATGACTCTCCAACCCCCCTGCCGTATGCAGGGCTACCAACCTCCCCATTTAATATTAGACCAGGTTGCCCAGGGCCCATCCAATGTGGCCTTGAATACCTCCAGGGACGGGGCATCCACAGCCTCTCTGGGCAGCCCGTTCTAGCACCTCACCACTCTCTCTGTAAAGAAGCAGATGGTGCACGGTGAGGAGCACAGGTGGAGCATCTGGGGGACAGCCAGGGGCAGGGTAGGCACAGCCAGCAGCACAAAGGCAAGGTCTGCATCTGGGGTGAGAGGCCTACATATCAGAACCACAGAATGACAGAATTGTAGGAGTTGGAAGGAACCTCCAGAGACCATTAAGTTCAAACCCCTGCTAAAGCAGATTACCTACAGTAGGTTGCACGGGAAGGGGTTTTGAAGGAGGGTTGCCCAAGGAGGTTGTGGATGCCCCATCCCTGGAGGCATTCAAGCCCAGGTTGGATGTGGCTCTGGGCAGCCTGGTCTGGTGGTTGGCGACCCTGCACATAGCAGGGGGTTTGATACTAGATGATCATTGTGGTCCTTTTCAACCCAGCCCATTCTATGATTCTACAGTTCTATAAAGAAGACTGAGGTGTCTGTACTTCTATAGAAGCATCTGAGCAGAAGGTGCCCATAGGTAATGCAGACAAAGTCCCAAGCCTGAACTGATCGTTGCAAGGTTGAGTGTTGTGAAGCAGAAAAATGAGCCTGTGTTGTATGCCCTAGCCATGTGGAAAGGAACAGATGGGAAAAAGGGGAAAGAAATCCAGTGATATGATGCTGCTCTGCTTTACAAAGCATCTCTAAGATTAATAATATCTTAAAAAAAAAATGTTCTCCAATCAAATCATTATTCTGAACTGGGATGATTCTGTCTGAGCTCAACAAAAAAATTTTTTTTAATGTTCTCACATTTAAGAGAGGAAAGTGGGTAAAGGTTTGCTTTTTTTATTTTAGACTGTCCTTTAGCCTTTGCTGTCAAGCTACATAGGATTTCTAAATCACTGGTACTGCGGAGGACACACTGGAAGGAAAAGTCACGTGCAGATGTGCAGCTTCCAGCCTGCAGTTAAATGCACTTGAGCCATGTTTGTCTTTCTCCACATCAAACTTAGGTAGTAGTGAGTAACTTAAGTACCCTTCTTGTTTTTTCACTAGTATGTACCTTGCTCCTGTTCATAAAAGTAAAATTTTTTTGGTAACTTTTTGGTAGTTAAGGCAGTTCTCTTAATTTCTTTCTGTAGCATAGTGTTGGCATGAGCTTTGCCTACATGAAAAGCCAGACCCTTCCAGGGCACTTTTACACTTGCGTAATTGCATTCAGAGGCAAAGCTGTGTTGGATTAACTATTTAAAAGGTCACAGCTTTCATCTGTTCTCATCTTCTGCGTGAAACTGTATATAGGACTCGGGTGTGTGAAACAATGAGTTAAGTTTCATAAAGACACTGGGGTTTGTATGAAGAAAGCTTACTTTCTTCATACTGGAATTTAGAGATCTGATCTATGGTGTTTTCCTGTTAGCATATTCAAAAACTCATTGAAAGGATTGATGAACTTTTGATAGCTTTGATTGATTCCTAACATTGGTTTACGTATTGTAGTAGCTCCTTTGGAGTCTTGATGTAATAATATGTGTAAAAGTCACTACTGAAAATCAAAACAGTAAATGTCAGGCTGAATTAACTTCTGTCCCAGACTATAGACCTCCATGTACGTCCAACCTATCTTCCTCTCCCTGAGAGAGGACTGCCAACACATTGGCTGGCAGTCATAAAATTCTGCCTGAATTCAGACAGCATGTCTGCTGTCTGTCATGCTAACCATGACTGACTTCAACATGTTTGCACTGGGCTCAGAGCCCGTCTTTCTTCTTGCCTTGAACAAAGACAAAGCTAGCCAGTAGCTGAAATTCCTTTTCAAAATTATTCACTTAGGGCCCAGCCACTTAGGATGAACAGATCTTATCATATAAATCACTTTGTAGGCAAAAAAAAAAAAAAAAAGTCACCCGGATATTTATCATTTTCCTATTTCAGAGCAAAATTCCTGTTCTTTCTGCAAAGCTGTTCACATGTTGTACCCGATGTGCACCTCAGAAGATGTGTCACTTCTTTGGAGACAGAATGTAGGAAAATAAAATATAACATTTTTTCCTGTCCTGCCATTTCCTGTGGACGGGAAAGCCTGGGCTTGTATATGCTAATCCAGGGCTGTGTTGCTTTCTGGTTAATTCCCTGCAGCAGCTGTCACTGAGTGGCTTATAATAAACATATCACTGTCCACAGTGCAAGTTATTCAGTCTACATTAATTATGCTACATAGCAGCATTTCTTAAAGCATCTGTCAATGGATTTTTAAGTGTTCTAAGTTTTTCTTTTCTGAAAGTGTGTCTTCCGTAGCTTCATAGGCAGTCTGTAAGTTACAATTTCGTATGTAGGGTTTTAGTGTGCTCAGATTCTTTTCAATGCAGTACCATTCTCCTGGAGCATTCTGTGCGAGAGCACGCTATTCCTTCTGCATCTCTCTTGTGTCCCATTTTTAAGGGGATCTGACTTGCTATAGAAAACTAAAGTTTCACCAGACTTGCAAAATCCCCTCTTTCTTGTTACTACCTAGACGATACTTCAGAGAAAGTTGTTGCTTTTTGTTGTTGTTGGTTTTTTTTTCCTTAATTCTATAAGTATCACTACTTTTAAGCTCAATTATAAGTTCCCTTTGTGAAGGATGTTACGAGAACTGCTCAATCCACTAGGTCTAGGGAGTTCTCTTTCTTGGTTACTGAAGCCCAGTCCTATGTATTTTCAGACCCGAGAGATTTCACTGTTCTGGTTCATGGATGTGTCTGCTGCTGTTCTTGTCTTCAGGTCTGGCCAATGGCAAGACTGAGTATTCAAGGGAGGCATGCCAAAACAGGATAATAAATTGGTTAACCATGCAGACAGCTACAGAGCAATGCCTTTATCATACCCTCATAAACACCAACAGTGCTCACATAACCAGCAGTACATATAGCCCAGTCTTGTTCTTCCTTTCCAGTCAATCAGGACTGACATTCACTAGAGAAAACATGATTCCTCTCTAGATTTTTGGGACCCACCATGTCTGCATACCTCTTAAATTTGAGCATGGGCTCTAAGTTTGTTTAATACCGTCCCTGGACTTTGGGCCAATTATACAGCCATTCATTCAGACACATTGTTTTAAAACATAACCTTCTGCTCACTATTCCAGTTTGATTACACATACAGACACGAGATGCTGTGGAAATACACCCAGGCCCCTCCTGTTGCTGCTGTTGAGATCTTTCACATGTATACTCCAGTCTCCCCAGTTGCTGGCATCTAGACCTACAAGTTTTACAAGATGTGGTTCCTGTGTTTGCTGCCATTTCAACCTCTTGCGTTCTGGGCTCTCCAGTTGCTGGCATCTGGACCTGCAGGCCCAGTGGCCTGCAATGTGTTCTCCAGTTGCTTACATTTAGACCTTGCAGCACTCTTGTCTATGTGGCAGAGTAAGAGTATGCATAAGTGAAGAATATAATTTAATAGAAAGGTAGGTAGACTGCAGTGATCGTGTGCAGGGCTCAGGAATGTGCTTACATGCAAGTGGCTGTTTTTATGCCCATCTTCTCTGTTTTCCCATGCTTGTTCTTCTCCCCTATCTGTTTTTATCTCTCCATTTCTCCGCCCTTGTCTCCTCCCACATAAGTTTGCCTCTAATTATTTGTTTCCCATTTGTCCTCGGTCAGCTATATACATAACCAAATGTGTTCTTTCTGATGCTCTTTCCTAGGCCTATGGCCTCACTGTATCAGTTAGCCCTGCTGGCCTCTCAGGATTTTACTCTCCAGAAAATCCCAGTATCCTTCCCCGTTTCTGTGTGAAGCCTGGCCACCTCTCGCATAACTCCCCTCTTTATTATCTGAAATCCAACCATTCCTCAGTTTTCTCTGTAGCTCACTTGCCTACTCAGAGCTTAGTAGCTACAAGTGAACTCAAATATGTATGGAAGTGGGGAAGTGAAGCACTTCTTGACTCCCATATGCTAAATTAAAGATGGGATTTGGCCTCCTTGTTGCTGCTTCCCTTCTGTCCTGGAAGCTGAGAGGTAAGGAGGGATGTGGATGAGTATTTCTCTTAAGTTATGTCCCTAGATTATTGCTAATTTCTGATAATAGCATTGTAATAATCTTTTCCTCCATGTTTGCTGCTCCAAGCTATGTTAAGGGTATGGTGCTGCAGAGCACCTTAGATAAAGCTTATGCGTGTATCATGGTGGCCCTACTGGAGAAATGATTAAAAGAGTTCTTCAGCAGTAGCTCCGCTCCACACAGGGATCTTCAAAAAAAGAAACTGCCTCTCTATCTCCCTGTCTGGTTGCTCTGCCCTGGGAGAGCCAGGCAGAGAGGGAAATGTTAATATCACCAATGTCTGTGCTCTTCCTTAAAGCCAAGTCTCAAGATGTGGAGGATTAAGGAGTGTAGTACCTTTGTGTCCCATTTGGGTGGCAAAGATCAGGGTTGAAGTCCACTAGTGAAAATGCACACCCTGACTGTCATATCCAAAACCTGCCCATGTTTGTGGATCCTTTGCACACTACCATGGTTTTTGAACCTATCTGATACCTATACTGAGGCCTTCTTATCCTTCCTACTGGGCAGCTAATCCATCCTGGTGTTTGCTGGCAGAATGGAGACATGCACTGACGCTTCTCTCACTGTTACCACACACTCATGGGTCCCTCAGATACTAGCAGCCTTAATGTCTGCTGCTTGGCCATGCCCGAACCTTGGGACTCTTGCCCAGCCACTGACTCAGACCTTCAGTCTTCCTGGGTACAGGTGTCTTTATATTCAGTGGTTACTTGCTGGCTGTCCCAGTTTCAACTTTCCTAGCAAATTACACGTGCACACAGAATTCAGTTCACTAAGAAAATACAAATAAGAAAATACAAATGCTGTAATCTCTGTAGCTGCAGATATCTGGACCAGTGATGTGCAGACTCTTGCACAGTCTCTGGCATGTGGACTTTGGAACAGTATCACCAATAGGATAGAGGATAAGTTATACAGAAAAGTAGTTAAGAAAACTATGAAGAAGTATCACCTATTGTGATCAGATAAGAGGATTGGTGAGAGAAGCCTGCTGGTGGCCTGTTTAAGTGCAGTTGTCTTTTTTATTCCCATTGCTGGCATTTCCATATGTTTGTTCCCCCCTGATCCCTTCCTTTCTGTGCCGTTGGCCCCTCTTAAATTTCCCATAATAAGATTTACATCAATCCGCATTCCGCTGTTGCACACAGTTCTGCAAGCACCCTCAAGTATTCCATAATATTTACAGTAATCATACACTCAGTGACAGAGTTCAGTTGAATCTCTTCAACGCTGCATCTGAGTAGTTCCTTAATGGCATTCATTCCTGAAGTGACCAAAGACTTCTGGTTTTCATTACTCTCTGTCATCACCTGCTCATTAATATGAGTGTGTTTGTGTGTGTAATCTATCACTTTCCATGTTATCAATTATAAATTTTATACAGAATAGTTCTTAACCAAATAAATTAATGAGCCAAATACTCTTCCATCTCACATACCATTATGTTACCCATCCTACCCAAACCAGCCCTTGGGTAAGTAGTTTATCTCCTTCCTCTTCAAACATCTGCCATGTGTGTTTGTGAGCTGGGAGATGATGGCTATTTGCTGTCATGGCTTAAAATCTCAGCAAGGTTTACAGAGCAGTCACTACCCAAGCTTGTGTCTATCACTTGTCAGTTTATTCACGAGAGTTCCTCAGACATTAGCCTGTGAGAGGTAGGTCATCCAGCCCACCCACACTTGCCTGTGTCTGCTTGTTGGGTTTAGAGTATGGCATCCTTCTCAGTATTCTTCTTTAAAACCCCAGCCAATTGCAAATGTTTGCATACTTGTTTGTGTCCTCGTTTGTTCCCCAACAAGGGGCTTCCTCCCATGCAGAGTACCACCAACTCTCTGTTTCTTGAATTGAATCTATGCATTCGATTCAGGATTCCAAGCTGTATGCCATAGATTTTAGGGAGAAGGGAGCGCTTCTGCTGGGAGGCATTATGAGCTCTTTAGAGAATCTTGACTTGATGCAAGTTAATCACTGTGAAAAGAACAACTAGCAATTACACCTGGAGGGTAGGTTCACTATTAAATTCTGTGAGTGCAACACAATTTATTGTAATGTGATTACCAGAATGAGCCTCCTAAACGAGCATTATCTGAAAATGTTTTAAGAGCATATTTGTTATGGTGTTTAATTAAAAATGTAATTTGAAATGAAAATAAGGATGAAGGTCACATGGAGGACTGGAAATCGTTAAGTCACAACTGGTTAAATAACCTTGTATGTGCTTCTGTGTTTGAATAGCAGAATCTTTTCATGTAACCGTTGCAATAAAACTGTAGTGGTTTTTAGCCTTTCACAGGATATTTGTTAAAAATACTGAACACCTGGTGACAGGTGAATATACAAGTGAAATTAAGTATCTTCTTAAATAGATAATAATGGATTAATTAAAAAAAAAAGGATTGTATTGCTTGATACTGGTATCTGAACTGCTTGCTATCCTGTCATAATTTTACAAATAGTTATGTTAAAATGTGCAGTGTGTTTTATCTGAAGACATAGGGTGTTTTCACACCTTCCATGAATATGTAACTTACATTAGTACAAGACAAAGAATATGTTGAATTCTCTATAGGTACTCAATAAAGACATGCAGGTTGGTTTTCTCCAAATTCAGAAAACTTTCATAGCTTAAATGAAGAAGAAAATAGATGGTCTTTGTCTTTGTTTGATAGAATTCCTTAACTGTCTACTAGTGGAGGTACAGCTGCAATTAAATCCAGCAATCCAAGCCAATTCTTACCTGCTCAAGTTCAGATAAAGGCTTTGGCTCATGAGCACTCTAGCAAGTATCGGATACTCTATACACTGACTAGAGCTCTCTGAGAGGTAAGCTACTTCAGGCTATCTAAGCATGTGTGTGTGAACCACAGAACAGCTTAAATGCGATAACTTGTTTACGTGCTAATGATTTTAAGTTGTCTGAAATCTCTGCTCAAGCATTCTGTTACCTGTGGTGAAGCAATTGCTGAGCTACGGTGAGTGATGATTACTACATCTGCAAGCTGATGAAGTCCTTTAAACTATCTCAGTATTACTGAAAAGTTTCTCATTACTAGAAGAAATAATAGATGTGCAAATACCATATAAAGATGTAGAGGTGTTACAAGTTTTTGAGTATTCTGAGTATAGCACAGATGTTATGATAATTTGCTCTGCCCCATGGAACACCCTGTTGAACGGAGTTTTTTTTTATTTGTTTTGTCTTTGCTTGGTAACACCAGTTCTCTCTAAGACTCCAAACCTGTAAATCATGTCCTCTCAGGTGAGCCATAAGATGTGCTTGTCGTACAAATGATCGAGTTCTTCCTCTGAGTCTTCAGCCAGGTTTCATGAAGAGGCAATATAGGGCTTAATCTGAGATGCTGCTGTGATAGAGTGTATGGTAGGATAGGAGGTAAAGAACTTGAGTATTATGAAGTTGCAAACTTTAAATATTTTAACTTCATTATAGTTGAATTCTTGATTTGTCTGTCCAGACAGTCCTCATAAACTTTCTCAACCCTGCATGCTTCCTTCCATCATGTCTGTCTTGCAGACCTTGCTAGAATTCTGTGCCTGTGTGTTCTCAGTGTAAAAATGTCAGTTACTCTCAGATTGTCTCTAGGACCTCTGCTTCACATTCTCATCCATGAACCCTCAGCTGACTGAAGCCAAGAGAAAAGCTTGAAAGCATTTGAATGTCTTTCTGTGGATATTTTAAAGTAGCTTTTAATGTTGCATCAGTATATAAATAAAAGAATTGCACAGTGTGGGAAGAACTATGGCACTGAAGAACTGGAGGGAAGGAAAAAATGGAAATTTTGTACAGCTTTAAAGGAAGACCATAACCCTGGAGAGCTGGGCGTGTAATTGTGACACGCAGCTCATTCAAGTCAGTGGAATGCATATGTGAAGATGCAGATTCTTTGCAGAAATGTTGTCTCAAGTCATCAATAATTACTTGAAATGAATAAAACTAGTGTCCTGTGACTTGATAGTTGTTGAATTAAATAGTATATTGTCAGTACTTTTAAAACTACATAGCCAGACTGGAACTGTACTGCCTAGGCTGTGATAGTGTGCAAACTCTTGAAAGATGCCAAACTGCTAAATAGTAAGATTAGGTAGTTTGAAGGATGTATACACAGTATACCTTAAGGATATATCAGTTATTACAGAAGAATACAAACATGATATGTATGGTTATTTAAGCAATACTGTATCATGTTAGGGAATGACTCTGCCCTATCTGATGGCGCAGTAGATTTGTACCCAGAGATATAAGCAATAACGCCTTCTTTACTGTACAAATGCAAAGTGCTCAGACTACTTCCTAAAGAAGTAGTACCCATATTTGATGTTTTAGTTATGGTGGGGAGTGCTAAACTGAATGCTTCATTCATTTTACATGCTACATGTTATGGCAGCCAAATTGTAATTATGAAGTAAATGTAAATAATATTGTGTTTTACTTGAGTTTTCTTTTTAATTAGAAAGGATTATAGGTAATCAGTGTATGGCAGTAACTATAAACTTCTAAAATTTTTGAACTATAGGAAATGGCATACTTGCATTCTGATTATCTGGTTGTTGATATCAAGGCTGAGTTTCCCAGTCTGTAATTCCGTGTCTCAGTCTTCACTGCTTGTTTTCCACTTGTGTTTTGATATAGTAAACCCATAAATGAGAAATTGTGGTAGATGTTTTGTCAGTGGCTTCGTTAGTCCAAAACTCAGACAGACGCCATCTGTTCTTAGTCATATATTTCAGCTGGCTTTCTTAAACTTTCCATTTGAGTTTTTTGCTTCTTGTTTTCTCTGGACAGTCTCTTCAAAATGGTGGGGTTTTCTCCACATTCTTTTATATTTCTCTCATTTTTAATGAATGATGGACTGTAACCATTGTGAAATGGCCCAGCTGCTTCTGGTTCATTCTGGCTCATTTAGATGTCACTCTCCTATTTGTCATTGGTTGGTTGGATGCTGAGGAGTGGCTGTTCCTCTTTCTTGCCCTGTATAGTAGCTGCAGGTTAAACGCCTTCTCTTTATCTGTTTGGTGTAGAATTGTTATAACTGATATGCCGTCTATTTCAACCTCACAAGCAGGTACACTGTGGCTGTTGTACATTGACAGATAATTTGCCATAATATCAGTGGCATGGTAGATAAAAGCAATTGGTGCTGCGGTCTCTGCAACTGTATTCCTTGGTTTGGTGTTTCTACTTTGGATTACATGCAGTCAGTGTTCCCACACCAAGCATGTGTTTCAAAGATATCTGAGACAGTGCTCCTTGTTTTAGACCCAAGTACCTCTCTTAGGAGTTGGAGTGCATTTTGCACATAGCTGGACTCCAAATAAATCTAGTTAGCACGCACCAAACTTCTCCCTAAACCAAACCAATCTGCAGAGCATCTGGAGGACGATCAGAGGTGTCAGGGAAGATAAGTGGCTAGAGAGCAGCTTGTCAGAAATGGATCTGGGGGTGCTGGTTGATGCTACTTGAATATGAGCCGGTGGTGTGCCCAGGTGTAAACCAGGCCCAGCATGGCCACTGGGCGAGGGAAGGGGCTGTCCCCTCTGTCCCCTCTTTGCTGTGTGGCCTCACCTCCTGCACTGGAAGGACATAAAACTATTACAGAGCATCCAAAGGAAGTCTGAAGATGGTGGAGGCAAGACATGAGAGGAGTGGCTGACATCCTTGGGTGTCCTCAGCCCAGAGCAGAGGAGCTGAGGGGAGCCTCATGGCAGTCCTTTGTAGAACTCAGAGTTGGCCTCAATCCCTTCAGTGTCTGAAGGGGAGCTATAAGAAGGAAGGGGACAGGCTTTTTGGCAGGATTTGTTGTGACAGGACAAGGGGAAGTGGTTTCAAACTAAAAGAGAGGAGATTGAGATTGTATTAAAAGGAAAACTTTCTTTGCAGTAAGAGTGGTGAGGCACTGGAACAGGTTGCCCAGAGAGGTGGTGGATGCCCCGAACTTGGAGACATTCAAGGTCACGCTGGACGTGGCTCTGAGCAACCTGATCTAACTGTAGGTGTATCTGTTCATTGCAGGGGAGTTGCATTTGATGAGCTTTAAGTGTTCCTTCCAAATCAAATGATTCTATGAAACTTGTGGTTCCCCTCTGTGATTCTGTGTCTCTTGACATGGGTCAGATCTGCTCCAAGAGGTGCGAGAAGAGGGAAGGGGCTCCTGAGCAGACGCGGTGAGCACAGCACAGTGCTCAGGCACAGGTCTGCATGTGCCCCAGTAGCTTTGCAGTCCCAATGCAGGATTGCACAAGACTCATAATATGGAAACAGCAATGGTTATGAAGCAAATGCTTGCAGTAATAAGTAATGTTGCTGTCACTGAAGCTTCTTGCTAGCATTTGTCTTTACCAGTGTGCCAGCACAGAATTTTATTATGACTCAGTAATGCACGAATAAATGAGATAGAGCTTTTTCTCTGAAGGATGGCATGTAACAGAAAACATCCTGCTAGAGTTTTTAATTTGATTTTGTCTTCTATGGGATGAAAATATGCAGTCTGTGTTATTACTGCACTAATTTAATGTTGAGGAGTCTGCATGTATTTATACAGTTAACAAAATGTTGCCTGAAAAACATAAGCAATTTGTATCACTAATTCTAACATTCTAATTCTGTTTCTTGAGGAAATTTAACTTCAATTATTTTATCATCCCCATCTTTGAGCTGCATTAACCGAAACAGTCATTAAGTGCATACCACACTTAAGAAGTTAAGATCCGTGTCATATATTTAGTAACTGCTTAAAGGACAAGATAAGTAAGTATAGTATCATGAAATGTTTACTTCAAATTCTGGGACACTGAGTATGTTCAAATTTGCTGTGAGACGTCACCAAGATCTACAAGGCATTAGAGCTCTGACTTGAAAATACTTTCTTCTGAAATTGGTTTTCAAAGATTTATTTATAAAGTGTGTAAATAGAGGATTATTTGAAATACAGTCAAGGCTTTGTTTTCCTGAGCTAAGATATCAATTAGGCTGAACTGTATTGATCCACATCACTGCACATTATAATGAGCTGTCCTTTTCAGCCATTGTTTTTTTCCAGTTTGAATACCAATTTATGGAGGTTTGATTCTAAAAGTAGAAACAACTTCTTTTGCAGCTCTCCATTTGGAAATGCTCCAGTTCTCTGAGAAAGCAGCAGCATCCACAGAGTTGCCAACACACAGTGCTTCTTCATTGTACTGATTCCTTGTTAAATACAAAGAACAGTTAAACAAGTCAGCCTTGAAGTCTGTCTGAGTATTGGGAAAGCGTTAGAATAGCTGATCTCCACCTGTTCTGCCAATATAACCTACAAATGTCACGACCCCAGAATTGGGGTTTCTAGGGATGCACATTGAAATTAGGATTAAGTTCTATTAGTCTTAGAAAAATTCAAGTAAAAAGAATGTAATTTTTAAAAAATATATATACTTTTTCCTAAATAATTGCATTTCCCTAGGAATGTCTACCGTTGGAAAAGAGCTAGAAACTCTGCAGTGCAAACAATTTAGTCAGGAGCATGGTAAAAATTCCTATCATAATCACATGGCAGTATCTCATTGGAATGTTGAAAAGAGGTTTTAAATTTTTAAAGGAAAATCACACAGTCTTGCCTTTATCTGCAGAAAAGAAAGCAGTAATTTACAAAGATCACTAGGAAACCGTTTTAACACCAGGAGGAACAAAAACTGAATCTGTGTATGATAAACATGTTCTTGGGAATTGAATCCTGTTAGAGGAATAAGACAACTAAAGGGAGAAAAGATGAGGAAAATTCCTGTAATGAATATTTATTGATCTCTACTAAATAACAGTAACAAAAAAGTACAAAGTGAAGTTGTTAACACCTCATATTTGGCAATGCTGACATAAAAAACACTAGTTTCAGTACAAAAGTTGTTAAAGGCATGGTAAAAATCAGTTGTAGCAATCCATACAAAACATATAGTTAAGACCCCCTCTTTTCCTCAGAGCTAAGGTCACAACTGCATTAAAGAGAAACTAAAACAGGCCTAATTTCAAGCTTGCTAATGTTTTCACAGATGTCTGTGGAACAGTGGCAGCAGTAAGATTTGCAGGCTCTAAATTTTTCATGTGAAAAAAACTGAAATTTAGTCTTTATATCTCAACTCTAAAACAGTGTTTAATAATTTATTATAATGCCTTTGATATGTCTTGATATAATTAATAGCAAGCTAAACAGAAAAAAAATCTGGTGCTTTTTATTAGTTAGATGATGAGTACAAAACAAAAACCAAAATGATCACTTCTGTCCTTCCATTTCAAATTCCTGTGTTGGATATTGTCCTTCTCTTCCTGGGAACTTTACATTCACAGTCTCAGGCTGCATAATTACCTTGGTAACCTTTCGAGATAGTAAGGTGAGTTTTAATCATTGCTTCTTAATCCCTGATTTTAGTATCTAACTTGGATCTCAACTCTCCATATCTACCTTATCATCGCACTAAACAATATAATCAATATAATTTACTTCAAATCAATATACTTCAGGTCTGTATAATTTACTTAATTTACTTCTAAGATATCTTCTTTGTTGAAGTATCTTATTGTTGTCTGCAACCTGAAATCAGTATAACAATTCATATAAATTGAAGTGATTAATAAATATCAATTTTTATGTCAATTTTTGAAGTTAAACATTCAAGTACAGAGGAAATGTCAGGGGAGACCACTAAGTATTGATTACCACCAGTCATCCTGGTTTGCTTTATTGCTTTTCTTATTAAAAAACAAAACAAAACAAAACACAGACATAGTGTTCTGTATGGATGTTACAACAGTCTTTGTGTATTTAAGATCTGCAGTTCTTGTCTTGCCAAAGCATTGAGGTGAATAACAATAGCCAACTGAATGAGATCCTTCATGTGAGTACAGTGTCTGCAGAGATAAATGTTTGTAGAACCACAGAGTTCTCACCACAAACTGCATCCAAGGCCAAAATTCAGGAAAGGAAAAAGGAGATCGTATGACAAGTGTAAAAATAAACAAGTATTCTTGGAAGGAGAGAGCTGGAGGATGATGGCTGGTGGTGCAACTCATACATGTTCTGCATCTGTGCTTGTGAGTTGTGGGTAAAGAGCAGAGGGTGGAGTGGAAGTAAATGAGAATTATGGTTTGTGGAAAACTGCGTGAGGGACTTAAAATGAACTTGATTTCCCAGTTTATGTCACAGCCCTTCACAGACTTGAGGACTGAAGGTGTTAGGGCTGCAGAGAAAGAAAACTTTGGTAAGGGCAATCCAGGAGAGAGTGGGCAGAGTGGGTTAGAAAGGAAGCTACGGCAATAGGTATGGAAGGCAGGCATGCTGAAGCTCTAGAAGGCATTAGCAGTGAGAGTAATGAAAAACACTGTTCCCTTCATAGTGCACTTCATAATAGCCGTGACCTTTCTGCAAGCCTACAGCAGCACCCATAGGTGAGACTAAATCCTGAAGCATCTCCAAAGTGGGGAAGAACTTGGAGGAGTGGATGCATTGGGACTTGGGAGATACTCTGAAGGTGTTACTGAAACCAATGAGATGTCTGCTGTAGGAAGAGTCCAGAAAACAACCTTCACAAACAGCAAAGCAGAAGTTCTGTTAGTAATCATCATGTGGGTTGTCACTTACAAGAATTACTGCAGCTGCAGTTACAGGAAAGGTGGAAAAATTAGGTAAACTTACATTCTCTTGCTAATTTTTTCACAGTTTTGCTATGAGTAGGAATTGACTTTGTATTTTATTTGTCTGTTTGCTACCATTTCACCATATAGGTATTCTGTAAACAGAAATGGTAGTAATTTTGCTAAACAACTGTGGTAACAAATCAGAGTAGCTCTAAAGGATATAAGGGAAATGTTCAAAAATTCTTTCTGAATTAAATATAAACGTTATTTCATGTTTGTGACAAAGGTATCAAACATTTAGTTAAGCCAAAGTCAGTCCATGCTGTTCACTCAGCATTTTCACGCAGAAATGAGGCATTGTGTGGCTCTGAGCTTGCACAGAATGTGTCTGTAATGTGTTAAATATTTATAAATGGCATATTAACATCGGCGGTTAAATATTGTTATGAATACTTATTAGGATCACTTTCATCTGTGTCTGCACACACGTATGTGTGTCCCTCTCAGTGTGAGTGGAGTGCTTTTGCTCTGGTGTTTTTTTGTAATTCATGCAAGGTTTAGTCTTCCTGGGCTTAAGCAGAGGGATGACCAGCACTGGCATATACCTGTTGGTGAACTAGGCAATCATGTAGTCTATTATTTAAACATGATCTCACTGGCAGGCAGATTGGTTCTGTTTTATTAAAATTCCAACACTTCACATTTTTATTAATCACTTTCCCACTTCTTCTATTCACTTGTATTCCGATGCCTCTACGCCGGTACCCATAGCAACACTTGTTAATGCTAATGAAACTGCAACATCCTAAGCTCCCCGACAGAGCAGCCCTGTTAAATATGGCTATTTAGCACAGTTGTATTTCTGTTAGTTCCAGCTCCCAGCAGACACCTGCTCTATAGAAACTCAATCCTGTGATACTGGGATTTGGTAACTTACAGCTTTTTCATAGAGCTGTCATTCTACTGAAGTAAAAATTTCATATTCCCAGGCAGTGGATGCTACAGAATCTATAGAGTTTCTGTAAAACTGGCAAGGTTTAGCTGTATGATTAAGTACACTTTTGAAGTGCTCATTTGCATTCAATGAAAAACTGCACAGAGCTGAGGCTGACTGATCTTGGGGGAAGCCACAGGATGCGTTGTCTCCTATAGCACATGGGCATTTTAACTAAATATCATCAATAGTGTGTTAACAAGCAGAAGTAATAGCTAAATAATTCCTCATGAACTCAGACTGAATGATAATTGAACTTAATAGAAGTACTTGAGTGCTTTAATACATAAAGCGAGGAAATTGTTGTGTGTATTGATTCTTCGTTCACTGAGGCACATATTTGCATGTAGTGTTCGTGAGGATGATGACAGGGTGGTTTATTTCCTTTATTCTGAGTTTTGGTTTTGAATACTGTTTATTTGGCAAGTCATTAGTCATCCATCTTTCATACTTCTGGAAACAATGGAAAAATCCTGTAATCAGTAAAAAATCGCTTCCAAGAATACAACCACAAATTAGGGAATGCCATAGTGCCAGCAAATAGATCTTGCAGTGCCAAGGTTGCAGAACAGGGAGGCTGTCATGTGTCTAATTCAAGTGGCAAGCCTGTGCTTCTTGATACTCGTTTCTATCATAGCTCAAGAAAGCTTGAATATCAGACAAGCTTTGTGCCTACTCTTTCTAGAAGAATTTTGAATGCAGCACTGTTTTGCGCAGAACTGAATTTAAGAATACAGCTCAGCTCCCTAATGTGGGGGGACTGATTACTTCAGAAACTAAATAGTTTTGCCATGTAATCAGTGTAAGCTTGGGGGAGGGTGCTCAGCCTTTCTGCCTTCCAGTAGGCATCTGCTGTGCTGTTGTTACAGCGTGCCAGGTTTGCTCTGCGCCTTTTGTTTTCCTGTCATTTTTACTCTCCTTTGTTCTTTACATGTCTGAAACCTCCCATTTTTTACTAATTGTTTAGATTCATTTATTTGCCTCTGTATCTTTGTTACATTTATTTTTGGTTTAAGATCATTTAAAGTTTTCCTGCTGATCTCCACCTAATATTAACCAGCAGTATTAATGAGATAATAAACCAGACTTGTTGGTAATGACTTGATTCATTCAGCTACTGGATTTAATTAGAAAGACACTTAACATTCCAGCAGATGTTCTTATTTTGTTTCATTGTCCTTGTGTTACCAGCAGTGGGCTTATAAATATATACTGTACATGACTGTATTTACATAATATGCTCTTCAACTTGAAGCCTTGTTGCTGTGCCATAAACTGCAAGAAATTACCTGAAACCTCGAAATTTCTATCTTAAGTCAATTTGCACAACTTCCTCTGTCATCATTTAATTTCTTAGAATACTCACAGTCTTGAATTTTCACAGTATTCTTCGTCTAATAAAAAAAAAAAAAAAGCGTAATTTTCATAAAAGAAGTTTGATTTCTTCTTTCCTAGTTACACTAGCCTTCTAGTCCCATAATTGTCATTCCTCTTTTTCCAGTGGCAAATCTTCCCAGGGAAGGGTGTGAGTTGAGCATTCTCTGCAGACTCGTTTGGTAGCTCCTTCCTGGGCTTTCTGAGTGCCTTCTGCAGGTATCTGCCGTTCCCTGAGATCTGGCACTTGAATCCAGCCCAAGTCCAAGCCATGTCAGTGAGCCGTGGGAACAGTGGAGCTTTGTTGTTGATCTGAACACTGTCTAGCTGGACAATGTGTCTTATGCAGCAGCTTGAACTTTTCTCCACTTACAGTTAAGCTACATAGCTCTTGTGTGTGACCAGAAAGAGCAGAGCAGGACGCACGTTAGTGCATTTGGTGACTCAGGTGTGCCTGCGCTGAGAGCAGTAGGTTTTGCTTCCCATGTCAAATGTTATTGTTAGGAAGCACAGCGATAAAATCATAGTACTTTCTTTTCCTTTGTGTGTAATGCTTTTCATGGAATCTCATAAACTTTATAAGGCATGCTTACAGTACAATTACATAGAACAGCTAAGGCTGTTAAGCAGCTTGCCACCATGAGAGCAGGAAGGTCCTGATTCGTTGCAGTGCTCCTAGCTGCATGCTCCTCAGCTTGCTTGTGCCCTTACTGGAGCAACTTCAATTTTACTGTGCGAAAATAAAGGAGTAGTTCTGTCTGGTTAGAGAGCTGAGTTGACTCAGCAAAGGACTTGGCAAGTATAGGAGTCAGCACAAGCCATGGGGCAGATGTGGTGGTTAGCAGTGGCAGGATCAGGTGCAGGAAGATGGGATTGCAGGGCATTCCATCCCCCGATGGTTAAACCATCTCCTAGAAACATCTTTCACAAGTGACCTTTAAATGCACAAATCTTTCCTTGCTTTTCTGTCTGCTATTCAGATCTATTGTATTGGCTATAAAATTGCATGGCATATTGCTTTGTGATAATTGCATGTGGTCGTGCAGATAGAGTACACTGCCTGTATTGCAAAAGTCTTTATTATGCCTTTGTGGGAAAACATTTACTTAACGTACAAACTTACATTAGTTTTGAGTTGGGAACAACCGTATTTAAAACTAAAAATGTTCCAGTAAGGAAAATGAGTCCATTTTGAGTTTGTTGCTTCATTAGCTGTGAAGGTTAAATAGACTGTATTTAACAACACTTAAAATGAAATAAAGCCACATAATTTCTCTAATGGGCAGCCTTCTTTCATTTTCCTTTATCATTGTTAAGTGGTGTATAGAGTGTGCAGTGTGTAGGAAGCAGGATTATGTTGTACTAATATCATATGTATACCTGTAACAAAAAGTAGGGCCTGTTCCAGTTTTGAAAGTAATTCGTGAAATCCAAATCCTTTTCTATACTGGCTCATTGTCAAATGTCTTTAAAGTATTCATTTTATTTTTCCCCAAAGAATAGGGTATACCTTTTAGTCTTTGTTTTCAGAGAATATATTCCTGTAGTCTTTTATTTCTAGTAATTTACATTTTTTAGCTCAGAATTAGCTGTAAAAGACTACAATTTTATCTGTCATTGTTAGAGGTTGAGCAACGTGATGTCAGCTGTCAGCTGTCAATTCTGTAAATGAGAGAGGGGTTTTCTCAGCTCCTGAGTAAGATGGACTTTGCATGAAGTCTTCGGAGTATCTACTTACATAACAGCCATGCAGGTTTTGCATTAGGTAGAGGAGGAAAACTCAGAGGGATGATTTGGCAGAAACTTGATGGAGGGATTTTACAGAGAACTGTGTACTGTGCTGTCCACCACAGGCACAAATAAGAAGGGAATTATGTGATACATTTTGCTGTTATCTTGTTTTTCAAGTTATAACAGCAGGGCCAACTGAAGCACTGCAGAAGAATCTCCTGGTATTTGAGTGAACTAAACAACAAAAATGCTCTTCAGTGTTAACAAATGAGGAATAATATACCTGGGTGTGAACACAAAGGACATGGCCACTGTCATGTACATTAATAAGTGATTTACTTTTCTGAAAATTTCTGAGAATTGAATGGTTAAGAATGATCCTGAAAGCAAGCAACATGCTCGGAAAAGAAAAGAAATAGAGAAGAGACTGAGCAAAAGCTGCGCTGGTTCAGAAATCGATGTTCTTCTATTCTTGTTTTCTTACTCTTCCCCCCAAATAAAGAGAGTAGAGTGAAACAGGCAAAGAGCTGAACAGGGGCAGCAAGGAGTGAATGACCGTGTGGAGAATGTGAAGTGCTGCTACAGATTTGGACAGGGGCTAGCAGAAAGACACTTTCCAAAAGTGCTGAAACAAATCATGAAAGAAAAATCTACTAAGTGCTGTTAAACTGAGACACAGACATGGCTTAAACTCTGCACCCTCAGATTGCTGTAAGATTCTGCTATCTGTGTGATCACTGTTGTTTTGCCTTGTTTTCCAAGGCATTTGCTTCCTGCCACTGTCAGACAGGGTACTGGATGGATGCTTAATCTAACCATGTGAAGTCAATGTCATGGCAGTAGATTCTGTGAGAAACTTGCAGCTTTCCGCTCATTTTCCTGTTGCTGCAAGTGAGAGATGCATCCCAGTGCCCTCCCTCCCTGCTAAGCCCTCATCTGTTCTTCAGAGTTCAGCAGCTTTTCTCCAGTATCCGTGGCCACTTGACTCCAAACGTAGCATCAAAATTAGCTGCTTTTTCAGAGATTTCGATGATATGAGTAGATTTATTTGTTCTATTTTGATGTTTGTATTATGTGCTAATCCATTAACTTCTACGCTAAAGGCTGTGGCCTTTGTTCTGCTCTGTGCATTTATCCTCTTGTTCAGTGTTCTCTTGCAGCAGATGAGCACAAAGGTATTTTCATGGCTTCTTTTTTACTTCACCTCCTCCTTTGAAATAAATTGCATAAGCTTTGAAATAAATTGTATAAGCTTCTTCAGTTGCCACACTGGTCCAGCAGTCAATATTTAAGTAATTCTCTTTCAGTATTAGCCACGCTCTTCGGGCATCAGTACTTCACCCCTGTTTATTCCTGCTGTCACTCACCTGTGCACTGGAAGATTAACAGATCTGTTCTCCAAGTCCAATTCTTCAGGTCCAAACAATTGCTTCTCCCCAGTACTCATGCTGAGTAACTGCATCAGCTCCTTGTCTGTGTCACAAAGAAATTCCTGCCTTACACACTTGTCTCTCGAAAGTCAATTTGATGAGGCAGACAGGCTTTTGTTTATTTGGACTTATGAATGTTCAAATAGGTCATTGCAAGAGATCTGCACCAAAAATGAGCAAAAAGCACTGTAGGTGCTTACTGGGCAGAGCTGAACTGGCTGGCAGAGTATCTGCTTAGTTCTCTTGGCATCGTTAAGAGTCAGCAAGTGCAAGGGAAATTAAGTTGCTCTACTTGTCACTGTAAACACATTTTAATGACGCTTCAGGCTATAAACCAATACTGTAAGAATGCAAAAACCTAGAATCTTGCAGTTAAAAAGTTCTGCTTAGAAGTGCTGACCCTTTTGATAGGATTGCTGTATCATTTAGAGTAGCAGCTGCTGTTCTTAAAATAGGAAAAATTGGAACAATGTATACAACCTCAGTGTAATAAAGAAATGTCTGGGGGAAGGGAATAGGCTGTAGTGCAGGTAAAGCTAGCAGAGGAGGAATGTCAGGAGCAGCTGTATTGCTGCAGGTAACTCTGTGTGCTGTGCACTACCATCGCTCCGTGCTGTGCAGTTTTACCAGGTAAACGGAATTCAGTGTATCACGCCCATCAGTCTTCTGTCAACACACTGCCTTGCCAGAGTATTTTGTATTTTCATATGGCGTAAGTAGAAGCCTTAACGGTTGTGCAGGGCAGATTTTGTGTTCCACAAAAGCAGCATAGAACTGAAGAAGCTGTATTTCCTATGTTTTTGTGCCCTCTTCCCCTTGTGGCTCCCAGCAGCACCTGTTTACCTCTGTCCCCATCTGCACTGCAAAATTTGTCACTTAGTCAAAACTACTTTAATTATTTTTTTATTTGTCTTCTTTACAGAGTGTATTTTGGAGCCTCTGTCTCTACCAGAAAGTCCAGCAAGTCCCGATGGTGTTGCTGCTGTAGAAAGTTCTTCTTCTGTGCCTTGCATTTTCTGTGAAGAATGCTATGTCTTAGCAGAACAAAACCAGCTCCTGAAGCACATGATAATTGAACACAAGCTTGTCATTGCAGATGTGAAACTGGTTGCAGATTTTAAAAGGTATGGAATGTATTGCTTATACTGGATGTGTATTTGAAAGTATATAAAGTTTCAGAAAACAAGAAATTGTCTTTCTAAAATACTGGTTTTACAGTGGATTGTTGTATGGTTACAACATAGGGCAATTCCTCTGTTAGAAATTCTTTGTCATATCCTTCTCAACTCATGTTACTAACCAGCAAGCTAGAGAGCTGTTTATTTCATAAAGCGCACTCTAAACAATCAACTCTTCCATTTTTTTGTCTTATTTGTATAGGAAAAGATTATTTCTACCACTATATAATGTCCTAAAGCTGTATTGTGTACAGAAGCTGCTCAGCACATGAGCTTCCACATTCTGGGGTGAAATTCATTTACCCTGTCTTAGGGATGCTAGTATTTCCCCACAGAAATCAGATTTAATCCTTAACTGTACTTCACAGGTCTGTGATCAACATGTAACTGTGACTCCTACAGCTGTGTCACTGATCACCTCAGCAGGATCACATTTGGCTTGCTTTCTTTTCATGTCCTGTGGTAGCTGGCACAGCCCCAGCTGGCTTGTGATTTCAGAGACTGGGCACTTGTTTGGCATTTTGCTTCCACACACAAGGATGTATGGTCCTGTCAGTAAGCTAGACAGTACCTACTAATTTGTAGCTAGCTCTGTTGCAGTGTTTAGATGTTAGGTGGCTGATTTCTTAACTAGAAGGAGTTTTCTGGTAGGTCTTCCATGACAAGTTACTCAGGCAAAGACAGTAATTTGTGCCTAACCTGAAAGATGCAAAAAAATTAAATATTAGGATGAAATTTGGGAAGATAAAAGCCGTATAAATCCTTATTCTGACATATGAGTTTAACATTGCTTAAAATTGAAGACTGATGCTTGTTTTTGTTTGGTTTTGTGCTGAAAGCAGCAGAACAAGAATTCAGTGTTCTTCGGAGATAATGCTGTTTTCCTCAAATAAATAAAGGGATCAGAACTGCTCAGTAATGGAATGCCAGTTTAAGAGTGCTTGGGGGATTATTCTGGGTTACTAAAAATGTATTTGAAAACCACCTCTTCAAGAAAAAGTCAATTTAGATTTATTTTTTTTTTTCTGTTAATGCAATTGGAAGGTATCCAAATGTTATAGAAAATGGCCCCAGGATGTAAACTCATGGAGTTGTTACTCTGAAGTGTCTTCTCTTCTTTGCTGCATCAATTATTAGCAAATTAGTCTAATACTGTGAACAAATAGGCAAGTATAATCTAAGGTGTTTAAGTGAAGTGTGGAAATTAAGGGAAATTAAGGGAATATGTATACAAATACATAACATTGTGCATACGTAATATATTCAGCAAAGTTACAACCAGTCTTAGTTACACCTTTATTGACAGAACAACAAGAGCTGAAGGGTCCAGAGAAGAGCAATGCTAATGTACAACTTTTTTTTTCTTAAGCTTAGAAAAATAAACATAAGTTGGCAGTAGGAGAAGGGGTAGAAATGAGGGGAATAAGCTTTCAACACGTGCATGATGTAGAGGTCACTGACCATTTATTCTCTCTATCTGGAAGTGTGACAAGGTATTGGCTTTGTCTGAGCATCGATTCTTTGAGTTAAGTTGCAGTCTTATGGTAGCAAGTTGCTTAAGAGTAAGCTGGCTTCATGGCATAGAAATTATGGTGTGATGAGTCTGTTTAAATGGTGTTCGCTTATTTCACTACAGGGGACAGAGTAGGTGACATCTTGAATCCTTTTGCACGTTTATGTCCTAAAAACTCCAGGAGTCTTTATGACAGCATGTCAGTAAGAAACAGCCACTGAATAGCTAGCCTGACCAACTCTATCATGATTAATGTCATGCACCAGTCATAAATATAAATGTTAACATGTACTTAAGCATTTCCCAATTCATTATTATTATTATTTTAAATTTTTGAATATAAGCACAAGGGCTGCTTTACTCCTTTCATCGCAGAACTGAGTGTGTAATAATTATTTTTTTTTTGCTAGACAATAGCTTCTATTTCAGTGGAGCCTAATCTCTGATGAGGTCTGTTAATGGTGCTATAACAAACTCTGATAGTGCAGGCATGCTTTTAAACAACTGTTGATGGGTTAAACTTTCAAGATGTGTTTAGAGCCTTTCTTATTCTGTCTGCTACCTCACCCCCCACTGCTTGGGGACTTCGTTTTTCTGTCTTCCTAGTTGTCTGCCAAGCTCCAGCTTTCAGTAACTCCACGGGAGACCTGCCAAGACATCACTTTTGACAAGCTGGTGTTTTTACTGAGTTTCAGATACTTGCCTGCATCTTACAGAACACCAGCCTCAATATTTTGGGAATTTGAGAGTACTCTGTGGTATATCTTTTCAGTAAAGATGCACCTGAATGGCATATCTGTTCTGGTCACAGTGTTCATGTAAAGCTAAATGTAAGTCTTTCATTTTGACAGGGTAGTTGAACCCAAGTTTAATGAAGCTGAGTAAATTTAATGAATTGGAAAACCAGATTAAAGGAGGAAAATACTGAGAGAGGAATTAAAGGGAAAAAAAAAGAAAAAAAGAAAAACCAAAACAACTCCACCAAGATCTCTAAGAATTTAGAGAATGAAAGACATGAGAGCAGATCAGCTGTTTATTAAATCTCTTTCATTCCTCTTTCTTCACTAATTATCTCCCCCTTATTTGTAAAGATACATCTTATATTGGAAGAAGAGGTTTGCAGAACAGCCCGTCACAGACTTTTGTAGTGTGATAAGAACAAATTCGGAAGCTCCCTTAGGTGAGTATACTGCTTATTTACTTTTGGCCAGATCTCATGATAATTACATGCTTTGAGGCAGTCAGATATGAAATATCCTGACACTAGGTCAGAATACTCAAATCAACTGCATATTTAACTGTACCCTTTTGAAGGATTGCAGCATGCTTCAATACTGTGCTAATTAAGGATTAAGTCAACTCCAGGCTTTAAACACTGCCAAACTGGGGCCAGTTGCACATCAAGGCCCAGAAGCAGTGCTGATCCTCATAATGGCTAGGGAGGCCTTGGTACCTACTGCATAAATAATCTCTGACTGTCCTGGAAATGTGGAGAAATGTTCACAGGGAACTGTCTTCTCAAATTCACCCTGCTCACCACTATTGGCTTGTGCCACTGACTTCTCCTAGGCAGCAGGGCCACAGTCACATACATTTCCTTTCTCCTGTTCCTGTGCTTACTGCCCTGGAAATGTTAGGAGAAAATCCCCTCACATAGGAGTACAAGGCCTGCAATTTTCTGCACTCTGACACACAAGACCAGGACTGTACTTCAGGGCTCTGGCCCTGTTTGACAACCCATGGTAATGTCAGAGTCTGATTGTACAAAAGAAGTTTTTCTCTTAAGTAGACCAAAACTTATTAAGTGTGGGAATAAATTTCCTGTTGTGAACTTCAGACCTTCTGTTCCAGGTAAATGTGTTTCTTTGGCTTCCCATTTTGTAACAGAAATACATAATTTACCTAAAAGCAGATAGGAGAATATTAGGGCTTTTCTGCATCTTTAATACTCTATGGAGAGCTCATAAGAGAGGAAAAATGCATGCAACCAGTGCCAGAGATGGGTGGAAATAAAGTATTTTAATTGAAATGCGTTTTAAGAAAATGGTTGTAGAAAATGTGGAAATCACTTTGAAGACTGTAATTACCTTTATCTCACATATGAATAATTTTGCTGCTGAAATTTTAACACCTACCACTCAATTTGAAAATTGCAGATCAAGCACCTGAAGGTCCTTGCCACAATTGTAATCCAGCAGTAGCCCTTCAAGAGAATAATGGGAACATTTTGTTAATTTTAATGATGAGCTCTTTGAAATGCAATAGCCCAGAAATCAGGAGTTTTGTCTTATTTCATATGGAGTTCTATGTAAAAAGATGGGGAAGTCTGAAATCTACCAACTTTAAATGGTGCAAGACTTATTAATAGTTCAGTCCATTAACCACATAACTCTTTAGTAAACATAAACTGTATATATTTAAACATGAAATATGTATTTTAAAATGTCAGTATATGTTATTAAACAGTTGTGATATATACTTGCAGATGGAATGTGATCTGACTGTAAAAGGTGACTTTGGCAGGGCAATTACCACTGCAAATTGGTAATTATTTGGAAAATAAGTGAAAAATCCCACGTGAAAAATAGAGTTAAAAGTCATTTCATTTTTCTTTCATGCTGACTTTATACTGTGAGGAATATCAGTGATTAAAATTACTTTATGTCTCCAGAAGAACCAATATAAAAGAGAATAAAGATGGTAGTGTGGAAAACCTGTGCAAGACATTTGTCTTTATACTGCACTATAAATGGTATAAACTCAATTCAGTTTAAGATCAGATGCATGTTTAATGGCTGATATAAGGTTTTTTGAGTAATTGTGTACAAATATTTAAGCCAGTTTCATAGTGTAATTAAAATAGCTGACTTTTATAGATTTAAAAAGTCATTGCATCCAAGGTTTAGCTGATTATATGCCACAAATGTTCAAAACTGCAGCAACCTCCCATGCCTTACCCACGCTTCCTGATCTCTTAACAGAAGAGCAGGACAATTATTTTCTTCTTTGTGATGTCTTACCAGAAGACAGATTACTTAGAGAACAGCTTCAGCAAAAGAGACTGGTAAGAAATTACATTTACTTCAGTTTTAAAGTAAACAGTTCCATTGTATAAAATACTGGAATGTAGAGGGTGTTTTAAAGTTAAAGCATTTTTTGCTAAACTGCAGAATGATCTTTTTTTTTTTCTTAGTTCATTTCCTTAGCTGCTACAGAAGGGCACAGAAACTTCTTGTTTGTCGATTTTTTCTGAGGAATGAATTTACAGGTTGTATGTCAGTGTTCCACAGGAGTGGAAAATATGCCCAGAGCACAAGAAAAGGCTGAGTGTACTGAATGTTTTACTTCTTGGAAGAATCTGCAGTGCACTGACACACTATCTGTTGTGTATTCATTTACATCTAGGGAAGTTAGCAAAATAAAACTCAGTGTGTAATATCGTGAAACGGAAAGGTGATACTTAAAATTATTAAAGCAAGTTGTTTCTGTGCTTTCAAACACTTTGACTCAAATTGCTTTAATTCACACTCACATACTCCCATGCACCAAGATGCGTGATTGGAGAAAGTCTGGCCAGGATCATTTCTGACAGCTATTGAGTCCTCATGAAACCCTCTGGAGTTCTTGCCTGGTGATGACAACCTATTCTTTGGACAGATCTCTTGTATCTTAGGAGTTATCAGTTTTGACTGGGTAATCCTTTGGTTTAGGCTTTCACTGACTTCAGCTTCCATAAGTCTTAGTCCAAGCTGCTAATCACTGTTCTGTTTTGTTTTGTCTTCTTGTTTGAAATACGTTTATGTAGTCTGTTTTATTCCTTAGGCTAATCTAAAACATGAGCAAGGAGCTCATGGATAAACTCAAAGGGAAGAAGAAGGTACGCTATGTGTGGAAATATTATTTCCACTTGAGAAGAATACAGGAATGTTGTCAGGGCCTGTGGGTATGCAATGAGGAAGGCTAAGGCCCACTTGGAATTTGATCTGGCAAAGTCAAGGATAGAAAGGCTTTTCTAAGTATGTCAGTAGTAAAAGGAGAAATAGAGAAAATGTGGATACGCTATTGAATGAGATGGGTTTCCAGGTAACACAGGATGCTGAGAAGAAGGAGATACTGAACGCCTTTTTTGCTTCAGTCGTTGCTACTAAGACTGCTCCTCAGGAATTCCAGACTCTGGAAGTAGGTGAGAAAGTCTGGGGAATGGAAGACTTCCCTTTGATCTAGCAGGATACAGTCAGAGACCATCTAGCCAAAATCAATGGACACAAACCCATGGGCCTTGATGGGATGCACCAACATGTGTTGAGGGCGCTAGCGTAAGTGACTGCTGAACTGCTCTCTATCATCTTTGAAGGGTCTTGGAGAACAGAAGAGGTCCCTGAAGACTGGAGGACAGCCAGCATCACACTGGTCTTCAAAAAGGGCAGGAAGGAGCATCCAGACAATTACAGGCCAGCCAGTCTCACCTTCTGTGATGTCATAACCAGCTGGGTAGATGCAGAATGAGCAGTGGATATTGTGTACCTTGACTTCAGCAGGGTGTTTGATGCTGTCTCATGTAGCATCCTTGTAATGAAGCTTAGAAAGTGTGAGATAGATGAGTGGACAGTGAGGTGGACTGAGAACTGACTGGCTGACTGGCAAAGCTCAAGGGTTATATTCAGTGGTGCAGAGTCTAGCTGGCAGCCTGTAACTAGTGGTGTTCCCCAGGGGTCAGTACTTGGTCTAGTCTTGTTCAACATCTTCATCAGTGACCTGGATGAAGGGATAGAATGCACCCTCAGCAAGCTTGCTGATGAAACAAGGCAGGGAAGAGTGACTGACAGCAGCAGAAGGATGTGCTGCCATTCAGCAAGACCTGAACAAACTGGATTGTTGGGCAGAGAGGAATCTGATGAGGTTTAACAAGGGCAAATATGTAGTCCTGCACCTGAGGAGAAATAACTGTATGCATCAGTACAACTTATGGGATGACCTGCTGGAGAAGAGCTCTGCAGAGAAGGACCTGGGTGTTAGGTTGGCCATGAGCCAGCAGTGTGCCCTTGTGGTCAAGAAGGCCAATAGTATCCTGGGATGCATTAAAAAAGGCGCGGCCAGCAGGTTGAGGGAGGTGATCCTCCCCATCTACTCTGCACTAGTGAGGCCACATCTGGAATATTGTGTCCATTTCTGGGCTCCCAAGTTGAAAAAAGGCAGGGATCTTCTAGAGAGAGTCCAGAAGAGGGTGACAAAGATGATTGAGGACCTAGAGCATCTCCTATATACGGGACTCTTCAGCCTGGGACTCTTCAGTCTGGAGAACGGAAGGCTGTTTATAAATATCTTAAGTGTGTGAGTCAAGTCAATGGGGATGCACTTATTTCAGTGGCAAGCAACAATAAAATAGGTGCCAACAGGCAGAAACTAAAACACAGGAAGTTCTGTAGTAATGCAAGTAAGAACTTCTTTACTGTCAAAATGACAGAGTATTGGAACAGGCTGCCCATAGAGGTTGCAAAGCCTCCGTATCTGGAGGGCCAGAGAGATGATAAAAGGCCTGTAGCACCTCTCTTATGAGGAAGGGTTGAGTGACCTGGGTCAGACTTAAAAAAAGAATACTCAGAGAGAATCTGATCAATGTCTATTAACATGTAAGGTATGGGAGGCAAAGGGACGAGGCCAGACTTTTCTAAATGGTGTGTGGTGATAGGACAAGGGGAAATGGCCACAATCTGAAGTATAGAAAGTTCTGCACAAACGTGCATAAGAACTTCACAGTAAGGGTGACAGAGCACTGGGATGGGCTGCCCAGAGAGGTTGTGGAGTCTCCTTCTTTGGGGACATTCAAGACACGCTTGGATGCCTACCTGTGCAACCTGGTCTGGGGAGCCTGCTTTGGTAGGGGGATTGGACTTGATGATCTCTAGAGGATTGGACTTGATGATCCCTTCCAGTCCCTAAGTTCTGTGATTCTGTTTTTCTATGATTCTGTGAAATATTCAAGACCCATCTGGATGTCTACCTGTGCGAACTGCTGTAGGGACTCTGCTTTCACAGGGTGTTGGACTCGATGACAGCTTGAGGTCCCTTCCAGCCCCTACAATTCTGTGATCCTGTGATGTTTCCTCAAATTCAGAAGAGTGCAAGGCTTTAGCCCAAAGCACTACTGATTTTGTTTACTACATACTTAAGTTATGAAAGGAAGAGTTACACATTCTTACTGTGATGTGAAATAGCCTTTGCTATAAACACTGCTTTAAGTATCAGAATTGTATCTTGAGTTTTTACAGAAAGTTTTTGTGAAATTAAGCTGCTGCTGTAGTTGTAGCTAAAGGACTCACAGCTTTAGTTAAAGCATTAAAGTCTGTTTAGTTTTTTATTTCCTTTACTGCAGTCTGAGTGTTGACTTGCAAGTTAAATACTTATTTTGCTTTGCAAAGCCTTTTACCTCTAGACAAGTGTAGCAATGAAGAGTGAGCTGGCAAGTGGGCTCATGTGAGTTGCACAGAATAAAGACCAGAACCGCAAAACTGCCAGTGATTTTGCTGCAGTCTTTGAACCCTAACTGCTGTCTCCAACAGTAGGCTCAAACAAGGACAAATGCTATCTTTAAAATGTGCTAGCTACAGCACCAGTATAGGAATATTTTAGGCTGTATTGCAGCAGGGGAGCTAGCCAAGGTGGATGTCATGCCGAGACATTATGGTGACTGTGATGTACTGAGGGAGACCAAGAAATGAGTCTATCTAGGTTAGAGTGCAGCTCGCTAAAATAGCTGACAAGGCTATGTGATAAAAAACAGATACGGTCTTTTGCAAAAACACAGTTTTGTACAAAAGAATTACTGGTTGTGAAGATCAGTAATGAAAACAGGCAGGGCAGTCTGGAGTCAAAACTCAAGATAGTAGGAAAGGCAATTTCATTGTAAGTTCTTGGGGTTATCTTTAAGGTTTTTCTTTAAAAAAGTAAAAACCCCAAACCTACTTTTGAAAATGTACACTTCCTACCGCAGTGCCGGCCTTGTGTTGCTGTGATGTTCACGTGACTGGTAGTTTTAGATAAAGAGGCTGCAGTTCCACCCTGAAAGGCAGTCTTCACAAGAAGTGAAGAAGGGACAAAGAGATGTTTGAAATATGGAGCTGTACCAATTTCCTACCATGAGTTGCTCCTATTATCTCCAGTGTTTCACAAGCTTAAGCAGGGATAAGTTTCAAGAAGCTGAAGGTATGCACTGAAAGAGATTGAGATGCTAGTCTGATACGGCCCATTGCACCATCTGAAGGACTTACAGATAGTGTTAGCATGTTACTACCTACATCATTGAAATTCAGTAGGTCCTCTTTCCCTGTTTGAAGTTCTATATTCAATAACTTTTCTCAGGCACTTTGGAACTTTGCCCATCCTCCACAGGCTTTTGAAGAACTAACAGTCAGAAATTGTTTTATCTAATTCCATAATGACTCTTCAGTAAATTCCATAAGATTTGAATATATACAACTTTGAGTATTAAACCCTTTTTTAGGTTTTGTTTATCTGCTTCTTTTAAGTGCATTTTGTTTATAGTCTTAACGTAATTAACCTTTTCTGCGAAGACTGAAGTCCTAGGAATCCTGTTTTTGTCTATAGTTGGTCTCTTATTACCTTAAGGAATAAGGTAGTTTGCTGTTTTTATTTGCTGATTAGTTCTAATGGATGAGGAGGGTGATGTTTTCTGCTACTGCATTTTACTGTGTTAGCCTGTCTTAATCTTCTTTTGTTCCTCTTAGTTCCAAAATACTTTATGTCCAGCTTCAGCTTGGTAGTTCTACTACTTGGTAGTAGTTCAGTGTATAGTTCAGCCTATGTAGTAGTTCAGCTTACAGTATGTAGTAGTTCAGCATATAGTTCAGCCTGTGTAGTAGTTCAGCCTATAGTATACATCTACTGCAATTCACCCTTCTTTTTCTTTTCCATCATCTTTACATAGTTATTTAGTTTATATTCATATCATGAAAATCTTACTCTCTTTTCAAATTGAGTCAGTTTCTTGAACAAGCAGTAAGAATGTCTTCCACATCAGTGTCACAGTGCCCTTCAAAATGACCTGAGTCATCCATTCCATCACTGATTATAGCCTCTTGAAGTGTAGGTTCTAGTCTCTATCCGTTCAGCATCTAACTCAATTCAAGAAGAGACGAGAGGAAGCATCTGTGAACAAGAGGGGCAGCTAAGGAAGCAGTGCCTTACGGCTGTTCCAATTAGTCTTTGTCACTGGTTACTTAGAACCTGAGCTCTGCAGTCAAGGCTGAAATCTAGGGTGTAAGGAATGAAAAAGTCATTTTGCCTATTTCTGAGAGGCAATTTGCCATATAAAGCAAGTCAGGAGACTGAAGATAGTGGAGATAGAACTAGAATACTCTTAATTTCTACACCAGGCGGACAGACACTCTTAGATGATGGTAGATCATTGCCCCATTGTTTTATCTGTTTCCCAGAAGCAGGTTTCCATGACATCATCCTTCATTTCTTAATCTTTGATATATGCAGTTCTGTCTGTCCAGCCAGCAGGGCTCTGTTTATGAACTATGGACTACGTATGAATTTTTAAATCCATTGCATTTTAAGGGAAAGTACGAGAAGTATTCAGCAAACACATCTGTCTTGTTGGTATGAAAGCTGATTTCAAAGGTGTTGAGTGCTTTATGGGCTGGAGGTCCTATCCTGACAAATACATTGTATTTCCTTGTACCTTAAGCTCTTTCCTGAAGCACTTTTCCGGCAGGTGTCTGATAATGTTAAAGAAAAGGCACCCTGCATGAGGTGGCATTGAAGAGGATTCAGTAATGATTACAGATATATTTTTTTTCTGTACTCAGGAGGCAAGAGAGTAATGCTTGAAGTGGCAGAATCGAACTCAGAGATCTGTAAGGGGAGAAGATAAATATAGAAGTTAGGACGCAGGTTGTTGATAGACAGCTATGATTGCATGTCTTTATACAAGTATAAAGTTTCTGACACTGTAATTCTTTATTTTTTTTTTCCTAGCAGCCACAAGCACAGCCTGAAACTCATCAGCCAGTCTTTGAGGAAACTATAGGCACAAAAACAAATTTAAATCTCTTAATCTAAAAATAGTTTGTCCTGAAGGTATATATAATTGTCAAACTTGGCAAGTGTTTAGAGTCTCAGGTCTCACCAGACCCAGTATTTGTCACTGAGTGCTGTACAGTTGGTTTTGTGTTTTTTGTTTTTTTTTCCATTGGCAGTAAAGTATATAAGCAGCTTCTTGTGATATGTCAGCATGATTCTTTTATTTTGTTATGTTATTTTTTTTTAAACCAGAATCTGTTTCACCTGGTTCCTTTGCCTACAGCAATAGCTAATTTCTCTGAACACACAGCAGGAAAGTGTAACTCTTACTTAAATTGGAAGAAACTAGAACTAAAGCCTCACACTGTGTATTTGAGAGATCACCTAGGAGGGCTTGATAAAATATGTATTCTTCTTGTCTCTATCTGTTGTTATTCAGATCCAGATTCACACCCACTTGCTGCCTCTTGCAGTATCCTATTTCCCAGGCAGACAGTCTGATTTCAGTAGTATTAATGAGTCAGTTATCATAACAGCAGAGAGCGTGGCTTGTAATTTTGCACTCTTTGGAGCAGGGAGTATGGCAGCACGTTCAGTGCAGCAGGACTCTGCTGATTCAGATATTTGCATGCTTCATACTCAAACCATTGGGAAGTTTCCTCTTCAAAGAAGCATCTTCAGACAAACTACCTCCCCAGGGGATGTATAGTTTATAAAAAGCTTTAATTGGAATTTCTGTAAAATGTGAATTTGCATAACGTTCTATCTTTCCAGTCTTTTGCCTAGACAATTTAAGAGCAGAAGACCAAAACTGGCAAGACAGATGCCAACAAGAATCCTGAAACTTCAGAATTGTCTTTCTGTAGTCCAACCCAGTACTGAAATACTGCATAAAGCTGTGTATGCTTCATTCTTTGGACTAGAGATTTTAGACCGTCTTGTCAGGGTTCAGGGCGGCAAACTTTTTTTCTCCAGAACATCTTAAAAATGAAGATATACTGCTGCCGGTTCCATTTTACAGACTGACCTGCAGATTCCAGTCTTCCACTTCACAAATGGTTCATGGACTGAGGAACAATAAGTTCTCATCTTATTGCAGCCACAATTCACTGCATGATTTCGTCCCAAACTGCGCAGTGTAATCTACCTCTAGCTTATAGCTAGAGAAATCCTGCCTTGATTTCTTTCCTCTCAGAAGTGCTGTATTTATAAAAAACACAGGATTTTAGAGAAAGAAGTGATGGTTTTTGCCAGACCAACTGATATACTTGGAAGAAACAGGCAGACCACCAGTTTCTTAAGGTTGCCCACAAGCAGCAAAGCTTGTGCAGAGTGCTCATTGTGAATAGTTGTTCTGTATAATAGACCAGATCTATGCATTTAAAAGGTAAATTGTTTGTTAGTAAAGAATTGTATGCTAACAGTATAGTAGTCTGCAAACAGTAAAGTAAGGCAACTTAGCACCTCAGCTACAGTATAGGATGGAGAGAGGGGTAGCAGGATCAGAAGAGTCTTATGTGTCTCAAAATTAATTGTCCTGAGCTCCTGGCTTTTGGTTCCAATGGAGCTGGTTCTCAGTCTTACCTTTTGAAGGTACGTCTTGAATGTATTTTGAAATATAGACAAGAAACAAAATAATTGTTTAGGGAAAAGTGCTTACTAGCTTAACTATGCATTTTTCATCTCTGATTATCAGTGTGAATTCTTGCTGATGCACAGTGCTTAAGCACTTCTGGAAGAAAAAAAAAAACAGTAATTTCATCCAAAATATTGCTTCCAGTGAGAGGAACAGGCACATTTTTCAGAAACACTTTAAACTGCCACCTCCCATGAGCAAGACTGAACTCCTCATAACCTTAGACTGAGCATCAGAATGTGTATGGCATTTTTAGACACTAGGTTACAAATTTTAATGCAAATGATCAAATTTCTTTTGTATTAACAGCTTAGCTTAGAGTGGTGATATATTCAAAGATAGTTGTCCTGCTATAAACACTTGTACATCCTTACTATGTTTTTTTTGCTTGCTTTGATTTTTTTTGTTTGTTTTGTTTTTTGTTAAAACACAGCAGAGATATGATCTTAAAATTTGTCTGGATTGGTTCTTTATGGTAGATCAGCCATATACTGAAAACTGTATAACTGCAAGCTGTAGAAGAGTATGTGCCCACAGAGAAAAAAGGGAATTGGATTAATGGCTGTTTCACAAGTAGTTTGACAGTCTTCAGTGAAGTAATGCATTTTTTTTAGTGTATCACACAGTATGATGGGAAGATTGAAAAATGAATAGCTGACAGAACTGCTGAGAAAAGATAAAAAGAGATGGGCATCAGGAATTATTCATCAAACAGTATCAATATTGTACACTAATTGCCTGAAATCAGATTCTGGCATTTGAGTCACTTTCTGTTCTAGTGTTTTGGAATATCTTCTCTGCCTTTACTCAGCTCTTATTCGTTGTGAGAAAATAAAATTAACATATGTTCAGTTTGTTATCTGTATGCCTTTTCCTTGAGTAACTTTGTCTTCTTATTCTCTGACACTTTGATATGATACAATGTCCTAAAAACTTTTGGAAAATCCTTATGACTGAAATGTTTTTGGTTTTGTTTTTTTTTCTTAATATAACAAATACAACATTACAGTTCTGACAATTTGGAAACTGGTGTAGGTAATGAAGTAAATTGTTTATTTCTTGCCCCACAATTTGAATTCAAATTTGGCTTAAATTTTGAAGCTGAGCACCTTTCCTTAGAAAGACCATAGAAGTTTTATACAAAACTCTAATTGTCATATCCCATCAAAGTACCAGGAATGGAGTTAAAGGCTGTTTGGGAGTGTCATTAGGGAAGAGTACTGTACTTGATTTGAGCCACTGCTTTCAATTTCTCACCTCTGCAAGTGCCAGAATTGGTTTCTGTCTTGGAAAGTACCTGCCAGCAATGAATGATATGAACAAATGATAAAAGGAGTGTCTACATTGGAAAATATTTTTTAAATTCCACCAAGAAAATTTGTAAAGCAGTGGTGCTGTGTTAGACCTCTTAGCTGCCAGGCATGCTCGTGTAGGGAGAAACCAGAAGGGTGAAGAGCAGAGTAAGAAGAGCAGCATCTGACTGAAGGATGCAGTGCTGTTCTCATTCCCCCTCAGGCATAGCTGTGAATCGCAGCTCCCCAGGGCTCCAGTAAGCAGTTTGTAGGGAGTGGGAATCTGCAGTTTTGCAGCCAAGTGTCAAGTACTTTAGAACACTTCTTCTTTCACAGTAGAGTACAATTAGTAAGCTGTGATGTAATGTCATTAATGGGTGAGGAAGTTGCTGTCCTAACACTCAATTTGTATGCAATATCTTTTGATTTCCTTATAGACTGTTTCTAGTGTATTTTGCAAGTTATATAAACTACATGCCAATGCCTTCAAATTCAAAGTTAGCAAAACTGTGTGAGACATGCTACTAAAGGGAGAGAGGTGACAGCTCAGAGTACCAGCAAAAATTCCAGTTCTCACTGCTGTGCTATGGGATGCTTACTGCCCATGTGGAGCACAGATATTCCTACTTAATTGCATCTCTGCTGAAAGACTCTCACAAGACATGTTATGCTCCACTTATCTTTTCCTGCAGTCATTTTTTTTTATTTTATCATTTTTTGTTTATTTGTTGACATTTTGAATAACACTGCAGGATATCTGAGGATATGGTCTGGAATTTGAGTAGATACTACTGAACATGACTCCTACAAAAAAAGGCATGTCTTGTGCAAAATGAATAAAAAAGCCCCAGAATTTGCATCTGGAGAGTTGACAGAATCTTAGCTGATGTGCAGTAGCTAAAACACTAGAATATTTTGATTGAATATGGGCTGTAAAATGGTCTAAGACATGGTGCATTCTTTCATCACATTTGTTATGGGCTTGAGGACTAACAAAACTCAGGTATGATATGATACTTTGCTCTCCCTCTGTCCTTTGCTCAATGCAGCCTTCTGCTATTTAAAAAAAAAAAAAAAAAAAAAACAGTTATCATATTTTGGTCAACACTTGGCTGATAATGAGCCAACAGTGTGCCAAGGTGGCCAAGAAGGCCAATGGTATCCTGGCTTGTGTCAGAAACAGTGTTGTCAGCAGGAGTAGGGAAGTGATCATCCCTCTGTAATCAGCCCTGGCGAGGCCACACCTTGAGTACTGTGTTCAGTTTTGGGCCCTTCACTATAAGGAAGACATTGAGGCCCTGGAATGCATCCAGAGAAGGGCAACAAATCTGGTGAGGGGTCTGGAGCACAAGTCTTATGAGGAACAGCTGAGGGAATTGGGATTATTTAGTCCGGAGAAGAGGAGGTTCAGGGGAGACCTTATAGCTCTCTACAACTACCTATAAGGAGTTGTGATAAGGTTGGTTGGCCTCCTCTCCCTCATAACTAGCAATAGAACTGGAGAGAGTGGCCGCAAGTTGCACGAGGGTAGATTCAAGTTGAATGTTAGGAAAAAATATTCTCCCAGAGAGTGATCAGGTACTGGAATGAGCTGCACAGGGAGGTGGTGGAGTTATCATCCTTGAAGGTGTTAAGAAACATTTGGATGTTGTTCTGAGGGACATGATTTAGTGAAGAAATATTGGTGATATGTGGACAGTTGGACTGGATTATCTTGGTGGTCTTTTCCAACCTTGGTGATTCTATGATTCCATAATTTATTTGCCCAGCATCAGCCTCCTGAAATCCCTTGGTGCTGTGGTAGGCTGACTTGCACAACCAGGCAACTTCCAAGTATGTGTTGCAGCACATACTTGGGTCTTCAGTGCCAATGATTCAAGCTTTCCTCTTTTTCTCTTCTTTTTTTTTTATTTTTTTACCTGCTATGAAGTTTACCCACTGCACGTAGCTTAATGCAAACTTACACACAGGCTGTAGGCCAGTTTGGGTTTTAATCCGCACAAAACAGTACTGAAGAGGTAGGTCAGAAACACAGCGCCTCACTATTGCAAGCTTGAAGGAGATTGAGAGATTGAGAAAGTCTCCTAAAAAATTCAGTCAGGATCCCAAGCATTGGAGAGCAGACAGTTGCGTGTCTGAATAGCACAGAAAATAAACGTGTTACCAGTTGTCAGTTCTTAAAACATAAGCTCGAGGCAGTGTACTGTTAGGCTGAAGATGTGCAAAATTGTAATCCAAACACTGACTCCCTCGTGTCCCAGATGGTCGAGGCCTTTCCATCTGAAGTGTAAGGTAACCCGTCAGTAGAAACACGTCACTTGCTATGTGATTTTGTTTTTGTTAGGAAAATGGTGGTCAGCTGTTGCAAAGTGTCTAGCCAATTGCTCTCAGTTAAACAAGGCTAGTGGTAAAGGTGATTAATCAGCTTCTCCTTTCCCATGAGTTTATTGCATGCCGCAGCTCCTTGCAGAAACCACCATCCTTCGTCATCATTCTTCGTCGGGAAGAGGTCTACTAGACTGCCTGTGATTAGATGTGTAAAAGGAACATTATCATTCCACTAGGGTTTATGTGGTTACCCAGAAACTTGCTCACTGATAGCAGGGATAAATCTGAACCTACAAAGCGACAATGAAGTGTTACGTTATGTAAATAATCATTTAAATAGCTGCGTAAAATATCTCCGTGAGTTGTATTTCCTTCCACAGAACTTGCATAACACTAGAATTTTACTGGAACTTCACTAGAGCACACATTGCATTTGGAAAAACTACTGTTTATTTTGTGAGGAAATTCCCTCTCCTCCAATACTAACCTCAGGTTTCTGTCAGCAACTTTTCATTTTATATGGTCATTGGTAACAGTAAGGATAAAGAGGTATAATACTTACATGATAAAATGATTTTTTTTTTTTTAATCTGAATAACTGTATCTGTTTTTTTTTCTAGAGAGAAATTCTAGAACAGCAACAACGAGAGAGATATGACACAAGTTTTCATAGCATGTGTATGTTCTGTGATCAAGAATTCACGGGAAATAGGTTTGTTTATCTATCTTTTTGCTTTTAATTTATTTTTTCACATCTGCTCAGCTTTTTTGTTTATGATTTTAACATTGTCAAACCAGTTAGTGCCTAATGGTAGGAGTAGAAGCTAGAACTCTTTTGGGGTTATTGTTTAGGTATTTCTTTCAGCTGCTATTTTAAGAGGACTCTTCCCACTTTTCAGTCCTTTAATTATTCCAGTACAACTTTGTGTAATTATATGGTAAGCTGGAGATGAGAACAAAACCATTCTGAAGAGAGAGTTTTTCAGCAGTTGTGTTGGTGTTCAGAAAAGCAGTTTAAGCCAGTATGGATAATAAAAAAATACATTTATCTAGTAACACATTTTCCTGTTTATATTCACACTGGTTTGACAGTGTTTAAAGCTAGAATGAAAAAGAGAAAAGGAAAAATACAGAATCACAGAATCACAGAATGGCCCAGGTTGGAAAAGACCTCAAGGATTGTGAGTCTCCAATCCCAGTGCCACATGCAGGGCCATCAACCTCCCCATTTAATACTAGACCAGGTTGCCCAGGGCCCCATCCAATCTGGCCTTGAATGCCTCTAGGGATGGGGCATCCACAACCTCTCTGGGCAACCTGTTCCAGCACATCACCACTCTCACAGTAAAGAACTTCCCCCTGACATACAACCTAAATCTTCCCTCAACTTAAAACCATTTCCCCTTGTCCTGCTGTTACCTACACTTTCAAAGAGTTGACTTCCCTCCTGTTTGTAGGCTGCCTTTAGGTACTGAAAGGCTGCAATGAGGTCACTTTGCAGCCTTCTTTTCCCCAGGCTAGATTAGATTGAAAATAGATTGAGAATGGAGTGGTTTGCAGTACTGATCAAGTACCAGCAGAAGCTGCATTCACTTTTTTTATACACAGTTTCAGCTGGAGAAATTGAGTATTGTCCCTGAATGTTTGACTCATGGGTAGCTCTGCTAGTCTGAAAATGCAGAACCTGTGGTCATATCCCTACAGATCTTCCCAGTTTGGAGCGAGTATCCTATTTTCTTTACTGACAGATTTAGAGAACTCTAGATCATTCAGCATCCAAGATCATTGCTTTCTGCTTATTCTTGGGTCTGACAGACAGACTATGTGGTTTGAAAATTGCACTTGGACTGTGATGAGAGGAAGGTTCAGCAGTGTCTGTGCTTGGATTTTTCTCTAGTCCCTAAAAGCAGAAGATGATGAATAGAGATGTCAGACACCAAAGTAATTAACCAGTGCATTTCTATTAGAAGAATATCTTACTTTAATATTTGTTGTGTTAGTTCATGAACTAAGCGTCGTGAGACTGGTTAGTTTTACCCTACTGATGACGTGTTGTTGTGCTACTTTTGAGTGCTCTTTGTGTTGCTAGTGCTGCATGAAGCAATAGTGCTATAGAAGAGTATCACCCAAGAAACTTTTGTTAACCAGCATAGAGAAAACTAACAAATGGCTTTTTAGAATGTTTCTTAGGGCCATTGTTTGAAACGTGTTATTTGCTCATTCAAATTAATAAATGAGATTTGCTAAGAGAGGGTCAAAATAAAACTGTGTTGTAATTTTCATTAAAGGATTATATGGCATGCGTGCAGATTAGCCAGTTGAAATGTCACTTCACATACAGTAGATCTGAAGTTGAATACTTCCTGTTTGTTTGTTTGTTTGTTTTCTAGCTGTGGCAGCAATGCTATTATTGTTTATTTAATGTTGACTTTGCATTTTTAGAGCAGCTAGCATATTTTGACTGCGTAATTCTCATGTATATTCAAAAATACATAATGTTCTTTTTGAATGTCTTTTTTAGATCTGTCCTTCTCAATCATATGGCAAGAGAGCATGCTTTTAACATTGGGCTGCCAGATAACATTGTGAATTGCTACGAGTTTTTGGCTGTATTACAGGAGAAGCTTGACAAGTAGGTTTGTTTTTCATTGTTATTGTATTTAAATGGACTTGAGTGATATTTCATTTAACCTTGGAATTAAGTTGGGTTTAAATTAATTCAGTATTCATGGCTAGTCAAGAAGAAACTAAAAGAGAATGTAAGTTTTGCATGGTTATCTTAGAACACCTTGATTTATCAAAAGCTAATTCATAATACTTTGTAGGACATGTTGGCTGGAATAATAGTTACAGGTAGTGCTTTAGTTATTATGTGTTACAGTTTCCACTGACGTCAATAGTAGCATGCACCTTTTCCTCATAACTGCTAGTCAGTGATCTTCTTTATCACTGTAACCATATTTTTGTTAAACATCTCTTTAATCACTTAATATAGAGTTCTTGTGCCAATGATCTCTTTTATATAAGTAAATATGTATCAGTAATATGTGAGATGTTTGGTCTGTGCATTTGCTACTGCTTTCAGAGTATATCCCAGAGCAGAAGGGGAAGGCCAATCAATGTACATGCTGATTCAGAAGCATGTAAATCTGAGATGGCTGAAGAAGTTAAAAAGAGAAGAACTCCTTCGGGAGAAGAACTTTGATAGCAAAGACCAACAAACAGTTAACTTTGATTTTTTTTTTCAGGTTTATGTGTGCCCTTTATGGATTTAATAAATGGGACAGGCAATATGAAGTATGCCACTAATATAAATTGGGCTCTAGCAAAGCATGTACTTCCTTAAGACTGAAACTGCTGCTTTAAGAAGCCTACTAGATTTTAATACAATCTGTAACTAAAGATTCTAGGAGAAATTTGCATAAATCTTAAACTTCAAAATTAACAGCAACAGAACAGGGATTTGTGAAAACTGTAATATGGACATTAGATTAAGTACCCTTCCAGATGAATTTAGGATCCTTGGCACATACTTCTGCAAAAAAGAAAAAGAGATTCAAAGCACAGAAATGGCAGTGGTGATCCCTAATTTACAGTCTTTGGCCTATCAAAGAACATGCAGTCATGACAGATACAGGTAAAATCCCTCTAGAAATGAAGATATTTTTAAAATATCTTTTATGCTATGATTAGTGCTTCCTAATACAGCTCCGTATACGATACCGATGAATCACAGCTTTACTGTTTATCAGGAGGAGTTCGGAGTATCATTTGGATGGAGGTTTTTGAAAGTCAGCTAAGTCTGTAGTTAATACGCACACTCAAGTTCCTTCCAAAGCAATGAAAAACCACTCTTCTCCTACTGCTAAGAATAGACTTAATAGTTCTGCTAGTAGAATAGTACCTGAAAATACTTTCTAGAGCAGAAAAGTCTCATTTTAGACAACCATGACTACATTGTATATACTGGGAAAAAGCATTACATACATTTCCTGGGAATGCCTTACACAAGCAGATCATACTTTAATTGTTAGCAGATAGAAGTAAGCTGATTTTAAAACATATTTTCTGCCCTCAGACCTACAATCCATCAGCAAGGCACTAGTCAGATTTTTAGACTGCAAGTACAATTAGAACTACAAATTTCTTGAATAGCCTAAACTTCACAACAATTCTTGAAGGCTTTCTTTTACTGCTATAAGATAAAATGATTGGCTCAAATGTAATTAAACTTGGAATCCTACTACATTGCTTTCAGCCTCTCAATGTAATTCATTATTTCTCCATTAGGAATTTCAATGGTTCAACAATTCTAGCGCTGTACCCACTTTGTTCATGGTCATGGCCATGAGCACCCACCTGGTATTCTGTTATTTATGAGCTGTCCAGTTCAGGGAACGGTCACATCGAGGCCGACTGTGGTTCTTAAGGCTGAGAAAGACTTCAGTTCAGTGTATCCATCACAACTATATAGAAGTTCAAGATCTACAACCATTAAACAAGGACATTCCTGTAACCTCAGTGCTCAGCTGTTTCTCTGCTGGAAAAAAAAATGGCTGTTGTCTATTATCTATCTATGGATAGATGTCCATTTAGACTAAAGTGCAGATTAGTCTCCTCATAGTCCACTGTCTGAGAAGAGAGACTACTTAATGCTGTCTAGGCTCAACTTCAGGTACCAGTTGATACTTTAGGAGGGAACAATTCTTTTATAGTACTCTGCTTGCAATAAAGAATTTAAGACAGTGGATATAATTCTCTTGTGTTTGCACTGGAGGACATACTGTAGTAAAGTTTCCATTTGTTAATGAATATTTTCAGTTTCTTAAGTAACATATAAATGTAGAAATGTAAGTATATAAATAAGAATATAAGTACAGATATATAAAGTGTGAATAGTATTAATGAATTTGATTTGTCAGGATTACAAAGCCTATTGATCACCCTGGCAAACATTTTTTCAGCCACCGTCCTGGGTTAGATGTCTAAAGCTCTGTTTAGCTAGTTTAAATTGCTCTTAAAGATATGTGGCACATTCAGGATTGTTGTTGTTTTGTTTTTTTCTTCCTAAATTTCAGTGCAACAATTACTCATGGGTTGGATTCCAGGGTAAAGGCATTCCAAGCATACATTTCTTAACCGATCAGTAGCCCTCCCATGTCCTGCTGGGGTGATTTTGGTAAAGCAGCCTTTTCCCTCATTTTACTTGCGAAGCAAACAGTAAACTTTTTTATTATCTGTGCTTTCATTTTCAGTAGTTTTTGTTAGGTGCTGTGTTACCTGCATGTATGATGACTCTTCTATGATCCAAGATGAGGTTTTTTGCAAATAAACTAATTTTCCTTTTCATTTAGCTTGCTTTCAGAATTAGTCTTACTGTATACATCTCCATCTTACTTAAGGGTATTATCTTGTACTGTTTTTAATGTGTTGACCTGTTTACCTTTTTGTTTTAGTTTGCAGTGTTTGTACTGTGAAAAAGTCTTCAGAGACAAAAACACACTTAAAGATCACATGAGAAAGAAGCAACATCGCAGAATCAATGCCAAAAACAAAGAATATGACAGATTTTATATCATTAATTACTTGGTAAGAGGTTCTATAAATCAACTAAAGAGCTGCAGACAATGTCTTGTTAAAAATGAGTAATTGCATTTCAGCAATTAGTAAAAAGGTCAAAAATCATGTCAAGGACTCTTAAGAAATATGCTCATTTATGGTATGATAATCTGGATAATTGTTAAACTAAGAAATGGTAAACATTTGTTGTTGAGAATTGATTCTGAGAGATGCAAAAATGCAGCTTGAAGAGATGCTAATCATCATGTCATTAGTGCTCAGTCTTTGCTTTAAGTATCAGAAGGGAAAATGAGATAGAGTAATGAAATAAATGCAGATCTAACTTGAATGCTATTGGTTTTGAGCTTGTTTTCTACAAACCTTAGTCTGGAAGTGCTCTTCAGAGTATAAATTAGATGCAAAGAGGAGGAAAATGAAAGATATGGAGATGAAAGAAAAAGTTTTTGCTCTTAGCCTCCAGGTAGATGTATGCTTTTAGGTAATACTGTTTTTTATCTCACATCCGTGAGAGTGTGTATGCATGTGTGTAGCAAATTTTCACTTGCTGTCTTCAGCTCTTGAATATAAGAGATGCTTCAAAAGCTTCTGCACTCTCCTGGAAATAACTATATTTCACCTGAACTAGTCTGTGTGCCACCTGCATGTATTAATACCCAGGTTATAAATGAATTTTTCAGGCACCTTTGACTGTTTTACCTTCTCTTTCCATTTAATCTCTCCTTGGGTTTTACTCCAATCAAGAAGTTGGATATTTAAAGCTCTGCCAAATTCCTCCTACCTTAGGTGGAGTGAATTCCCTTTGTGATCCTGTATATCTTCCTTCTAAAGATCAGTGATCTGAAACTTTTATTTTCCTTTCCAGAAACGTGAATGCCACTTTAAAAACTTTAAACTTGCTTTAAAAACTGATCTATATTTGCTACATAGTGGTGAAAAGGTTATGAAGTTCTGCATATTGGATGTTCTCAGCTTCTCAATGGAACTTAGTCACTTCTTCCTTGAAAGTTAACAGACTCAAATTTAATGTTTTAATTGTTTTAAGTGATTTTAATAGCTTTATTCTTTTCTATTAGTTCTGTAGTCTTATGTTTGCAGAATGCAGCATCCTCTTTAAAATCCTTTCCATCTCAACTTTGCATTTCAGTTCAGCTTTGCATCTGTTCCAGCTTTGATCAGGAAATTGAACCAGAAGCACAGAGAACTGTGTGATATGCATTCAGAAATTTTAGAGACAGTCAGAGAGGTTATAACATCACAGAGGATACAGTGGGCTATCCCATGTTCATAATCAGAATAGCCTAGAGTCAATACAACAAGATTAATGTTCGTATATCTAACCTCTTTTCCCATTCTTCCCACTTGCTCCAAAGCAAGTGACCTTGTCCATGCTGTCTACTGAGAATGATCTGTGCCCTATACACTTCCTGAACCATGTCTCAGTATTCTTTGAGTAGTGCTTTTGGCATGGCCACTGAGCATTCAAACAGCATGGGCAGTCACAGAACTGGACAGAACAATGCCAGGGAGGTGGTGGAGTCACTGTCCCTAGCAGTGTTCAAGAGGCATCTGGATGAGGAGCTATGAGATATGGCTTAGTGGCTTGTGATAGCAGTGGTAATGGGAGGACAGGTGGACTGGATGATCTTGTAGGTCCTTTCCAACCTTGTGATTCCATGATTCTAGGACAAGGCTCAAGCCAGTGCCCTGGACCTCTGTAGTTATTGTTGGGATTCTGGGCAGGACTTTGCAGAGTGTCTTCTTAAACCAGCCTGAACCAATTCAGATATTGCCTATTTATTGACATAACTTAGAGACATATTTTTCACATCTTTGACATTACAGAGAGAGGACAGCAAATGTCATTCTAATCAAAAACGTCAATCCACCAACATGTTTAAAATTAGCTGGAGACTGCATGTGCAAGGTTTCTGAGGGTGAGCTTCTTGTGCAGCTTCTGGGACACACTCTCAATGATCACAATTTCTTCTCTGACTGTGTACACACTGCTGCAGCCATAATTTTTTTTTTTGCACACATTTTGTCTTTCACTGCATTCTACACAGCAGATTGTTTCTACTCTGTTTCTGATCCTTCAAAATGTCTCCATCAGGATTTTTGACATTTCTTCTTTTAAATAAGGGATTTTTTTTAAATAAAACAAATGAAAAACTCTGCCTTAAACATTTACAGAATAGCTCACTATACAGTATGTATTTGCACACTGTTAACATGGGACCAAATTTTTCGTTAACGCGAAAATGTTAGAATTGTCTTATGTTGTATAAAGCATGTGTTCTCAAAATAGCTTTTGGTAAACCCTTTATTTTTGCACAAAGTAGGAAAAGAAATTAATGGGAAGAACCTTAATTTGTTCACTGAGGGCTCAGTAGGTTGGCCTTATACATAAGGAGAAATACCATTATTATCTACTGCTATCACACTATATTTAGTGTACAGTAGACTAAATTAATATAAGACTTTTTTTCAATCTTCAAAAATTCATTGAATTCTGGATGTTATGCAGAGTGTGTTTTCTAATGACTTGAAGTCATTTTAGTTCCTCTCCCCAAGCTCCTCACACTTTACTGCAGGATTTTCTTTTCTGATGAATACTATCAACCTTCACTGACCTCTCAAGAAGTCTTAAAGATCCATTCTTCCCATTGCTCCAAATGTGCAGGGGAATTATGCAGTTTCACACATACAGACTTGAACTGACAGATATACTTTCAATATTTACTAAAGATTTAATCTTGACCAAAAGATTTAAACTTACAGTTTATTTATTTTTTGTATGTTTTTACAGAACAGTTTGAGTTTGGGAGTGTAATAAAGATCTTCCCTTCTGCCTGTTTGGTCCTGTTTCTTTTCGTCATAAAGACACTGTGAGACTAAGTAGGTCTCTAATGATAAACATCAGTCTTATGCAGTTTGCTTTTAGGATGTGTTCCAAAAGCTTTTTTATCAACAACTGAATCTTAACCTATTTAAATAGATAATTATTTAGTGCAAGCATCTTACAGAGACCTTTTTAAGCATCTAAATTTTTAAAAGTTGTATATATGTTAATGTGCTTTTTTTTTTCCATTGTATATTATCTTCACCAAGCACTGTGTAAAATAGTCTTTTTAAGCCAGAACTGGCAATTGCCTTTATTTTGCACTGAGGGGTTTTAAAACCTTTTTGTTCAGATGTTCTGAGAATGCTCACTGCATTGCCTTACAGTCTTCTGGACGGTGCTTACCAGTGTTTTTAAGTTGATGGCAAAACTCCCATTGACTTCTTCTAGAACAGTAGGCTTTCCCTTCATTCTTTCTGCCCATCCACTCAACTATTCTTTTTACTTGAGGTTTTAGTAAAGTTATGAGAATATGTTTTCATAAGAAAAGTTACATTTTTTGTATGTCAGTAATTCATTCTCCAAAATTTTCTATTTGGTATAGCAATGATTAATATTGCAAATTCTTTTGTAAATGTTTTGGTATTCTGAGATTTTTTATGACTTCTGTCATGACCCACAAACTGCTTTGATTTATCTACCCCATATTATCCATATTATCCATTCTTTTGCTCACAGGTCAGTGTAAAGATACTGTATTACATCTTACGGTTAGTAAGAATAGAAGGGTTTTTTTGTCACGTGCATATGGCATAGATTTATTTCATAAGTATCAAAAGTTAATTACTAGGTACTTACTGAGTTAGAATGGGAGCTTTGCAATGATGCAAATGACTCAAAAGGCACTGGTGTCACTTCCACAGTGGATTTGGAGACCTTTTTTTGGTATTGCATAAGTATAAAAGATGATATCAGTCCTATTCCAAAATGCTTGAATTATAAATTGGAGGAAAAAAAAAAATCAGGCTGAAGAACTGAGCAGCAGTGCATCTCACAGATATGTTTGGGTTACTTTATTTTCCTCTTCTCCAAAAAAACTTCCTACCTAGTTTTGTCTCTATGCCTTTCTTAGCCTCCGTCCCCGAGAGTCATCTTGTACCAAAGACAACTAAAAATAGGGAAGGAAGAACTCTGGAGTATATGATACGTGCTGGGAGTCAGAAAAGAACAAGGCAGTAGTAAAACTCTCCTGTTCCATCCCAGAAAACTGAGGCAGACCTAAACTGAGGCCTTCCTTTGTGTGTTTGAGAGATGGTCACTGTCAGCACTTTAAGCATAGAGTATGTGTTGTAGTAGATGATGATGTTTATTTGCAAATTGTCTAATGGCACTTACCTGTAGTAATGTAACATCACCACAACAAATGTGCATATGACTGAGTTAGCTGAAAATGCTACCTATCACCTACTAGAAAATCTGTTTTCCAAAAGGCTTTACTTTTCATCTTTGATATTTTCTTATTGCCAAGCCCTGAGTCATCATTATTAGCTGTTGCTAAAGAGGGAAAGGAAGAGCTATGGGGGTTACTATATATATTTAGCCTGTTCTGACTTAAGTAGTGCACATTTTGTAAAAAAATAAATGGAAAACCTCCTTCAGTTGGTGATAGTTCCAAGTCTTCATAAAATGTGCATGTTCATTTCTCTTCAAGGAGAGATGCAATCACCAAGGAGGAAACAGTTCATGTTAAATTGAATCCAGTGTCTATTAACTAATGATGGAGTAAGCCTTTTTATGATAAAGCATTACTAAATTCTGCAGCAATATAAAGCAAATCAGATGATCATAATAAGGCAGGTGAGAAAAAGGGTATGGGGAAGTTTGCAGGGAAAGCAGCAGCTATTTGGATTTTCTGAGCTTCCCAGGCCTGCATGTCTATTTGCATGTAGTTCAGTAATTGCTGTTTGGGGAAAAATGCTTGAGATAGCAGCTGCCTGCCTGATTTCTTCCATTTCAACACTGCTCATGTTGGGGTATATTGCCTCAGTGAAGCATGCTGGCTGTCTCCCAGCAGAACCCTTGAAGCTCTGCTCAAGTTGAGGAGATAAAGTGCTGGGGAGGCAGTTAATCTCTGTACATTTAGACTTCATTTTAGAAGTGGAAATTCTCAAACCACACCCATTTGCATGCTCTCCTCATTCATCTGCAGGGCCCTCATCACCATAAGGTATGCAGCATGTATTCAAGAAGTAGTTGGTTTTACTTGGATATATAGCAAGGCCTTTAGTTCTTTTAGTCATGCATTTTCTATTTAAACTATAAAAATGTCAAGTCTAGGGGTTTTTTTTGTTCAGGTTTTGTTAAAAATTTCTTAGGAATCTCTAGAGATGTTACTGAGAGCTCTTGCATCTCAGATGAAAGAGCAAGGGAACTTGAATATATAACAAAGCACCCTTGGTCCCAAATGCTTATCAAGCTGTAATGCTTTAAAAAGGATTGAAAGCTTTAAAAATCTTCCGAAGAACTCTTTCCCATCCAATTGCTCAGTTCTGTATTTTGACACTTTCATCATCATGTCCCTAGTTATCCATTTACCTTGGAATTTTCCATTGATACAAGTTCTGAATAGCTTTTTCCTTTTGCCTTTTTCTCTCCTCTGAATACAAGTAGATAAGGGAAACAGACTTCTTACAAGGTCCTTTACTGGCTTCTTTGCAGAAATACCATAAAGAAACAGCGACTAACAAAGCATGTGCATAGTTCTTTCCCCCTTTCACCTTTAATTAAAAGTTGAAGCTTAATATTGGCTTCTGTTTTGAATATGCTTTTTTGTGAATATACACTCCAAGCTGCTAAGGGAACAACTGTGAGCATTCTTCCTTTTGCAGTGGTTATGAGCTGGTATCCTCTCATTAAGGTGTTAACATTAGAAGCCATAGGAAGCTAGTGTACAGCTGTGAGAACATGTGGTGAGATGTGTTAATGGCTTCATGTTATCTCATGGTAATGGTGACATTAATGAGTCTCCCTCGTAACTCAGAGAGTTTGCACACTACCATGTAGCATCCCTGAATTAATTACTGAATTTTCATTCTGTAATCTATAATGGCATTATGTTTAGAGCTGTCTAGAGACATTTGTGTATCATTTATCTGATAGACAGTAACAGCTTTGAAAATTCTCATTAAATTGTTAAATGATGGATATCTTTTCATTGTTTCTCCAAACAACCATTAAGACACTAATAACAATTGCTACTAAGGATTTTATTACATATATTTATTAGATAGTTATTGGAATCAAATAAATGAAAGAACGACCTTTTTATTTGCCACCTTTCCTTGTTGGAGATGAGACCATCCACTGTGATCTTTGTGAGCACCTCACAGCCATGAAAGGCACAAATTCAGAAGCACTATTTCAGTACTGGTTAGTTGGCTCTGGTTTACTTTCAAAGGCAGGAAGAACCTGTCAGTGGAAAGAAAAACACTAGCTAAAGATCACTGCTGGTACTTCAGCTCTTTATTGTCTGTTATTTATATCGCAGTCATGCTGAGATGGCCTGCCATTGTGCTGTAGCTTCACAAAAGTATGGCGATGGCTGAAGATCTTTTAAGTATAAATAAACAGTACAGAGGGTGAAAGGAAGGACAGACCATTGTGAGTAGGTATGCTTACATTGAGCAAGCGTGGTGGCAAACAGAACAGTGTTAGCATAGCTTCCTTAGGAACTAACTAGTAGTATTGCAACACTGGCTTTGCACACTGCTTGGATGCTCTTCTTGGGAGCTCCATGCTAAATCACCTTCTTCCCAGATGCAGGTGGGGAATGTCCCACTAAAAGATAATACAAATTCTTATTTTAAGTTATTACTAAGGCAATGCTGTATGACTGCCTTTAACTCACAGAAATACCATGACCTCCCAAATATTCATTCATTTGATACGTAAAATGTGGTGTGAGTCAATAAATGTTTTATTTTTCCTTTTCTTCTTTTTTCCCCAGGAATTTGGAAAGTCCTGGGAGGAAGTGCAGTCAGAGGATGATCGGGAATTACTAGATAACCTTGAGGAGTAAGAGCTATTTGTGTGCCCTTATAAAGAACTGTAAGAGCATTACTGTTGAAAGCAGTTACAGGAAAAATGCTGTGCATAGTTAGTACACAGTTAAAATTCATTTAAGCCAGTGTAATCAACTCCAAATTGTTTTCATCAAAGGCATTTCTCCACAATGAGGGCTATAAATTTTGTACTTCAACCACAAGCCTATTTGTTAATTTACATATAGCTCCACCAGCACCTTTTAGGTTTTACAGTAATGTAGGCAAAACCTTTTATTTTGTACTTAAAAGTGAACTGGATTTTCTCAGATTTAAAATTAAGAGTAAGTTTGAAGTGAATTTGTCGGTGGTGCTGACTGAGGACAAAATCTGCCTCTCCTCTGTGCTCTTCTGGGCTCCAGGCCATCTGATTACTACAAAGGTGTTATCCTTGACTGCAGAGATTTGGATAAACAAGGAGTGGTTTGTGGGCACCAGGCTCCCTGACCTTCCTTAAGCTTAATTCTGTTGCTTAAAAACTGAGTACAATCATGTTTTCATCTCTAAGCAGTATTGTGAATCTTAACAGACGAGTGCTGGTATTTATTCTCTGCATGCATATCTAAATGTGGCATAACTGAGTGTCTCTTTCAGAAATAATATTTGATGAATAAATATCAGACTGATTAAAATGTGTGTGATGCTTGTATCTGTGGCTAACATATTGAAAGACTAGAAAAGTTTGAAAGACCTTATAAAAATAAATTCTGAAAGCAATAGTTTATAACTTGCCAAGCTGATTAGAAACCGAAGTTGAGACCCTGACAGTAGTGGAGGGAAGTTCAAGCACGATGTACTGCCTGCCTGCACAGGAGGTACCCAGCAATAATTGCTCTGTTATTCTCAAATTTCCAGGGGTTTTTTTTTTAGACAGAAAACTAGTTTCTAATCATATATTTAGCTGTAAATCCATACTTTTCCACTCCTTCAAAGTATTTTGTTTCTTTGGATTTATTGTGCCGTGAAAGCAGAATCTGTAGTGCTTTTTCACAGAATGTCTCTTCTCTTTTCCATAATTAAATGATTTTTTTTTTTTTTTTTAATTCTTAATCATAAGAGACTGGTCTGACTGGGAAGAGCACCCTGTGTGTGCAGTTTGCCTGTTCTGTGAACAACAAGCAGACACCACAGAAAAGCTGCATCTTCACATGCAGGTAAGCCTTGTGGTGATGGTTTCATACTGATGCTTCACCACACCATTCTCTCATTTCCCCCTCTTCAAAAACATAGGGGGAGAAAATACATTGGAAAAGGGCTCAAGATGAGGATATAGAATCACTCACCAATTACCATCATGGGCAAAACAGCCTCAGCATAGGGAGATGAATATTATTGCTTGTTGCTAACAGGCTGAAGCAGTTAGAAACTGAAACAAACTAAAAACACCTTCCCCAGCCCTACATCCTCTTCTGCTCCTCCTCCCAAGTGGTGCAGGGGAATGGGGGCTGCACTCAGTCTGTATTGCTTCTGTGGTCTCCTCCACATTAACCAAGTACTCTAAATATCAGTTCTTCCATCACTTTTGAATTCAAAAGTGGGATTGTAGCATCTTTGTTTGATGCTATCAGTTCAGCTGTTTAACTCTTTCTTTAGTGCAGAACTAAGGCATTGCATCTGTAGCATCTACATCTACAGTATTCAGTTTTACAATGAGACAATGAATAGCTGGTACTTGTAACTATGTAGACTGATACAGACAATAAAAAGGTGGGATTTTTAATATTAAAGTGGCTTAATGATTTAATAAGTTTGATGGTTAGCATCCGTGTTTCAGTTTTAATGCACTATCTAACAAGAGCATTGCTGTTCAAGAGAATATGAATGTTTCTGATGAGAGAAAACATTTGGGGGGTTATACCATGCATTAATGTCTGCATATGTCTGTGTCAGTCTATGAGAAGCTGTGTTTAATATGAACTAGTTGAAATAGCAGAAATTAGATTTTTTTGTTCTTCTTTTTTTTCTCCAGAAATCACATGGATTTGACTTTCATAAAATAAAATCAGAGCTTGGTGAGTAAGAGATGCTGTACTTGTCAGCATTTGCTGTTAGTCTGAAGAAAACCACATCATAAGAATATTGGAAAGCAACTGTATCAATTTGATTTCTGTTTGGGCATCTAACTTTTCCATTACAGATACTGTTTCAGCTGGCTTACAAAAGACAGCCAAACCACTATTTTTCTGAAACTGTTGTTAGTGCCAAGGATGTATGCTATTTTCTGTACAACCATTGGATTCTTTCAGAGTAGCCCCTACAAATAGCCATTCTATAAGTCTCATGGCTGGCTGCTGCAGCCTTGGAATAATCATTACTATTAAGATGATTATTATGCCTGTTAAGACTTGCTTGCAGCTTAGGAGGCTGGGTTCTCAGCTTTGTTTGGCCAGTGTTTGCATTCTGTAGACTAAGAGGAGGGAAGCTGTAATTTTTACAGTAAAATAAGAACTGGTTCCCCTTTGTCTAAGAAGAAACATTTGTTCAGTTAGTTTGCAGTACTGGTCTTCAGTAACCCTTATCAACCTTTATGTTTAAATCATAAAAAGCATTCGTAATTTAAATTTTATCTCTTAAGTACTGATTTGCTGCCGTTTCTCTTAGGTCTAAACTTTTATCAGCAAGTGAAGCTAGTGAACTTCATAAGGAGAGAAATCCATCAATGCCGTTGTTACAGCTGCCAGGAGAAATTTCAGTCTAAAGGAGGATTGATAAGTCATATGCAAGAGACAAAACACATTACATTCCTGCCAGCCAGGTCTACCTGGGACCAACCACAGTAAGGGGAAACATCTTTCTTCCAGTATTTATACTGCTACTTGATAATGTCTGTAAAGCAGTAAAGTTCTGGTTTTTATCAGTGCTACAGTGCTCAGAGCTCAGATAATAAGTTGTGTCAAAACGGCTCAGAATTAGAAATCTCTATTCAGTCTAAAGCTAAAATAAACATGGGGTCCTGCTCTTTTAGTTGCATGCTGGATTCAGTGTCACCACGAGTTGTGTCTGCACTGTCAGGTTAGTATGCAAGAGAAGTTCCTTGCTGCGAAGTAGTCTTTTGTGTGTGTTTGCTGTGTCTGGCATGTATGTCACTGATAGTAGAGATATGCTGTGGATACACAGAAACACTAGAAACAAATCAAACCCCTTCTTTTGCACATCTAATGGAGATATATGTATAGTATATACCTAATTTGAGCTCTTTACATGAGATTTTTTCTGTAGCAAGTGGAGAGGGAGCATAACATATCACTGATTCAGATTGCAAGCAGGCTTCACAAACCTAGGGGGTGATGCCACAGGGACTGTTCTCACTTTAAAAACCTCAATTCAGTGTTTGGTGTGGGACAGATCTGGATCTGTGGCTTCAGTCATGACTGAGTGGGGAAGAAATACTGGGAAGGCTTGTTGCTGTCTCTTCTGTATAACTTCTAAGGTGCATGTGTCTGCTGATTTTTTGAGCATGCTTGCTTAGTCGTTGCAGACAACCAGACTTTCTCATTTTTCTTTTTTTTTTCTTTTAATTTAATCTCATAAAATAAGTCCAGCCTACTTGAACCAGAATATGTGTCTATCTAGTAATATTCTATTCTATCACACCTTGTTGCTTGTAGGTATTATTTTCCTACTTATGAAAATGATACACTCCTCTGTACACTGTCAGACAGTGAAGATCTGAAACCTGAGGATCAAAGCGAAGATGTCCCTGTTGTAAGTGAAGATATATCCAGTCTAAAAGCTCTCAAACAGAGCAGCATTTTAAACCAGCTACTGTGTGAAGAGATTGGCAGCCATGATAAAAGTTGACCTTGAATGATCTTTGAGTGTTTCTCCTGGAATACAAAAAATACATTCTTTCATTCATATTGAAATATGGTGTATGTGTTGTCTCTGGGCAAATATTACATGTATGGGAATGCTAAATAAAATTTACATGTAAACTTTTTTGGTTTTATCTTCCTTTAGCTTACAGCTTTGTTTTAAAATAACTGCTGGATTTTGTGCTTGGTTCTTAGAATATTCCTGGTATTATTCACAAATAGGATTTTTATTCTACTCTTTCTGAATCTGTCAGAATCAAAGTGCCACTTTAAGGCCATCTTGTAAAAGACATGAACAATTGAGGCAACATGTCTTCATACATGAGCCAATCCATTTTAACTCTTGTTCTGTTACATAAAGCATATTTTGCTGTTTTTAAACTTAGGCTTCTTCAAAGTGAATGTGGACCTGCATAGCTCTATTATTCATTATTACTATGTAAGATACATAGCTCCTGTTCTTAAAACTTTACTTCAGTAAAGCTCTCTCTGGCTCATGGATATCTGACTGCATGGAATGCTGCCAATCTGAAGCCTAAAAATGTATTGGAAAATTTCAATCTTGGTAGAATCAAAAATCCACAGCCTTTAAAGTAGACTTCTTGTATGGTCATGAACTGAGATACCACTATTTAGATTGTAGACACATAAATCCAGATTAAATCCTCAGAATCTTTATTCAGCTGTCCATTAAAGTTTCCATATTTACTTTAAGACAGAACTTAAAAGTTCCACAAGTTACAAAAGGTCTTCAGCATGTTCAGAAACACCCCAGTGTTAATAGAGCAAAGCAGCTCATAGCATAGCTCACAGCATTGGATGATCAAAACGAGGTATTCCTGCCTCCATTTTTCCTCTTCAAATTTTATTTAAAGTAGTTCCAGAGTTCAGGTTTGGCTTCCTATAAAATGCATAACTGCTTTCAAAACTGGTAGCGCGTTCCTTTTTCTTCATTAGTGCAATGTGTGTGAGTCTTAGCGCAGTGCCCTTCCCTGCCTGAGAAGATTCAAAGGCATAGTTTTACCTTTGCACACTTCCCTTTACCTGAAATAGATCGCTGTCAATAAGAGTTATTATTTGTCGTTATATGGTGATTGAGAATGAGATAGCAATCCCTAGGAGCAGGAGCTAAACCTCAAATCTTTATGCATGTTCTGGTAAGCTTCCATATCTAGCCTAATTCACCCTGCAACATATTTGGATCAGTTTCTTTTAACTTGTAGTGAACTTGCATTCTCCTGGCATTACTCATCACACACTGGCACTTCTTTTTGCTTTCCCTTTCTTATTTGCTCTTAGGCCCAGGTGCTCCAGAGGTAAATTACAGCAACAAGATACTGAAAATGTATTGTGAAAGTCAGAGCAGCCTCCTAACTGCACAGTCAAGCAGGCATAGAAGCGATTTCTCACTCTGTCAAGACAAAATGAGATAGAAGTGGATCAGCAGGTGCTGAGAGTACAGGCAAAGGAAGGGAGCAGGTGTAGTCACATATCTGCATTGGCTTTGATTAAACTATTTGGGGGTTTGGGTTTTTTTTGTTTGGTTGGCTGGTGGTTTAACTGGAACATCTGACTGTCTAAAATAAGCTGTACTCTGTACTTCTTGTAATTATATTAATGTCAGGTAGTGATTGGCTGTTGCTGTTGATTTTTTTTTCTTTTAAATAGTTTTCTTCCAAAGCAGTTACTGTTCTTCCTAAATTAGAAATTGATTTCATTAACAATATGAGTGTTGAGCAGTGTTAAAAATCAGTGAGGGAACTATGGGTAAATCAGCAGCCCATGGATGTGTTTTATGGCACGTCCATCTCAGAAGGGCACACTAAGGGAAAGATAAAATTTTATTGATATATCATAAAGTGAAATTGCAAAATGTTTCCTAATCAAGAGAAATGTCATGCTGAGTCACTCAAGTTTCTACGAAGTGAAATCAAGACTATTAGCAATATGAAATTATTTTTCCTGCTTCTAACAGAAATCTGATTTTTGTGGTTTTTCAGGGTAGAATTAAGAAAGGATGTCAAGAGGTATTTTATAAATAATATGGATTGCTTGACTTTGAGTAGAGCAGTAAAGGTACATGTGAAAAAATGAACAGCAGTGTGTAATTTCACTGAACATGGAACATGAGGAATCAGGTTAGAGCTGACCTTGTTACTTCAAGTATGCATAGTGGGCAACGAATTAGTTTAGTAAGTTCAAAAAGTCAGGATACAGTTTCTGGATTAAAAATTCAGCATCTTCACTTAGCATGATGATGCTTCTACTTGGGTTTTGCTAGAGCATACTGTCTTTATATGATGACCACAATTTTCCCAGAGGATACTTGTCTTCTATCTCAAACACCCAAATCAGTGTCTGTTTTAAATCTGGAGTAATCTTGCCACTAGATAGAGGACACAGCTAAGATTGCAGACAGTGACACTCAGCTATTACATGAACAAATACATACTTTTAACACAGAAGTATTTTTGGAAGTCTAACCTGTCCTTCAGCTTAGCAAGTCTCATTCCTCAATTTCCTCATTCCTTGACAGAAGCATTAAAAGAACAGTTCTGCTGTAAGCCATGGAATTAACCAAGTTGGGTTGGCAACTGGGCTTTTTACAGTCAAATTAGAAGAATGAGTGGTGCTGATTGGTATGAGAAAAAGCTACACTGGTGAAATTCCAACACACATTTCGTAACACAATACTTCCTCTTAGCTTAGATCCTCACTCCATATGCATATCCCTTTGCTTTATCTAAAGGTGTCCTCTTGTTCAGAAGAGTAAAAGGAGGTTTGTGTCCTGGTGACCAGTGATTTCTCCTGCTCACTTTACAAGCACCTTAATTATGTCTCTGTTACTCTTCCACACACAATTTACTCTGACAGTTCTGTGCAGACTTGATTTTTCTTAACGAGTCATTGGTCACTGACTTTCATTTAAAACACTGAGTGTTTTCAGTTCCTGTATTACATTTGTCTGGCATGCTGTGAAAGAACTGTCAGTGGCTGCTCTCAGCTGCCTAACCAGTAAGCCACGTGTGAAACTCTGACGAAGGTCTCTGCAATGCCTCTCTGCTGCTGTCATCTCTCAGTTCCATCACTGACTGAATCCTGGAGAGATCAGTACTGGTAAGTGAGATTATGTTGTCCAGAGAAATTTTTAGCTGCCTCTAACGTGAGTTTACAGTTTCTTTTCTCCAACTCTTGCTCATGAAGATACAGATAATAGGTTACAAATTGCCAGGTTACCCATTAGTTGTAATTACATTTGATATTTGGAATCCACGATCAATATATGAAGAGTGGGGTAATTTAAAATACTTACAATCAAAAATATATCAGTCTTCACTGTATTAATTTAGATAGAAACAAAAGCATCTTCTTGCTACAAATGTTTTTTGGAACACAATTCTCCACCTGGTTTACCATCCAGGGATCGAGGAGCTGCGGTGTGTAGATGATGTACAAACCTATTGTCTAAACTTCTGTTAGAAAAAATCATCGTAGTATGATGTAGTATGGATCCTAGAGATCCTAGAGAGTCATTCAGCTCACTCTGCAGTAAACACCTGAAACTTTATTCCGTTCCTCACACAGATGTCTTAGGAGTCATCTGAGATACTTGAAGCTATCCTGCTTCCCAGCCACTTCTCCTAAAGGATGCTGATCTCTCAAAGGGTTTTGTCAGCTCCATCAACTGTATATGAGCATTTCAGATGGCACTGAGCCATGCCAAAGTCTGAGCAGCTAAATCCAGCGCCTTTGGCTGGTAGCCAAATATCTCTTATAGACTGTATTAACTGTAATGGAAGCTTAGGCACCAAGGTAACGTCTGACATCTGGACTTCTGCATTTAGGTATGTTAATTCAGAGCTGAATCCTATTCTACTATTTCAATGTTCATTTAAACTGAAGGTGGACCCCTACATGGATCAGATGATTTGCCTTCTGGAAAGGAGTACTTTGATAGCCACACTGGACATGTGTCTGAAATTAGCCATTTCACCTCTGTTCTCATAACAGTTTTGGGGACAGGAGGACAACTGAAAGAGCAAAAGCATCACAATGTCTACATTCTGTAAGTGATCTCCTGAGCTGAGGAATCTCTATTACAGTCCTCTGTTGAGGAGACATGTACTAAACAGGGGTAGTAAAGTAGCTGGACAAGCTACTTTCCACAGGTACGTTGTAACATCTTTGTCATTTTGTCCTTCTTTTCCAGCACTTAGCATGCAGAGCTCAACCAGACTGAGGCCAGCAGACACTATTGCAGTGCAATGATATTGTAATGATATTCCAAAAAGAAAAAAATGCCTATGGTTTATGGTGATTAATTTAATCTGACTCTCCATATTACAGCGGTCTTTGTACCAACTCATCACAGAAGAATGCAATAGATAACACTTTGAATGGCACATCTCCTCTCTGGCGCCTTTGCAAAGGCAAGAGCTTGTAGCTCTGCAAAAACTGAGCCTGAAAAGACTCCAGTGAGGTGCGACCCTTAGGCTGGCAGCTCGTAGCTTCAGCATCAAACAGGAAGGAAGAACATCACAAGGACTTAGGTGTGAATTCATATTGCAGGATCTGCTGCAAGGTGTGAAACTATGCTAGATATTAGTCATTTCTGTTATTTTTAAATCTATGGGCTAGTAGTTGTTCTTAACAAATAGTTTCTCTGGCTATACTGCAAAGAAAGTGCAAGGGCTATTGAAGGAAGTATCACAGAATCACAGAATCACTAAGGTTGGAAAAGACCTATAGGATCATCCAGTCCAACCATCCACCTGTCACCAATGGTTCTCATTAAACCATATCCCTCAACACAACATCCAAACGTTCTTTGAACACCTCCAGGGTCGGTGACTCCACCACCTCCCTGGGCAGCCCATTCCAGTGCCTGACCACCCTTTCAGAGAAGTAGTATTTCCTAATATCCAGCCTGAATCTTCCCTGGCGAAGCTTGAAACCATTCCCTCTAGTCCTATCACCAGTTACACGAGAGAAGAGGCTGACCCCCAGCTCGCTACAACCTCCCTTCAGGTAGTTATAGAGAGCAATAAGGTAAGTAAAAAGATACTGCTTTTTATCTGCACTTGATGTTCCAGTGTGCCCACACACTCTTAGCACTCCTGCTACCTCTCATCTGCAAGTACCCATGCCATTACAATTAAGCACATGAGAGATGCCTGAACCCCCCACCCTTCCTTTTGGCACCACGAGGTGCCTGGAAAGCAACAGAGGCAGCTCTTCAGTGTTATGCTAAGCACCTGAACACAGGTAAACTGCACATGTATTTCTTCAGGTTAAAAAAATGCTTCAAAATTTCAAACTTCGAGGCAGCTGTGCAATGCATTTTTGTATCGTGTCACATCAGGATGTAATGAAATCCATCAGAACAATTACAGGCAGATTTCTGGCATCACCTTAAGGCATGGCTCCGTTGAATGTCGGGAGACTTGTTTTTCATTGGCATGCTCTCTGGAAATATTAAAACAATATAGAAATAAATAATGCAGGAACTACTGATTCCTCATTAGAAAGGCTGTCTTTGTGAATTGCCTGCTACATATTTGCAGAGTTGAATGTTGCTTTAACCTTGAATTGGTTTTAGCTTTAACCTTCCAGTTGTGCTGTGCCTGGTTTGTTACTTTCTGATGCACATCTGTCCGAATACCACATACAGACACACTGCTGTGAGTCTTCACAGATACTTGGCCCACTTTACTAACTGCTTACCCTGCGTGGCATTTGGTGTGAGTCTAGGTGAAATAAAGAACAAATAATCACAGACATGGCTTAGCTTTGTGAAGAAGGCTCATGAACATGTGGCAACGTTGGCCTTGTGTATTCCTACAGTCAACAACCATACATCCCTTGGCAAATGTTTCTTCCCTGTGTCTCAGTTTCCTAACCAGCAAGATGATGATTGTGCAGTGATAGATACCAGATAAAAATGCCACATATCAGACACGAATACAATGTATGCATGCAGCTAATACATATTGGTCAGGTTGTGGTATTTAAAATACTTTGCTTATCAGGTGACTAGATTGTCATCAGAAAAGCTATGCATTCACCAAGAAACTTCATTTTAGGGGGCATTCCCATAAGTTTTCAGAATTTGTCTAACTTGCCGTCACATGAGGTTTGTAAGTAGAGAAATAACATTCTGAAGATGACCCTCTGAGCTTCACATTGCAGATCTTCCAAGCATTCAGCTGTATACAGACCAGTAAGGAAAGAAAGCCATTGCAGAACGTAGAAAGGCTATGTTCCACACTGGTTTAGAAAAGACACTCATGATAGCCTCCTCCAAGTCTTCAAATCTATAAACCTGTGGATTTCCTGAAGTGAAAAGAAATAAAGAAGATAAAAACATTGTGAATCCTTTAATTCACTTAATTGTTACTTTGCTGTGCAAACAGTGTCCATTTGAAGTCCTAGTTCCCTGAGAGTTTTCCAAGCACAGGTTTCATATTCTCATAAAGTATATGCATTTGAGGTATTTTTAAAAAGATTTCTAAGGATTCCCTTAAGCTCATGGTATTTTATGTACCTTACTTTTGCTTCTGGGTAGGAAGGTTTCTAAGTAAGAGGAAACCTTTTCTCTTCATTATAGCTGATAGAATCCCTTCTCAAATGTGCTGTAATAATGCCTTCATCTGTATTCTTTTCTTGGTCAGATGCTTGAGCCCTCTGGGCTCTTCCCTCTGAGCCAGCCAGACAAATGGGCCACATTTTGGGTAAGCAAGATATGAAATTATGGATCACTTACATATATCATACCATATACCAGATGTCACTTGTGTCATACTGTTTCTGCAGATGTAGGGTATGAAAAACATCTTAATGAATCTTAATGTCATATCCTCGATTTCTTTTTTTATTTAATGGAAAACAATGGGAATCCAGCAAAAAGTGTTTAATAAAAGGGCCCTCAAAATCCCTGGACATTTAAGCCAGATGAGTGCTTACACCCAAGGCAGTCCCACAGCTGCAGGTGCCACTCCACTGTCCTCAGTGACTAGCGACCTTTAAATATGAAAGAGGTGGGATTCCTGCTGGATTCTAGTGCCACCAGGAACGTTTAATTGCCCTCTAATGACTGCTTTAAAATCTGTTAGATAGGATTCCAATCAGTATCTAATATGAATGTTGACACCTTACTGAGGAAGAATCTTCTGCTATTCTGTTTTTTTTTTTTCCATCTGAAAAAAAGATTCCTTAGCATTTGGCAGTGCTTATCCATTAGATTTCTTTCTGGCTTTGTGCTGATTACAAATAGTACAGACGAACACTGACATCTTTGTTCCCAGCATTCCACCCCCATCTTTCCCCTTGCCACCACCCCTCCCATTTCCCCCCACCACCTCCTGCCTCTCATCCAGCTCTACCTGGCAAGCGAAGGGAATGCTCTGGCTCTGGTCCTCCTCCCGTGGGATGGCAAAGCTCAATAAGATGGCAGCAGCTGCTGAAAGCTGGCCTGAAAAGAAAGAGAGGGCTGTAGGTCTAAAAGATTGGAATCTGTAAAAATTATGCCCCAGGTGCTACCATAAAAATAAGACTAAAATGAAAAATACAATTGGATAATAAGCTGTGAAGAAATCACAGGAGGGACTGGGGCTCTCTCGGAACACAAAGTGGAAATTTGCACTGACCTCCAGAGTGACAGCACAGGCTAGAAGGGGAAAAAAATTAAGAAAGATGATATGACTATTGCCAAGCATCTTCTATGAGAATAAAAATATTAAGCTGAAAATACCAGGGCAACACTGGCCAAAAACAGAGCTGAGAAAGCCAAGAACATCAATCTGCCATCTATGGGGCAGCAGCAGTTGCCAATGAAGCCCCATAACTGACTACAGCACCAGGATAGCATCTCAAAGCCAGCCCAAAGATTATTTCACCCAGTATTTAAATATTTAACAGAGCTCAGCACCCGTGCAGGATGTCTCCCAGCAGATTTAGGACTTAGCAAAGGCAGTGGAAGCTTGTAAGTCCTGTCACACATGGTCTGTGTACGCTGGTCATAAAGGAAAAAGCAAGAACACACTTTCTGTATGCGTGTGGGATGATCCAAATAAAATGTGGTTGTTATGGGATCTTGCAAAGTGGCTTTTGTAAATCAGTACTGATAATTTATGTTCTCATCTATTGGACATAGCAGCATTCGAACACAATGTAAGCAGATGACTGGTGTCATCTGTTGTGCAAGCTGTGAACTGTTGTCCTGGTGGCTACGGAACAGTAAAGGAAATCTGGATTTTGTTTCTGTTTCCAAGGAACCAATTAATATTTCTTCTTTTTAAGTACTGTGTTTCCACGTCTACCTGTGAAAAGGCTATACCCATCCAAAAGATGTCGTCTTTTTGCCCACATGTTTAGAGTGCTCACAGCCTGCCTTTCTATTTTATAACACATTTAACTCCTTGCCCCTCCTGAATTTGGGCAGCAATTGAAACAGTCTGAGCATAGACTCGGGATAAGGCAGCCATCCGTTTAAGCAGTGGTCCAATAAATCTCATTTTTAGGCCCTTTTATTCCATTACCTTGTTTTATTAATGTTTAAAATTTATTTCTGCCTTTTTTTTTTTTTTTTAATTATGAAAAAAATATATTTTCCGGAGGCTTAGAGACAGGAAGCTGAAAGCATGCAATGGTGCTGTAGCTTGAGATGCAGGATTTCCTAAAATATCAAAGGTTTGCATATACATGGCTCTTCCACAGAATAATCAGAAATCTTTAAAAAAAAAAAAAAAAATCTGAAATAAATGCATTTTTAAATTTATTTCCTGATATTAAACTTAATGTGTCAGGAGTGGGAGCCATACTGGGAATACACAGCACACAGGAAGTATTACAAGGCATATTTACAAAGGGGATGTAACTTGATTACACTCAAGCACCAAGAAATAGAACAGCAGAGGTAGAAGTGCACTGCCTAATGAATCTTTCCAAGAGGCTTCCCTTCCTTCCCAACCCGCAATTGAGTCCTGTTGTCTCAAACCTCCTATATGCTTCCAGGGTCCCTCTGATCTCAATGGGAGCTGCCAGCTCCCACCAAATTAGAATCATAGAATCATAGAATCACAAGGTTGGAAAGGACTACAAGATCATCTAGTCTAACTGTCCTCCTATCACCATTGCTACCACAAGCTACTAAACCATATTTCATAGCTCCTAAGCCATACTAAACTATACCTCGTAGCATTCCTCTGTTGCTGACTGAAGTAACCAGTACAGCAGTAAGTCATGCTGTACTTCATCTTTCTGGTGAGCAGCACTGATTTTTATGCCACAGAGCAACCATAAGGGCTTGCAAAGGCAGTGAGAAAGAGAAGGTCATCACTTCCCTCCCATTCCATTCTTCAGCAGCACTGCAACCAATTCTCCAGCCCTTGAGCTCCTCTGCAGCCAACCAGTGGCTGCCTGTCCTGTCCCCACGGAGCTTGGAGGTCACAACCTCCCTGTTGTCTAAGGAGAGCCCCCACGGTGAGACAACCTCCTGGCTCCTTACATGATCTTGCCTCCTCCACTTTGCTGCTGAACATGAGCCTTTGTCCCTGCCTCAGCAGATCACAGCGGGCATTGTAGGTAGATGGCAGATAGATGGCTCACAGAAGAGGCCTGCTGTCCTTAATCCCTTCTTTCCCTCGAAGGCAAAAGGTAACACAGGCTACAAATACAACTCGAAGCCATTTTAGGCTCAGGAAGATGCCGGATCAGATCCTCACTGCCTGTGCAGTCGCACCAGCTGGGCCCTCCAATGGCAATTCTGCTCACAGCAGGAAAGAAAATAGAGAATATCGTTCTGTAATTTAAAACTAAATGCAGCCTCCTGTGGGCTCCATGCCTCGCCTAGCAGACACATCTGCAGCCTGCACTCACGCAGGCGCACTTTACCTGAGCTGCTTGTAGAGTCCCTAAAGCACCAGCAGTCCCTGGCTGCGCGTGGAGCTGGTGGAGAGCCTGCTGTGCCTGCAGTGACTGTTGGCATGAGCAGGGGCAGGACCCAAGCCTGGTGCTGGAGGCAGCACCCATGTGTCGATGCTGCCTAACTCCCCAGAGCCCTGCAGGTAACTGCTAGGAAGCAAAAAGACACACGTGCCGTAACAACTGCCATTATTCGATTAACAAACTGCAGAAGTCTCTCCTGTCTTTTCCTACACAATGTTTCTGTTCCTGTTTGAAATTGGTTTTGTCTCTTGTGACAGATTGCAAACTGCCTTACATTTGGAAGCCGACTGCTTCAGGCTCTGCGTCCATTACTCTCATTTAGCACACGTGGAGAAACGTAGAAACAACTGCTTATTCAACACACTGTGCCACACAGCTCCCACAAAGATATCAGAGGTGAGGCTTTGGCAGCACACACTGCTTAGCACACGAGACTCCTGAAATTAGCCACTTAATATGCTGGAGTCAGTAGAATAGCTACAAACGGCGGCCTGCTCTCTCAAAATGTTGAAATAATTTCACAAATTCATTCTCACTGATCTTCAGGGAGAGTCAAAATGAATCTGTGTCCTCCGCAAAAAAGAAAGTAAATATACTTCCACCTGTGATGGTGGACAAAATTGCTATTGCTGACATGGAAAGACCAAAATGTGGCAATGTCAGAAGCACAGAAATACAGAACTATCCACCCATCCACATGGTGGTTGCACTCTGACACAGCTGAACTCAGCACACCACTCCATCACTCCCCTCCCACAGGAAGGACATACAATGGAAAAGGGCTCAAGATAGGGAGATCATGGGCAAAACAGACTCAGCACAGGGAAATTTATTTCTTATTGCTAATAGTCTGGAGCAGTGAGAAATTCAAACAAACTAGAAACATCTTTCCCACCCCCACCCTCTTCCATCCCCTCCTACAGAGTGGCACAGGGCAGTGGGGCCTGCCTGCTTTGTCTCTGCCATCCTTGGTGCTTCCATGGCCCCTCCCAGTGCCATCCTGCCCCAGCTGATCACACATGGCATGTCATAACCAATGTTATAGAGTAGCACTGATGCCTTTGCAGGCTGATTTATGGAAGAATGCTAAGCTGGAGACCCTGGTTCAGGGCAATGTCTCCATCCAGCAATAGGATTTTTCTTCCTTCCTGATGAAAGTGTGTTCTTGCAGAGCAAGTTTTCTTTGGTGCTCAAAAAGTACTGTATCTCTATTGATATTTTTCCTAAAAGTCTTCTTGTATAAACGGTGTACAGATGTTTCTTTGAATTCAAATCCCATCCAAACCAGGTTTTTCATATGTGCAACCTGACATATATATAACTTTTATATTAAGGGATAAATTAACCAAGAAACACAGGTCTTTTCATAGATATGAAAAGCTCTTCTCTAAGTGAGAAAAACTCATTCTTCTCAATGAATGTATCTCAGGTGATGGGCAAGAAATATTGGTAGCCCTTTTTTTTTTATTAAACTTGAAGGTGAAAAAGCTGAATTTGTTTATAAGGCTGTTTATTTATGAAGAAAGACGTATCGAGGGAAAGACTACATTATACATACGTCTGCATATTAACTGTGTATTAACTTCCCACTTGTTTTTCCCTCTTTTCCAAGCATCCCATGACTCCATATCAGTGTTCTTTGCCCCTGATGTGTTTCACAGTTCTGTCAAGGGGGTCATGTCTTTAAGGAAGGGACAGGCTCTGTGAAGCCCAGCACCCAGAAGTGCCTTGCACGTGTGACCAGCAATTGCAGCCATTTCCTATTGTGGCTGCAGGAAGATACAAGGCAGGTGGAGATGTTACAAACTAGGTGGAAATCCCGTTTGCGGTTGATTCCTAAGTCCTTGTTTTATAGGTTATTTTCCTTGGCTAGGCAGGCAGACTGTTTAATGATTCAGTAGATTCTCATTAAAAAATATTTGGAAGTCTTGATGTTACATTAGCCAATACAGACAATGTTATTACAGTCTTACTACTGCTTCCCTCTGCTCTTCCTGTCACATCTTTATCCTATTTAGGTGCTGAGAATCAGGAAAATATCCATTTGTATTTGTGGAGTGCCAAATTATCATGAGTACATTTTCTGACCTGACTTAGCTTCTGGCATAATATAAAAAATGAAGGATAATATTAGTTCCCAGCTCCTTCTTTCAAGCACAGGGTAAGTGCATTCTCTCATACTTCATGCTCAGTTATCATTAATTTATAATTAGGCTCAACTATTTCTCTATTCTACACACTCTTCCAGCTGGCATACGTGGCCTATGTGAAATTGTATTATTAATCCCATCAGTACATCTCTTCCATTATAAGGAAAAGTTCAAGTTTTCTGGTCATTGAAGGGAAAAAAGGAGGAGTTGCAGGCACCTTTGAAATCTGAGAATCACACTGTGCTTAATTCATTTCTTTAACAGTTAAATTCATTTCTTTAATACAAATTGTCAAAATTTAAAGTTTCAGAAAATTACAATTTGCTTTTGCTTACTGCTGCTGAGTGCTGCAGGCTTTACTACATGCTATATCACATCCTCTGAATGATTTAAATGAGACGTGCTTAATTTTCTCTTAAGCCACATCTCTACCTTTCTAATGTCTTTCATCAATGTTTCCTCATGCTTTCCAGGATAGACCAGTTCTGTGCTACTATGTTTACAGAAGTTGTTGGACTCACCTAGAGCATGAACTTGAAGGATAATATAGTCATAATGAGAAGGCCTACCTATTACACACCAGAGCCTTAAAACTGGTAAAAAATCTAGTGCAAACATATGCCCTTGTGAGGAAAGTTGTTCTTCAGAACTGCCTGGAAGTCATTTAGGTACGTGCTAAGCAGATTGGCACTATTTTCCCCCAAAATTCCAGCACAAATACCTGGATGAACCTGAGCTGAAACCCGTTGTGTTAACTGTGTAAAGCATTTTTTCAGCATTTTTTAGGTCTTTGAGTTAAATATGCTAAAATGCTCAAATACAGTGGCAGTAAAGCAATACATGCCATATGCACATGGTGACTAATTTTGAGCAGTGGGGAAAAATACTGTGCACTATCCGACAAGAATCTAAGCCTCGCTTCTTGGGTGAACCTAGCAGGATCGTGTGGAACCTGCATGCTGGTTTTGCTTATTATGTATCTGATTGCAGAAAATGGTTTTAGGATATTATACTGAAAACCTTTCCCTATCTCCAACGCGCATTCATTTGCATTCACGTGGGACCTTGTGCTGCCTTTGTTACTAACTGGATGCTGATTAATATCTTACTTTTCCAAACAGAGACATTGCTCAACAGGAGCAAAGGAATTTGAATGCAATCCATAGTTACCCAGTGGGAATGAAGAAACATTTCTTATCATCTTTCACCAATTTTGACTTCAGTCAACTCACAGGGTCATATGTGTAACTTTAATCATCTGTGTAGAGAGAGTCTTTGCTACTCTCCAGTAACTTAATGAATTCTGCTAGAGAAGCTGTGAAAACATGGCTGTATTTTTGGCTCTTTTTAGACAAATATTTTCTCTGACTTGCCCCAGGTCTGGTTTGAGTTTAAATTGGAAACCTTTCAGATAGAAAACTAATGAGGGTACATGGCTCTGGCATGGGCAGTTCTGCAGAGAAGCTCCGAGCTACCTCCAAGTAAGAGCTTCATGCTACAGCACTGTACCTTGTAGGCAGTCCTCAAGCTGTGCCCATTTTTCCCTTTGATCTGAATATTACAAAGATTATTGCATATTCTTGTTGGGTTGGCAGTTGAAGAGATTGCCATGTTGGGTGGGAGGACAAGGCAAGGTCTGCTACAAGTCTGTGCCAATGAAACACCCTCACTTGAAATTTCTGTACACCGTAGGCCGACATGCCAAGTGCCTTTCAGAAACAGGCCCTCTGTTTTCACTACCTACTGGCAAGGAGGCAGAAGTTAAGATTGAACTTGCCAAGTCCTTGCTAAAACTCACTGGTCCCACTGGTCCCAGTGACCGTCTTGCTGTGGGTGGAGGCATGGCCTTTAATACACAGATGCAAAAAAATACTTTGACATCTGCCCTGGGCTGTGCTAGAAAGTCAGAGTCAGTAGGACTCAGTTAAATGCTTAATTACTGTGAGTACCCTGAAAATTTGGCATTTCCAGAGATGGGGCATGCAAGTTAGGTGCACCACACAGACTTTCGTACACTGCCCTCTTGCAAATCAGGCTGTACGAGCCCAGAAGCAAGCTGAGAAAACAAGTGAGACAAGGGGCAGCCTGGATGCCTCTTTGTGAAATCATTCTTTTGGAAACAGGATCTGTGCCAGCTTTTCCTTTTCTACGATGTTTTCCTTTCTGGTTTGGGTCCACTGACTACCTCTGCCTCTTTTGAAGATTTTTTCCTTTGAACACTCTGTTCTTGCTTCACAGGAAAGCAGAGCCATGGGAGCACCAGCAAAAAAGCTTCAGCACCCAGAGTCCTGGCCTCTGGCTCCCTTTCCTTAGAGCTCCCCGCATATTCAAATCTCAGCAGCACAAGTCACTGCTGGGAGCAGTGGGTTTGCCAGCTCCCAATTTCTCTGAGTGTTAGAGGTATTATTAGGGCATCACCTGCTTTTGTGGGAGAGGGAAATTACTCGGAAACATATGTAGCAATTGGAACATAATTTCCTTAAAAAAAAATGGAGAGGCTTTTTTTCGAAAGAAAACTTAAAGTAATAGGATCCCAGCTTGATAGTGCCTAACAAACCACTGAAACCCTTGCTGAGCTGGCTGAAAGACATAGATCTAAATTAGGTTCTCTGCAGGTAGCTACAGAAGCTTGAATCTAAAATATCGATTGGTTGAGAAGCGCGGCTGCTGGAAATGTATGGTGATGTAGAGCTATAGTTCACAGCCTATCTTTGCCCAGTTGTGTTTCAGATAACAGACCTTCGTGTGCTTTTAAGGTGCAATCAATGGCCTGCATTAGAGTCCGAGGTAGGAACATTACCTTCTGGAACAATAATTTCTCTTTTTTGTGTGTGACTTACATACTCCATTTGGAGGGCTGTGGCACCAGGATGTGTAAATAAGACCACATGCCTTTAGGAAAAGGAGACACGTGCACTTCTTTGGGGTGAATGTGCATTTCGTAGCATGTTTACAGAAGTTAAAAGGTGCACGGAAGACCCTGCAAATGCCATGCACCCCATCTCACAGCAGTCAGCTCTCCTGGGAGAGCTTCCCGATGTGCCACAGCCATCTGCTGGTAGAACCCTTATCTGTTCCCAGGTGTGGTGTAAACTGCATGTGAATCAGGGAATTTTTAGACCTTCAGATGGGAATCAAGCACTGAGAACCCAAGGGAATACCATCCAATAGCTGAGCATCTGCCTTGCTGTTGCTTACACTCATCACTTAACTCCCCAAGCCCACCCTTGAGGAGCCCGGTAATCCCAGAGACAGCTGCATCACAGCAGCAAAACTGCAGCTCAGAATGGGTTCTTGTCAGAGAGCTCAAGAGGCAGATACAAACTTGCTCATTTTATCATACTGTATTTTATAGAAGAGCTTGTAGTGAGCTTGCGTGGTATTCCCTGCATGCATCTTCCCACCAAGGCAGCACAAGGATTAGATGCAAGATGGCAGTTCCCATTTGTGGCAAAAGCAATGTTAGATAAATTGCTTTTGCTTGCATGAGGCAAAATGAAAGATTTCAAAAATTTGTTGGGGTCAGTCAGATACATTTTGCTTTCCTCTTATCAGCTTAAAGTTGGAATTGAATAAATGACAATAAAGAAAGAAACTGACAGTTGAAAACTTCACTTACTGCCCATTAAAAAAAAATGCTTAAGAAGCCATTCAGGGGCCAGTTGGCATTCCAGCTAGGAGCCTGTTCTAATCACTGAAATGCACTACTATTAAAGAAAGAAGTCCCTTTCTTTCTTTAATAGTAGTGCATTTCAGTGATTAGACTTCTTTCTTTAATAGAAGATAAGAAAAAGATTAAATATCCCGTGGAAAATTAAGGTGGTGTCAAAGCAGACTTGTCTCTGTAGGACCTGTAGGACTAGCCCAGGCTAGTCAGCTGTTTCAGCAGAGAAGCTGAGTGCTATAGAGTTTGTGAGAGCGAGGGGGTGGCTCTAGTGGAGAGAAAACCTGTCAAGGGTTTTCTGGTTAATGCTGCAAGATGGGCAGAAGAGTCAACTGCTGATCTGCATAGAGCCCAGAATTCCTCTGGAGGACAGGAGAGCTCTGCGAGGACGAAGTTGGACAGTGTGCTTCCATGGCCACCACAGAGGCGGTGTCCCACGAGCCTGGGCAGCAATGCCCTGCAGGGTAGGGGTAAGCAAAGCCCCACTTTCAAAACTAAGCAGGCTGAAAAGACATAAATATCGGCTTTCAGTTTTGTTCTGCAAGGGTTACAACTGCTCACATCTTAGTACAATGTCACGGAGTTAACTAGATCAGTTTATGCCCGTGACAGGGGGCAGTAGGCCCCTGCCCTCCTGACCCCCCCCTGGCCCCACAAAATGGGAAGGAAGGAAGGGGGGAAAAAAAACAGCGGCAACAATCTATGGAGGTAAACTTATTTTACTAACTATGATATCGGAATGCAAGATAACACAATATAATACAATCTAATTGAAATTGAGACTAATAAATCAAATAAGATATGAGAGAGAGTTCCTGAGACCGAGTCAGACCTGAAAAGCTTGGAACGGCTGGGAAAGCACCCTCCAGCACCCACTGCCAGGCAGTAAGAGACCGCCCCACCCAGAAGGGTCAGATCCCATGAATTCCATAATGTCTAGGAATAGGTACGTAGAGTTAGAGCATTAACACTTTAATTTCAGTACATGATGTTTTGATGTGGAATACTGAAAATCAAAAAAAACATAAAATCATGGCATACAAGTACATTGCAATGCCAGGGACTCAGACATTCTGCACTGAGGTGTATTGCTTTCAGGCTGTGGCAGGGAGAGGCAGGTTCTCATCTTGGAGTTTTGGTGCTGGATTCTGAAGGCAGTGTGCTGCTGCCTGCTGTGGCACATGGTTGGCTGTCTTTGGAGGCTGTTTCAAATAGTTCTTTTCAGTGAACGCATACAAAAACGGTCAGCTTAAGTGTCCTTCTGTCTGGGTCCAGGCTGCTCTGCCCTTCTGACAGTCTGATTTCTTTGCACAAATGAGGCAAATTGGTCAAATTGCTGACCCCACCTGCAGCACCATTTCACGGCTGTGGGCAGAACCAACCAAGAGATGATAATCTGTTTCTCTGCAGATGCAAACATTACAAAGAGCAGGGCAGCCTGCTGGAGAAACCTGAAAGAGAAGGAAAACATCTGACTCTCCTTTTAAACAACTGTCACCTGAACAGTGTGCTGCACAAGTCATAATGCTGATGGGAGCATAGAGCAGAATTCAGACCTTCTCAGCCAGGTCATCACCAGAAAAGCACACACGCCAGAAGTGAATCACACAGGAAACCCATCCTTCTATTGTGGTAAATCATTTTGGTTTTGTGGGTTTTGCTTCCCATGTAAATAGCTTCTAAGAGAAGATCTCCAGCCTGGAGACCTCAGTGCTGCAGGTGCTGCTTGTTCGAAAGTCGATGCAGCAGCTCCCTGCAGGACCACTGGGCTGCAGCCAGAGGCTGAGCACTGTACGTGGAATATGATGTGAGTAAGCTGCAGTGCACAGGCTTCCTTCTAGAGGTCTGTGCGGGTACTGACAGCCGAAGTGCTGAAAGGAGAACTAGGTGTCCAGCGAGCCCTGCTGCTGGCTCCTGGCCTTTCCAGCTAACCAGGATTGTGGCCTCTGCGAAGGCATGAATGCTTCAGCGCTGTGGCAAAGGCAAGGGGTGCAGGCTTGTGAGCTGTAATGTCTGCAGCTCAGGAAGCGTTTGGACAAAACTCTCAGACATATGGTCTGACTTTTGGGTGCTCCTGTGTGGAACCAGAAGTTGGACTCAGAGATCCTCATGGGTTCCTTCCAAATCAGGGTGTTCTGTGAGGACGATTTTCATCGCAGTCATCCTATTTCTCATTGCTGAATGCTGCAGCTCTTTCTGCTTAAATAATGATAATAAAAATAAAAATACCAGCCTTGCTATTTTTGAAGGTTGATTTTATACATATTTTTGGGGAACAAAAGCATCAAATATAACATGGATGTGCCCAAAAAGACAGAAATTAAGGAGCAAATTAACAGAAAACAGAAGGGGCTTTAAGTAGCATTTTAATCCACTCCTGCTCCACTACTGCACCTTTTGAAGGGGTGGTTTGACAATTCTGAAGATGAAAGGAAAGATACTTTTTAGGAACAGTGCAAAGACTTCCAAAAGGCTTTCAGAGCCCTTTAATCCTACTATTGTGCTCTGACAATCTCCCTCAATTAAATACTTCCTCAGCATCAAAGATGCCCTGGGATCCCACAGCAGCTCAGGTCTCAGAACTGCAGCAGCTTTGCCCACACTTTGGGCGGGTTTCTCTGCTCAGTCATGGGGGTTTTCTCAGCAGGCAGAAAGATGTGTGAGGTGCTTGGCTTTGTTCTCCTGTTTTGTTTTGTCTTGAGTGTCAGAATAGCACACAGGTGATGTTTCCTATACATTTCAGCCCCCCCACTCTTTTGCCTTGGTTTCTGTCTGGCTGATGCTCAGTGCTATTCCTCACCACTGCTCCTATTTCAACCTGTACTACCCACAGTCAACTTCATTGAACAAACTCCCAAACAATAAAAACACTGCAGTGCTTAATTTCTTTTATACATAAAATCCTTTTGTTTGCCTCTTTTAGTCCTACAGTGAGATTTGGGGTGTGGGTTTTTTTTTTTGTTTTTTTTTTTTTTTGGTTTTGTTGTTGTTGTTGTTGTTTTCCTGACTGCACTCAGTATTGTGCAATAGGAAAGAAATGGTAGGCAAGCTCCATGACCCCCATGAGATATGGAGGAAGGCAGCAGCACCTCTTCCATAAGGCTTCTTTCTGCTTTGGGCTGTGCACAGCAACTGGACAAACAGGCAGCTGGAGATAAGCTGGTGGAGAAAAGGAAGCCAGATTGCAAAAATAAAGGCAACTTCTCCTTGGGGATAATCTCCTATCTGAAGAACTGAAATCTCACTTCCTTGTGCTTGTCTTCTGCATGATAGGAAATACTGTCACAAACAACACAGGAAGGAAACAGTAAAACCATTTGAGGGGAATAATGTTACTTGCAAATAAATATCTGCGAGCACTATTAGGTATCCCCATTTGTCTTCTCTGATAAGAGGTCTTTAATAGATCTTTGCATAATCTAATAAATAAATCAATATCTGTGGACAGTTGGGTTCCTTGTGGCTGTTTTAAAATAGCAACAGCTGCATCTGTATCTATGAGCACACATTTAACCAGGACAGACTCCACACAAAGGAGATGCACTGATAGGAAAAGGGGAAATTGACAGAACAAGGGGAAATGGTTTCAAACTTAAAGAGAGGAGATTTAGATTGGATGTGAGGAGGAAATTTTTTTACGGTAAGGAAGGTGAGGCATTGGAACAGGTTGCCCAGAGAGTGGTGGGTTCCCCATCCTTGGAGACATGCAAGGTGAGGCCGGACAGGGCTCTGAGCAACCTCATCGAGCTGTTCATGGCAGAAGAGTTGGACTACATGCACTTTAAGGATCCCTTCCAACTCAAAAGATTCCATGATTCTACTTCAATTACTACCTAATCCAGCCCTACAGCTGTAGACCTGGGACCAAATGCTGTTTGTTCAACGCTGCTACTGCAGCTCGCCTTGATGGCTGTGTTGTCTGCACAGGAGCAGCCCAGCAGCAGCCATGGCTCCCCAGGCCCCTTTTCAAATGTGAGGAGTGGGCTGAGCACCGGTAGGGCTGACCTACGGCACAACCTGTGCACAGCCCACACACAGTGGTAAAACCACATGGAACGATCTCTTCTTGCTTCAAAGGCAGAAGAGATTGCCATCCTACAAGCAGGTGAGAAAGCTCCCAGAACACCACTGCCTACAGCTCCTGTGTGCTTTGCAGTGGACCTGGGCCATTGCACAGCAGCCAGAGTCCCCAGTCCATAGCATGCTGTAATGGAAATAATACGGACTGACAGCTCCTCTAATTTTCAGACAGCCTTATTAGTCAAACTGCAAAATTGAAATGGGAAAGCATTCGGGCTGACTGCAGTGGTGTGCAGAGGTAAGACAATATTCTCTCTCATGCTCAGCAATTCTTACTTTTTATACTCCATTTACACTGTATTAAGTATTTATAAGAGATCGCTTTAGATCCGCTTTGTAGCCAGCATGCGTACAATTCATCTGAAGGCTCCCAGCTGCTTGTTGAGGCTTTGCAACTGTGAAAACACTCTGTGGGTAATTGTTACAGGGAGGGTTCCAACTGAACAGGTAAAGAGTGTTGGGTTTAAGTGGCTCTATAAAAAAGCCGTTTTTCCATCTTCCCACTCTTACTTAAGTGCAATCCAAATTCATTTAGAAAAGAATGGCAACATGTGCTTGAAAAGAAGATATTAAACGGGGGACAACGTCATGTTTTGGGATTGGAATATTACTTTTTGCCCATGGGTAGAGGCTGAGCGCTCTTGCAGGAAGCAGTGTGCAGTGTGGTACTGCACCCTGTTGGTCTGTGGCATCGCCGAATCCCAGCGCGTTCGCAGCACAATGCAGTGCCGTTTATTCCACATCACAGCTTTTGTTCAGACAAACAGCCACAAAATGCCGTGCGGAGAAATGTGGGAAAGAAAGAGAAAGAAACTCACATTCTTGCAGAAAGAGCGACCTACGAGGGCGAAAATGAAAAGCTGGCTTCAAAAAGCAGGAGAGGCTGAAGTGCCCTGCCTGCATGGTTTGTGAGTGGGAGCTGCAGGAGGAGCAAGGAGCGAGCAGGGAGCAGGGGTTGTGTCTGGGATACAGAGGCAAGAATAGTGTTTCAAATCATCAAAAAAGAGTGAGTCAGAGGAGAAGTACCCCTTGTTCAGATGTATACAGAAGAGAAGTTCAGAAGAATCTGAACAAGATTTTGGGAACTGGATTCCAAAACTCTGATTCCAGGGAAGGCAGTGAATAAAAATATCGGTTTCAGTTAGACTGCCCTGAGTACACGGCGCTGAGCTCGCTGTGACCCAGAGGGACATCAGGCAGCTCTCCCAGCAGAGCATCTCTGGGAGGGGATAGGGCAAATGGCAGCGCCTTGGGGCTGGCGTGCTGTAGTAAAAGAACATACAGGGCCGAAGTGACACCGGGTCCTGAATGGCAGAATCAGAGAGGACGTACCTCTCATAAAGCAAACCAGGCAGAGGCAGCCAGAGGCAGATCCTCAGCTAGAGTACCTGGCTGCAGAGGAGCCATGCTAGCCTTCCCGCTGCTGGTGGTTGGTATATGACTATCCATTAAGACTATTGTATAACTCAGTCAGGGAATGAAGCATACTACTCATCTTTGCCCATCAAGTCCGTAAAAATAAACTCATCCCATTGGAGCTGCTGACTCAGTGATTACGCAAGACCATAACTAAGGTGTGTCAGTTTTAACAACTCCTCTTAACAGCTCTTTCCCAACCCCAGTCCCACCAATTATTTGTGCTCATCACCTGCTGGGTGGGGACCTCACAGTCATTACAGGGATTAATGAGTGGCCATTCAATCCTCACTTGCTCTCACACTGCCCCCTCCACCCTCCCCACCTGCAGTGGGCTGTCAGAGGCCCTGGTCCTGCCTTGCCTTTTGTTTTAATTAGCCTTGGCCTGAATGAGGAGTCTTTGCCCATTGTCATCATCAGCCTCAGGCCCTGAAGCTACCTAGGATAAAAATGAATGTCAAGGACAAGCAGCCAGCTGTAGCTGCTTCTGGACTAGCACCATAAGGGAATGGCTTTTTAGGAAGTTGAGCTGGGGAAACTGCAGTCTTTTAGTAGCTGACAGTTCTGCTTTAAGTCTGATGCATTGTAGTAATATCAGAAGGGAGCTGGGGATAGGACTGGTATTTTATTCTCTTTAAAACACATGTTTCAGTGACTCTCTGTCTCATTACTCAGTTGGAATTTAAACTACAGTGCAGCACGGTCTGTACGGCTCAGCATCCAAATGCCCAAATGACACACGCAGGCATGGTTGGGGGTGATCTGCTGTCACAGAGTTGATGCAGGAGACAAAGACGGATTGCTGAATAAAGAGAAGGAATGTGTTGGGATGGTGTGAGGTGGGATGCGAGGACAGAATTGCCATTAACGCCTAATTAAGGGTTTTCTGGTGTTCCGTGTCATCACAGATATGTTGTAAAGCATTTAGGTTGCACATTTGAGGGACAAGGGTGCTTAATCAGGGTTTGAGGGCTCCTCTCAGCCTCCTTATTGATAACCCAGTCCTTTTCCTGACATCTTCTCTGCATACAGCTCCAAACCTGGTTTTAACTTAGATACACACCGTCAGCTTCCATGGCTTTCTGTCTTAAGCATTCTGTGCCCCTTTCCTTCCTGCATGCATGCACAACTCCATCATTGAATGCTGGTCCCTGCAATTGTCACCAGTGCCCAGGGACAGCCTTTGGGCCCAGGTTCCCTCTGGGCGCTGTGCCACAGGCAGAACTCCTGCTGATACGGATCCTATCCCACAGCAGAGCTTGCTGCTTCTCCCCACACATGTGGGTGCAAAGCAGCTTCGTGCCAAACAGCCTAGGAGAGTTGAACCCAGCATGCAGAAGGGCTCCGTGCCAGTCAGTGCCTGTGCCCTGCTGCTCTTGAAGGCTGACAGAGCTCAGCACTGTGTGTGAAGGCAGATGCCACACTGCAGAGACTGTGATGTTCAGCGACTGATTTCTGTGAGAAGCCCCAGCGTTCCCTTGTTTCCATTTCCTCCATTGCTGGCATGTAGTTCCCAACAGGAGACAGCTTGATCCCATCAGCCATTTGTCACATAGCACAAGGGAGAACCACTGCTGCCCCAGATGAGAGGCAAAGAGGTGAGAGCCAAGCACAGACCCCAGCCCTGGCTGGATGCATTTGGTGGCAGCATGTCACTTGGGAGCATTAAAAGCAATGCACAAAGAAAGCTTGCATCGAAACAAGGCAGGCACAGATGTCAGCACAGCCTTCGGCAACAGCTCGTTTGTATCTGCAGATAGGGGAAGCACAATTGGTGTAAGGTGGAGCAGCCCAGGGCAGGTTTCCCTGCATGGCTAGGACCAGAGAGCACAAGAGCAGTGCAGGGAAATGGTTCAAGCTGCAGCTCCAGAAACAATGCACCCCAACAGAAAGAGCTTTTACTGAGTGCTGGTGGGTGCCACGCAGAGCTGGCATAACACAGAGAACAAGCAGGCAGAGGGGCATACCAAGAGGAGTGTGGGGGTACCAGGCCTTCGTTGTCCAGCCCATTTCTTCCGAAAGCACTCACTGATTGGAACTGGTGGTTTCAGCACACGGTGAGACAGCTCTCCCTGCCCTCTGTGATTTATAGCCAAATCTGATTTTCCACATCTGCTCATTCCCAGCCAGATATGGGCCTCTGCCACCCCACCAGAGCTATTCGTAGGAGGAGATGGCATGGGGCTTTTCTCACAGGCTCCTGCTGAGCATGGTGCAGCTTTTGCCATCAAAGCCCCCCTGTATTGAAGATAACTTTACACAGGCAATGCCAGCTAATGCCGCAGTTAGATGGCTGATGGTTATTGCGTGTTATCTATTTCTGTCCTCTGCCAAACATAGCATTTATTGGGTTCAAACTAAGGGTAACAGCAGGTATCTAATGCGTGTGCTGTGAAAATGAATTCTGTAAAATCAGAAACAGAGCTGCTATGAAGTTCTCCATCTCAGATTGGCTTCTGCTCCAGCAGATGTTAAATCTCAGCAATAATCTCCATCATCTGGGTCCAGATTATGGGCAAAGCCAAACCATGGTTGTGTGGACTTGAGGATTGCTTTAATGTGCAAACCCATCAACAGAGGATCACAATATTCCCAAGAGTTGTAATGGGGATGTGGCACCACATCTTTTACCCACTGCATCAGAGAAAGAGAAATTTTAATTTGAATAGCTCCATCAGCAGGGGAATTTAATGTACATTCTGCAGGACAGTGACCATAAATACCTCCCCATTCAAAACCTCTGAGAACAGTCTCACTTCTCTGTTTCCAGTGTTTTTCATTTATTCATCTTAGTTAGATACTTACTGCCTTTTCCTCCTGTGTGAGCTAACCCCCTCCGTGACTGCATTCCCCTTGTGGCAAGCACGTGTATCACTCATTTTTCCTGCTGTTCAAATCAACCACATAAATGTTTAACCACAAAAAGTCGATTCATTATTTTAAGGTGTTTCTCAGCCTCCGTTGCCAGCACTGAGCATTAAGGCAGGGTTTCAATCACTCCATCCCGCCTCAAACCACCCCAGGGATGTTATTATCTCATGATGAACACAACTTTCCTTGCTTTATTATACCTTTGCAACACCCAGCCAGCAGATCACCTTCTGCAATTAGCTCACAGATCTGTGAGGAATGCCATCGTGGTGCTAATTCAGAATCTTTTTTTGCTGCATTACGTGCGCTGCAATGCTCCAGCTATGTCGCCCACCATGCCAGGCCTTGCTGGGCCCAGCCGTGGGCAGCTTGGAACTTGTCACTCAGATGACCAAGAGATGTGTGCTGTCTCCCAAGGGTTCTTGCCATGAAAACTCCATGACAACAGATTTGGAGTGATGACCTGGTGCACTTTGTGTCAGGAGGTCACAGTGACACAAAATTTATCAGATGGGGAAGAGAGCAGCTGGGGAAGAGGTCAAGGAGCAGTTTTCAGCATCTTCAATCATCATGAGGTTTGAGTTCACAGCTTTGTGTGCCAGGCTTTTCAATCAATTCTGTGAGAAGAGGTTGCCGTAGAGAATGAACCTGGTTGAGCCCTGTATATTTCTATGTTATTACTTTTTTTATTACTTAAATGGGCACAACAGAGAGTAAAAATATATTTCTTGCTCCATGGACCTTGTAATCAAAATTCAGTATAAGAGAAGAAACCTGGTAGATGGATGAATGGTGGTGAAAGAACAAGGTGGTGTTGGTATTGGTACTGAGCCCAGGTCCTGATTATGTTTTCTAATATAATTCATTTTTTGCCTGATTCTTAAGAAGCTGGAGCTGCATAATTACAACAGCTGCACTGTCGCCTTTCTCTCAGCCCCTTAAGGTCTCTGGAAGTTTCTGGGCTATTTTTACCAAATATACCTGAGAACAAGGAGTTTCAAAGCTATTTATATCTGGAGGAGTCATAGAATGCAGTGACAGGGCAGGGCAGCACGTCCTGAGGAGAGAGGAAGGCAGTCTGGCCCACTCTGCTGTGAGAGGCCATGCTCAACCTAGCACAGCATTGGGTGCTGGCACTCTGATTGGCACATGGCTGCTCCGGGCCCACTGCAGCATATGCTGCTCCTGAGCTGCCAAATGACAGAGGAAAATGGAGCACTGCAGTGAGGAATTGCAGCTGAAGGAATGGGAGGAGGGAATGAGGAAAAGGGGAAGAATCGTCCGGTGCTGCTTTCCAGTAAGAGGTGGAGAGGAGGGGATGGCAGCTACTGTAGGGGCAGGATGTGTGCAGTGACCCATGGGGAACCAGGCTCTGCTCAAAAATCAACTGCTTGTGTGCACAGGATGTATCTGTATGCACATAAAAGCCACAGGGCTGAAAAGCATGGCCACTGAGGTCTCAGAGTCATGTGGAGATGGGGCAGAGTCAGCAGCAAGTCAGCATTTGTCCCCATGGTAAGAAATACCCTCAAGGAAGGGCAAACCTGCCACTCACCAAGCTCCCATCTCTCTCCTGGGATCCATGACAAAACTGCCAAGTGGTATAACAGCAGCAGGAGCATTTTGGAAATTGCTCTCAGCTGTACCTGTGGGGATGTGCACGCTGCCTCCAGCTCATTGCCGCTTGTGGCGGCCACAGCCAGCTGAAGGATTTTGCTCACACTGTAGTTTACTCACAAATGCTTGCAGGCACTTGCTCCTGCCAAAGATAAGGTGACTTTTCTTATAGGCATGCCAGCCTCACAGAGCAGTACTGACAAGATAAACACATGGCAAATGTTATATTGTCCTCTGCACTCCTTTGTTCTCCCGCTGTGTAGGAAAGCAGTGAGAGGTGTGCCCTGCTGCACACTGCACGGGTCTCTAACAAGTGCTAATCCCTTCTCTCTTACACACCTTTATAAAGCATCCCACTAAGGTGACATGTGAACTCAGAGAGCCATAAAAGCAGCAGAGAAGTGCAACTTTGGTTAGTGTACACTGTATAGCAGTGATAACAACTACCAAGTGAAGCTGAAATCTGATCGCAGTTCTTATGAGTCATCCCATTAGGGTGGCAGTATCTCCCAAAAGTCACTGGTAGTGAGGTTAAACAATAGACAATGACAGATGACATTTACTTACCTCATTGCATGGGATAGAGGCTCATGCAGAAATCCTCATCCAGCACTATTGCTGTACCGCACCACATGAGAAAAATAGCTCTTCGTAAGAGTAGGTTTTATGTTTCTGTTTTTTGCATACATTTGTGTATGCAAAACGTTTGTTGAGCGTAAATGACTGCGCCCCAGAGAATGCTGCTTGCTCTGAAGTCATTTCTTATCCCAAAATAATGTAACCTGATCATATGGAAACCATGCTGAACCCAAGGAACTTGGATGCCATGAGGGCGGGCTGCCAGGAGGCATGAAGCAAAGACGCACTGTCCTTGGGGTGGGAAAGGTACGCTGCTGGCACCTGCTCTAAAAAAATCAGCATCAGGAAGTATCTTGGCCAAGAGGAACTTGGCACAGCATTATTTTAGCTTTGCTGAGGGACTGTGTATGCCCATTGAAATCGTAACATCTGTGGAGGAAGGGCAGAGCGCACAGATACAATGCAGTTTTATGGCAGCACTGCTTAGTCAGGGAAAGAGAATCCGAAGGGAACTGATGCAGCCAGCTGGCTGGGTGATGAATGCAGCGACGGCTGCGGAAGGGAGCAAAGAGCTCAATCCTGCCTCGTCGTCCCGGGGAACAGCAGCAGAATGAATTTCTGAGGAGTGGTGAAGATTGCAGTCAAAGTGCAGAGGTGTGATGTGATATGCGTTGTGCTCTTTTTGGATTCTTAATCGTTAAAAATAATTTTGATATGTGCAAAGGTCTTGTGAGCGAGTTGGTGCAATGAAAAAACTACAAAGAGTCTGAAATTCAGCATGTGTGAATGGAGTTAAAACAAAATACTGCACTTCTGTTCACAAAATAAGGGCAGAAATTAAACGTATTTTGTACTTATATGATCAATATCTGTTGTATATAGATACAATATCTGACCCTCCACCTCTCCTTGAACTTCCCTAGGTCATTTCCATTGCTTCCCATTTAACTGCTTAAACCAAAAAACATTTTCCTCTCTTTTTTTCCACGCTTTGAAAGGATTGTACAAACAGCGGGGAAATCATTTCAACAAAACCACAAAATTGGCTGCAGATCCACTATATCAAATGCCTTCCAAAACACAGAGAGACACATCTTTTCTTATGAGTCCTATTGTCATCATCAGTGTTACACTGGTGGGAAAACAATGAGCAAGACAGTTGCAGAGGGCATTGCAATTTCCAGTTGGCAGTGGTCCTTCTGGTGTGCCTTGCCTCCAACATGCTTTCCCAGCATATAACTGCTGCCTTCAGGAAGATTGATATGCTATTTTAGTTTAATTTCTCTTCACTGTAGATGTGCCTTTGTTATTGCTCTGACGATTTCATTAGCTGGGCCAGGAGATGGCAGCAGCGTAAGCTCCTTTTGTGCCCTCCATTCATAATTATGGCTCACGCTGAGCAGCAATCAGGGATGCGATGATGTCAGTCAGTGTTTAAAAATTGTTTTTAAAAACAGGAAAATTGTTTTAAAAGCAGCTGCTTTCACAACTGTAGGCACTTTATTATTATTATTATTATTTTTTAAGATGCAAAATGTGCTCTGTTCCCAAAGTTTGAAGGTTGTTTTTTTTTAATGCCTAAGTTGCAAAGATCAGGACGAGAGAAGTCTGTAAAGCTCTATACAGGGACGATTCTCCCTGGCTACCATGACTGACAAGTCCAAAGTAGCCTGAATTCATCTGATGCAACAGAGGCATTTAACTCTAGAGGGGAAGAGGACTGGGAAGATTCTGCACAGAACTTACAAATATAGAAAAGCGTTTTGAGTCTGTTATATTTTGACCAATGTTAATGATGAGGTGAGAAGAGGCATGGGAGTCAACTGTTTATATAAATGTTTCTATAAAACACATGAAGGGACGTGCAGGGCCAAGCAGAGCATTTCCTTAGGAGGAAGGAGTGCTTACACGACCAAATTAACATACATATTTCCCACAGGACAAAAGCATTATTAGACCTGTTATGAGATTTGTCAGCAACCACCAAGGAAAAAGAGCCTTGTTTATCCTTCTAAACGTGGAGCAGTCTTAAGGGTACTACAGTTGTTAAACTTACTGACACAAAGGCTTGCATAACAGCCAAGATTTATCATGCTAAGTTTGATAAATGCAGAAGTGTCTTTAAGTGCCTTCAGTTACAAGCTTTTTCTCCCAGAATAAGCACCCTGAATAAAGGCCATGTGGAAAACAAGGGTACTGCTTTGTGCTTGTGTGACACCAAGCGTTAGAAGTGGAGAAGCTGCCATCGAGGTAAGCCCTGATGCTGAGAACCAATGCAGCCCAGCTGGCACAGATGCTCTGATACTTCCACAGTGAACTCTTGGCACATACCCCCGTGAAAGGTGAAGAGGCAAAGATTGCTGGTTACGTGCTCTCCTGAAAGGAAATTTGAATGCTGGAAAATGACACAGCCCTTTGTCACAATTGTTGCTGGATTTGGGGATGTAAGTCAACTTGTCTTCTTAGTGAGCAAACAGGAGTTTCCATCCTGAAGAAACATCTGCTGCCATCATCAACTTACCTCATAGAGAAGTCAGTAACACCTGACATTTGGGCTAATTGCCTTTTTTTGTGAGATAACAAAGTAAATCATGTTATTGGAAGTAAATCTGTCCTGGATTGCACTCTTTATATTAGTGAGAAATGTGTTGTGACTAATGGAAACAAATGATGTCATGAGGTTTTATGACACTGTCCTGACTTAGAAAGGCTAATATTTCTGGGAAGCATAGACAGCTTTTGTACTTAGACTCCATTTCTATCACGGTAGATAGCTCTGGGTAATTTCTCTTTCTGAAAGCCCTCCTGAAAGCTCACCGGAAACTCTCAAGGTGTAATAAGTTTTATTGGAAGAAAATCTCAGTCATGCTGACATTCCTTGGGCAAACCATACCAATGACTGTTTTGATGTAAACCAACTCAGTGTAAAAGAACAGATCAAAAGAAACCTCCTTTGGTTATACAAAAACCTGTAATTATGAGGTTAGCTAATTCTCAGAACAAAAGATTGCAACCTCATTGCAACCTCTGGGTTTGTTCATAGGTTAATGTATTCTGCCTGACAGCACATGAGGAAAATGGACTTTTGCACCTTTAATTGTTCCTGTGGTTAAACTGTAGGAGACGTGCCTTCTCTCCAGCACCTCAATCGCCATTATGTGCTATTAAAAATCATGTCAAAAATGTTGTTGCAAACTACAGTGATTACTCATCCTATTTGGGTCTGTAATAGTCTAACATGCAAATCTGCTTTCCTTCCTTATTTCTAGCTACTCAACTGCATCAAAAGGCAGCCAGAATTACACCTTCAGCATGTTGCTCCACTGTTCAGGAGATGCTTTCAAATAACAAATGGAAGAGATGGTATGTGCAAAGCTACTGGGTCATTGTTAGCCTGTAGGGTATGCCTTGTCCCTATGGCCCTATTTATATAGCACATAAATATACTGAAAAGAGTTAAAGAGATTCTAACTGGCTGAGGTATAATTATGAACAGACAAATTCTGTGATACAGGAAGAGGAAAACAGTGTCTGGTTGCACTCTGAGGACATTTGCTTAACCCTGGTGCTGTGGCATGCAGTGATGTGCTACCACAGAGAAGCACAGAGGACCCAAGCAGAAACTTCCAGAAGAAAACTGCTCTGTGTTTTCACTCCACAGAGTTTGCCCTGCAGTTAGAAGGAAGGGTCCTTGAGGCTTTCTGAGCTCAACCTCTCTTCCTGTGCAGGCTGGGTGCCTTCAGCACACACCTTTACTTGGGAGCCTCCTCTAAAAATCAGGTGCCCTCTGAAGAGTCTGGATGTTGAGACACATGTATTATTCAGTCCACAGTAGTGATTAGCTCCCACCAACATCGAGAGACAAAAGGGAACTTTATAGTTAGAAGTGGGATCTGAAACAAAGGAAACCAACCTCCCCTCACCTTCCCCCTAAAAAAAAAAAACTTTAATCCTTAAAAACACACAAATGAACAAATTATAAGCCCCAGAAGACTTATTTTGTCCTTCCTTATCATTTGACCAAGCAACAGATTTTCTAACAGTAGCAGTCATATCTTATGCAATACTGCATTGTATTTATTGTATGATATCTTACAGAATCTTATCTTTTCCATTTACGCTCATGCTGTTTTCTGTCCTGAGTATATTGCCTCTGTGCTAGAAATAGCAAGAAAACCAGAGGAGCAGAGCTGTGGAGCATCAGGAGGCCACTTACCAGGCCTAACCCTGGCTCCCATCCACCCATGGGCTGATGTACCCATTCCCTGGTCTGTGCCCAATGCCTGGGGCTGGCAGAAGATGGCCAAAGGGCAGCAGAACACTGAATGGGGTTTTGGCACTGACTTCTCTGAGGCAAAGATTTGGCTTTTAATGACAGCGTTGGAAGGTGTTGCACAGTGCTGGCATCATCCTGACTACTCCGGGGTGCTGATCTCAAGGCAGAGGAATGCTGCACATCGTTATTAGTGCCTTTAATGAGCCAGCTCATAGGGCACTGTGCTGGTTGCTATTTCCACGTGTCTCTACAACAACCTTCATGGCAGCTCCCATTAAACATGAGCTTTCAGGGCACCTGAACCTTCCTAGGAATGCGGGGACATTCCCACTCCAAGTGATGGTGCTGCAGCTGTCCAAGGCAATGGTGTGGGGACCACAGAGGGAGCCAACTGCAGGCAGACAGATGCCATTTGGATAGTCACTCAGACAGCAGTTTCAGTGGGCCGGGCCTGATGTGAGGAAGGGAACTGCTGGTCCGGGGGATCTCCAGCAAGGACTCTTAATCAGTGAAACCATGCACGCTACATATTTTCCTCCCTTCTTCTCTTTTCTTATAATTTCTTCTTCCTCTTTCTTTCTTAAGGTCGTTGTCCTGAGCACTTTGCAAGTTCAGGAGGCACGGGTGGGAGCCAAGCAGTGTTCTGTGGCACTGCAATAAGAGGTGTAGGTTGCAGGCATGGACCAGTACTACAGCCTGTTACTGAGCAGCTGGTTGGGAAAAACACTGCTTAAACAAACTGTTGTGTGCATTTCCATGCCCATACCTGTCTGCCCACATTCTTATTTTCAAAGTGCATCACTTACATGTTCTTGAATGAGTCATTATTCTTGGCTGTCAATGGTAGCACCTGGAAATCCTAAACTTTATTGCTCTGCATATGCCCTGCGCCCAGTATATTGCATGGAAGATTTCTGTGAGGGTTGCATCCTTTTTCTGCTCTATTTGCACCTGGTTTTCTGTTTTCATCTGACAGGATACTTGTTCTGTCAGAAAGGGCCCTCTAGTTCCTGTAGGACATGCACATTTCTCCCCTCAGTGCAAAAGTCCCTCTGTGTAGTTCCTTACTGTTTAAATGCTGGTAACTTAGCACTAGAAATTTGATTTTTAAGAATATTTTATTCATCAGTATCTGAAATGGTAAAGCAGCTTTTGCATCCAGGACCTTGAAGGCACAGCCCACACAGAACTTCATACCCATGTTTGTTTATGCTTGACTGTAATGTGACAACTTTACTATATTACATTTAGTCATTTCCAGAATATTAGGAATTGCCTGATTTTGAGGACAATCAACCAGTGAGTGATAGTTGGAGCTGCTATTTAACATGCCTAGCACTTCCAACAATAGTTGGCATGCCTACCTCTCAAAATACAGGTTGATAAAATCTTCCAACAGCCTGAAGATCTCAGCTCTTCTGAGTGTAAATCCAAAGTGTTTAATTCAGTCTGTGATGGAGAAGGGGAGAAGGATGAGAGAAAGGAATCCTGGTGGCTGTGGTAGAGAGAAAATGAAATGAAGGATACAGAATCCCTTGGAGGATAAATTGTACCCAGAGATAGGGCAATGCAAAAGCCCTGGCAAAAATGGGAACATGGAAAAGGTGGATCTTTAAATAGAGAAGGGAAGGAAGAATGAAGTCATCCTGTGTGGAATAGGAATGCAGGGATGCCAAAGTATCTGGGATGTAATAAGGCTTTGACTTTGAGGTACCACAAGGTATGCAACCAGATATTCCCTTGTTTTGACTTAAGTAGAGTAAAAGCCATGTACAAGCCCTCTCGTACCACAAAAAAAAAAAAAAAAAAAAAAAAACAACCAACAAAACAAACAAACCAACCTACTCTTCCTTCCGTGGAAACGTCATTCCTTTCCTTATCTTGCTCAACCACAACTCTGTAAGCCAGCAGCTGAAACAATCTTTCTGCTCCAACATGTAGACACTCTTCATATTTTCATTTTTTGGTGTAAAGAGACATACAAAGTTTGAGTATTATTGACACTGCAGAGCATGGGCTTCGGCAGGTCCTAAGCAGCTTCAGTGCAATCTGCAGCGAGAAAACACCTCCCAAATAAGCAGCAATCAAATAATCTACTTTCAAACAAGAATAATTTTCCACTCACTGAACGGAAATAGAGCTGCAATTACCTAATAGCTGATAGCAGTTTTATCGTTGCATTTCCTTCTGTTAAGAAATTATACCTTTCAACAGTCACTGTTTGGGTGGCCTGAAATAAGTATAGGCAACAGCTGGAGGACTACTCAACACAGAAAAAGGACTTCTGATAGGAATCTCTTAATCTCTTGTTTTTGAGAACAGGTAGACCAACTGATGTTGTCACTGATGGCCAGGATACAACAAACAAGATGGTGAATTTGAAAACCACCGTGTAGTTTTGGGGGGATGTCTTTATAGAGGGTGTATTTACAGATTGAAAACATTGCCCAGGAAGAACTGAACATGAGGTCTAGCCTGACAAATAAAGTAAACTTTAATCATCTACTTAATAAGTTGAAGTGAAACATCACAAACTTCAGGATTATCCTGAACTTCAGGTCTAAACTAGAGTTAATGAACTGTAAATCATGGGGAGGAGGGAAAGAGGACACAGTTGATACCTGTTAAAAGTTAACATGCTGACAAACTATTTCAGATGGGGTATTTTTAATTGACAGAGAAGTGGGAAAGCTATTGTTGACAGCAATGAAACATAATCTGGAATACTGGCCAACAGTGTCTTTATCATAGAATCATAGAATCTTGGGCTGGAAGGAATCTTAAAAGGCTATCTAGTTCCAACCCCCCCAGCATGGGCAAGGTTGCCACCCACCAGCTCAAGCTGCCCAGGGCTCCATCCAGCCAGGCCTGGAAGGCCTCCAGGGATGGGGCATCCACAGCTTCTCTGAGCAGTCTGTACCAGTGCCTCACCACCCTAAGAGTAAAGAATTTCCTCCTAATATCTAATTTAAATCTCCTCCCTTTTGGTTTAAAACCATTCCCCCTTGTACTATCACTATCTACCTGTGTAAAAAGTCAGACTTCCTCCCTTTATCAAGAAAGATAAATTCCCATAAGAACCAGCACAGAGAATTCAAGACAAGTCAGGAGATTGAGAACAGCATTAAAACCTTGCCTCATTCTTCCCAACTTCAGGAACTTCACAGAGATATGCTGGTTAAAAGCACAGTCACCTGGAAGCCCTGCAGTCAAAGCATCATGATGGTTCAGTCTGCCTAAGTTCTGACTAGGCTCCTAAATTAGATGTTTTATTCAAATATTTTAAGATACATGGAAAATTCCCTAGGGAATTCACACGGTGCCCACAAAAACAAAGGTTGTGAAAGCAACCAGCTGCTCTCAGAAGAGTACACACCACAGAGCAGGTGAAGGTCAGGTTTATCATCAGAACATTGATTATTCTGCATGAATTGTTCTGGTAAAGAGAAGGCTAATGTTTGGAAACGGCCTCCCAGAGGTTGAGGATTCTGGACAAGAGAATTAGAAACTTGTCCAGAACTAAGTTACGTCCAAATGAGTTAATTTCAGAATTGCCTGGAAGAGCAAACATTTGGACAAGCAGATAGAAAAAAAAATCCCTTCCAATCTTTGCACTATGTTGTTTTATTTGAATTTTTGTCAATGAAAACAAACAGGAACAATCCTTTATATTTGTATTAAAAAGATGTCTTACAAAATAATATGTATTTTGACAGACAACTAATGGAAGGTGCACTGCTTTGTCATTGCTCACCTGCATCACACAGAGACAAGAGGAAGGACAGCAAAATCTGTTTCCTGGGATCAGAATTGCTCAAGAGTACAACAACCAAGAAGAGCTATTGGAATGAGTTTCTGAACTACTCTTTTGTAGTTAGGCAGCATATTCCTGCAAACTGTGTGAAATGCTTTTGCTGTCTGAGGCGAGGGAGGGCCACTCTCCTAAGCAAAAGGGGAGCACATTACAGGATATTTTTCGGAAGGAACTGAAATGCCATATATATGCTTTCAATAGTCACTTGCATACGCAGCAGATGCAGTGGTGCAGGCAGCTGATATCCAGCCTGAGCCAGGCCAGCGTTATTTCACTTCATGCCTGTTGCAGTAATGGAAAATCATTGCTTGCAGACCAACCCCACACACAAGCCTGAAGTGGCTGGACAAGCAGTTAGAAGTTTGCTTGTAGAAACAAACAAGGATTATTGATTGCAGGTCTGTGTCTCCAAATGAGGCAGCAGAGCACAGACAAGTACCTGGCAAACAGCTAGAAAGGGACATGGGACTGTGAGCACGGAGGGGTTTGGCTCAAGAATTGGCAGAAACTAAATTTGGAGTATTGTCTCTTGCTATTTAATTCTCAATAATTTTCAATGAAATGAGCCTATGTGCACACTGCATGAAAATAATGGGGCAGAAATGGAAAAATATTTGATTTCTTTACAAATACCACAGAATATTGGCTAACTGCTTGGGTCAGCGGGGTTGCAATGTAATGAAAACATGTTTGCTAAGCTAAGGGGAACAAGATGTCTACTCCTGATTGGTGTGCTGCATGATAAGGGAAAGGCTGTGTCACAGTCCTCTAGTTCTTTCTAATTCTGATAGTTTGAAAACAGCTTTGGGAGTTGGAAGTCATTAGGAATTTTAGGTTTGAACTTGAATGTGGATCTAAAAAATAATTTTACAAAATACTTCATTTTAAAATTGCTGCTTTTTCTCAGCAATACTGAGCAGTAGCTGATATTAGGAAACACAACATTTTGCAAAACAGGCAGAGAAACCAACTGAAGTAAGATGCAAACTGACAACACATAAGGCCCTGAGAAGCATGAAATACTTGCTTCTACAACAGTTTTACAACAGCACAATGTTTATTATCCCAAATTGTTGTTTCACTTAAGCATCACAAGGAGCAATAAGCTAGAGACAACCTAGCATCCCATTATACTGTTTTGTTTGTACTTTTTTTGTTTTTTTTTTTTCATTTGTTCACTTTTATTCTAGCAAAATGTTTGCAAGAGTTGTAAGTTTGACAAGGACTCTTATCACAGGGGGCAATTGCTCTGTAATGCTGGTATGGTTAGGACTAATGTTTGTGGTCAGTTGCTACTGACAGTGATGGTCCAAGTTCAGAAAGCTAAATTTAGATGTGAAATTAATAACGGCATATATACCAGAGAGGTTAAGGATCCATTGTTCCCTCGTTACTTACCAGGAAAAATTCTTAATGAGGTTCAATAAAGTTTTGCATGAGTAAGTCACAGTGAAGGATCTGCCACAAAAAAAGGAGGTAAGTCTCAGTAAAAAAATGGGTAAAATCAGACAAAAGCTTTGGACCAGAAATTCATCTGAATCCCCTTGCCTTGGAAAGTCAGGGTACTGCACAACTGAAGATGTGTTCAACTTAGTAAAACATACCAGTGTTTGGTAAAGTACATATATATTGTACTGTAGAAATTGTTAACTTAATAATTATAAATTTGAAAGTGCATGATCCATCTCTCTCTTATGTACAAAGTCCAACATATGCCTTCAGCACTGTTACATACAACATAAACACCACCAGGGCTCTGAGAGCATGCTATTTGTTTCCATTAGCCACCTACCCGATTTGCATGGTCATGCCTCTAAGCAGGCAGACTTGCTAAATCCATCCACTCACCATATATAATTGAATTTCCTTCCTGATTGCTTTCTTTTCCCTTCCAAATGTTTTTTGCGTGTTCGCATACACAGTGCTGCTGGAATTAGGGAAAGACCATGGAGTGCTTTCACATTACTTTATAATACTGGACTTCAGCCAGCTGCAGGCACCAGGAACCTTCAGTGCCTGCAGTTCTTCAGCTAAAGCCAAAGTTCCTTCAGAATCTAATAATAGCTGCTCCAGTAGTTATCCTGCTGTCACATTTAATTTTATTCTGGACTTAGAGTTTTAAATGTTTGACCACAACTGGTCAGGCTTCCAAAATATAAATAAGAAGGTGGGAGTTAATGAAAGGACTGAAAGGACCTCCGACCTGGATACTGTACAGCTTTTGCTGTAATGTAACACCCCTGAAATACTATAGCAGGAACTGTTTAGCCCTTGAACATGCATTCCAGCATTCAAAAGGAAGCTCTTGTCTTTTCCTCTCTGTATTTTTCTTTGAAGTTTGTATCCTACTATTGCACATAAAAATTGCATGCTACTTACAATCACTAGCTCAGAAATCTCATCAGTCACCCTGTAACAACTGTTGGCCACATACTGTGTGCATGTCTGGAAGCAGATGTGTGTATCTGAGTGTCGGTGCAGTGACAAGAGCTTTCCCTTCCAAATATTAGCTTTTTTTCCCAGATTCAAGTTCAGGGGCCCTAGCTATGTGAAGGAAAAGAATGACTTAGGTCTTTGCCTACAGAGTCAAGTATGTCACAAACAAGTACACCTCTGCAGCAACTGTGGCCAGAACAGAGGGAGTTTGTGGTTACAATTTGTTATGGGTAGACTTATTTTGGGCAGTGAGGCTACATATCAATTTCGAGAGCATTAATTTGGAGCATTAAGTGTTCCAGGGTGAGGGCTGTGGCACTGCTAACAGGTTCACACTCTTTCAGTACATAGTCACTAGAAATACAGTTAAACAAATCAAATAGTTTGAGTATTTTGCCAGGGATGTCCTCAGCATGACCTGTGTTCCAGCTTTGTGCTCTTTTCTTGAGCATTTTTCTTGAGCATCTTGAGCATAAAAATCTGAGAGTTTTATGATTGCAATTAAGTTGATTATGCAGTGCACAAAAACCAATACAAGTCTGGGACTCTTTTTTGTGTCTTAAGAGAGACATCCTCAAAGGAACAGCAAAAAGGAAGAAAAAAAACCAAGGGATTTTGTTTGCAAAGATAGCAGAGCCTTCATGTCAAAAGATGAGGAAAATGCCTACGTGAATTGGGGTTCCATGTAATCTCTTGAATTCCTCTTTCCCTTCATTTCTGACTTCTTTACAACATTCAGTGGCGTAAACAGAGTATGTCTGGCTACGTCTCTAATTGTTTGTTGTATGATGATGACCTGTATGTATCCACAATAAACTCTGGTAATCAAATTCTAAGCCCCAAATACTTTCTCAGTGATACACGTATGCCCTTCAGACTGGAGCATAAGTTCTTCATTACACCCTTTCTGAGGTCCACTGCCTGTTCAGCTGCCTGTACTCAAGCCATTTCTGCCATGCTGCTGAGAAGCCTTGGATCAGACAGCTGTGTGGGAAAGAACTTTACAAAGTAGGGTCTGCTTCCTTTCACTCGAGAGCTGCACTTACACTGAAGTGCTTGTCTGAGCTATATTAGAGACATGCCTTTGCCTGGCCATACACCTGCTGGTCTACAGTCTGGCCCAACAAGGCTGATCTCAATCCTCTTCGTTACTGTGGGTTTGTCTGATGATAACCACACCGGTAGCTGGTTCTAGTTATTGTCACTGACCCTGAGCTTGCTGGCTTCCTTTTTAAGCCTGACCTCAGACCAGATCATCACTATGGTCACTGGGACCACCTGTCAGCTTGTACTCCTGGCTGACACCCCCAACAACTGTGGACCTGCTTTGTTCTTCTTGTCTGGGTTCTGTGGGACTTCACCTGCCCAGCAGCAAGATCACGACCACTCTCTGATGCAATCTTTGGCTCCCAGCTTACCTCGCCTTCCAGGCCTGCCTGCCCCAGCTGCCTCATGGCACGCTTTTCCCAACAGGATGCTCTCACTTAATGCTGATGCTGTTGGTGTCACTGTTATGATGGCTTCCTCATGCACCAGCTGCTCCAGCATAAGCCAGACAATAGGTATACAGATCTCTAGCAACATGTGACTCTTTTATTATCCAAAGATGTTTGTGGGCTCTAGGCCCACTGGCGCCTAGTGCTCCTGCCAATATGATAAATCAGGGTAGTGGGCAAGAACTCAACAATCAAGACAAAGAGTCTGTTCTGGCATAGTGAAACTGCAAAACTAAGCAGTGATACGCAATCCTTGTTGTGAGATCTCACTAAACTGTTGTCAGATATCCAGGGAATCTTGGTAACCTGGAGACTGTGGGTATCAGAATACCCAGTCACAAGCAGAAGTCAGATGCAAAGTGGTTACAAATCCATACCCGTGGATTTTTTTTTTTTTTTCCACCTTTAGTAACTCATTTTGGTCATCTGAGAGTATTAAAACCTAGTGCCTCAGCAGTGGATTTTCCCACCTGAGCCAGGACCTTCTGTCCTGCCCCAGAGGCTTTATCTCCTCTATTCTGGTCAGACCAACTTACCACTCCTTGCTTGACTCTTCCAACTCCACCCATTACTGATGTTACTGTTGTAGCTGCTGCCTACAGGACACCTGTGCATGGCACTGCTCTGCATTTATGCTCAGATTCATCACACTTGCAGGGAGCTCAGTGCTCAGCCTCATCCTTGCCGGCAGCTGAAGACAACACTGTGAGGGACCAAGGCACCAGCTCAAAGGTGACTATTTCACTTCAGTCTATGCTAAAAGCTCATCCTGTACCTGTGAGAATAACCTACAAATCAGAGGGCAAGCACACAGGAAGCTGTCAGGGCACAGCTGACCTTACTGAAATGGCATTGGCATCTTGGATGCAAAATACACCCACCATTCATGTTTCCTTGGCTGCTATTAGGAACTGTTGCTTATTCAGCTTATTCTAATACAGGGCATTGTGTACCCACGGCTGCAGCCACGCCTTCTGGATTTAATTAAAACCTCCTCCACCTATTTACCTTGAAGGCTGTCTTTTTCTCTCACGTTTCACAGGAACCCTCTTGAAAGAGAAAAATCGGTGCCTCTGAGACACTTTACTTCTGTCCTCCACACAGGCAGAATGTACTTTTTTTTTTTCCTCTTTTTCAATAGGATCCTAAGAGCACAGGGCTGAGCAGGCCCTGCAGCACTGTGCCCTCCCATGCCCTACAAGGAACGGCTGACCACAGACTCGTGCTGTGTAGCACCTACAATCATCACAGCTAGCAGTAACCATTTTCCAGAAACGGGCCGTTTGTTAGCAGGTGCTCACTCAAAAGTAAACAGCTCATTAAGCCCCATTTCCTTTATGCTTTCATGTAGCACTTATGGAGAATCACGATGAAAGTTATCCGTAGTGTAAACGCTTTATACGCAGAGGAATTCAGGTAATGCAACCAGCACTGCATCTTATGCAGCTCCTCAGCACGTTTTGCAAAACCTCCTTCCCTCCTCAGATGCTGCAGTGCTGCTGCAGTCACTGTCCAGCAAACAGAGCGCGAGCAGGACGTCAAACCACACGGGCTTAACGGCGCGAACCTAAACTACGGCATACAACCGTGTTTGTGATACATGGCACAGACTCCCGAGGGGGAAACACGCAAAAAATGGAGAATTCTTGTCTGCAATCGCCAAAAAAAGGTTTCGTTCCCTGATTTTCAGATGCCCGGCTCCTGACGATATCTATTTGTCATTCCGCACGGAGGAAGCGCTGCGCCGCACGCAGTGCCGAGAGCCGCGCCTCCCTAGCAGCACGCGGCTCCTTTGTCTGCCGGGTCGGGCCCCGCCCGCGCGGCCTCACACGACCCCGTCCGCCGCCCCTCCCTCGCTCGCTCTCCGCCACTCTTCGCTCCGGCTCTCGGCCGTGCCTGCAGGGGGGCGGAGGCCTATTTTTAGGCGCCCTCAGGAGGCCTCGCCGCCGAGAGCTCCCGCGCTCCGCGAGGCCGCCACCCGCCAGCTTCCCCCCCCCCACTCAGCCCCTCGGCGCCACTCGGCTCCGGCCGCGCCGCCCCCATCCTGCACCGCGAGGCGCCATGACGCCACGCCCCCCGAGCGCGTGGCAGCGCCGCGCGTCATGGACTCGCGCGGCTGAGTCACCTGCGCGTTGTCGCAACGCTCCGTCATTGGTCGCGGCGGCGGCGCGCGGCGAGGCCCCGCCCCCGCAGCTCGGCGCTATAAAAGCGGCGCCGGCGCCCGCTCCGCGCTTTTAGCCCCGGGTGTCTGAGAGGAGAAAGATGCATCGACTCCGCTCGCGGGCCTTCACGGGGATTTCTGCCATCGCCGCCAGTTCGTCCTTCGCTTGCCTCCGCCAATCACCTCCGCTGCCCCGGCCCGAGAAGTCGGCCTCGCAAAGGCGTTGGAATAAAAAGCGATCCTGCTCTTCCATCGGCTGATTGTCGCTGATTCCCGGGCGGGGGGGAGCAGAGAGACCGAGACCCAGAGAGGAACCGAGGAGCCGAGCCCAGCCGAGCGCCGCTGCGACCATGCCCAAGTCAAAGAAGCGAGGGAGCAACCACCAGCGGGGGGCCGGTGAGCCGGGCGGGCGGGGGCTCCGCGCATGCGGCCTCGTGGGGCCTCGGGCCGCGCTGCCTCGGCCGGCCGGGCCTCCTCAGCGGGGCGTGGCCGCGGAGCGCCGGGCCGGAGCCGGGCGCGGGCTGACGGGAGCCGGCCCCGCGACCGCCACCTCACGCCGTTAGCGCGCATGCGCCCGGCTGCGCCGCGCCGGAGTGGGGGGGGGGGGGCAACGGACGTGCCTGGCGCCGCCGGCAGCGCCCCGCGGCTGGTACCGCCCGGCGCCGCTGGGGGCCCGCAGGGGCCGCGGTAACAGCGCTGCGGCGCGTCCCGGGCACGCACGGCTCCGTGTGCGCTCTGTGCCGCCGGCAGTGCGGGCCGTACCGGGGACGGGCAGGGCGCTGTTGTCAGTCCCGGGGTCTGCGGCGGCTGCGCGGCGCTGCCTGTGCGCGGGAGGCCGCTTATCCTAAAGGAGGGTTCCAGAACTGTCTTGGTAGGGAGCGGGGTTCGTGCGGAAAAGAGGTCGATGAGGTGTTGGTGACTGGAGAGCGCGGGGGCTTTGTGGGGTGGTGAGAAATCTCACTTGGGGCTGTCATCGCGTCTGTCTGACTCAGATAAAGCAGACGATTCGCCGGGTCCTCGTGCAGCTGCCCTCATCACAGCTTGAGGACGGCTGCCGGCGGTTTTTTGCCGCTTCTCCCGCTGAAGAAGCCTGCCTGGCACAGGCAAGCGTTGTGCACTGGGTTCTGGCATAATTTTTTTGCGTTGTAAATGATCCAAAATTAAGTGGAAAACTAGAATTCTGAGTTCTGTGAAAGGCTTCTGAGAGCCGTTGAAGAAACACCGGTAGAACTATTGATTTTGTTAATCAACTACGGCAGGTACTAAGAGCTAGGATAAGGCAGCAATAGGAGTGCATTATCAGCTCAAACCTCAACTCTTACTGCTCTAAAAATAGGGTAAGTTTGTGGAAAGCTACAGAGATCAGCTTCTGGTGAAACAACGTTGCTTTCTTTGAAGAGGCTGATGGAACTAAAAGGAGGCCTTGTTGCAAGGATTCCCTCCTGTTGGATGTTCCAGTTTTTTGTCTTACCATTATTAAAAGTGAACGAAAACTACAGCTCTATGCTTAGAATCTTAACAGCTGGAAGGGTCGATGGGAGCCCAGGGTCAAGTGTTGCTTCTTATGCACATACTGCACTTAATCCAGTAAATCCAGTACTGAACTGGGTAATGTATGTTTGCCTGCATGTGTATGCTTGAAGTCTCTCAAAATTGGAAAAGATTTTAGAACAAGCTATTTTAGGTAGCTGGTTTTAACACATAAAACAACGCTATTTTTAAAACACAGTCACAGGAAGTTGCATAAACTTGACCTTGATTGTAGGAAGATACTAAATACTGAGTTAGGAATTCTACCAATACTTTGAAAATGAGATGAGTTCTTTACCTATTATACTTGGTTTTCCTAGAACAAAGCTAAACAGATCTTTAGGAAGGGTGAGAGTGAAGGAGTTAGCAGGGGGAAGGCCTTGCTTTTTGTATGCATGCGTGCTCAGGGATTCTACTTTTAGTATTTGGATTTTTTTCCACGTGAAAATGACTAAACTTGTATTCATCTTTCTTTAAGGTGGTCAGCCCAGAAATGTGCAGCCTTTTAGTGATGAAGATGCTTCAATTGAAACTATGAGCCACTGCAGTGGCTTCAGTGATCCCGCTAGCTTCACAGAGGATGGTATATTATTTAATTTTTGTCTGTTCCTCTTGTATGAATACTAGACTGTAAGTAGCAGTAGCAATATAATGACATTCTGTTAAATACTGTATGATTGTTCATCTAGTGGAGAAACTGGTAGGCTTCTTTCTATTGGAATTATAAATTACAATTTTTAGAGGGGAAAAAAACCCCACAATTCTAAGGTGTATTGCAGGACATAGAATTTTTATAACTTAGTTGAGGTGGTAGGGGTTGCAGGAGAGATTGACATGGAGTGAATTGCATTGTGTTTTGAACAAGATTTATACTGTAAAAGACTCTTCTGTGGAAGCAGTAACTTGTCTCATCTGCCATCTCTGTCTGGGCTCTTGCTAATAACACTGTTGGGAGGGTAGGGCTTGAAGGCCTGCTGCTACAATGGGATGAGGCTGGGAGCCTTGGACATGTCCTACCTGAGCCACTGTTGCGGAGATGTCAGAAGTGATGCCAGGAAGAGAGGCTGTTGATGAGCTCAGTGCATCAACAGTGAATGTTTCACTGTACTGCAGGGGTAGATGGAGTGGACAGAATGAAAATTCACTGCTGACTTGACTGGGTACTGGTTTTTCAGTTGTACAAAATCTATGTGAGACCTAATTAGCTTGTACATTCTTTCTTAGCGCATGTACCAAACAGGTAATAGGAACAGCATACCTGTATCAACAGGTTGTTTTTCATGAAGATATTTCTAGGAGAGATGTTGAATATAGTAGTAATGCTAAAAAATTCTGTTGCTGTTGTCTGTCTACTTTCTTACTAATACTTTTTTGATAGATCCACTATTTAGTGATAGATGTGACTCTGCTAACGTGTATCAGTAGGACTAAACTATTTGTTATGGTTTAGGGCCTGAAGTTGATGAAGAAGCCACTCAAGAAGACTTAGAATACAAATTAAAGGGATTCATTGATCTTACATTGGACAAAAGGTATGATGTGCTTTGAAGAAATGAATTCATATGTTGCTGGCTTACTGATAGAGTAAGGAAACTTCTTTTTGAAAGTTTATTGAAATTCTGATTATTTCATGCTGGGGAGGACTTGTGTTTCTTTAGGATCTGAAGAGAACTTTCTCCCTCTGGGTTTTTAAATAAGTGAGAATCAAATTCTCCTTTGCTAATAGTTCAAAGTAGCCTGGTTTACTGTTGTGAAATGCATCAACCCAAATTTTTCTTTTCTTGAGGGAAGGGGATAATTTGTAATGCTTTGTACTTAACAGTGTGACTGTAGATTGCTCTTTCGTGGGGACTATGCAGATGGAGACTACTGTGAAGTCAAAGACTGAGCTTTAACTGCTGTTGATTTCAAAGGAGATTTTTTTTTTCTTCCAACAGTGCCAAAACAAGACAAGCAGCTCTTGAAAGTCTGAAAAGTGCTTTTTCTTCTAAAATATTATATGAATTTATAATGGAAAGGAGAATGACACTAACTGATAGCATTGAACGCTGCATAAAAAAAGGTAATTAATGTGGTTACTATTAAAAAGCAGCAGTGGTGGTGAAATGCTTGTTTTAAAGAAGTTATCTTTAAGGCTTATCTGGTACTTTATAGAGCAGTTAATTTTAGTTCTGTTAACTAATTTTCTTTGGACGTCTTATTTTAACTGACCTAGAAAATTAACTGAAGTAATACTGTCTATGATTTCTGAATTTCTACTTAAAGATTTTTGAACAAGTGTCTTTAAAGGAAGGAAGGAGTGCACAAGGAGATCACTCATCTAAGTATTTTAATGTCTAGGTAAGAGTGAGGAACTGTGTGCAGCTGCTGGACTGGCATGTCTTCTCTGCGTGCAGATGGGGTCGGGAATTGAAAGTGAAGAGATTTTTAAGACCCTTGGTCCAGTTCTGAAGAAGATTGTCTCTGATGGAACAGCTAGTATCCAAGCCAGGCAGGCTGTAAGTGTTTAAAAAGTTCATATATTTTGCTTGCTAGTCAGGGACAGAGGGCAGATTTAGACAATCTCACTGTTGTGTAATCCAGAACTAAAGGTTACTACACTAGTGTAAACAGCTAATGTTGACTTAAGTTCTGAGTGAAGCATAGCTGTTTTCACTATCTTAAAAAGCTCTACCTGAAGGTTGAATGCCATTCTCCTTCAGCATGGGGACTTCAAAAAAGAAGTGTTCCATCACCTATTTTCTCAGGTGCCTAAACTAATATTTCAGTAACTGTCTTGTTACTACAGTTCTGACGTACCTTTCTGTATTTGTTTTAATAATAGAAGATTATTATTCATGCAAATGTACATGAAGAAATTATTAGCAGTAGATCTAAAATTACATACTTCGTACACAGATCTGGTATTTGTTTGCCCAGACATCTTAACTGTAAATCAGTAGTATACTCAAAGTATTAACTGAAGGTAATCTAAAGCTCTTCACAGTAACCTTTCGCAGAACAGCAGAGTTTTAACAGATTTCTCTTAACTTGCCATTGTCTTTATTATTACTTTTCCTAGTGTACTCTAGCTGCATTAAAATAGGTACTGCTAGCACAAAAAGTTTACAGTAATACAGTAGTATTAGTTCAATAGCAGTTGTTTCTACAAACCAAAGTTATTAAAGCTTGCTCTAGCATTTAACTTTTTAAAGTTTAGTTCAGGATGTTGTGTGGTTAGTACAAATGTTGTTCTTGAAAATAAGATCTTTTTTGTAAAAACAATAGTACAGGCAGTAGGGATGGGACTTGTTGGTCCTTGCAGTTAAAAGCTGGACTGTTCCAGGACAGGCTGTTGAAGCTGGTGTTTTCACACTGTTTAACTGAAGAGTGGGCACAGAGGCAGAAAGATTTCCTGCAGCTGTAAATAAATGTTTTATACAGATCAGATACTGGCATAATTTTTGCCAGTGGATTCCAGTGGGATTTAATATAATTGGGTGAAAGGAGTGCTATGTACACTGTTTTGGAAGGACTTTGTATGTTGTACAAAAGGAAAGGTGAAAGCTTGAGTGGCGTATGTAGTATCCTGAGGGAAGAGAGGAACTTAGGTCTAAATGTTATGAAGTAGCTGGCTTAAGCTATTGAGATTAATGCCTTAGCAGCTGGGGTTATAAAGACTTCTATTCTGCTAAGTTCCAAATGTCAGATTTAAGCATTTTGTCAACAATGACATCACCATCAAATGCTAACAATTGTTTGTTTTTTTTTTTGTCTAGTGTGCAACCTGCTTAGGGATTTGCTGTTTCATTGTCACCGATGACATTACGGTGAGGATAAGTAATACTTTTTCCTATTGTCAATTTAAGAAAAATGTGCAAGTCTTCAGCAACTTCCATGTTCTTTTTTTTTTCTTTTCTTCAGGAACTGTACTCTACTATGGAATGCCTAGAAAGCGTCTTCACAAAAGCTTATCCACGAGATAGAGACACTAACGGGGTATCAAGTACACCCAGTACTGTGCTTCACATCAGTGCGCTCTTAGCATGGACGCTGTTGTTGACCATTTGTCCAATGAATGAAGTAAAGAAGAAAATTGAAATGTGAGCATTTTTCTGCAAAGCTACATTTGTAATTATCTTTTTTTATGTGCAGTGAAGCAATGTCAATAACGTGTTAATGAAATATGACCAATTCCTTAGGCACTTGCATAAACTTCCAAGTATGCTGTCTTGTGATGATGTCAACATGAGAATAGCTGCTGGAGAAACACTAGCTCTTCTGTTTGAGCTGGCACGTGAAACAGATGCTGTAAGTATTGGTTTGCTGTTTGATTGCGTTGAAGTGATGACGACAAATGCTTTAACCTGTGTTCTGTGGCATCTCTGATATCAGTAAGCGTCATGTAATTCCCTGGGTGTGTTCTTGGTAGCAGGATGACCCCAATATAATTGGATGTATAGCAAGACTTCACTGCAGTTCAACTGTAATTTTTATGCTGACTTCAGTGGTGCACAGCAGGACTAGATTAAAAATAAAATAATGCCAAGTAAGAGTAACTAGAAATACAATATGTAAGCTTTAGCACTTAAATCGAATACCGGCTTTTTAAAGAGGAGAAAATATCCTTGGAAATAGTGTGGTGTTTATTTTTTTTCCAATGTAAAACACAACTTGCTATAATGGGAATATTCATTAGATGTTTACTATTTGGAAATGAGTTCTAATGACTCGTAACCTGCACCATTCTGTTCTCAGCTGAAAATCCATCCTTCTGTAAAACCAGTGTTTACTTGTAGTACTGTTTTTTGGTATCCTTGAGAGGAATAACTAGTATTGTATAACACACAGCACCTCTATCTGTTGTGGTCAGTTTGCAAATTAAGAAGGAACATTTTGAGTAAGGATATACAATGCACTTAACACTACAAAATTTGAAAGGATATGCTGATGCTTCTGTATAATTTCAAGCAGTAGGGAATTGAGTCTCAGCTGTGGAGAGAAAGTGAAACCAGAACTTGATCTTTTACTTGGTCAAACTGTCTGCAAATAACTATAAATTCATTAATTAATAAGTCAGTATTTTCTCTAATCCTGTTCTATTTCATTGAGGAAAAGCCCCCTTAATCACTACAAGTAATCTTTGGATCCTTAAAAGCCAGGCAAATTAAAAATATTTTACCATTGGTAAGTTTAATTCAAAAAGCAAGCAGTAGATTCAGTCCAGTCAGCTGACATGTTTAGATGAGATGCTTGTTTTTACATAAGTGGCTTATTCATCCAGTTCAACTGCACTGAGCTAGTTAATAGAGGGGAGAAAATATCTCATGCTGAAGAGTGATGCATTTAAAAAAAATTCCTAACGATTTTCACATTTCCTACTTCATACAAGATTTATGACTACATTTTCCTTAATGTCAGTCCAGTAGCGTCTTGTGATCCATCTCCAGAGGCATGAATTCTGTGCTAATGACCTGAAAGTGCCCTCAGCTTATCAGCAGGACTGCCAGCCAGGTTCAGCAGATCAGTTAGGCAGTTTGAGGCCCTTGGAATTGTGGAGCAGAACAGCTTGACAGGTATATGTTTATATGCACAGTGAAGGAGCTGAACTGTTTCATGGGGCTCTAAAACCAGCACAGAGTTGATAGTTTCCAATTGGATAAACTGGTGACTCCATTCTTACTGGCTTGAAGGTCTTTAGTGACATCCCTGCCTCTTTAAATAATGAAGTATCAGCCTGTAGAGGTCTCCATATCCAGAATTTGGAAAGACCAGTCTCTTGGAGGGACAGATACTGAGACCAGAAACTTTAAAATGTTTTCTTAATTTTTTGTTTGATTTTCCTTTTTTTTTTTGTGTGTGTGTGTGTAACAGGATTTCTTTTATGAAGATATGGAACTTCTAACAGAGAAACTGCGAGCTTTAGCTACTGATGGAAATAAGCACAGAGCCAAAGTAGATAAAAGAAAGCAGCGATCTGTGTTCAGAGATGTTCTGAGAGCTGTTGAGGTAATTCTTCCATCTTATTTGAGTGCTTGATTGTAACTGTGTAGTGTACAATTAATTCAAAATGCTTCTATGGTGAAATAGAATTTCTGTGAAAGGGGCAGAGAATTATTTTAAATATGATTTCAGATTGTTCTTCTAGTTTACGTTAAACAGAGCTGCTTTTAGGAATGTATCAAAGTCAAATTTTACTTTCTTAACTTGGCTTTCATTTTGAAGAGGGCTTTTTCTGGTCAAGAGGTTAAGCATCGTATTAAACACTAAATTCCTTTTATTTTATACCACAAACAGATTTTTTTAATACAAAACTTTGCAGTACGTTCAGGTTATTTTAAAATACTGTAAAATTTTTTAATGAATTGATATGTGCATAATGAACAAAAAGAAGTGTAGAAGTGAGACACATTCCTCTGTCGAGAGCCAAAGAAAAGGTTGTGTATTGGTAGGTGGGGGTTGTTGTCCTAATTCTTATGCATCTCAGAAGCCAACGAGAAGGCTTTGAAGTTATTTGAATTGACCTTTGAGACTACCTGCAGAGGAATCTGAGCCATTTACTGGCAACTCTTATGTCCCACTGTTTGCAGTGTAGCTCTCTTCAAGGTGGGATATAAATTTGACACACAGAGTGAAAGGTGACCCGTACTTAGAACTATTTTTTCTGAAGATGAGCTCAATTCTTTAAGTCAGATGAAAGTCAGTTACATATTCTTTAAAAGCTTTCTGACTTGAGAAACATAACCTTCAAGTCTCTAGACGAGATTTAACTTCTGGTACATGTTGGCTTATGAATTGATAAGACTTACAGAATATACATGTTACATTATTTGTGAAATTTTGATATCCAGAATGAGCCTAATGAAAATAAAGTACTGGAGAATATTTAAATTGAAATTGAAGTGCTTTTTCCTTTCATTTTGGACAGGAGCGAGACTTTCCTACAGAGACAGTGAAATTTGGACCTGAGCGCATGTATATTGACTGCTGGGTTAAAAAACAGACTTATGATACCTTTAAGGAGATTCTGGGGTCAGGGATGCAATATCATCTGCAGGTGAGCTGCTGTTTGTTACATGCTCAAACTGCTGTTATCTAGGGATTATCTCTTCCCTGTCTGGTAGTTGAAACAGAGGCCTAAAATCATGGGTGGAACTCGTTAAATTTGTTTTTCATGTTAACCAGTTTTATAAGACATCAGTTATAAAAAGTAATTAAAAAAAAAAAAAATTGTTTTGAAATACTTTGCTGTTTCTTTCAATTTGGCAAAGTAAAAGCCCTGCTTGCCTGCCTGTATCTTGTATCAGGACGTATTTTAATATTCTCCTGAATTTTGTTTCAGTAGAACAGTGTAGTCAGATGGCTGCTACAAAGCAGTGTCCATCTCTAACTAAGGGAAGTGTGGGCCCATAATAAATACCCTAAAATTTTCAAATGTAACTTCTACAAGCAGATGCAACAAATGTGTGTTGTGAAACATACAGGTCTGTGTCCAGTTACTTAATCTTGTGTACAGGATGTAGCAGAACAGTGTCTTACTTGCTGGGATATATGAAAATCAGTGGGGGGGGTTATGCTTTCTCCCAGGAGGACAGCTTTAGTTCTTGGCTGCCTCCTCATAGGAGGAAGAAGTGTTCCCTGGTGTAATTGCAAGAGGTTTCTTACTGGGATACTGGTATTTCTTAATAGCCCTTTTTTACCCTCACTGGAAGGGAAACTTGCAATGTGATATGTTTTTTCTTTAGTCAAATGACTTTCTCCGGAATGTGTTTGAGCTTGGTCCACCAGTCATGCTAGATGCTGCAACTCTTAAGACAATGAAGATATCCCGTTTTGAAAGGGTAGGTTATTGCACCTTCATGTATTTATGTATCATGCTAGTTCTCCTGAATTAAGTAGTGTTCAAGTCATAGACTTTAGAAGATGTAAGCTTTAAGCTTGTACCTTGAAACCAAGCCCTGTATTGTCCTGCATGAAACTAAGTCTTGCTTGTAGTTGTCTCTGAGCTCTTTAGCTTTTACACTGGCACCTTCTTCTGCTGTCCTCCCAAGTGTGGATCTGAGGATTGATTAGTTTGCTGATTTATTGTCTGATTTATGCTCCATACATGTGATGTGTGAGCTCTTACGAAAGCACTAGGTTTTTGGGTGGGAATGTTCAGGAAGTAGTATAAACTGAGTCTTTATAGAGACAGTTTCTTCAAATCTCTAGTGAGAAGGATACTGGGAAGATGGATGCCTTTGTTATGTTGGCTGTGCAAACATGAACATGTACATATGTCTTATACAGTTCCCTTTAAATGTTTGCATATTAAAATGAATTTGAGGAACGTCAACCTTTTGAACAACTGTGTGATTAATTTAATTTCTTTTTATTTTGTAGCACTTATATAACTCAGCAGCATTCAAGGCTCGGACAAAAGCAAGAAGTAAATGCCGTGACAAAAGAGCGGATGTAGGGGAATTTTTTTAGATCTCTGTGGAGCTTAATTTTAAGTCTTTGATAATTAAAATAAATTTGTAACCTTTGAATGACTTTTTTTAAATTTCAATAGTCACAGCTTGCACTTGTGCACAGGGATATTGTATAAAATCTGTAAATAGAATGCATGTTGCTCAGTTGCATATACACTGTACATAGATGGATGTAAGACTGGGTGTGGGGTACATTGTAACACTTGGATTAGGTGTAACTTAATCCAAACCTGAACATATTGTAACTCAACTGTTAAATGGGGTGCATACATGTAATCAACTGCCATGTGTCAGATTTGATTACTTACTTTATAGTAAGGTAAATTAAATATTCATTGACCAAGTGTTTGGGTAAGATTGTGTTAATATGGAAGGATGAACTTGTTCATGTGAAATGATTTTTAGTACCTTTTAAAACTTTAAGTGGCAGATGAACAAATAAATTCCTCTATAGTATGAATTTATGTGAAGGGAACTGTGGAGCTGAATTACCTTCACTTACAAGGAAGCAGTAAATAAGATATTTGCCTCAGTGTAAAATAAAGATTCTTATGTTTTGAAATCAGGTGTTTAATTTTTGGAATAAAGATGTTTCTCACTGTGTTCTTTGTCTTAATCTGATTACTACTCTGATGAAAAGTTGAAGTGCTGGCGCAACCTAAATGGTGAAAGAGAGGGATTTATTTTACACACAACTACTGTTGCTTGCCTGTTGCAGAATGTGGCCGTGGTAGTCTTAACTATGTTACCTGAACCGACTGCTTTGTTTGGGAGCTGTATCTTGTATATAATCTGCATAGCAGTCGGTCGTTGCTTTCTTATCAGTTTAGTAATGGGCAGCAACCTGTGGACTAAAGGTCAAACATTTCCTAGTTTTGGTGCTACAAAATATCTCTTGCCTGACCGGAGTCATTCTAAATGCCGTTCCATATTGAAAGCCACCTCCTACCTCCAGTTTCCTTCTCTAGAGGACTGAAATGTGCCAATAACAGACTTATGTGGGGACAGTGAGGAAGTTTATGTGAAGACCAAGATCAGCCAGAGCTTCTGCATCAGCCGCTCTGCGAACGTGTCTTCTTTCATTCTGATCTCTGACCTAGATCAAGCTGACTGCATTTGCCTGGCCTAAGGCTTGTGATTCTCCCCTTGCATCATTTGTTCCCACCAGCCTGCTTGTCTCTGGCTGTGGGTGGTCACCTTTGGTGAACTTCACCAGCATAGAGTAGCACTTCTGAGAGCTTTATGTGCTTCCGGAAGTTTGCAAAGTATCCAGCGCCCCTGTGCAGGTGGCCGGGCACGTGGTTCCCCTTTCCCCCAGAATGCTGTAGGTGCCAGCGGCAGGGACTGGGATGGCGTCCAAGGTTGTTAGAGCAGAGGAGATGGGCTGGGCTGCTTTGCTGCCTGCTCGAGATCTGGTGATGTTTTAGACTTTCAAGCTTAGAACAGGGGAGTGTTAAGTCTTCATCTTACAGTTAGGATGGTGTCAGGAATCTTTCAGTGATAGAAGTGGGATAATATATATATTTTATATATAGATGGTTTTTTTTTTAATTATTTTTTTTTTTTTTTTGCTTGTCCTTGTTTAAAGGGAGGGTTTCTAGGGGACCAAGCAGGAAGGGAGCAAGCTGCATTATTGGCACAGCTACTGGTAGTGCAGCAGCAGAGACTGTCACCTTATAGAGGGGAACTGAGTCAGTAGGTGCATCACCTTGTGATCTTTTCTGAAAGAAAAGTACATTCGTGGTCAGTTTAAAGTAGATCAATATTATGGAAGTAGAGAACTGCTTGAGAAAGGATTTGTTGTTTTGACCCACGCTCCCTGTTAGCATCAGCTGCCTGTCAATGGTGTGCTGTAACATTATGTTCTGCAATGTTAGCAACAGAAACAGCGATTGAAAGATCTTTCCATGAACCATCAGTATTTACAATCAGCTTAGAGTTTATTTTCTGGATGCTGTACAAATCGGTCCAGGTGGTAATATACTTGAATTTGTAAGGTGTTGGAGGAGGAAAGTAACTTTTCCAGTTGATGCCTTTAAAGTACATACAACTGCAGTAATGTAGAAATGACGTCTGCATAGCAAACTTGTTACTCATAACTACAGTAATATTGCTATGACGTTTTTTCGTAGCAAACTAGTTTTAAAAAGGAATCATAAAGCAAAGGTTTAGTGAAATATTGATCTTCAATAACACATTATTTTTCCATTATAGGATATTTAATGATTCCAGTATATTAAAGAGCTGTGCATATGCTGATTTCCTTTTAAACAGTTCAATACGGTGAAGTCAGTGTGCTTGGCTGAGATTAACGCTAAATATAGATCGAAAGAGACAGTCTGTTTCATGACTGCCTTCATGGGTCCTGCAGGGGCTGACAGGCTCCTATGGGGCTAAAAGTGGAGGGGAAGAGCAGTACAAGTTTTGCTCTGGGGCTTTGGCATGGGCTGAGTTCCTCCATACTGGCCTTTTACCTGAACGTGGCTATGTTGTAAGTAACATTTCATTTTCCTGTTATTTTAAATCCTTCTAAACTGGTTTTTTTTTTTTTTTTTTTTCCCTGTTAAGAACTTTCAGTGTCTTCACACTAATTTCTCATTTTATTACAACAATTTAGGGAGAAATTTAGAAATCAAATGAGGAAAAGTTCTTTAAAGAAGATTAAAGTGCGAGAAAGACTGGCAAAGTATAATCAATCCAATGTTTTATTTTGTTGGAAGACTCATCAATACCTTTGGCCAGTGACACTGATGTATCCTCTCACATTTATTTGAAATATCACTGGAAAATAAAACATAGGGGTTTCCTTCACTGCAGTTACGTGCACAGGGAGGAAGTTGGTTTTAAATAATTATGAAATTAGAAATGTGTAATTCCACTAATAGTAATGCATAAAAGGTACTCACATTTATTACAGCTCAAGCTGTTAAGGAGAGTCTTTCCTGAAGCAGCAGAGAGGTACTAATCAGAATATCCCAGAGAAATAACTGCTCTTTGGAAGCTAAAAATAACCAGAAGCATTTGTGCATGAGATGGTAGCTTTGAGCCTGCTGTTGTAGGAATGCACGGCTCTGTGTGGCTGCAGCTGGCCATGAGTGTGCTTGTGGAGAGACAGCAGTGAGAGTGCAGGTGGCAGTGGGGCTGGCCGAGGTGTGATCTCACACTGTGTGACGTGCCAGGGCAATGGAAGTGCATACAACCTTCTGCCTGAAGCTACTGCTACACAAAGGGAAGTCAGGTGCTAGGTACAGTTCACCACTGCTACCTTATTTTTGTGTTTTTCAACAATTCTGAAGGGAGAAAAAACCAAGTTGCAAGCTTTTCTTATGCTCTATTAAATATAAGTGTAAAAGTATACATGTAGGCCTGTCAGTTTAAGCACTCACTTTTCAGTGCTTAAAACTCAGGGAATGCTTATGTGCTCAAATCTGAGGGAATTGTGGCAATCTTCTCTTGTAAGAGAAAGGTGTTTTCTATAGCCATTTATGCCTGTATTCCTCAAACATTTTATTTAGGTTTTCCAGTGAAGTGCTGAGTTAGGAATCCAATTACAATGTTTTTAATTTATTGGCGATGGACAGAGGGAGTGGCATGTCAAGGGGACGATTCAACTTATCTAGGATTCAGAAATCACCTGTAGGTGCTTAACATCTTTCATCAGGGTGAGGCTTACATCTCATGAAATGTTGAGTTGTATTTGGCAGGCAAGACTGAACTTGGGGGATTTGATAAAATATACAGTGTGTAAGATTTGTTCAACATTAGGGCTAAAATAACCACTGCAAGCACCAGCTTTACATTCATTGGCAAGGAAAGGTATTTTTAGACTGCAATTCTAAGGTCTGGAAAGACTTATCTAGATAGAAAAGGAGTATTTCCTGGAGAAACATATTTTTCTTCAGTAACTGCAGTGGGAGCTTTTGGTGAACATTGTGGTCTAAGTTGCCTTGTTAGAGTGACTGCATCTCTTTATGGCTAGAACTGTGTGCTTCAACACATACAGGAGCTTGCTTAGGTAGTGCGTATTCTTTCTATACAATCTTCATAGCTGAATTTGTTTGTATAATCACTGAAACATTTCATGCACCCAGACTGCAGTGACACACTTCCTTGTTATGCTCAATCAATGTTTTTCTTTAGGCAAGGGGTAATGGTCTGAAGAAAAGGTTTTGTCATCAGGCTTTAACTTGTCCATAATTCACATTTATATGAAGTACAACTAATACATATTTTTTTTTCCCCCATTATTCACAAATTATAACTTCACAGTGACACTACAAGGTGCATAGGCAGACCTATATTCTTGCTTATTCTTACCTCCTATACCCATACCTGCTTTCTGGCCATGTCTCATCACTGAATAGTTTGGTGCTGAAAGTGCAGGTTCTATGTGACATCCTTACTGTTGATGCTGGTGAAGATTTGGCTTTCACTGTGGTCAGGTATCACTCTTCTTCTTCATAAGTATCCACCAAACTAGAAAAAGTTACACGATTGAATATCTAATGCCCAAATAAATATTAGTGAAACAGATATTCTCTCTCCACACATACATATATGCATACATATGTGCAATTATATGTATATATGTGTACATATGTGCATTCACAGGTACACAGATAAAATGTAGAAATGAAGCTTTGTAAGAATATATAACAGATGCTACACACTGGGTTACCCATGCCTTCAAATGTGCTGGTCCTTCAAGTCCCTAAATTTTAGTGGTTGTTACAGCTGCTTCTCAGATCAGGACACCTACTATTAGCAGTCGGTTTACATCTTTATAACTTAACTTTTTAATTATTATTTCTTCTAGATACAATGGAGAAAACTTCTTTGGAAATTAACCTCCCCAATATCGATGAAGAGAGAAAGCTTTACGTAGTTGATTCCTTAAACAACCTAAACAAACTAAATGTTTGCCCAGATGAATTCCAGCGTCCTCTGGGTACGTATGACAATGTTTTGTGTTTATTCTTTGTACACTAATAAGCTATGAAGCAAATGGAAAACACTAACAACATCGTATTGCACAGGTGTCAACAGCCCAATAGATGAATATGTCAAACTCTGCGTTGAAAATTTTAAGGGAAAACAAAAAAAAAAGCTTACACCAGATGAATGGTTTAGCTACCGCTGGTGACTACTTCAGGTGTCAGATTCTAGGAAATCCTTACATTTGACTAAAGATTCACTGTGAAGCCTGAATTTGTCTCTCTTTTCTACTTGGCTCCATCAGACAAGGTAATTTCTCTAATACTGCACAGTCTACACTTCTTCCATGAATAGCATTGTAACTCTTCCCAAGCTAAAATTCACTTGTGGCAATAGAAATGCCAGTGAATTTCTGTTCATTCTTTTAAGACATATCTCCTAAGGACTCAAATGTGAAGCTTCTTAAGAGGCTTTTAAGCATTTTGATTCACAGAATCTCTTTAGTTTCAGATATGAGCTCTCCCACTTCTACTGCTTTTCGAACCAGAAAATCATAGAATATCCCCAGTTGGAAGGAATCCACAAGGAGCCTAATTCCTGGGTCCACAGTGTAACACCCCAAACTCAGACCATATGTCTGAAAGTGTTGTTCAAACACTCCTTCTACTCCAGGAAGCTCAGTGCCATGGCCATTGCCCTGGAGAGCCTGTTCCAGTGCCCACCACCCTCTGGTGAAGAACCTTTTCCTGGCATCCAATCTGTACCACCCCTGACACATCTTCATGCCATTTCCTTGGGTTACTTCACTGTCACTAGAGAGCAGAGATCAGTTTTTATTTACTGTAATGGCAAATTTGACTGAAGAAAAGGTATGGAACTACAGAATGTTTGGGATTCAAAGGGCCATACATTAATAATCCTTCTAGTTAAATAGCTTAATATATATAATATACCTTTCCGGATTTAAATAACTTTCTCCTACTCAACAGTAAATAAAAGGTAGCCTAATGCATATTTTACGCATCCACTTGTAAAGTGCTTTGTATTCATCTAGGACTATTCTTTTTAACACAGAGAGTTGTCTTTTTAATGTTTTTTAAAGCTTGGAAATTCTGTAGGTAAGATAAATAGATGAATTTGCCTTATTCAGCAGCATGAAATTCTGGTTCTCTTGCCAGAAAATCAGTGAGAGCTGTGTCATACTTTTCAGTTCAGTAAATACTACATTCTCATGAACAATCTGTTTAGCAGTATAGCAGATGCCCAGTTAGGTTAAAAAATGATGTTTCAGGAGTATTGCAGTACTCATGGCAATCCTTTCATCCAGTAGCTCAATATGACCTGGCATAATCAAACACATTAGCATGTTAAAAGCTATTTAAAATGTAAACACATTTGGATTGCCTTGTAGCAGCCATGCAAAAATTTCTTTGTGTTTTAAACAATAAAATGTTTTCCCATTCTTTGCAGCATGACAAGAGTCTGTATTCAGTGATTCTTTGAAGCACTATAGCCTGGCAAGCTCAGCCAGTAAGAAGCATTCATCATGTAGAGCAAGCATGGAATATTTCTGAGAACTCTGTTGATAGCTTACTGTTCTTGAGAGACAGTAGTAGCAGGAGGTCGCCTTCCTTTTTATTCTAATTAGAAAGCAATATTGGTGCAGGTGCATGGTATATGATGCATTTGTTATGAATGCTAAGGGAAAAAACACAATCCCTCCCAAATATTAAAAAATTTAATCTTACCTGAAGCAGGAGCATGTTAAATGCAATAAAGAAAAACTGAGATATTCCTGAAGATCTCCTGCTAGTTCAGCCAGTTGTTCAGAGCCCAGGTTTGTTCATTGTTGAAGTGCTACTATGGCACATGCATCCTTCCCTCAGGCTTATCACTACAGGCTCAGTTGCAAAACTGTCAGAGATTTCTACCATGGAATCTCTGAAATCTCATGAAATTCGCATGAACTTTCTCATGGTCTTCACTTGACTTCACCTATTATCATTAGGGCTTATTGCCACATTTCATAGGATCATAGAATTTATGTCGTGCTTATTCTAATGAAACTGAACAAACTTCATCACTAAATGACTTGTCATCTCTTTACAGATGAGGATGTTGAGAGCACCAGTGGCACTAGAGAGGACATGACAGGGAGTAAAACAAGAAACCAGTGCTACTTCTTCATTGCCTTCATTCTTACTTTGATTGTCAGTTTGGCAATTGTTTCATTTGTAATATTCTTAATAAGTAAGTAAAGCAAACAGTGATTCTTAAAAATTTGGGAATATGGGGAAGAACTTTGCTGAAATGTGTCATGCTACTTCATGCTACTTTATAACATCCTACTGCTGTACACGCATGACTAAAGTCTTTAGCTAGATGTGAGCTGGGTCCTGGGTGTAAAAGCACAGGCCTCTGTTCTCTGAGCTACAAGGCACAACTTTGTTCTTTGTGCAAAGGTTTTGTGAGCTTAAACAGCTGTCAAGAATTTAGTTCAAAGTGTGAAAGCGTGTCCTTGAAAACTCCGACTGGAAATGAAATTAAATTTTTAAGACAGCTATATGGCAATGAGTAAGCTTTGTATATTTCCAGAGGAAATTCAGTACTGGTGGCTTTTCACTGAAAGTGGAATTACACTAAGGCTAGCACCTAAATCAAGGTCCTTTAAGATATTATCCTTTATTCAGAAAGACCTGAAAACTGCAAGCTAAGAACTGATCGGAAAGTGTTTGGAACTAAGAAAACCTCAAATAAACAAAAAATCAGATAAGATATATCAAAATTGTCACATGGCATCAAGTCTGTAGACATATTTACTACCCCACTTGGGCTGGACAGATTGGGATAGATCAGTTAATGTTGCTGAGCTCATAGCTACAGGTGGCCTTACTTTATGGAGCCTTTGTCATCTTGGGGATTTTTGTACTAATTGCATTGGACAGCATGAGGTATGTTATTTTAATGCACAAGTCCATTTTGAAAGAATTGTAATCCATGAGAAATTAAGATTACTTTTACTCTATAGTAGGAAATTCACTGGAATTTAGCAAAAATCCTTTTTTCCATCTTGAGAGGAAATCCTAAACCTTGATTGAACTTGCTCACAAGCTCACAAGAGACAAAGCATAAGACAAATATATGAACAAAACATTAAGTGGCATGATTGTAAAACACTAATTAAAACATCTACTATTTGAATTTCAGATATATTTAACGGGCTGCTGGTAAGTGTGCAGATAAATGAGTAATGTGTCCCTCAAGCAGAAAAACTGTAAAATAACTAATAGTGAAAAGGGTACTTGAGGGATTAAAGAAGTTCACTTGGGCTTGGAAATGGTACGAACCTGCGCTTTTAGAAGCTAACTACTGTTAGTGTTTGTCTGAGATTATGCTTTAAATCCATAGGCATAGACTTGTTTTGCATTGGCACACCACTAGAATTAAACTTTTGTTGGCTTCAAAACCCATGGGTAAATTTTGTCAGCCTTAGAAGGATGAAATAAAAATAGCTCCAGAAGTGTATATAATGGGTATTGCATACTGGTGTTCCAGAGGAACACTGCCTTTCAATGCCAGTATTTACTAGAATTTTCCTCTAACCTAAATGCTTTAGGAAAACAAATGCTGTGGCTGTAGCCTTTGTTGTGCTTTACTAAGTGTGCTTCTAGAAAAACATAGGTGAGTAGTGCCCAGAAATAGCAACTTGGAGCCATTTAATATCACATTTTCTCATGGACACAAATGGAATGGATACACTCCTGGAGACTGCAAAATTTGTCTGAGACAGAGTACTTGGTTGTATTATACTGCTCTGCAGTTAAAAAAAAAAAAAAAAAAAAGATAATAAACACAAAGAATTCAGTGAGCAGGCTACTCCCATCAGATGCCTAACTTTTTCCAATTGGATTCTGCTTTTGTTTTCCTGTTTAATATTCTCTCCTGTCATAATTCTCAACAATCGCACGTGGGAATGCAAGAGAGGGTAGTGATGCTTTTAACTTAAATGCTGAAAAATTAATGTGATATATTTTCCTTTCCAAGTTCAAACTAGAAACAAGATGGACCAAATATCAAGCAGACTCATATCTGAAAGGAAGAACATAGAAGAGCTTAAGAAAATGAACAGTATGATACTAAAGTATCTAAATCAATCAGAAATGAAGGAAAAGGAAAGATACCTCTTCACACAGTCTCCTGAACTTCATGATTACTTCTTCACCCATCCAGAGATGAAAGTTTCTGGAGAATAGATCTACTTTGGAATGAAATTCAGCATCACTTTATTCACGTACTCAGATGTTTTCACGATATACTGTAACATTCTGATATGGTCACAGGAACATTACAAAGGCTATCTGAATGAAAAATATTAGAAAAGGATATTTGATTCTGTTTGACGTGAACACAGATTTTGAAAAATAAGCCCACTATAAACAGTGAATGGTCAACAATTTTCAGTAGTTTCAGATTCTCTGCGCATTGTAAATTACAGGGCTAGGGGCTTAGTTTTACTTCAGATGTAAGTGATCACACAGAATAATGATTTTTATTCAAGTGATCCCTGCATGGCCTTGTTGACTTTGGAACAACTTCTGTCTTTGCTTCTATATTATTTGTATTCAAGGATAACTGCAGATTTCGTCACTTACAAATAAATTCAGTTTTGCCACTGAGTTTGTGGTCTGTATTTCTGTGTATCTGAACAGATTGATGCCACTTCTGGAAAAAAAAAAGAAAAAGAAAATCCCAAAACCAATAACTAAACCTGACTAAAAAGTAATCCTTTCATAAAACATCATATTGAGCCCTAATTACTAAGGACTGAAAGTGGGAGTCATATTGTCTTACATGGGAAATAGGCTTAGATAACTTGGTCTATCTCATAATACTGCTAGCATGTTCTACTCAGTATTTGTTAGCAGCTGTTGGGGGAAGACCAAGTGTTTTTTATAAAGTGATATGGGGAAAATGATATATGTACATGTTCTCTTCCCTATGGTTGCTGTTGGCCACTGCCAGAGAAAGGCCACAGGGCCAGATAAAGATCTGCACTGAGTGTTCCTGTTTTAAAAAATGGTCCAGAGACTAAAAGCAGTAGCTGCTGCTTTCTCAGTTTGACTTCACACAGCTGCGGAGACCAAGACCCAAAAGTGCAATCATCTAAGGAACTGGTGGGTAACTTTGTCATTTTAGTATTCAGATTCTGATATGGTATGCACATTAAGAAGCCACCTCAATTACCAGTAAACAAACTGGTTACTCCCCTCCCAGCAGTTAAATGGCAGCTGACATTCAGCACCTTCTCTTTTACTTCAAGTTCTCTTTTCAATCAGAGCTTTTTTTATCTCTCCTGGACGAGTTCATAAAAATAGTCACCTAGGTCCACAACATGCAATGCAGTCTCCTTTCCCAAAATGAACAATAATCCTTGCTGTGGTTACTCTGTTGTCTACATATATTGTAGAAGTGAAGAAGAACTAGATCTGGGAATCTTTCTTGCTATGACTTTACCTGGATTTGCCCACTGATTCCTAGGAGTCCCATTCCTTCTAAGAGGAATATTTTGGCTTACATCTATGTTTTGCATCACCTTCTTCCTATTTCTTGAGCACTGTTTTTCTTTTCCTGCTGTATTACTGACAAGTCATTCACATGAAAACCGTGAGTTTTGGCTGTAAGAGCTTATTACTCCTGCTGTTAATTGTCAGCTGGAGTCTTAATTATCTACTCTGGGAATCACAAGTGTTTGTTACAAAAATAACTTTAATACCAATAAGAGAATGATAAAAGTGTAGAATATGTTGCAAGAAAAGAAACCCTAAAAGCCTAGAATAAATATCTTCCTGTAAGTGCTGTTAAATGATGACAGAAAAAGTGTCATACAACGAAGAACATGAAACTCACAGTGCTGCTTCTCTGTTCACCAAGCTGTCAGCTGCTTTTAATGGCAGTATTTTCATCTCTCCCACTCATCTTGTAGCTACCATAACTGCTTTCAAGCTACTGTCTCACCCTTACACGCATCTGTACTTGCCAGCCAGGGAGAAACAATTCTAATACTTGGCATCCAGTGTATCTCAAACACGTGGATTTGGCACATCCCTCAATTTAACTGCAGCTATCAGAGATGTCTGTGCTTCTCTAGAAACTGACACCAATAGCCTGTAGATTTTTTCTGGCAGGAGATGGTGTAAATAAAATATGTGCTACATCAACAGTCAACAGAAATTGAAACTTCCTCATGTCTCTGCTGTTGTTGTCAACTACTGTTAATCTGTTATTCAATCAGTAATCACAAGAAATCCACTTTTTCTGTCCCTTCTTTTGACTACAAAAGTTTTTTTCCCCTTCATAATTTGAGCTTGTGAGGTGCTGAGTACCCTCAGCTGCCACAGATTTATATAGGACCAGCAATAGCAGGCATGCTTGGTACCAAAGGGACTGAACCCCCAGTTCATACTTTTTATATTTAATTGCTACTTCTCTTGCAGTGATTAGTGATTTAGAGCAGAGATATAAAAAGTGCAAAGGTCCAAGGAAATCTTTAAGCCTATCTTAGTAATACTGTTGAAATATGCCTGCTTTTGGACCCTTTTGTATACAGGGGGACATGGTGTAGCACTGCATACAGCTGCTCAAGTTGCAAATATCCATTTACAGTGAGGTCAGCTCCCATTTGAGAAAAGAGTGAGGGCTAAGATGGACATCTTGACAGTGAAGTGCCACAACCACTCCACCAATGCTTTCTGAAATATCTTCAGAAGGAGAAGAAAACAATGGCTACTTCATGAATATGGCTCATCTACTGATGGTGAGAGAGTCCCAGACAAACAAATACTTGACTTAAAATCTTCTCCAAACTTGAACCTGAACTAAACCAGCTCATTCCAGGGCTCCATAATCTTGAATAAGTAGTTACCTGACTAGTGAACTCTGAGCTCCAGCAGCACTTGGCATAACTAATGTATAGTATATCTTACAATTTATCTCCTGTATATGTGGATAAGATCTCTATCATGGTGCACATCTCAGGAGTCTGCAACGTCTAGTGGTGTGACAAAGAAATATCCATGCGCCAAGATGAGCTGGTGGTAATAAATAAATTCATCTTACAGTAGTTACAGTCATTTGCCAGTACTGCTTCTTTCCATTTTCTTTAATTTGCAGACTATAGAGGCATCTATCCAACGTCACTTTTCCATCTATCCAAGTCACTGGCTTTTCAGTGTTTATCTGAGTCCACTGTAAATCAATCCGACATGCAAAGGGGTCAGATAGATTTAATAACATGCCATCAATGCTCATCTGCACCAACAGGTGCAACTACTATAATTACTGAAAAGGCAACTTGACTTCAGCAAATTTTCTGTGGAATAAATCTGGGCAATACTAGAAACATTCTGATAAGTAAAGAGAAACACTTGGAAGACCTAACCAAGAAATTATCTTCGGCTTCCATCAAAGGCAGGATCTGTCCTTGAAATGCTTGGCTGAATCTTCAGGCCACCAAGTAATATCAGTGTAAAGTCCTGTGGAAAACCTCTAAAACTGTCTTCCATGTCTTAATCATTGCTGCATTGCTTAGTTCTGAAGAAGGAAACTATGTTTAGTTTGCGTTTGGAATTAGGGAAGCAAAAGTGCTTGCCAAAGAGGGTGCAGAATATGCTGGAAGATGGACAGCTCTACTTCCTTGCTTAGGCAAGTTCCCCTGCTTTGAGAGAAGCCTACGTGACCAACGTGATAAGGGATAGGGTCTCTTCAGTCCCCAGCTCAAATGGAGGGAAGGGTCAATGCTACTCTTCCTCCTTCCACACATCTGCACATGGTGAATCCTACCTACTCCTACATTGCAGGCAAACTACAGATACATATGAAAAACCTCTCTATTTGGCAATAAATATAAAGGACTACAACTCAGCAGTCAGGTGTGCACCAGCCACCTGAATATTACTGGACCAGAGATTACACTGAAACCAAGGGTGGTGATCCGAGTTTTCTTTCCCTGCTATCTAATCTCCATTTTCTCTTGTGCTCTCTCTCTCCTTCTCTCTCTCTCTTTTCAAGTTATATTACAGTGTAATGCAAGGCTTATCATTATAGCTTGTTGGCAGTAAGGCATAGATATATATGGATATACACTACATCTTGTGCTAATCATTGTAGTGTGATACAAATAAATATTCAACCAATTGTTCTGTGACATTCCACCTAAATTTAGAGGGAAATTAAAAGCTCAGCAACACTGACTCGATTGTGTCAAACCTAAATGTTGTGTTGTCTCCTTTTGCCCCGCTTAACTGTGAGAAATTCCCTCCTTTGTTCCTGATGTCCAGAATAGTCCATGTTTTTTGTTAATAAAAGTGTGGACTGTTGTATCTGACCTGATGGAACTATGCGTGAAGATAATATACAGTAATAGATAGTAGAGGGCTAGCTAACACTGGCATTTTCTTGCCTCTTCTGGGGTAAAACTATCATGAGAACACCAGGTTGAACAAGGTCAGCTTCCAATGCAATGTCAGATTTGGTCCTGTGCTCAAACAAATAGAGATCAATGGGTACAAGCACCATGCAAGAGCTGAGGAAATAATTATTTCTAGAGATCTGTCTATGAAACGATAAGAGGTTGGGTAAATTCAGACAGTGAGCATCTTCAGGAGATGAACAGATGAATATGGGGGGAGGGAGGTGTGGGGAGGATTTTGAGAGGCAATCAAACTCATCCCTTTGTCTGACAGCAGCATCAGATAAACTTAACTCATTCCTGACCGTTTCTTGTCCAGTCTCATCATAAAATATTTAAGAGATGAAGCTTCCACAAATCTGTTCTGGTGCTTAATAAATGGCATGGTTAGAAAACTTGTTGAAGTCTGACTCAAATCTTCCCTGCTAAAATTTAAGCTAATTATTATTACCCAGCCTATTGCTTGCAAACATGAAATATAGTTTATTTGTTGCTTCCCTCCCCCCCCCCCCCCCTTTTTTTTTTTCTTATTTTATATTATACTAACTCCGTGAGACAAGTTCATTCTTAACAAATCTTTTTTAGCCTCTGAGATACTTGGAATCTTAATACATCTATTCTTAAACTCTAGTGTGTGTTCAGTTTTGTTCTGGAAAAAGTGAGTTACCAAAGCTTCAATGAAAAGGACGAATAGATTTGCTATTACTGCTGATTTACATAGAAAGCTTCACATGCTTTGCTCACTGGTAATAATACAAAGCCAAACATGAGCAAAAAATAATAATGATGCCTGTACTCTAAATCTGGGTGCATAAGAGAAAATTCCAGGTCTGTCACAAGTTTTATTACATCACATGCTCTTGAAGGTGATGTGCTTTGCATTGCACTGAGCTCAGACTATTCAGGAACACTAAATGCCGTGTCAAGGTATTTGCCAAATGAACAGAATGGAACAATGCTCAGTGAAGCAGAGGGACAATTGACAGAAAATTATCTGAACAAAAATCCTATTTCATGTTTTGTTTTTTTTTTTGTTTTTGTTTTTGTTTTTGTTTTTGTTTTTTTAAGATTCTGAAAATAGAATCAGAGAATCACAGAATAATAGAATGGCCTGGGTTGAAAAGAACCACAATGATCATCTAATTTTAACCCCCCTGCTATGTGCAGGGTCGCCAACCACTAGACCAGGCTGCCCAGAGCCACATCCAGCCTGGCCTTGAATGCCTCCAGGGATGGGGCATCCACAGCCTCCTTGGGCAACCTGTTCCAGTGCATCACCAACCTCTGTGTGAAAAACTAGTGTTTCTTTTCGTTCCACAAAAACATAATATTGTAAAGTTATAAATGACGTTGCCCATAAATATCCATTTGCAGAGCAAAAATTTCAGGTTTTCTTATTCATTTCACTATATTTGATATGATATATCCGATATGAGTTCCTGTACTCAGGTTCAGAATTTTTCCCTATTGGAAATATCATCAGAGCAACAAAAGCTTTAGTATTTTGAAAATATTTATTCTGGTTTATTATCAACTGGTTCTAATTAGAATTCTGATTAAGCAACATCTGCATAGAACAAATGCCAAATAAAATCTACAAATTGAATCTATGTTTTGACTCATAACTGAAAATCATCTGTCTGAGATGTTTAACTTGATCTGCTTATGGGTTGTTGGTTTAATCTATCCTAGAAGATGCTGTTGAATAATAAAAGTTGGATCCAATCCTTAGATTGCATCCTTGTGCTACTGGGATTAAGGGATCTACTCTCTTCAATTGAGAAAAAAAAAAGCTCATTCAGTCTACTACATGTTACTGTTCTTTCCTTGGCTGATTAACAAGAATACTGAGATTCAAAGAGAAAGACAGGGGATGTCACTTCCTCTGGGATATGTAAGAACTAGCAACATTATGACCAAAGAAGTTACTCTTAGCTGAGAATTCGATCAATCTTATAATCCAAGAAAAGGTTTTTATAGACTGTTTTCTATCCTTCCTCTAGTTCTGGGCCACATTTCAGCAATTTAAATGCTGCCCACGATGCGCTGATGAGCCAGCAAAACCCCTGAATGATAATGAGAACCTTCCAGTGGAAACAGTCTCAGCACAGTGTTGCTGCTAGTTCATCACTGTGAGGCAAATTGCCTTGCACAGAAGGTGAAAGAACAATTTAAAAATCTATCGCCTGCCAATTTGAGAATGTATTAATAATAGTGGGTGTGTTTTTCAAGTTCTGCTCTGCTCATTTACTCTTAATATCTTCTGCACCACATAACTGACTGCGGAAAACACAGCTTGTCTACATACAGAGTAACACGATGTTCTGAAATTGATAAACACCCTTTAGTTCTCATGGAAAGCTTGTGGCTAATTAACTTCCAACAACTAATGAATGTTCTAGTTTTGTGGTTTTTTTTTTTTTTTTTAAATTATTGTTTGTTTTTCTGAAGGGAACATGAAAGTGTTTCTGTCAGAAGACCTCTCTCTTGGTTCTCAAAATCATACAGCTACATAAATTACTTCTAACTTATCCTTCAGCAGAAAGTGAGAGATGATTTGGGCCTTCTTTTGAGCACCATCAGCGACTTTGTGTCCTGGAGCAAGCTGAAGTAACTAGCTTTGCTACCTGTTAACAGCAACAAACAGTACTTCATGATACTCTTTTAAACAGAATTTTAGATGTGGGTGGAATAAATGTGGGACAGGAATATTATCAGAGAACGCGGTGAAATGAACACAAGCAAGCCCCGAGCCCTGCTGTTTTGGGGCCGCCCTCCGCACAGCCGAGGCGGGATGGGCGGCGGTGTGAGGACACCCCCACGGCGGGTGACTCAGCTCTCTGGTGAGCGGGGAGCCGGCGGCACCCAGCGAACTGATTCAGCAGCTATAAACAGACACTGACTGATTCATTTGGGTCTTTTCAGGGAGGAGGAGAGGTCACAGCAAGACCTCAAGCTGATAAGAATCAGCCACCTGACTTTCAAAGCTCCTCCTAACGCGCTCCTAAGTGTATCCTAAGAAACGCCTCCTCTGTGCACTCGCTTTAACGTCTCTGCTCACATGCCTCTGCAGGGGAAGCAGGGAGAGAAGAGGAGCTTTCCCGCCCACCCACCCTTTCAGCGAGGCTGGCGGGCACCCAACGGCTCCGCCGCAGCCCGGAGCGACCCCTGGCGGCAGCACGGCAGCTCCGCCACACCCGGAGCCGGCGGGGGCGCTGCAGCCCCAGCGCGGCGGGAGGCGGGCGTGGCCCGGAGGGACTGAGACTGCAGCGGGGAAATGGCGGCGGGGCGGCGGCGGGCGGCGTGTGTAACAGCGGAGCCCTGCGGCTGAGGCTCGCCGAGGGTGCGGTGCTGTGTGCACGGCGGAGAGGGGGCGTCGAGGGACGAGCGGTTTGCAGCCGAATGATCCAAAAGTAGGCTGAGGCCACCCCACGGCAGCCTGACAGAATGTTGAGTGCTGAAAATGAAATGCTGCCACGCACCTCATCCAAAAGGGCATTGCTGGCCAGAGTCTGCTGTCAGGCTGAGCCTGGCTTTCTTCAGTGATTTCTGTTTTTTCCCCTCAAGGGCAGCAGTAATGCCTTTTTAATGGGGTTTTAGATGCTTGTTGCTATTTCCGTTGAAATTGTTATCTACTTTCCTGGCTTGGAGAAAAAACGAGGGGAGTTGGCAAAAGTTCAGCTGATCGAAAGCATTGTCTTAAAAAGAGAGACGTGAACATATTAAATGTATTTTTTTCATTGTTTTCAAGCCAGTCACTTCTGGTTTCATTATCCTTGGCCCATGGAGCAACTCCGCTGTATCCAACAGCAGTACACCCAGCGGCTCATGGCCAAGTCTAAAAAGGAATTAAAAATTTGATGTGTCCTTGGGTTGCTGCTTTCCAACAGGGCCTCCTGTGTGTAGGCTATGTGGTAGGGCCTTGAAGGAGCTAATTACCTTGCTGAAAGGTAATTAGCTGGGAGCCCCTTGGTCCATTCAGCATCTTTCTTTTCTTTTTTTCTTTCAGATATGTGATAAAATGACATTTTTCCACTGATTAGAATGGCAATTTGCACACTAATAGGAAATGCACTCCTAAAACTACTAGACAACCGTTGAAATGGATACATATACTTAAGTCATTACTTTGACAAGGGTTAGGCATATCCATTGATTTGTGGGAGATCCTCTTGAAAATGATTATAACGCAAAGTACAATTTTGTATCAGTGATCTATCCACTCATTTTGAGATGGAGAATTTCTAATGTCACTTAACCCTTCCCAGTAGCCTGGAGAGCTAGTGAAGATTATGCCATTTCTTTCAATGAAGATCCTCCAGGAAACTGTGTTGTTGAAACTATTAGGCTTTATAAACAAGCGTTTGCCTTTCTATAACAACCTGGGATTTGTAGTTTGAATTTCTTGCTAAAGTAGATGCGTAAGTTTTCCCAGTATTAGGTTATTATACAATACCTGCCACCTCAAAGAATAAATCTTCTTTCTACTCTTATATATCCTCAAATACCCTGAAGTGAGCTGGGTCTATAGCAGACAGGTTGGACTTCTCATCACAGAGATTCCAGCTCCTTTGTTGTTCAGGTTCAGTAGTCTCAGGATAGCTGCCATCTGTTTACTCTGTGTGATCATAACCTGTTGCAGTTTAAGGCACTTCAAGACAAACTCTTGTCTGTTTTATTAAAGCTGTCATTCTGACATACAAGGAATTTTGTCTGGTATTTATAGCTACTTTAACTGTTTGTCATGGCAGAAAGAAGAGCATATTGTTTCTAACAAATATCATAACTTTACACATCTTAAGACATAATTCTGTGCATCTTAGTGCAGAATTCCATTTACAGAACCACAGCTTTCATATTTTTAGTGCCACAAAAGTGTTACACAGGCTAAAACACATTTTTCTGGTTAATTTAGTCTTGTACCTTTTGCTTAGGGATATCAACCACTAATGCCATTACCTGGCATTCAATAAAGTTTCCATCCAAGTTCTCCTTTCCAACTCCAGGTGTCCTTGATGAGCATGTTTAAGTACAAGGTCTTTATGGTGGTTTCCAGCAATTTGTGTTGTACAGCTTCGTTCTAGTTCTTTGTTAAGTATTGAAAGTAGTGATAGGCTTTCTCATTTCTAATTCACTTGTCTCTTAGGGGATTTTTTTATGATTATCACAGACGATACTTCTCACCCCCTGTTAATTTCCTGCTAGCTATTTATGCACTATATTTTCTTGTTTCTCCTGCAAAAATATAAACTTCATATGAAAGAGCTACTGATACATTTACTTGAAACCTTTCCTCTCTTTAATGTATTTTCTTCATGTAATTGATACAACTGAAGCAGGTGTCACTGAGGGCTGCATTTAAACCCGTAATTTGAGAGCTGTAGTCCTCATCTGGGAAACTGGAAGCAGTAGCTGAAATCTTCTTAAGCCTGCTGCATCATAGCTACTGAACAAAGCAGAAGTGGGGACAGTAGTACTACTATTGCCTATTTTTTATCTTGTGTAGACCATGATTCATCAGACGTGCTCTGAAAAGCTGAGCAGATTGGGCACTGTAGGAGAAAGAGCCTTACAAACAGCTCATTTCTGAATCCTGGCAGATGTTAGCTGTGAACTAGATGATAATGGATCAGCATTTCCAGGAGAGGGTACTTAGATGCTCAGGGAAATTTTCTGCTGTAAAGATGTGTTTGGAAGCTTCCAATGTGACATGGCAAATTAGATGGAGTTCTGAAGTTTTCGATTTTGAGCACAGATAAAGGGGCAGTTAGCTGGAAGATCACTGGAAACAGCATACTCAAAGCTGGAACCTGGAACCTGATCCAGTAGGTTGGGAAGACAGCCAAATAAATGGGGATCTCTGAGGATCTCTATGGCACTCAAATCCGAGTAACTCTCCACAATCATGGCTATTTTTTCCCTTTTTTTTTTCCTTTTTTTTTTTTTTCCCCTCAGGGAAAACATAAAGAAAAATCCTGCTGGGTTCAACAACCACAGAATTTTCCTCACAATCATTATTCCATCTAGACAATGTGAAGAGATTCTTAAGAGCCTATTGCTCTTATCTCTGGCAATTCAGATTCAGAGGTGGATCTGTAAAATAGTTTCTTCTTTTCTGAAAGGCGAAAGAAAGCATCTTGTTGTCTTTGAAACAGGTGGGAAGGAAGAGGATGCTCCTTCACTATGCAAGGGGTAGTGGCTTGTCTGGTACTGCTCGCATTTGCCTTTGCTTAACAGTATTTCTGGCATTTTCCCTCTGTCTCCATTTAGCATTTCAATCCCAGCACCCAAAGTGCAGAGCCAGGGCTCACAGAAAAGCAGATGGCTGCAGGGAAGCAGTGATGTTCCTTGGTAGACCTTGATTAATTTTCATTCTTCCCAATTTCCCTTTCACATTACGAATCTCTGAATTAAGAGAAACACATGAACGTGCAATTCCTGTACATTAGTACATATGGTTTGTGGAAAGTGTAACGTGTAATGTTCTCATACCTTCAAGCACAGCTGTGCACTCCTGGGCACGTTCACCAGGGCACTTGAAAAAGAAGACTTCTTTGGTAGCAGGTGCTCCTGTTAGGGAGTAGTGAGGTTGAAAACAGGCCTTAGCAAGAAATCTGAACAAAGCTTTTCAGGAGACAATACAAACATTTTCCACTAGGTGGTGGAAATCTGCCACCGTCCAGAGCTTTTAAAAAACAGGAAAAAAAACCCACATAATTATGAAGGGCAGGCTGAATTAAGATAGAAAATAGCTGTAATAACAGCTTACGATGTATCGATTAAAATGAGTTCTCTGCCTGTCGAAGAGACAATCACAGAAAATTATTCCTAATGCTATCCCTGACACAAAGGCAAAAATGTCAGTTAGGAAGGTTTTCTGATGTTTTAGAAAAGAAAATGAAAGGATAATTTAATCAAAATGAATTCTCTTACCCTCTACCGAAGGACTGTCATCTGTAATTTCAGACCATAGGAACTCAGAAAAAAAATCTATCATGCTTTTATTTATCTTTAAGTGACAAAATATATGTTTTTTAAATTAGTACTTTTAATTTTCATGCATCACAGATCTCCTATAGCCCAAGTCTCACTGCCACGGAGGCTTTATTTCTAAAGGTATCCTCATGGTGGCAGCAACACTATCAATTATTTAAGAACAACAGATTGGAGAATTACAGAACTTTCTGCTGTTGTTGGCATAATCGATGGATGGAACGCCAGAGACAAAGCACGTGCTCTGATGCTAACAACAGAGGAGGAACAAGAATTTGCAAAGTCGTTTGCTCCTTCTAATGCAGTATCATCAGACAATCACTGCTGACTTTATTCCACACCTCTTGCTTCAAAGCTACGGGCACAGCACATCTGACATAAGGTTCATATTTTATGAAGGTAGCTGTCATGAACACAGTTTTCAAAGATATTCAGAGCCTTTCTTTTTGTCAAAACTCTTGACTGTTTCCTCACTAGCAATTCTCAGTCCCATAGAATTGAGTTGTCAACAGACCATCATCTTGTAAGGAAAGAGATTGCAAGGTGCCTGGTTTAAAGAAACAGCCATTAGATAGTAAGCTTGTCCCTCATTTATTTATTATCGATATACAATAAATCATGTTCTTGTTAGTATCATTCTGAACATGCTGTGTTCATTTCCTGACCCATTTTTATGCAAATGCTATACTGCAACATCGAAACTTACAAATTATAACCAGTGGTTTACATCTTGTTTCCTGGTAAAGTATCAGAGCTGAACACAATCTTAATCCATTTTTACCCAGTGCTGTTGTTAGGAATCTTGAATTCTAATAATGACACTGAAATCTGTCTTCACCTGTCCTGGGGCAGACCTTAGTCATTAGACCTTAGGGAATACGGTCTTGTCATCTGACCACCCTGCTTCATCTATCTGCCTGGTCTCTGAGCAGCCTGTTTAGTGCACGGGTACCCACAGATACAAAAGTAGTTGTGATACTTGCTCTTTCTGCCAGAGTGATCTTGGATTCCTGGATGCTGTAAGATTTCTTCAGATGTACATGCCTCTGCACTATTTCCCTTCTTATCTGGCTCTCTTCCTCCCTGAGTTAGACACTATAGTTATATAGCAGTGTTGAAAGCAGGGAAGCTGTGGAGAATGTGGCTAGCTTTGCGTCCAAAAATCTTGTGGTCAACCTTGTTGTTCAGTCTGGTATTTTTACAAGAGAACTTTAATTGCCTGAGTTCTTGCACTCAGTTGTGGCAGTATCAATCTCCTCTCTGCTGCTTTCCTAATCCTCCTTTGTCCACCCAGGGACTGACTTTAGATCAACTTTAGATAAATATCTTGACCAGTACCTAGTAATTAGACCTTTTGTCTGAATTGCACTTTTTATTTGTCATTTTCAGAACATCATAGTATTTATTTTCCTGCTCTCTGTCTTCTATACACAGACCACATTCTATTGAAATTTACCATCAAGTTTGTTGTTGATAGGATGAATGGTGACTGAAAATAGTCTCATGAGAAACTTGTTTGTACATCCCTGTCATCAGCAGGATGGAATGGAAACTCTCTAACAATGTGTCCTACTGTGCTAATGGGTCACATTGCCTGTGCTGTACTTCTGTCACCAGAGTTGTCTGAATAGGAAACAATCACAAGCAAGTTGTATCCTTGTTCTCTCCACAAAAATCATGCTCATTATCTGCAGCAGACTGAGATCTGTGAAGTTCCCAGCTGGCTGAATAATTAAAAATTTACATAAATAAATGCTAGAAACAACAGGGTTTCTTTATTTCATACATATGTAAATCATATATACGATTTTATATCTCTATATATTTGTATAAAAAGACCTCTTTTTTTGCCCTTTTGATGCTTAGTGGATTAAGCTGTGCTATGTAGTTAACGTGGCCTGATAGTACCAGGACAAGTTTGAAACTGGAATTCACTGCCAGGTGAATCAAACCAGAAAATAGTTAGCACCTTTGTAGGGAATCACCATGAACTGAAATAGTGGTAGTGCTAACCACAGGAGAGCTTGTTCAGTTCTGTCTAGTTTAAGAGCTCATCTGTTCATCTTTCCTTTCCCAAGATAAAGTGATTCTGCCAGAAGACCTGGTTTCTGTTGTCTCTAATTACCAAAACTATTAGCATACAGTAGTTGTTCTGAAAGTAGTATAAAATACTCTTCCACAAATAGGCCATTCACATGGGTGATCACAAATGTAGATATACTTTCTCTGATTTTATTTAATTTTTAAATGAACATTTTTTTAATGAACAGTTAGTTATTGCTAACTAGGCAAGTATGCTTGTCATATATACATTACAATGGGAAGTCCAGATCAGAATTTACATGCAGTGCTAATTGCAGAGGGTGACATAAAATCTCAAGTTAGCTAGGAACACCCAGACAGATGTAGCCATATTTAATTTACTTTTCTCCTTCTCATAAGGAGTCTTTCTCCTTTTCTTTGGTGTGTTTTTTTTTTTTTTCTTTTTTAATTGTCATCTGTTTACCAGAACAAATAGTATTGCAATGGAAATGCTAAAAAAAGAAGGTGGTTGTTGTCTTTTTGTTTGATTTCTACAGTGTCATTCGAAAAGTTGTCCGAAGAACTGAAGTCAGCCTTTTTTTTTGTCCTGCCTAAGTAGAAGGAATAGAAGCTCTGCATTCTGCAGATGCTCTCTAATACTTTCCAAAAATCCATTATTCATTAAATATTACACCTAATTTTAGGTCTTTCACTTTGCAGTGTTATTCTTCACCCTCAGAAACTGAGTATCACTTACACAGAGATTATTTTAGAGGCTTCTATTACACAGGCCCACATTAGCAACCCAAACCATTTCTTCTCCTCGCAGATTTCCAGCTAGGACAATATTATTAAAATACAGAAGTTACAGGACTTCTCTTCAACTTTATTTGCCTTTCAGTGGTTCTGGTAAAAAGCTATTTCATTTGCAAATGCTTCCTATCATGGAAATGGCATATAAACACTGAGTTGTCTTCACTGATCTGGCTTGAGGACAATTGTAGCAGCATACATCTCAGGAAGTACTGCTCACCCAAGGGAGTATGGTACAGGGCAAGCCTATGCTGAATGCTGTATTGCAATGGCTACATTTCTATCAGGATCTATGCTAGCTAATCTTAGTTTAGAATTAGGTGTTTATTGCAGAAGAGAGAAACTTCACAGTCTCTAATACTACTTGCTGCAGTGCGAGTGTAAATCTAATGGTTCTGGACAAACTCAGTTCCAAGTCTTGGCTTTATACCTACACAATTTATAGTTTATTTTGTAATTTAATGAGTGCATATGATTTGATTGAGAACCCATCTGTTGTAACATTGATTTTATAATTTCTCTGTAAAGTCTAATGAAGACATAATCAGCACTTATTAGACCACATTTTGATACTGCATCCAGGGACTTCCAGGACAAGGACCCTGATAAAATGAAAGCAAGCTCAGCAGGAGGCCACCAGGGAGCACTTTCCCTGTGATGAGAAGCTGAAGGAGGGGTCTGCCTTCAGACTGATGGACAGATGGCTTTGGGGACAACTAACAGCAACCTGGAAGTACCTTTGGAAATCAGGGGTGTTTTAAAGAAGATGGAGCCAGACTCTCTAGAGCAGTCCATGGCAGAAGAGCAAAAAAACCCGAAGGACACAAATTGAAACTACAAAGGTTCTGACTGGTTATAAGGAAAATTTTCATTCCTTAAGGACAGTCCTGTATGGGAGCAGGCTGCTTAGAATGGCTTGGCCTCCATCTTGTCCATTGAGGTTATTAAGAAACAATTGGACATATAGCTGGGCAACCTGGTCTGATTTTACAGAGGAATTTGCTTTGAGCAGAAGTGTGGACTAGAGACTTCCCCTGGTCTCTTCCAATCCAAGTTATTCTATGATCTCAACTGTTCATATTTGTTGAAATTATTCATTCCCAGACAGGTTTTAGTTTGATCCAACACTTAGAGGTATTGCCTCTACCTGAAAATACTGTGGCCCAATGGTGGTTTGCCAGGATTGGAAGATTCTCAGTTTTAATAGCCTCAGAGACAACTGATAGGTCTGTCACAGTCTTGCTGAATGCAACCTGGCACTAGATGGTTTGTTGGGATGTCTTCTTAGGAACCCCTTTAGCACACACATTGTTTTGAAACACAGTGCTTTTCTGTAGAGAGAAGCATAGCAACAGCAATCTGAATAAATTATGCTTTCTCCATTCTAACTTATCTGGTATGATAATGTACCTCCCTGTGTAAAGCAATTACTCAAGTGATTGACTCCCAAATGGTACAGTCCTTACTTTTCCTGTGTCTATTTTTAGTGTCAACTTTTTGCAGTAGGTGTTATTTGCTATCTCGTACTTATATTTTGTTTAGGACAAATCAAATTCAAATTCAGTTAGTATCAAGTCTTTTCAGTAGGGGCTATTTGCTATTTTGTGTTTGTATTTTTTTCTAAAATAAAGAAAATTGAAATTCAGTTGATCTTAGGTATCGTAAGCCCAACAAATAATATTCAAGGCATGAGAGCTTACAACACATAGGTGTATTATTACTAAATGGATCCTGTTGCAATTCTCTAAGTTGAAGAAAGAAAAACAGATGAAAGTAATCGAGATAGTGTGAGGACAGGGCGCTTCTTATGTTAGAATTCTGTAAAACCAACCACCAAGACTTGTTGCTTCAGACCTGTGATGTTTTGTAACCCCTACCCTTATTGCAAGAGAAGAATTTTGCTTCTGACCTATGAAATGGAGAAAGCATCAAAGGATTGGTAGAAAATGAGAAAGAAACATGATGGAGGAGCAATTTTAACCTCCTAATTCCTTTGTTCTAAATCTTTGAAGGAGAAAATGATAATTCCTATTCTTCAGAGTATGAACATGGAAAGGAAGATGAAGTTAAGAGGTGGGTCAATAACAATTATGATACAGCTATATAATTTCTGTTTGTATGTGCATGTGTTTTTTGAGAGCTTGATAACTCAAATTTACTGTATGCATGAGTGGAATACGTGTGCATACCTGTGTAGTGCATCTCGATGAATTAGAAGCTGCAGAAATACTATTTAAAAAGTATCTACCACACTTTTCCTTCTGGGAAAGGGAGCCAATAATGGTGTCAGCTTTCATTCTAGCATTTTCTAATTTCTGAATGCCTGAATTTGCAACCTCGATATTATTTTGCTAGTGGCTTTTTTACATTACACGTAGACATATGCCTATGTGCATATCTAAATGCCCACATGCAAACAATGTTAAATTCACCCACATCTAAAATTGCAAAATGCTAAATAAAACCCAGTGATTTATTGTTCCTCCAAGATACCTGTAATCTTACAAATCAGTAGCAAAAAATCCAGAAATGGACAGTACAGATACAACATTTAATCTTGACATGTACTTTTTTAAATGAAAAATGATCACATTTCATTTTTATTAAAAAACCCTTCTGTCCAAAAGGGGCAGTTTTACACTGGCCAGAAAGATTACTTGGTAAGCATGAGTCAAATTCTAAGTGTTAACAATGAAGTCTGACCGAATTTAATGCACGATGGGAAAGTGCAGGCTGAACGTGTTACAGGAATAATTTTCTTATATTTCAAGGTTCAAGATTCTATAAATCCCTCACCAGGTTCTTACAGCTTCCTAAATTAATGATTACATGAGATGGATTCACCTGCTCTTGTACTGAAAATAGCTCCCTAACAGTTTCTATCCTTTTTTTTTTTTTTTTAATTTATTTTCAATTTAATGGCCCTCCTGGTCTTAATGTCACCATGAAAGCGAAGAAAACCACCTGTACCCTCAGACAGTAAGGATGAAATTAACCTAAGTCATTGGATTTGCTGACTTGTTTTCTCAAATCTCAACCAATACCAGTGATAATACAAAACTTTCCTGTACTGATTGCCCTGATGTGTGAGATGATGGCCACCAACAGTCATGCAAGGCTGAAACAGGTATGAGTGCTGAAGATACCATTTGCTTAAGTACTGAGTGCAGGATTGCCACAGGTTTTCTGTAGATGCATGTGGTGAGAAATATATATATATATTTGCTTCATTACATCTGAGGTAGTAAAAATTGTCCTCACCTGAGGACATTGCTCCCTCAGTTAACATTTGGCCCTAATGGATATAATGGGAGTCTTGACAGTGACTTCCGAAATTTCATCCATTTATATCTAAAACTAACTGCAGATCTACCCAGGCAGTTCACCCAGTGACTGAATCTGGATCTGGTCTCCCTTTGGTTCACGGGAATTTCTGGGCTGAAATACCTTATTCCCTAACTGGCATTGCTTGCAGATAAAAAATAACAGGTGATGCAGTATACTTAGAAAGCCTTGAATAGGAGCTTGGACTTCCACCTGGATCTTATATAACTGCCTAGCCATGGTCGAGGTTTTTTATTTTATAGATTCTTCTCAGTCTTATATCTTGAATTTGTATTTGGCCATTTGGTTCACTCCTAGTTTGCAGGATTCAGCAAAATAGATCTCATGCAGCCCTGTGAAAGCAGCACTTGGTTGTGTGAGGGCTTCAGACTCCATGAAACCAAGGAGCTCGATTTAACATGGCTTCTCCACTCCTTGTTCTGTGGATGAGTACATGAGAGGCAATGGGGACTGAGTGCAGCAGCAGCAAGGATGAAAGTTTCTGAGGTTACCCCATAAGCCTCCAGCCTCATGGCTGCTAAGAGAAAATACAAATAATCTCCTGAATCACTGCCCTCAGCAGACGGATTCTGTTAAGATGCCTTGTGGGATGAGGGCTATGAAAGTGAAGAGAAGAACAGATTTAGAGGGAGGTGGACACTACGGAAATGTGAAAAGAAGAATATGGCTGCATTACTGGTGTGGACATGTGAAAGCAAGGGGGAAGAGCAATTGGTTGCAGTTCACATTTTTTTATGCACTGTCAGGTTTATGTCAGCCCTTACCTAGGATATCAACATCATTGGCTCTTCAGAAGAAAAGTGTGGTAAGCAGAGATTTCACTGTGTGAGCTGACTTAAAACAAACTTTGCAGTTCTTTCTCAGTGCAGCCACTCATCTTTCAAAAAAAATATTTTGTGAAGGCTCCAAGTCTTGGAAGAACTCCAAGTCAATTTTAATGTGATTTTTGGGAAAGTTTTAATAATAAAAATATTTTGATCTTGTAACTAAAATCTCTCTTCACATCTGAAGTTTGAACCTTTGCCCTTTTTCTTCTGTTTTGAAATCTAGAGGCTGTTAAAAATATATTCAGTTCTGTGGTGAATATTTTAGCATCCTAAAATCTCACTTGGGAGTGCAGTTTTGGGCTTTCATTTTATTGATATTTTTCCAGAAATTATTTCGTAGAGATTTTTAAAGATTTGGAATATCAAGCTTTGTATATCAGTGTGAATTAGATGTATATTGAGAGTTCTGGAAATGATATGAAGTGATGTTATCAAATTTAAAAAAAAATTAAGGCAGGCTGAGACTGATTCTACTTCTTTGAATCTACATTTTAAAAATTGCTATTTTGGTATCATGGAATTTTTAACCAAAACTGCATTAGACTTTATTGGCTACAAATGATAAAGTGTAACTGTATGAGAATAGGACACTCAGTCAGTCACAGTATGTGAACTGTTACAAAAGAGAGAAATGAGTACATTAAGGACAACTTAGCTGCAGGTTATTGCTTTACAGTGTTTTTCCATCTATGCATTTTTATGTAGAAATAACCGAGGAGCTCAATCACTGTAAACCTAGGAATGCCTTTCGAATTTTAAACAACAAACAAATGAAAAGAGCTGATTCGGTTTTCTATTTTTATTATTTTTCCACATGAGGTACTTCGAAACTGACAGTTTGAAGGGTCTGTGAATGTCATGCATATCCAGCATCCTGAGCAACCTCAGCTGGAATGCAAAGGCCCAGTTGAATGGAAATTAGGTTTTTTCCTATCACTTCCTACTTCCTAACGAATGCTCTAAGAAAAAAATCTATCCTTTAGTACCAGATTTACTTCCTTTCTGATATATTCTCTGACTACAGTGGCAATTAGATAGAAACGGCCCAGGCCAAAGCTGTTCTTCCTCAAACACTTCCCTTGAGTGCAGTTTGCACATAACAGCCATAAAGAATTCTGTGGAAATCCTGAGGGTATTACTGTATGAGAGAAGCTGCATCCGTGAAAATGTATGTCTTCCACTTTCATAGAAATCTGTGGATAAATCCAGCACAAATCCCAATTAAGTAGGATTCCCTGATGATATATGTTATTACAGTGACACAAAGCAACTGAAAGGACATGACCTACCTTATCAAACATAAAATAATGGGCTTTATTCACTGTATACCACCATGTCCAGTACAATTCCACTTTTATATGCTGAGTTATTGGAATTGTGTCGAAATAAAGCAAAAGTAATAGGAACAAATTGGGTGCTGTGTCTATGGAATGACTAGAATTGAATAGAGCCAAAAGGTTTTTTGGTTTGTTGGTTTTGTTTCCATTTTAGAAAATTTGGGAAAGGCTTAATTGTATATAACATAAAATGAGGCATATTCTTCACTGTCTCCTTTGCGTATATAGTAATTCTGCCAATACAAAAGGGATGCTGACTGCTACCATTCAGAGCTCACTTTATTTTACACAGCATGCAGATCATCTTAGGAAGTTCCAAGGCAGAGAAGAGAAATGCAGAAGTAAAGTAAAATACATATCAGGTAAAGAGAAGTAAAGGTCATGTAATAAAGATATTTATATTAGAATATATATATATATTCTAATATATGCATTTGAGGTTCAATTTTGCTATTCTTTCCCAGGAAAATGTCCAACACTATCTCATTTTTGGAAACAAGGAGAATGGAACAGAAAGTTTCACATTGCTGTCTGAATTCCACTGGACACAGTCAGTAATCTTAGGAGCTGATCTCTGCTCATTCCCTAGTGCCCTTTATATTCCTTTATTCAAAGGACAAGAATATTTAGGACCAGAAAATAGATATCTGGTATTTTCTGCCAGAGATCTACAGTGTTTAATCACATTAGGAAACCTATTAAAATTCATGGCCATCTTAGCAGATGCATAGATAACAGTCAGCTGCTATTCCCCACTCTTCTCAGATCTGTGTGAGAAGAGGATAAATCTACTTAGTAGTGAGTAATGGTTATTACACTGACATTTTTTTCTGTTTGGAGTTACATGTTTTCCACAGATATCTTCCCCTTGCTGTGGAATTAGAAACTGTTTTTTCCATTTGTAGGTAAACATTCATTTTCTATGCTTATGTATCATTTAATACGTTAATTTTCACCATAAAATTGTAGGAATGCTTGAGAAATGCTGCACTTTTTTTTTTTTTCCTGTTACTTCTTTTTATTCATGAAAAATAGTTGTGACTTCAAAGTGTATCTGTAGAACCAGTTAAAGATTCCTGTATTTGTGGATTCCTTGAGAACAAAGCATAATTTGCACTAATTTGCACATAATGAACATGGTGTAGGAGGGGAAGCAGTTATCAGTACCAAAAAAAAAATCTTTTTAACTGGGAGAAAAAGAAAAGAAAAGAAAAAAAAAAAAAAGATGTATCAGTATGCTGGACTACTGGAATTATGTGTTACAGATATTTTGAAATCCAACTATAATATTTAATTCAAATAACTTTTTCTTCTGGGTGTCAGCCAACAGAAACCATGTGACACTTTGGAAGTTACAGATCTGAATGTTACTTAGGCAACAAAACAAGGATTCCATGTATAAGCAAGTCCTAGCCTATGGGAATCAGCCCCAGGTGGTGTCCAGGACACATCCCAAGAACAGAGTAAATCAGACCTCTCATCTCTATGGCTTGTGAGTGCAGTGCTGGAACAGCCCAAGCTCAGCCTGATCTGTACTTGTGTGGATGCAGAGTAAAGTTGGACTGCAGAGCCCTGTGCTCTTCTGAGCTGTAGATATAAGTTTAATTGTCCAGTGATATGTCTCTGTCATGTCATTAAACACAGAAAGACTCATGAGACATATGTTTAAGCAGAACCTCAAGAATGTTTCCTTTCTCACTCTGCCAGTTATGCAATAAAAGTGGGGGAGGACCACGGTGACTGTGAACATGAGCATTAGTACAAAGCTTGAGGCAAAGCTGGGTGCTCCTGGTCCTTATCCAGAAAATAAGGATCCATATCCACATTTGCAGTTCAAAAACCAGAGAGAGAAAACAGGATTTATCTTTAAACATTAACAAGAGGCTGAAGATAGGAACTACTAATATTGTAGAAAAATTAATAAAATTAATAAGGCCAAGTTCTCTGGCACTGAGAACCAATCAATGCCGCAACAAAAAGATGCATGCTATTTTAGCATTTCTGTCCTTTTTTTTTGTGAAGGTAATTCTTGTTTTTGTTTACCTTCACAAAACAAAATCAGATTTCAGTAGGCAAACGGCAACAGCTGCAGTTGGAGTCCCTGTAGCTTTTCCTTTCTGCCCATCAAATAGGACAACCACTGCCCTTTAAAATGTAACTAAAAAGAAAGCATATCATTAATGCTTAATACTTTCAGTTTCTAGTGCTTTCATTTTCCCCTTTCACTGTCTGCATCTTTGATAAAGAGAACAAAGGATTTTTAATGGTAATTGACAATAAGGAGACTTCAATATCCAAACCGACAGATTATATGCAACTATTGTATTTCATACTGTCACAGAGCAGTGTTCACGCTTTTGGTTCTCCATGTTTGTGTACTGCATTGAAATGAATCCAACAGCTCTAACAAACAAGCATATCCAACACTGGAAGGGGATTTTGGTCTGTAGATTTCAGCAATATTCTTACCACATCTGGCTGACTATCACCTAATTTGATTTTTTAGTGCTTTGCCACCTGATATACTCCATAAATTTGACTTGTGCTGCTGTGCTTTGCACACATATCACCACTGCAATATCTCCACTAAAGCTGTGGAACCTAGGCATATAAGGTGGGCAGGATTTGTAGGCATAGCATCTGCTATAGCTGGAATAACTGAGAGTGCCACAACTGAAGTTAGAAAACTCAGTGTGCTGATCTGAGGTCACTTAAATTGAGAGAAGTGCCTTGTCACAGAATCATAGAATGCCTTAGGTTGAAAGGGACCTTAAAGATTATCCAGTTCTAAACCCCTGCTGTGGGATTGGGTTGGAACTGCTATCAAGCTGCCCGGGGCCCCATCCAATGTAGCCTTGGAGATGGTGTATCCACAATGTCTCTGGGCAGCCTATTCCAGTGCCTTACCGCCCTCTGAGTAAAGAATCCCTTCCTAATATTTAACCTAAATCTCTCCTCTCTTATTTTAAAGCCATTCCCCCTTGTCCTATCACTGTGAGACCATGTAAAAAGTCAGACCCCCTCCTGCCTGTAAGCTCTCTTCAAGTAGTGGAAGGCTGCAGTGAAGTCTCCCTGAAGCCTTCCTTTCTCCAAGCTGAACAAGCCCAGCTTCCTCAGTGTGTCATCATAGGAGAGGTGCTCTAGCCCTCTGATCATCTTTGTGGCCCTCCTCTGAACTCACTCCAACAGCTCTGCCTCTTACACTGGGAGCCCCAGATCTTGATGCAGTACACCATATAGGAACTCACAGAGGTAGAGGGGGACACATCCCTGCTGACCACTGCTCTTTTGATGAAGCCCAGGATACAGTTGGCCTTCCAGGCTACAAGAGCACACTGCTGGCTCATGTCCAGCTTTTTGGCCATCAGGACCACCAAGTCCTCCTCCACAAGATTCCTCTCAGTGAGTTCTTCTCCCAGTCTGTACCCATATCTGGGATTGCTCCAACCCAAGTGCAACGCCTTGCACTTGGCCTTGTCGAACCTCATTTGGTTCATGTAGGCTCACTTTTCAAGTCTATCCAGGTCCCTCTGGTCCCCTACTTTTTGCCATATGAACTGCGCCACTCATCTTGATGTCATTAGCAAGTTTGCTGAGGGTACACTCAGTCTTACTACGTCATTGATAAGATATTAAAGAACACTGGTCTCCACATGGACAGAGAACAGTTGACCACAGCCCTCTGGCCATGACCATCCAACCAGTTCTTTATCCACTGAATAGTCCCACCCTTCAAATTCATATCTTTCCAATTTAGAGAGTGTTGTGCATCACGATGTGAAAGGCCTTACACAAGTCCAGGTAGATGATATCAGTTGCCCTTCCTATGTCCCCCAAAGTTGTCACTCCATCATAGAAGGCCACCAGATTGGTCAGGCACAATCTGCCTTTCATAAAGCCATGTTGGCTGTCTTAGATCACCTCCTTGTCTTGCATGTGCTTTACCGTATCTTCCGGGGTGATCTGCTCCATGATCTTCTCAGGCACAGATGTGAGGCTCACTGGCTTGTAGTTCCCCAGGTCTTCCTTTCTCCCTTTCTTGAAAGTGGGAGTGACAATTCCCTTTTTCCAGTCACCAGGGACTTCACCTGACAGCCCTAACTTTTCAAATATGATGGAGAGTGCCTTAGCAACCATATTAGCCAGTTCCTTCAGAAACCTGGGATGTCATCAGGCTCCATAGGTTTGTACACATTCAGTCTCATGTGGCAGTCTTGGACTGCTCTTACAGAGGAAGGAGGAATTTTGCTCTCCTGACCCTCACCTAGAGGTTCAGGGATGTGAGAGGTGTGGGAAACCTGACTGCCAATGAAGACTGAGGCAAAGAACTCATTGAATACCTCAGCCTTCTCCATCTGTTGTAGCCAGTTCTCCTCTCTCATTTATCAGAAGGGTTACACACTCCTTGGTCTTTCTGTTCTGACAGATGTACCTCTAGAATTTCTGTTTGTTATTTTTCACAGATCTTGTCAAGTTTAGTTCCATCTATGCCTTGGCTTTCCTGATCCCATCTCTGCACATCCTTGCTTCCACTGCCTGTGCATTTCCTTCTTATCCCTCACTTTGAGCAGTAGGTCCTTGCTCAGCCGTGCTGGTTTCCTGCCTCCTTTGCTTAATCAGCCTTTGAGGAAAACTGAACATCTGTCAGCAGGTTTTAAAGTCCTGCCCTCCAATACTTTGCACCTACACAGAGAAGAACTTTGTTCTGGAGAAATGCACTTAAATTCTTTATATGAAAAAAAAAGCCTGAGTAGATGTCAGCATTGTACATCCCAAGAGTTCAGCGTCCCAAGGTCTTGTATCTTCAACCATGTGTTGACTCTGCAGGTGTGGTCAGGAATGTTCACTTGCTTGCTCTGTGGAAACCCTCAAAGAAATACTTGGTTTGTGAATCCCCAAAAGGTGAGAGCTTCTCAGCCCTACCAGAATTCAGGCACATCTCCTGCCTGCCCAGAAACAAGTACTAAAGCAACCAGGAGATATCACTGTAAAAAAAACTGGTGCTTATAATCTTGTGCCTAATATAGCCACTTTGCAGCAACATTAAGAAATACTCTTGAAATGCAACCATCAAGCACTATTTCTGTTTTTAAACATCTCTTTGCAAAATATTGAAATAAATAAATAGCAAACAGTATTGTTCAAAGATTAATTTGCCACTGAGATTGTTTATGCAAACTATATCTTCTGTTGAGTACTTTAATGATTTAGTGAGTCATATTGCAATTACATTTTTCCCCTTAGTTAGATGGCAGTAATTAGCTATGCTACAGGAAATTGCCTAAATGGAAAATTTTATATAGGCTTCCTACAGATTTATAGAATATATCATGGAAATGATTTTAGTATGTGGCTGGGAGATGTAAGACTTCTCCCTCACCCCAGTTTTACACTGTTTTAAATCTATTGACTTCAGGAAAGTTATGCATGATTTACCCAAGAATGGCTTTTATCTCCAAATGAGAACAGAATCAGGGTCCTGACTCTGCATCAGAGTCAGTAATGAGGCACCATGTTGCTTTCTTTGCCATTTTAAAAGTATGTTAACACAGTTGCTTATGTCTGAATAGAAGAAAAGCATTTCTGGGTTTCTGGAATCTCATTTATTTGGTCATTGAGAATATCTTGTGTGTTTACTTGCCCTGGACTTTTAAATATATTACATCTTCACTTTTATTTGCACATACCAATGCACATGTATACACTTCTAAATCTACTCTTAAAAGGAAAAACAAACACACGTGTAGTTAACTCAGTTTTGTGACAAGTACTGATAGAATCAAACAATTATATTGCTTTTGGAATGCATAAATGCTTACAAAGACATTAAATAATTTAACTTATTTTGATTTGTTTTTTTAAATGAAGTCTATTCACAAGATTTGTGAACTCTAAATGTTTTATCTCAGGGTTGTTGTTATACTGTTCTTAATGCAGGACAAAAGCAGTTTTAATAGAGCCAGATTTAATTAATTTTTTTGTCAGAAAGCAAATGAATTCATTCCTAAATGCAAAAAATACGTGGCTATATATGATGAGTGGCAAAAAATACGGCTATATATGATGAGTCAGTGTGGTGTCTTAATGTTTTTGTAAGTAGGAAGTAACTGAATTCCTATTTTATGAAAAATAAGCTGATTGGGTATAGTGATCAGTACATCTATGGAACAAACACTATTGCAACAAGTTTAACATGGATGCAGAAAGGCTAAAATGTTCAGTTTGACAACTAAAACTTGTACAAAGGGAGATCATCGTGGACAGATGGCTACAGGAAGTACAGAATAATGACTCGAGCATCAGGACAAAAGCAAAATAATCCACGTCTTATAATGGTCAGAGGGCTGGAGCAGCTCTCCTATGAGGAAAGGTTGAAGGAACTAGGCTTGTTTAGCTTGGAGAAGGCTCCAGGGAGACCTCATTGTGGCCTTCCAATATTTGAAGGGGGTACGACTGTTTACAAGGGTGGATAGTGATAGGACAAGGGGCAATGGTTTTAAACTGAGACAGGGGAGGTTTAGGTTGGATATTCGGAGGAAGTTTTTCACATAGAGGGTGGTGACACACTGGAACAGGCTGCCCAAGGAGGTTGTGGATGCCCCATCTCTGCAGGCATTCAAGGCCAGGCTGGATGTGGCTCTGGGCAGCCTGGTCTGGTGACTGGTGACCCTGCACATAGCAGGGGGGTTGAAACTAGATGATCATTGTGGTCCTTTTCAACCAAGGCCATTCTATGATTCTATTTTCATGAATAATGCTGTGGACTCTCTAGGGAGATCACAGAAAACACTAAAATATACTGATGTGAACTTTGTTTACCTTTTAACTATGATACATTTTTCTCCTTCTTACTGTCCATGCTGCGTAACTACAAGAGAGAAATTTCCTTTGTTTCCTTTCTAACTACTTAGACTGCACTGTGGAAACTGTGTTCTGAATCTACTCCGAACCTGAGCTTAGTGCTGCCCTCACTGCTGTTGTGGCCACTGAAATGTGATTAGTAAACAGGATTTAAAGTTATTGCTTTTTATATTTTATGCTAAGTCAAACTAATTACAGTCTGTTAAAAAAATAATATTAGATTCTGAGGACTATAGCCTTACATTAGTAGCATTTGCATTTCAGCTACAGAAACTTTCCATTATCTGAATGATAAAAATTGTTGAAATAGCTTCCACTGCATATGGTCATTTTAAGATACTTAATGGGATTTCGTTTTATTTAAAGCTAAGTATTGTTATTCTTGTTTTAGTAAAGACCTTCTAATGCTGATAATGTTGTCACTAAATGTGCCTCTATTGAAGAAGAAGGTGTTTTTTATGTGGTGTATCAGTCTTCTGGTAAGGGCAGCAGTGCCATATTTTAAAGTTTTTATCATAATCCTGTGCATAATGACAAAAACAGTGAAAAGAATAAAACAACCATTTTTACAACCCACAGTGTGCTTTGAGTCTTGTTCAGTACATCTACCCTTGCTAATTGCATTTGTTCTGAAATTCTTGTTATCTAAATGTTTTCCCTTGTTCTGTAAGAGGCCATGGGTTTTGACAAAGCTACCCCAGTGCGAGAGCACAATTTCTAATTAGTCTTTAGTGCTGTGTCTTTGTATGGTGTTTTTACACCACACAATTCATAGAAATGTTAATGCTTTCTTTTCTGGGATAATTAAATTTGTTCAGTGAGAGCTAGCTCTAAGTCCTGCCCGGATGCCCTTCAGAAATACATGCATAGGAAATCTGCATGGGAACCAGTAGTTTTCCCAATGTGTTTCTTATTGGGCTGCATAAATACCCATATTTCAAAGATGCTATTTCTGTCTGCTCCTTAAAATGATTTTCTGGTTTACTTTTCTTTACACACAATGTTACCTGTAAATCTGATTGTTTTAATTAATTTTGGGGGACTTAATGCATTAAGCTTTGTCCATTTAAAACTAGAGAGACAAAAAAGAGAAAAGCAATGTTTTAAAATGATGAAAGGATTTTATTTGTAAACTGCTCGTGAAAGAGCATATAGAGCTCTGGAAGTCTTGCTTGCTGGCTGCAAAACATCCATCTGTTTTTATGTTGTGCAACTCAAGTATGACGTTGCAGCCTGGCAAGAGATTAAATGATTTATGAGAAAAACAGTATTCAGTGAAAGCAGATCTATAAACACAGCCCCACTGCTGAAATCACTAGTGATACTGATCAGTGAAATGCAGCAGAAATTGTGGGCCCATTGCAAAGATAAAGTGCATTTTTCTCACAGAAAGTATTTCTCAAAATGACATTCACTATTCCAACCGTGGCTAAAAGGGTGTAAAATTGCTTAGCTTAGATCTTAGCTTGGCCTAAGTGTTATCCATCTCCTATCACGTATTGCTGTAATACTGGGGGAGAGAGATTACATGGGGGAAAGAAAAAAAACATTATGTGACTTTTTGTTTTGTTAAGTGGCATCTCTTTGAGCAAATCGTGATTTTGGAATACTATAATTTGCACTGAGAGAAGGATGCGCTAAATTAAGCAGGTTAGGTAGCTGTGCCAGTGAGTTCAACTGTATTGTACTTCTGAGGTTAATATCCAAACTTTAACATAGTTTTGCCAAACTTCAGATTCCTGGTGAGTGCCTGATTCACAGTGGATTTTCTCTTTCCCCTCTTCATCTCCCTTCTCTTTAAAGTTTCATCTGTTTCTGAGAATGAGACAAAAGGAAAAGATGTTCTGATAAGTTAAAAAGAATTCCATCAGCCTTTTCTTCTGATCAGATCTTGCATCCAGAAGTTTAGAGTAAGGCTTGAAATTTGCCAGTAAGCATTATTTGTGGCCAGAACAACTCATGCAGTGCAATGCTGCTCCAGTCTGTACATGTCAGCAGAAACTGGGAGTCAGAGCCAAAAGATATCAAAACAACAAAGCCTGTCTGATCAGAGCCCAGAAACACCTACATTTACCTATAAGGTTCCGGAGTCAGCTTCTTGAGATTAGAAAAGAGCAATCAAGACCAGGAAAGTCTGAATCTGATGGACTAGGTGGGAACACAGGGAGGGAGAAGGCAGAAGTACTTAGAAGCTTGGTCATTGTTGCTCTCTTAACCTTCCTAACATGCCTTCTTTACATGTTACAGGTAAAATCTTAATGCAAATAGTGATAGTGACAAAATTTACATGATTCTCCATGATTATGTTTCTCCATTCTTTACATGTTACAGGTAAAATCTTAATCCAAATAGTGATAGTGACAAAATTTACACTGAGATCAGTGAGACTGAGATTTCACTCTCAGTGTAAATTTTCCATAATCATGGAGAATCATGTTTTGTGATTTACTTAACTAGTGTTCAAGATTTAAGAATGAACCAAAAGAAGTGGAACAATAACTGTGATGGAAATAGTAAGAAATTAAATATGGGACTAGTGTATCTGAAATTTGGTGATGATTAAATGACAGAAGTGTTGAGGTTACGCACTGAGTACCAGGTTTGCTTGCAGTGTGATCACCCCACCCAGGTGTCTGAAGGGCCACAGATCAGTCTCTCTCAAGCAACTCCTTGCATAGGTGCTGTGATCTGTGAAAAGGTATTTAAAGCTGTTGCTCCGGGAGGAGTACAAAGTACGTCTAACTTGCTGGTTTGATGTGTCTGTTGCATCTTTCTTTTCCTGTGTTCAGTTCTGAGATCTCTTTTTACCTGTTTGTGTGTCAAGATACAGTTCTAAATGTAAGAAGCTATGTTTATGTCATTTTTCTGCTTGGTTGTCTCTTTGTGTTTTTGGCGAATTCTCCCTTTGTTTCATATATTTATACATAAATTTGTTCATTCTCTCATTCTCTTTTCCACTCTAACTTTAAATCCACATGGAAAGTACAGACAGTTGGTGCCGATCCTTTCTGTAATCCTTTATAAACTTTAAGTCCCCCATTGTCACTGGCTTTTCTGTCCAATATCTCCCGAGATATTGATGTCATCTCTTTGTCTGGTTGCTTAGACTGCTATAGATTAGAATCTCATTTGTACTTTGTGGTTTTCTAAAATTATCATTTTTTGTAGATACAATCCTTTCTGATTTAGTATCTATTACAAAACTGTGGATTGCCTCTTACTGTTCTCCAATCCTGCCCTGCAGGTTGCACACTTGTATAAACAGAATACTTTGCCCTAACCACGGCACTCTGATTCCTTTTCAGTTGGTATGCAGTGAAATATTGAAGTCCTAAGGAACAGTCTTCACTCTTACAGGTGTGTGTGTGACTTCAGTTTAATGGAATTACATGAAGAAAAAGCAAACTTGTGTGAGAATGACAAGTACTGTGACCGCCATGTGCTTCTTAGCGAGGTGGGAATTTGTGTGTAATTATGTGCTGAATAATTCCATTATGGTTCATCTAACCTTATTGACAAAACATTCATTAGAATGGCCCCTTGGAAGAAACATGCAAGCATTGCACGGGGAACATTTCTGCAGTGGTCCTCTCAAGCCCTCAATTTGCTTTAAATATATTGGCGGCTATTTGGGAGCTGCTGTTAATTGGAAGATTGCAAGAGATTAAAGTGAGGTTTTCAGAGAATAATAAAAAGTAAAAGAAAAGGAATGCATAGACATTTTGGGCTCACTCCTGTTGAATGTGATCATTTAGAAAATTCATTTATACACAGTAAAGGGCAATAATTATTTTTGTTAATGACAAAGATGTAAAACCAAAAGCAGTATATTCTTTGTTTTCTGGTGATTGATCTTAAACTGGAAAAAACGGGACTATGTTAAAACAGACTGTTGGTAAAAGAAGTGTTTTAGATTATAAATGCTTAGGAATTAGGTATTAGAATGCTAAATACTTATTGCTGCTACTGCTGATAGCTGAATGCTTGTTTTTCTTTTTGTGTGCCAAATCATAAAACAACAACCGTCTTCAAAGACTGCATCTTCTCTTGTGATTTATACCCCCAGGGATTAAAACTGCATGGAGATTACATTCCCCAGGTAGACAGACCGATCTTCTGTAGAGGCATATGATTAACTTCTGACCCTTTTCTCAGCATTATCTCTGTAAAATAAGACTTGTGCACTGATCTTTTTACATACATAGATCTTTTTCAAAATTTATATATGCTATAAACAAGCAAAGGCATTGCATGCAGTATGTTGGAATTGAAGCAGTTTTGTATATTTATGCTTGCCAACACTGAATCGTGAATTACAACTTGGCTTACTCACATGTTTGTTTTGTGATATTTGTACTCACCTTCTGAAGGAGAGGTTTGTGATTAACAGTGGCAACCTCCCTAATGCAAAATTCAATGGCACAGGAGGACCATTTGGGAAATTTTTTCTCTAGCACGTTGAGGTGATTGCTGTCTGAAACCACACATACCCAAAAAGTCATAAAATATAGATAGATAGATTGCTACACTTGATCTGGACTTTGGCTATTTAATGCTTTGGCATCCAATGTAGAAATAATTTTATCTGATCTGAATCTAATGCTTTGAAATGGTGAGAACTTTTTACAGTTTATCATTATTGAATTCCATAGGTTTGAAATTTGTTGCATGGCTTGTGTATATTGCATTCTTCAAGGAGGAGAAAATCTCCAGTAGAAATGTTAGAAGTTGTCTTGAAAGGAAAGAATGTAGTATTAATACAATTGCAAACTATTGCTATCCTGATGCTTCTTAATGACTTTTTGCTTCAAATGTACTATTTCCTTGTTTGCTTTCCCAGCTTTCTTGATTCATAAATTCTATCAATAGTCTCATCAACAGTTTTCTACATTTTCTCCTCATGTCATTGGACATCTGTGCTTAATTATTTCCAGACTCCAGTAGCCACTGCTGTGTGCATGGCTGGAAGAGTTACTTTTCTATTTTTCATTGAGGTAGGAAGATAGCCGGTACTAAAGCTGCACAGTTGATGTTTTCTTCATAAAATATTGTTTGATGTTATATTATTATGTTGCTGTTCATTCCTTACCCATCATCTGCTTTTAACAAGGACGTAGCTGGGAAAAGCTGGTTCAGTGCTTCAATCCATGGCAGTGTTAAGGAGGCTGAGGAGACCTGTGAGAAGACATGGAAGTAACACATCTGCACTCTGAGGGAGTGACTGCCAGCTGTGTTTTAAGTTTGGATTTGTGGAGAACTGTGTCTTGCTTGCAGTTCTCGGCCAGCCACGGCAGTCTGTATGTTGGATTTCTCTGCCTCTGCTACCCAGTATGTTATGAATATTTCTTTTGGAGGAGGATGTTGGTGCCCAAGCCTAAGATTAGATTCTGGTATGTGATACGTTGTTTTCTGTGTAGTATCTTACCTAGAAAAATAAAGTGAAGCCGTGGAAAAATGAGCAGCAGGCACACTTTCTGTTTTTCTTCCAGGAGTGTGCAATAACAGTGCTTTATGAAGCATAATGCCCATGTATTCCTACACATGGAGGGGGAGCAAAATACCAGTGACAACTTACAGTGGAGAGAACGGACTATTAGTCCAGCATTAGCCTTTTGTTACTTGATTATAAGGTGAGGGATACATTTTCTCTATCCTTCTATGTGATTCTTTTGTTACAAGGCAAAGGAACGTAGAATCTTCAACAGTGTCATTTTCGTGCTCCAATTCTGAGTAAAGAAAGCATGTTCAGAGCAGCTGTGTAGAAGCACAAGGTCTTTGGACAGATGGCTTTTGCCTACGGCAGTGTTTCCTACAGTGTTTCCTATGTCTATATAGATACCAGCAATTTACAAAATCTTCTGATTTTTTTTTTTTTTTAAATAGAAAGTGAAAGTATTGAAATTTTATTATGTATCATTGGATGAGAACTTTAAGAGCATTTTCCCTGCTCTTGCAGCTATACAGAAAATAGACTAGCATCTTATTCACCGCCCCCTGACCAGACTTCTACAAATCAGGGGTACATGCTATGCAAATCTGTTTTGAAAGCTGACAAGGAAGCATACCAAATCATCAGGGGGCAGAAAGCATTCGTATTCTTTGAAGCAAAAGCATACAATAATGAATATTAGATTACCTAATATTAGATTCCACATCTCTAGTTTACATTCAAAATGATATTTGCGAGTACTATTTTCCTACTTTTTAAAAATAGCTACTATGTTTTGTATTAATTGTAATTTTTAGCCCATTTTGTATAACAAAACCAGTATTCAGTTAAGATTTCATAGCAGAACATGCCCATCCATACAAAGAAACCTAAAGCCTTACTGTGCTGTTTATCAGGCAGAATATGAATTAGTTTACTTTTTTTGATAGATTCTATGTTCTCTGGATTCTGTATCTGAGGTCTGGTTAGCTTTCCTCTGCTTCAGGAGGAGGGGGAGGGATGCTGCACACAACCAGGGACGCTCAGATTTCAGTGAAATGCTGGATCAGCTGTAAGACTTAAAATGATCGATTTTGTATCTAAAAGCTTCTATAATTTTTAAAAAGATTAAACAATGTTAAAAATAGCATATGTAATAACTCTTGGCTTTGTAAAATTATGCTTAGTTTCTGTAGTGAATTTATGTGACTGTATGTCTCTATAGTACCAACTGCCAGATCACATAGAGGACCTAGGGTTTGGAAGTGAGGCTCAGGAAAAAGTTAGGCACCAAAATGCAATATTGTGTTTTTGGAAAAAGCCACCTGCACCTGGATGTAGTCAGGACCACCCAGATGCTGAAGCTTTGTGCATAAACAGTCTCAGCCCAGCCAGAACCAAGCCCAGCCAGGCACTCCTCTGCTTTCATTCCCAAGAAGGACTGATTCCAGAAGGCTTTGTCATAAAGCATTTAATGCGCAGCACATGAAGAAGAGAATTACTATATTTTAAAGCACAGATGATACATGTTCAGCAGCTGAGACCCATTCCATGCTTCTCTTGTGAACTAGAGAAAGGATAATTCAAAGATCCTCATTGCTGCCTTCCAGTACCTAAAGGAAGCCTATAAACAGGAGGGTAGTCAACTCTTTACAAGGGCACATAATGGCAGGACAAAGGAAAATGATTTTAAGTTGAGGGAGGGAAGATTTAGGTTGGAAGTCAGGGGGAAGTTCTTTACAGAGAGAGTGGTGAGGTGCTGGAACAGGCTGCCCAGAGAGGTGTGGCTGCCCCGTCCCTGGAGATGTTCAAGGCCAGATTGGATGGGGCCTTTGGCAGCCTGGTCTGGTATTATATATGGAGGTTGGTAGTCCTGCCAGTGGTGGGGGGTGTGAGCGTTGGAGCTTGATGATCCCTTCCAACCCTGGCCATTCTATAATTCTATGATTCTAATCTAGCAATAGGTTGTTCTTTTTTGTGTTTTTTTTTTTTTTGTTTGCTTGTTTGTTTTTTTAATTTTCCCAGTCTTCTGATCAGATCTTAGAGTCTTTGTTCATTCTATTAAAGCGTTTTTTTTGTTTGTTTGTTTTTAAAGCCCTTTATCACCTCTTCAGTCACTGGCGCATAAAATAGATTGTCATTACTGGCCTGCTTCTGTGCTCTCAAGACCTACATTACAATTTGGGGAAGGTGTCCTGCATATCCTGCCTATCATACAGGCAAAATGATTTTAATCTTGAAAAGTAGACATTGTACTCAACTGCTAAATTTTATTAGCACTATTTGAACTACCTCTTTTGCAGGTAATTCTAGCATCTATGGGCAGGAAAACTAGAGCTAAGATGAAGGATATTTTTCATACAATGACATTTTGTTATGAGTTAGATTTTCAGGTATTCTACAGCACAAATTTGAGAGGTCTCTTATTTTGCCATTTCAGTGGTTTTATTCTGAACCTAATTGAGCTAATAGTTTAAAACAGACTTGCTGTATTTTATATTTGGTAGTCTGGCCAACCAAAAATGTGCTTGTAATTAAGGTCTGCAAAATCAGACACGGCAAAGTACAAACTGCAGTTGCTGGTCTCCTTTTCTGCCCTTAATAGAGCCTGATGGGTTGGATACTGTCTTAGAGGTTACTAGATGTGATCTAAACACTTAATGCTCTCCATACTGCTCTCCCACATAGTAGAGGCATGCTTTCATGGCTAAATGTCTCTCATTGTGATTCTAAAAGTAATAATAAGCCCTAATATGTTCTTGGTAATGCATTTATGAGTGTCAGCTCTTAGGACACTTAGCTTTAGCCTCTGCTTCCCATACAGATGAAAGTTAGTTCAAGAACACAAACTCTGCAGAAAGAACAGGATTTTGGATTTCCAGTTGTTCTCCAGTTGTCTCTCATGCATTTGTGCTTACCCAATCCCTCAGCAAGCTGGTTCAGGTTTTTCTGGAAGCTGGCTCCATGCACTGCATTGTCAAATCCTACTATGAAAAGACTAGAATAACTGTAATATTTCTTTAATTCATGTGATTTACCTCTTTCTTCATGAGGAAAGTTAACATGGCCAATGTACTGACTTACAAGATGAAACAGATCAATACATGTATAACCTTCTTGTTTACTGATCTTGTACTATTTTTTTTTAAAGAAAGACAAGGCAGTGTCTATTCTGAAACAGGCACAGATCAGCTTAATGCTGATGGCAGTTCAGAAGTACAATCTTACGCAAGCCAAATTTTTAACACCATCCTGCATAGGAGGAGTAGAGGGAAAGAACACTGATTTATTATAATACTAGCTGTTACCATCTGATACACAATGGAAAAGCCAAGGGGAAATTAAGCCGGATCACTCACTTCATTGATAAATGCACAACAGAAAACTGAGTTGACTGAAACAAAAATTTGAGAAAATTCTGGCCCTGGTCATTTTCTGTCTGAGTTTTTAGTTCTTAGAAGTAACTTAATGTAGCAATCCATATCTCTCCCAAGGGCTCTCCCTCTCTCTTCATCACTGTGTTCCACATCCAACAGACACTAGTTCTGTGTTTTGTTGATTTACGAAGAAAGTAACTTACTACATTATTGTACTGAGTACCAAGGTCTCTTGTTCATCATTATCATGAGCCTAGATTTTATAGAAGTCCTTAAAATGCAGATAGGCTTAATGGCATTTCCATAAAAGACCTTCTGCTCAGCATTGCCTTTTTCTTTGTGGCATGTGACATTTAAAGGTATGTATGTTACTAAGCACTGAGACTGCATGCAAAAGCTTGGGACCCAAGATGTATGCGGGCAAACTTTTGAAGCATTCCCACATTCTATGCAGTGGTGTTTTTCTGCTGCTCTCCCTCCTTTTGGGTCACTTCTATTGCATCTCTCTGAACCTAAACACTGGTATGTTGAAAAACTTATGATATTTTGCATAGATCATCGCAGGATTTTTTATTTTTTTACATCAAGTACATGCTTTACATTTTTCAAGTGACTGCATATAATTTTTAATACCTGGATTTTTTTTTTTTTTCCGTTAAATGAATAAATGTTTGTTGGCTTAATGTCCAGAACAGGATAACTTTCTTTTAATAATTTATTTCAGTATTACTAATGAATTAAAGCACAAGTATCGAAACATATAAAAAGAATAATAGTAAAGGGTAGCAAGAGACATAAGTATTGGAAGCAGTTAATGTAGTATTTCTGCCTATTTCTCAGCACATACTGAAGGAAAAAATAGCATTTCAAACACTCTTCAGCCCCACAAAGTAAATGAATTATTCACAGAGTAGCTGCTGCCATGTTTTTATCTCAGTAGAAACTGGGCCTGTGCCATCCACCCTGACCTTTTGCTGCCCCTTTCTTTGAGAGGAACCTCTTTGAATACCAGTGTCCTTTCAAGGAGTGTAATTATCTTTTGATAGGGGTGCTAACTATTCATAGTTGGTAATCATCAAATTGTGTCATAGATTACAAACAGGAGATCAGGGCTCCTTGCTTCCATCCCTACTGTTATGTGATTGCATAACAACTGCAGTTTCACTGTGTAAAAATTGGAAGCTTCTCTCTGGGAGCAGCTTTGTTTCCTAAATATTTCCCTCAAAAAAACAAACAAACAAAAACACAACAAGAAAACAAGTCCCCAAACAATGAAACACAAACACTAAACCCAAACAAACACTCAATCCTGAACAAAATGATCCAAAGAAACCCAAACACTCTCCAAAAAACCCTAACCAATCTCCCAGACAAAACAAGCAAGCAAGCAGGCAAACAAGAACTCTCCAACCAAACAACAAACCTACCCAACAATGACCTCAATAACCTTAGTGATTTCTGAAGACTACAAAACACATGAGGTGACAAGCAATATGTATTCTTTTTGAAGTCTAGTACTCCTAAGTTATGTGTGGTCAGAGGAGGAAGCCCGCTCACCATTTTGGAATCTGAATGGAAATATCCTGAGCAAGTGGCATTTCATAAAATAGTAGCAGATCTTTTTCTTGGCCTGAATGGAAGGACTGGTTCCAATCTCAGTGAGGTTTTTGCTCCACCCCTAGTTTAATCACTAACAGAATTTTAGAAATGTTTGTGCTCTTTCAGCCCTATTCTTTCATCATCAATTTCAACTTGCCTGAATACGTACTGAGTCCACAACATTATATGAAAACTCAGCAAAATTTACAATAATCTTTCAGATTGCAAGACACAAAGCATTGTATCACATTTAAGATGTTTTAGTGTAAAAAAACAGGAATGTGTGTTGTACAAGATGCCACAGACAGAGACAAAGAGTGACAATGTGTGCCATGTGCTGTACTCCATATTGGAGAGTAAAGTGTAAACGAGAAAGAAACAGTTTTCTTGTAAATTTTTTTTCAGGCCAATCTGTTTGTTCCTAAGCATGGGAACAAGACATGCTAGCCAACTGCTATGGAATTGAATTATTTGTTTGACTTACAATAACCTGAAGTGCTGCTAGGAAGTCTGGGAGAATGTGTGGTGTGGGTCACCAGAATAAAAGAGGCAGAACTTTAGTTGGAATGATGAATGCCAATTTGGTGCAGTATGACCAACACCATTGCCAGTTTTATTGTCCCCTGTGTACCACAGACAATTATAAAAGGACTAGCTAAAAATTCAAAAAGCATGAAGGCTAATTTTCATGTTACTTCTCAGATTTCCCTTGAAGCCTTTGCTATTTCCCCATCTTTTAAAAGGTGTTGAAGTCTGATTGCTTTACAATCAACAGTCAACGCCCTCCTGTCCAGTAGGAAATTAGGTTTATGATTTATAATTTTGTTGCAAATTTAATATTGAACATCCAGAGATCCTGCCCTATTGCAGCTCCCACCAGCACATTTTTCAATTGCTAAGCTCTATGTACTTGTAGGATTTTTTGGCTCCAGGACAAAATCTTCAGGTAATCTGTCCTGCAGTACGTTATCTGGATTCTCCAGGTTTCCTAGTTTTATAGTAGCTGCTTAAATGAAATACTTCATACTGAACAACCCAATGCTTTCTGATTTTTTTTTAAATAAAATTTCTAATCGACTGCAAATGTCCTTATTTCTTAGATGCTGTGATTTCTCTGTAATAATAACCTTTGCTACTTAATCAGTCCAGTTTGAAGTTTATGTATCATTTTATGCTAGCATTCCAAATACAAATTTTTTACAAGTCTGAAATAAACTCATCTTTGTGGCTTAGTATTGTGATAAGTTAGTGGTGCTTAGCATTATGAAACATCTCCTTGTTTATTAGAAGGACTGAAGACACTGTGATATGAAATAAGAAAATAGTTCTCACATTGGCGGCAAGTGTTTTTGTTCACTAACCAGTGTTCAAAGTGCTAGATCTTCAGCTCCTGCAAAGTGGCATATTTCCATTAAATCCTGTACAGCAGACTGCTAAGAATGCGTCCTCATAGGATTGCTGCACAGGAAGAAGAGTAGAATTAATTTTCACTACAATAAAATGAACTTAACCAAGACTAAAACTACAAAAACTGATTTGTAATTCTAATCATACGTTTCAGTTATTTGAAACTTGCAGTCACTTAGCTGTTACCTTGCACAAACAGAGTTGCTATAAAAAGGCTTTGGATGAGCTCACTAAAGCAACAGCAGTTCCATTGATCCCTCAGGTACATCTGCAGAGGAATTTTACGGTGTGTGCATTGCTTAATATCCCACTCTTTTGTAGAGAGAAAAATATCGTAGGTTTAGTGAACTGCTACATTTTTATCAGGGAGTACATCAAAACAGTGGTTTTTAATACACGTTGCCCTGTGCTATCTTGTAGTCTTTTATCACATTAAATCTATTCTAAACTAAGTGACTGCTGCTTACAGCACAGCAAAATTAGATCAGTGAATGCAACAAACAATGCTACATTTGGAGGCTCAGATCAGACTAAGCTACAAATAATCCATCTTATGAATATATTAGGTTATCTTATGTTTGCACATTGCATTAAGCATATTAAAAGTTGACTTCTGAAGTTTTCTTTTTATTATTTTTATAAGGTACTTTATTAGATAATGGTAAGAAAGACTGAATTTCCCAATTTTTCTATTAAAAAAAAAACCCTATCACTAGGTTTTGTCCTTAATGGTCAGCGTTTCTGAAATCATGGCTTATTTCTTGATCCCTCTGATATACTTGAATCCTTTAAAATTATATAATTAGGAAATTATATCCACTGTTAATATTAGGTTTATCTTACACAGTTCTGAAAGCTCTTGTAAAATGTTGTACAACACTTATGGTGTCCACCACCTTCTAGTATTGAGTCGTTTCCATAAAATCCCATTCCTTCCACTTTGTGATTAATATCTATTAGATTCAATAACATCAAATAACGCAAATGTAGAAATGGATTCCTATTTATGCTTACATTCCCAGAATTTATCTGTGATGCATTTATACTCATTGATCAAACATACTGATAATGGTAACCTTGCACTGGCTTTGCAATTTTTTTCTGTAATCTTATTAACTTCTTTTTTCATTTTTTTCCCCTCTGAGGGAGTAAATTGATTTATATGAGCATGCTGTTAATGTTATAACTCCTTGTCTAGCCCCATGGGTTCTAATGTTTTTTAAACACAGTACAATTATGGGAAACATTATATTGGAATGACAACATAAATCATCCCCATAGGAGTCTGAGCAGTCTGGGGTGTGATCATGTAGAGCCCTGCCGAGGTATATAAAAAGAGTAATTTGAAATAAATAAAAGACCAATGATGCTAATGTGGATGTCTCAAGAATATCATTAAATTTGTAATGACAGTGTTTATTCGGTGTAACGATACTGGGTGTAGTGTAATGCCTCTGTTTAAATCACAACTTTATATAGTTCATGATCTTGTTTCTTTTTCTTTGGAGAGAATATCAAGTTGGCTGTGTTTCCACATCTGTCCTCCAAATCCAACATTTTTTCAAACAGCACATGCACTTGTGAAAAGTGGTAAGATTCCAGGGACAAAAATATACTTATCGGGATGTATTTGTTCTTGTTCTTACATTTACCATAGTCAAGGTGTTGGAAAAGTAGGGAAATAAGGTAATACAAATACTTTATTTGGCATGTATTTACATACAGTGGTGTAGTTTAGGTTCAGGAGGGATCTTAGCCCACATACTCTGAGCACAGCACAGATCAAACAGTTGACAGCTTGGGCAGCTACCTGACTTTGCAGTACTCATCCACCAGTAATTAATTCTCACTGATACTTCCAGCTATTGTTTCTCTGATGACCTGCAGGGAAATTAAAGCATGGGCTTAGGATACAGAAGAAAAGCAGTTAATCTGACAAAGAAGTGCTTCAGGGATTTTTATCAGTCTTTAGGCTTTTAGTGTGTACAAATTTACATAATTGAAAATACTTCAGATCTATGACTTTTTTCATAAAAAAATTCAGAAAATCATATAATAAAAATATTCTGCCCATTGAAGAAATACTGTTAGATGTTGCCTTTTTATGTACCACTTAATTCCAACATAGCATAATAAAACCTTATTGTCTTAGGACATCACTTGGAAACACTTCAGATTTTGTCTGATATTTTTTAATATCCTGAGGAACAGGCAAGATAGCTTTCAAATGAGTGATGTGATATTCTTTCTAAAGGAGGCTAGTGCCCTATATACTGACCGTTTCACTTTCAAATACTGCTCTGCAGTACCTGCAGGCCACAACACAGTTTCTGGGACTATACCAAACTAAGAACAAGCAGTATGTAACCATTTTCAGTGCCTGTCCAAAGAGTTCTGCTTTTCTTCACAGCAATAATGTGGCCTTTTTAGTAATTGCTGTCATTCATCCAAAACTCTATGCTTTCTCTCTCTTTCATTATTTTTCCTTTTTAGACTATTGTCTCTTTTCAACAGAACTAACTTACTGAGCCTTTGGGGATGTTTGTCTAGAGATTTGCACCTATTCAGCCATGAAGTATATGTTTCATCCATTTGTGCTGGCTTCTCAACCAGGTCATGGCTTACTACAGTGGAATAGTTGTGAAGTTTCAGCTTCATCCTACCTCTGGTTGTGAAGTAGTATCAGAAACACAGACATTTCTGAAAGCAGACCTTTAGAACTATGCTCATTACCCTTCTCTTCACACATGCTATGCTGCAACAAGGAATTTTTCTCCCACCCTCCCTTTAAGAAGAAAAATACCTGCCCGTCTTTTGTCTATTTTTACTATTTATTTACTATAATTATTTTTTTATAACAAGATTTTTCTCTTTGTAGACCACCGTTCCTATATATTTTGATTCATATTGCAATTAACAAGTCAGTTTCATTAGACATTTTGGAGTGTTTCAGTCACAGATCTATATCTTCCAAGGAAATTTAGAATTCCTGGTTATCATCTCTGTGCACTGAATTCAAGTATATTTTGATCCTGTTAGGGCTATTGTGGACACTGATATTCAATTTACGTTTTTCAAACAAAAAGAAAAAGTTTTTTTCAATACTAAGAAAAGCTTACATCAAAGTGTCATTTGAAGCCTAAGATTTTAGACAAAAATATTTTGTATCAGTCTTTTCAGATGTAATTATTGGAAAATACCTTATTTTCATATCATTTAATTTAGAACATGCCTTGGTAATTTCACAAGTCTGGGCTGCAAGGCTAGAATGGCAGTTCTTTAGTACACACACTACTTGAGTTCTACCCTGAATTTTCCTCTGAGTGTCAAGCAAGAAAGAAAGGTGAGGAAGAAAGTCCTTTTAGAAGAATAATTGTCCGTCATATCAAGTCTTCTTCTCTGGAGATATTCAAGATCCATTTGGATGCCTATCTGTGTGATCTGCTGTAGGGAGCCCGCTTTAGCAGGGAGTTGGACTCAATGATCTCTTGAGGTCCCTTCCAACCCCAGTGATTCTGTGATTTGTGAGGATAACATGAGGTGACAGTTAGTCAGCTCAGCTGAGGCTTCTAGAATATACACACAATTTCAGAGTATTCAGATACTGTGAAGAGAATGTTGTAAAAATGTGAGTGTTCCATATGCATTCCATTCATATTAGATGCTCTGTTTTCCATGTGAAACGTGCCTAATCATAAGAGAGATATCCATACTTTCATTTGTTGCTTTACCTCAGTTGTCTTGGAGTATTGGAAAGAAGCAATACAAGATCCTAATAACGCTATCCAACCAGACCCTGCAAACTCTGTCATTGTGATATGAATTCTATGTTCTAACATTCAACTTCTATGAGTGTTTGATTTTATTCATTTAGCTATTACTGATTCCCAGAAATAATTTATCTACTCTGCCGTATTTATTACAGGAGAGCAACACTTTAACTCACTTTCAAATAGTACTACTAAAATTGAAACAATCCTACATATATTTGTATAACATGTATTATTACGTAAGATATTTTGAAGTGGGAGGAAATGATCTTTTGATAGAGAAGTACTTGCAGATTTACATTTTTGTATCTAAAAATTGTCTATCTAAATGGAACTCTTTTTCTCTTAAGCATGTCAACACGGTTGTGTATTGTATATCTTTCAAAGACACTTTCAAGCTACTTAGTTTGAGTACTGGAAAAAAACATAAAAAATCCTGAATTTGCCATGAGCTCAGACATTGAGTACATTATTGCATCAAGACTATACTGAGTACAGAATTGCACAGCTTACTTTCTTCCAGCACTTGAACTACCTGAGGAGCTGTGTGTGCAGAAATCTGTGGTGCAGATGGACTTTGAGTAATACCATATATAAGAAATGAGATTACTGATGTAAACTTACCAATAGTGGCACAGTCACACAGGGAGTGCTATCACTGCTTGAAGAGTTGTAGCTAGAGACAGCAGGATTACACAAAATACAAAGCTACCAGAATTGGTCTGGGGTGTCAAAATTTAAGCAAAAATGTTGTAACAGATATTCTTCATGTCAGAAATGTGTTGCTATATCTTGGCACACGCTGGCAAGATATATATAGTTTTTGATCAGAGCTGGCTCTGCTAACAAGTGTTTGCTTGATGGTGCTCTCTGAGTCTTCTGTGTACTTCAGAGGCATCTTTAAGATCTCAATCTGCACTCCAGAAAGCTGTAAAATAATCATTAGCTTCAGGATGGAGAAAACCGTGTGAGTTTATGCTTTGTTTTACAGGTCACATCCTATCTGAGCTCTTGTGTGGAGTGCTGTGAAGTAAAATCCGAGAGCCACTGTTCATTTAGACTCAAGCCTCAGGCTGAATCCTTCTTGTGCCTGTGCTTTAATCAGAACAATGCCATTGTAATTGATCAGGGCAAAATATGGCCTACAGATTTACAAAAAAAAAATACCGTGGCAAGGCAGAGACGTTTGAGTTTGTTTGATTCCTTATGCCATGTTTAAAAAAACATGACACCAAATTAGGCTTTAGTTTAAGCATGTGCATATCTTATCTCAACCACTGTTTATGCTGAAACTGAGATGGACCTCCCATGCTTTTGTTTCTTGAGTTTTTATTCTCATACTATAGGATGCTAAAGGAAAAGCTTTATTTCTGGATCAACTTTTAGTTATGATTCCACATCCTTCCTGCTCTCGGTTAAAAAAGATCGAGCCTTGCTAAAGCAGAATGCTCCTCAGAACATATAGCCCACCCCAGGGGGAAGGTAAGGAAGCAACAACACGTGGCAGAGGTTAGTCACACTGCTGTGTGTACTGCTGGAAGGCATCAAGATTCTACTGTGATAAATGTGAAAAAGCTTGTATGGAATAAACCAAGGAGGCAATATGTAGCAATTGGTGAAGAACTGTACTGAATTATGTGACCATCAATATCTGCATGTTGAACCCCATTTTATCCACTGTAATCTGCCTGCTATCAGGAGCTTTCCCTTTATCAAAGCAGTTCTCTGAAAACAGCTGTCCTTCGGAGAAGAGACACCAGTGCATATTTTACAGTGAACACAGCCTTTAAAGGAACCAAAAGAACAATTATTATGGTTTGAAATGAATAGGAAGCTTCCAGTGATTTCCCAGGATATACTGATATGACTGAGACACTGAAATTTGAGTTGATTGTCCTCTCAGAAGTGAGGATAATGTCAATGAATACCTGCCCAGAAAAATACCCAGTCCTACCAACCCCCACTGTGGCAGACAAGGTTTTCTAAAATTAAAAAAGTTTTAGAATTCATTTAAAGAACACTTGTAGAATGAGGATGGGAGTAAATTGAGCCAAAAGATCCAGGAGCGCCTTTTGTTTCTGACAGTGTGACTAAATCCTGATTTGGTTTTGACGAGATAAAGAAAGGGGTTACAGGTAGGTGTAACAATGTCACTGAAGTTAAAATTAAAATTACTAAGTATAAAGACTTAGGTCTGAGCAGAATGTGCGTGCACATCATAATGTGGAGCAGTTCTAGATATTCTTCCAGTTCACAGAATAAAGCAAGTATTTCTTTGGGTTTGTTTCAACACCTCCTGGCACATCTCAGTATCAGTAAGGATATCATGCATTCAAATATCAGAGGATTAATCGATATTAGATTTTATTCTACCTTTTTTTTTTTTTTTTTTTTTTTTCAGTTTAAGCAGTAGTCATAAGACTTTTGAGCTCTGTATTCGATGCAAATTACTTGGCATGAGACAACACTGTAACATCACAAGGTGAGAAACTAGAGCTGCATCTATATGAAACATAGAAAATGAAAATTCAGGAAATCCCTCAGGCAAACCTCAGGCTGGTTTACTGAAGGTTACACTTCTTTTACTACATAAATAATTGATTTTTGGAATATTCTACAAGCAAACCTTCGATTCAGCAGTCCAACAATAAGATAATACTTTTCTACCAGAAATTAGTTTTATGCAATATCTATACTATTATGTCATATCTTTGGGCAGATAAAACATCAATTTCTATGGTACCAACATGGTCAATGGTGATGGAGCATACGAAATATAATTAATCACTCTATAAAGCTAAAGGAATGAAATAATCTTTCTGGCTGGGAATTGAGAATATGATTTTGAAGAGTCTCACTAAACAAACTGGATGATTAGACTTCAAGAAACAACAGAAGAATATGCTTAATTATAAGAACAAAAGTAATGTAATAGAATTCTGTCTGACTTCAAATTAATGATACGCTCCCTGAAACCCATGTTTGAACTTGTGCAAATACACTGGACTGTTTTGCATTCATTTGCTAGATGGCTTCCAATTTCCTATACTACTGTATAGGATTTTGTTGCAAATCCATATGTACATGGTGATTAAAATGCACACAAAAAAGAACAATGAGAAAAACTAAGATGTTCAGTCAACAATCTGCTGCTTTTTCAGTGTGACTGCTTGCCTCATGTCAGTAGTTCCAGTTAGACCATTTCTTTGTGATTAAACAAATAGAATCATGGAATCATGGAATCATGGAATGGCTTGTGTTGGAAGGGACATAAAAGATCCATGTCCAGGTCATGCCCAGCTTCTTGTCCCAGCAGGATCCCCAAGTCCTTCTCTGTTGGGCTCCTCTCAGTGAATTTTACTCCCAGTCTGTACACATATCTGGGATTGCTGTGACCCACATGCAACACCTTGCAGTTGGCCTTGTTGAACCTCATTTGGTTCATATGGGTTCACCTCTCAAGCCTGTCCAGGTACCTCTGGATGGCATTCCTGCCTTCTGTTGTGTAAACTGCACCACTCAGCTTGGTATCATCAGCAAACTTGATGTGCCCCTTTTCCCAATCACCAGAGACTTCGCTGTCACAGCTTTTCAAAGATGATGGAATGTGACAGAGCAACCACATCACTGAGTTCATTCAGGTCCCTGGGGTGCATGCCATCAGGACCCATAGGCTTTTACATATTCAGCTTCACGAGACAGTCTCTGAATTGTTCTCCTCTTATAGAGGGAGGAGTTTTCTTCCTCAACTCCCACCTAGAGGTTCAGGGATGTGAGGGGTGAGGGAAGCCTAACTGCCAGAAAAGTCTGAGGCAAAGAACCCATTGAGAACCTCAGCCTTCTCCACCTCTGTTGTACCAGTTCTCCCCTCTCATTTATCAGAGGGGGTACACTCTCCTTGGTCTTTCTCCTCTGACAGATGTACCTGTAGAATTCCTTCTTGCTGTTTTTCACACCCCTCACCTAGTTTAGTTCTACCTACGCCTTGGCCAGACCACCCATCCCTGCTTTCACTGCCTGTGCATTTCCTTCTTATCTCTCAGTTTGACCAGCAGGTTCTCACTCAGCCATGCCAGCTTCCTGTCTGTTCTCCTTGATTTCTTGTGCTGGGGGATGGAGAACTCAGAAAGGGATCCATAAAGACCTGCCTGCTCTACTCAACTCCTTTGTCCCTTAGGACAGTTTCCCAGGGGATCTCATCCAATAATTCCTTAAACATGGAATTTTGCTCTTCTGAAGTTCAGTGTCCTGACTCTGCACTTTGCCAGGCCCATATTCTGCAAGATCATAAACTCAAGCAGGCATAGTCACAACAGCCAATGCTATCTCCAATTAACTTCTTTAATGAGCTCCTCTGCATTGGTGAGCACCGGGTCCAGTAACACTTCTCTGGTTGCTTTATAGTGATTGCTGAAATAAGACTGTGAACTCTTCTTATAACAGATCAGATCTCCGAATTTTTGAGATCTGAGTTCTGCTCCAGAGGAAATTTTTGTTCAGCTGGCTAAAATGCTTTTTGAATGTGTTTATTTCTTTGAGCACACTCTTTGACAAAAAGCTGCTTAATCAATAGCTATTGCACATGAAAGTTCAGAAATTGAGTAATTGTTAATACTCCTGGTAATCCTCTTTTGCATAAAAGGCCATGAACAATACTGCAAAACAGAACAATGAGTAGTTCTGATCTGCCATAGGGACAGAGTTAGTAAAAAGCCCAGCCAGGCTGTTACACTAGCAAGAGTTTAAGAACCAGCTTGTTTATGCCAGAGAATGGTAACAAGTCATTTTATAAAGCTGGGTACAAATATTGTTCTTTTGTGCCTTGAGAACAGGCCTGGAAACAGTTCTGTTTCAGCTGAATCTCATTTTCATGCTTCTCATATCTGAGAGTTTCTGTTCAGAAAATTGAATGTTTGTAGTAAAACTAAATCTACCACTATGCAGGCCTTAAGGATAGCCATATGTCATTGAAACTGAAATTGCAGCACTTGTTTATTCAGAACAGAATTAGGTAAAAACAGCTTTATGGTGTTTTTTTATTATTTTTTAGATGTCGTTTGTATTATTTTATGTATATTTGACAGTGCTTTTATGTAAGTAAGATTAATTTTTAGTAAAATGGTCACTTGTGGAGATAGATGCTGTTTCGTCCTGCAGCTCTCTTTAATTAAAGGAAGCTGTGCAACTCGGCTGTTATCCTTTGTAGTAGAGAGTTGTTCTCAAATCTGAATCTTGATCATCAGAGTAACGTGTTGCAGCAGTTCCTTATACATAAAACATAATCTGCCAAGGTAATGTGGATGAATTCAGCTTCTTAGCATGACAAGTTCAGCACACAAATACTCCTTGACTGTTATTTTTATTATTTTTTAATTTTTTTATTATTTTTCTCAGCTCAGTACTAACATTTTTGTGTATGGCGGATGGATTCAATACTGATTTCTATCTGATATATGATACGTGGTTGCCATGGCTACCATTTTATCTAAAAACTATGGCAAGATCATGAACAGTTGAAATGAAGCTAAATTATGGATGAGAATTCTGTAGTTTTAATGTTGATCCAAATAAACATGCTTGTTTATCTCCCTGTATTTGAGAAACATTTATAAATAAGACTCTTCTGAAAAATACATAAACACAAGTATCATTTTTGGAGAGAACAAAACACACATTAAAATGCAGTTCACATAGTGTTGTGCAAAACATATGGTTAAAATTCAGCTGTATCAGTACATGAATCATCTCTATTACATGGGTTTTGATCTTGTGGTTTACCACTGGGTTCTTTCTATTGTTCGGGCACAAATATGTTTTGTTTCATTGCTAAAAAATATGCTGCAAGTAAGAAAAAAATGTCCAGACCACAGATTGTTATTCTTGAATGCTGTGGTCACCGTTAGCACAGGACTTCAGGCAGTGCTATTCTCAGTTTTGAAGTTGAATTTACAAATAACACATCTTTCTTTGTGGTATCTCCAGTGAACGCTGGGTCTTCAAACCGAGGAGAATGCCCCAATCCCTCTGAATTCAGGGCTTGGAGCAGATTCAAATTGCCCAAATACCTTTTGTATCTCAGTGCGAGAAGGCCAAGATTCAGATGGATCAGTTGTCTGTTCTTTGGCTTTGTCAAATGAAATCAAATGATTTTGTTCCTCCCCTTTGATTTTCAAGTTTTGATGGCTTGATCAGCTGCTAGAATATGCTGAGAGGGATCCAGATTTGGGAAAGCAGTAATTTATGTACTCTGTAACACCTCTCATGATTTAATAATGGGAAGCAAAGAAAGTGAATTCAGTCTAAATGACTAATTGAATCTAAATCCATTTGCCAGCACAGTTTGCTCCTTGCTTAGCATGCACTGAGCTCAGTGCAAGTCTCATCAGCAATGATGGCTTTAGAAGGAAGCTTAATTCTGAGGCTGTGTAGTAAAGCTGCTCATATTGAGGGGGAGTATCTCCAAGGTATTTTCCCAGTGTTCTGTAAAGAGGGTGCTTATGCATTTTTCCATTTAATGGCCATGGGAAACAAGGATTCAAACATGGGATTCTCCCTTCTTTGTCAACTACGACTGAAATTAATTCACCCCTTTGCTTCAACTGTTCAGTTTTTACAAGTGTTGGATTAAGACAGGCACCAGGAAAACAAGCAGTGCCACACTGAACAAATAGCACACCAAAGGTGTTTTCACATAGAGGGTGGTGACACACTGGAACAGGTTGCCCAAGGTGTTGTGGATGCCCCATCCCTGGAGGCATTCAAGGCCAGGCTGGATGTGGCTCTGGGCAGCCTGGTCTGGTGTTGGTGACCCTGCACCATAGCAGGGGGGTTGAAACTAGGTGATAATTGTGGTCCTTTTCAACCCAGGCCATTCTATGATTCTGCGGTTCTATGATTCTATGGTTCATTAGCATTCTACTTGTGGGCCAATGTACGTTGTCAGACATGACGATACACTCTTTGTGATCTTGGTGATATTTTTCCAGTGGTCATATTGTAGTACTCCAGAGATGTTTTTAGTTGCAGTGGGAGAAATGCACAGCAACAGACCACTCAGAGGCTGGTGATTCAGTTAAGTGTGGGAAAATATCTACAGGGGCCTCATTGTTTGTTTTATGCTTAATTTGAATCCATTTGTGCTGCTCCATAGAACTTGACGTTTTTGTTATTTTGTAGATTTTGTGTTGAAAATGACTAACTGTAGCAACCTTGTTATCAGCCAGAGCTGAAGATTTAGCAGCTTGGCTAGAGAAAGGTTTGCCTCCTGGGTAGGTGAGAGGGAGACACTGATGGTGCTGCTGAAGTTTGTCACTGATTAGCTGGTTCTAATTCTTGGTAGCAAAGCAGGGAAATTAGTTGAAGTCAATGTTCAAGACAAAGGATTGTATAATTTGATATAAACTAATGGAATTCCTTGAAACAGAAAACTCTGTAGGTCCATACTCTGTAGCTTGCTTTCTACTGAATAAGTTTATATAATTTATGAATTAAGTTGTAGGGAAATACTTCTTCGTTTTAAGAGCTATGAACATGTGTGAAAAGCAGGCACTACTTAAAAATCCAGTAAAACTTCGCAACCCTGACAAGCTTTGCAGCAGTACCTCCAAGACAGCCTGCAGGAAAGTTAATCTGATCTGTAGTGGATGCAAACACGTTTTAGAAATTAACGTCTTAGACCTATGGCTTAATAGGCAGAGAACACCTGAGAAAACATAAATGTTTTATCCCAGCATAATGAAGAAGAAGGGCAAGCAAATAACGGTGTCTTTTTTTCAATTGATACTTGTTAGTAAATTTAAAGAAGTAAAAAGGAAACGTGAAGAAAATAAACTTCAACCCCTTCTATATGAATGACTGTAAGAACAACCTACCTCTCTATTGCCTTCATTGAAATCTGGGAACACTGAATCTCTATAATCCTTTCTGCGAAGTGTGATACATTTCTTACACAGTCCTCAGGAGGTTGTCTGCTGAGCTCCTGCCTTCTGCCAGGCCAGAACACACTGCTGTATTTATCTACAGGCAAACAAAATACACTGTAACCTGCTCTCTGTCTCGAGCAAGCTGTACATTCTGATTTATGGTGTTATGACCAACCCTTCTCTTTGCTGTCTGCATGAAACACTGAGGCCATATCATGTTGTCTGCTGGGAAAAATGCCTGTTCCTGCCCATCTCTTGGGAGAGCAGTATCAGACGTGGCAAAACTACAGCAGAGGGTCACGCTAGTAGTTAAATAAGTTAGGCAGTGTGAATAGCTGCAGAGCAGTGCTCAAGACTCTCTGAGTCGTGTTTAATTCTCTCATATTGTCTGAGCTTTTGAGACTTTCAGTAGGCAGAGGACGCTGCCTCCTATGCCCAGACTTCACCTTAATATGTGGATTGTGAATAACAGAAATATGGACTTTGACTGACTCTTTATTTTTAAGATTTCACCTTGAAACTGTGAAATGTTCCTCACTGGTTTGTAACACTGATTTTAATAAATGATGCAGCTGCATACTTTTCTTCCATTGAGGCAGAGAAGCTTGTTCCTGTGCTTTCCATGCCAGGCTTCAGGAGGCTTGTGGGTAAAGACAAGGGGAAAAACCCACTGTGCCTGTCCTTTACTTACTGCCTATTTTTAGGCATAGCCTCTTGAGCAAACAAACTTCAAGCCAAAGGAAAAAAATTATATGTATGCTATACAATTATTAACACCTAACGGTAAAGAAATGAGCGAATTGGACTGGTTTTGTGAAGTTTGGAGTTTTGGTTTGTTTGACCATGAAGCAGGACCAGATATGACCAAAATATGAATGTGGGACTGAAAGGTGAAGTCTTGGGTCCCTGAATAAGGATCCTCACAATTGCAGTTATCCATCTCATGTAACCTTTTGGTTTGACATCACATTTTTTTCAAGATTCACAATATACATGTATACATGTATATGTGCACATATGCATGTTTCATTTTTCTTTCTTTGAATGTAAAACTTCTTGATTTTTTTCCTTTCCTTTTTTTTTTTTTTTTTTTTTTTTTTTGTTCCTCCAGAGAACACCCCCTCACTATTTCAAATTCAGATGTCGCTGCTGTGTATAAGCAGACATCCTTCTTTCTATTGTAAGTAGGCTGTGTGTTGTACTTCTAGAGCCTTTGTTGTGTAACAGTCACCTTCCCTCTGTGCCTGCAGAGGAGTTGCTTTGCTCAGGCACCTTTTACCAAAGAGCATTGTGCACACAGAACACATCCAAGTCAAACGCAGAAGGCAGCTTTCATTTTTCAAGGCTAAACCATACAAAAGATCACTAGGATTAATGAGGCACTTGGTTCACTGCCCCACTAAGGCACCTGAAGAACATCTGCTGTCCAAGAAAGGTATCAGTCAAATGGGGAAAGAACTGCTCCTTGCTGAAACAGATGCATCACAGTGCTGCACTGTCATCCTCTCACTCCTTGTAGCTTTTTTGTTTGCTTGTTTTGACTTTTCTTTTTGTTTTCCTGAAAGATTTCATGTATTTTTATGCTGATTTTTAACTCAAACTCCTCAGGTCCCCAATATCAGCAATCCTCTACTTGCAGTTTTGCCCACCTCATCTTGCCTGGCTTTACTTTGCAGATCTTCTCATTCCTTTTTCTCAGCTTGCAGTTTCCTCAGCAGTCAGAATGAGGTTGCAGCAGCAGCACTGGGCCCCATTTCTGTGGGCCTGGGCAGCTCTGGCAGTGGGAAGCAGCCCAAGAGAGAGTAATGGCTGTGTCAACACACAGTCCCATTACACGTGCTGTAATCAACATTTTCTATGTATACAAATGTTTATATTACCAACTACATATTTAAAATTATTTTTGTACAGGTCATTGTTCCAAATGCATAAAGATTAAATTACACATTTTTTCAAGTAATTTGTTTCCAGTCCCTAAAGCTTTCTCTACCACAATTTTGACATTGTTTCATTTTTTGAGAGTCTGTTTCATTTCAGCACAGCATTAAAGAAACAGCATGCAGCTGAACAGCTTCTACAGCAGGAAGCTCAGTCATTTGGGTAAGGTACTCCAACGAGATACCTGGATGGAACTGCCTTCCTAAAAAGGACGTCAGTTGCAGAGGCAGAGAAGAAACTGGATGGAACATCAAATGGTAGTAATATATCCGTTCTTACTGACTGAAAACCTGTCCCAGAGGCCTCTTTCTCTTCCTCTGGAATATTCTCTTTACTTATTTTTATTGAGAAGCATCTGTATGGACATACAGAAGTACAAAGTGCTTTTATGGAACATGAAACAGTGCCCTACCCTATCCTAAAGTGCTGGCTGCCTTTGTACTTTATTTATTCATTTATGTTAAATAAAAAAACAGGAGGGGAAGGAATGGACAGGTTATCACAGAAAGGCTCAGAGTGGTGGAATTTGGAGGCAGGCATATACGTCTGATTTGCTAATTTATCTGCAAAATACAGCACCTGCAAAGCATTGCAAATGAAATAACTGTGTGCAAATAACCAAATTGCATCTTTTTATACATAGCCACAAGTATGGTTAGCTTGCTAGAAATACATCAGTGCTTTTTAGTGATACTTACCATTTTGATATACTGTGTTGCTGGTTAGGAGCAGATGTTCTTACTAAGTTGAATTGATGAGAAAGACACATTTGTTTGTTTTTCTTGAATGTATCGAAGGTATTAAACTGATTAAAAGCAGTTTCTATTGCAGTTATCAAGCAGTGACACTCTTGAGCTAGAGTCACCAGTAAAAATTACTATACCTGCAGGAATGGCTCAGAACAGATTTTTTAAATTTATATTTTACAATAGAACATAACTGTATGATAATGTCAAATGCTGAAACATAAGACGGAGGAGAATTTTAGAACTAATCAAAATGCAAATGTAAGCTCATTTCTGGTGGTTGTTTCCCTGTACTTTGTATTATTGTGTTTATTTAAATACTTATGTGAAGGTAAACTGAGATTTTCTTTTTCATAAGTCCAGAATATATGAACTCATGAAAATAAACAAATAATGAGAAGTGGTAATCTTGAAACATGCCCAGAGGAGGGAATGGTGGTGTTGGCATAAGCCATTTTAGAGGTTCCCTTCCCACTGATTCCTTCATATTTTACTGTAATGAAATATGAAAGAATGTGAAACTTTTGGCCATGCTAAAACGTGTCAGTCTTGTCAGATTTATGGGGATCCTTTCAGGGAACCCAGATAGACAAACTTCAGGATTGCCTCAGTGTCCCCCTGCTGCCACTGATTCTGTGCTGCTGGACCATAGAGGTAAGGGCGGATGTGAACTTTTCGCTGGAGCAAATACTAATCAGCTAAATTGTTACCTTTGATAAGAGAAATTTATAGATCATGATTTTTTTATATGGAACATCCTAAAGCTTCAGCAGTGAGCCAAAATAAATTCCCGTATTCTCATTGGGTGTCTTCCCATTCAGGACTTGATAGAAGATACATCTAGTTTTTTAAATACAGGTTAAATTTTGACCAAATTTATTGTAATACTATTTTGAAATTACTTTATAGATCATGAAGATGAATAGCAATTACATTTGTGAGAAAATGGGGAGAATAAATATTTATGTTATTTGAAATGACAGATTTAAATAACAGTCTACAGATTTCAAGTTTGTTGACAAGGTAACTATGCAGTGTTTTCTTAATGGTTACTTTAAGGAGGTAAATCACAGCAAAGATAACAAAATTGCATAGATTTTGTGGAAATGTCAAGAATTACGTAAATATATTTTGAAATGTAGAGATGCGTGAAGAGGAGGACAATGGATTGACCAAAAAATGTTAGAGAAATGCAGGGGTGGGAAGAAGTAACAGCTTAAGATGGCAATGTGAGATGAAGAGGTGTGATTACTGGTAATGGCTCAGTAAGCTTCTATTTAACTTAACCAGACAAATTGTTTGGAAGCTGAGTTATAATGGTGCAGCATCCCTAAGCAGTAAGAGGGGAACAGAAAAGATATGTGATTTAGATTCTTAGCTTGAACAGCTTTGGAACATTTTTTGTGCTTCTTTAACCAGATCTTCAAAGTAAGTCTTGAGGTACTGAAACAACAGGTTTTCCTCTCCTGATGGAACTCTGGATTTGATCTATAAGCAGTCTACTCAGTGAGATATTTGACCTTATTAGCACCATTTCATATTCCAGAAGTAAAAGAATGCTAATTTCCTGCCATCAGCATTTCCTCAGATTTAGATGAAAGATGGTGAAAAAAGAGTATTTCCTTGTGCTCAGTCTTCATGTAGTAATGCTGGATATTAACAGTTTGTCTGCCTTCTACTGTATCCTTTTTTAGTCATAATCTTGCCTAGGATATTTAGCATTTATTTGTCTCTTGCTGTGACTTCCTACAGGATAAGGATAGAGGTTACTGAGATGGCAGAGAGCAGGGTGGAGAACACAATGCAACCAGAGGTGGCTGTGCAGGAACCCCCAGCTGAGAGTGGGTAAAATCACAGTGTGGGTATTGCCACTGCTTCTTATTTGTGTTACCGAGAGGAGTAAGATTGAAGGTGACCATGCATTTTATTTAATGACTGAGAAATTGCCACTGTCTATGGGAGTAAAAAGACATAATGTGTAGCTGGAGTATCAGCATGTTTTTCCACTGGTAATAAATTTCACCCAGGAGTCGTGCCAACTAATTAGATTTCCTTTCAAGTGAAGTTCCACATTTTTATGTTGGAGGAGATTGTAGAGAATTTTTCAACTCCATGTTACTAAAAATTAAAATCTTCTTGAAAAAAATGCCACAGAATGTGATTTTCCCCCTGCTGTATTTTCCTTAGTGTTATCTTTGTGAGTTTCCTTATAGCTTTTTAGCAATTTCAATCAGAACAAGAAGTCCAGTGGCCAGTTTACACATGTACACATCTATACATGTAAATGGACAAATGTGCATTGTTTTGTTCTATAGCAATAAGCCTCACACCCAGGAGGAGGAGTTTAAAATTAATCCAACAGACAAACAATGGCCAAGCATTGGTCCTTGTGTCACAATCACTAGTTCAGGGATGGCAGATTCTGTTTGACACCAAGACTGAGAGATATGTGCTTTCTAAAAGTAATTCTGACATCACAAAATGGAAAGTGCTCCTTGGTTTTAAATTCATCATTTGCTTTTCATTGTAATTGACCAAGCCACAACACTTTACATGTAACATTCAAAGTGATACAAAAATGTTTTCTTCTGATTTTAATATTGAAATAGATGTGTATTTCATACAAAGATAAATGCTGTGAGTGCTGAGTTAGTGGGAAAGTGATTAAATTATCCTTTTTTTCCTCCTCCATTCACTATTTTCACCTCCATTCCCTTTTTCCATTTAAAATAATCCAATGCCAAATCATTTCTGAATTCTCACAGAAAAGAGCTGAATGAAACTGCCTTTGCCAAGAAATCTGTGTTTTTCTCTGATTTTCTGTCAGTGAGGTGCCCCTCTTCATTGCTTTAGCTACTATGCACTTGTATTCTTGATCATTCCCAGAACAGATTTGAAGAATCTAATTTTCCAACACATTGCCTTCGAGATTATCTGCTGTTCCAGGCACAGTATACAATTTCATAAGGAAATTGTATATGGTTTCAAAAGGAAAGAAATCCAAACCATGGTGTTTCCACAATAGTGAAAAACTTGCAGCTAATTACAGCATCCTTTGCATGAAACCTGTTTAGTGAATCTTTAGTGTGCAGGCTATTCCAATTTACAGAATAGCTAAAAGCAAAAACACGTAGCAATCTCCCTTCTGTCTTCAACTCATCTTGTTCAGAAGAGGTGCTGAATGGGTTCGGAAGCTGTGTTTGCAGATAGTGTCTGGCTGTTTCAGATCTTAACTTTACCAGTTATTGTTAAGAGCACAGATGTCTTACACACAGCAGGGGAAATGAAGCACCTTAGAAGTGAGTTCAAAGAAGCTGCAAAGATGAGCAGAGAAATACAGGGAAGTTAGAAACATAGGGAATAGGAATACGGTCTACATTTCAGATCTCAAAGGTGCTAGCTTCCAATGGGATTCTTAGGTCTTAATTTTCTTTCTGCTGAAGTAGCTTCATTGTAGTGTCCCTGGAAAGAACAGAAAGATAACCTTAAGGATGGTACTGGCTGATTTACACTGTGCTGAGTAAGGCAAAATCTAGTCTATTTTCTGTAGTTAAAAACAGAAAAAAAGAAAAGAACTCTATTTCTCCCAGAATAAGCACTTTTTTAGCTACATGCTTGTTTTCTATTCTTCAGACAGAGCTGTAGAAATACTGGTTGGAATGGATCTTTGTATGTCAACTAGTCCAACTTCTACAACGTAGTAGGACTGTTGTGAATCTAAATCATGCCAGCTGTGTAGCTGGCTGGGCGCTGAGAATCTCCAAGGGTGGAGATGCTATGACCTTTCTGGCTAACCTGTCCCAGTGCTCAGTATCTTCCTGGTGATGAAGTTTTTTCTAATGCTCAGTATGAACCTCACAATCTACAAGTTGAGATCATTTTCTGAACAGTTTAACACAGTTATTTTTTGTAACTTCTCTTCCATAAGTTCTCCTATGCTAAGCCTTCATCTTCTCTTTGTCAAACTAAACAAGACTGCTTTCTTCTACTTGCAGGCCAGGCGTCCTCTGCCTCGAGAGCCCTCTCCTATACTCTCTCCAGTCTCTTAATTTTCTGCTTTAATTAGGAGGCACAGACCTAGACACACTATTCCAGGTGTGCTTTATCGATCCCAAGAAGAAAAAAATGTAATACGATGAAGTTTACTGGCTGTAGTCATTTTAATGTGTGTGTGGTTTTCTTTATATAAGGGGAAGCTAATGATTTATATGTAAATTGAGATCTATCATCACAATCCAAGAAGTTTTTCAGAAGGTTTGTTCTTCAGATAGTTGGTTTCCATCTGTCTCAATGCATCTGAGTGTTCTGTCCTGGGTGCTGAATGTGGCACTCCTTGTTGAACTGCATGAGATTTCCATTGGCTTGATCCCCAAGACCTCAGTGAACTACAGGTGACATCTTTCAGGACAGAGTTTTTCATTCAGTGTCTGTAACTCTGGTTTTATATTTGAAAGGTCTGAAGTACTTCTAGTGGCAAGTAACTTCATAAAATTTCCAAACAAAATTATTTGGCCAGAATTTGCTGCTTTATTGTAATTGTTTTATTGCCTTAGAAGTTAGGTTGCATTTGCAGAAATGGTGTAATATTAGAATGAACAAGGCTTAAACCTTAATTGTAACTTCTTTTTCTCAAGTCTTAGAACCATTAGGTTTGAATTTGCCAGTGATCTATTTTTACACCAGATACAATGGATCCTAAAGAAAGTTTTGCAGAGAACTGAAGTGACTCAAGGTATCTGAGTCAGACCTAGGACTGTTAACAGTGATGGATGTTTTCAATTCTATGACGAGATTCCATATAAATCAAAAGCATTCACATTCAGATTACCAAATTAAATCTCTGTTCATTTAATGCGGGTTCAACAACTTGAGAAGGAGGTGAGGAGAATAAAAGTAACATTCTAGCGTTTTTAGAAATGTAGCAGTGTTGACTGAATCATACCTTTATTGCTAACAAACGTCATTTACCAGCTGGTCGGTAGTATGCCAAAGACTTTGCCTATTGCTCTTTCACAGCATGGTTACAACTTTGTAATGAAATCACGGATTCATAGAGGTGAAAACGCAATGTTTAAGCTCGTACAATAAGAGGTTTACAAGAAAAAGAATAATCAGTATCAAGTATTTTGTCAATTATATATTAACAACAGAGAAATAGAAAACTATGCCTATTTGACAAGACACTGTTTTTAAGGTGTTATATTTGCATAATGTTTGTCTTTCTTACTATAGAAAGCAATGAGACATCATGAAAGATATATATCCATTATTCATGAATTTAAATAATCTGACATGCATGCAGAAAACAATACCGATCTAGATTTCATATTGTTGTAGTGGCCTTCTAAAAAATTACAGGCAATTATTGTTTGTTGTTTTCTTAAACTAACCTTATTTCTTTGGAGGTTGATTCATTGCACGATCCTGCAGTTAGGAAATTAAATATTTTCTAATTAACCTCAGTGTAATTGACATCTAGTATGACTTGGATTGCTGAGAGTAAACAATTCAGGCAGAATTATCCTGTCACATCTTTGGGGCTGATTAGATGCAAACATCAGTCATGACAATTTAGATTTGCTTTGGTACATGTGGCTTTTCCAGATGCTTCTATACTATAAGTGTGGATGTCAACTAAGGCTGGTTACCTCATCTGTGTTTGGAAAAAAGAGAAAAGCAACTTGAAGAAAGAGCAATCTTTTTTATTGCTCCATCTTATTTTTCAGGAAAGAACAGCTTATCTAAGCATGGAATTAGTGACTATGTATAATCATCAATGAAAGAAGCATAAGCAGACAAGTCTGTATTTGTTTACCAAATAATGTATAACAGAACCATACTAGAGAAAATAACACCTCAGATTTGGTTAGCTCAAAATGCTTGAATGTCTCTTTTTATCAGCTGTCCTGAATGTATTCCAGAAACACTTTCTTGTGGAATTTATATTTGATTCCTGAACATTTCTTACTCTGTGTATTCAGGCTTTTTCTTTCCAAATACTAAAAGCATCGTTTCAGCTTAACCAAACTCCCTTCGTATTTCTAACTCTTATGAATTTATTCTCTCCAAAGATGACAATGTATTTTGAATCATTATTTCTTCACTTCTTATTTATTTTGATGTGTTCTTCCTTTGTTGAGAGTGTGCTTTCTAGTAATAGTATCACTGTAGTTCTGATAGTTTGAGGTTATAAGACAAGCAAAGTTTATAGGTCTATGTAACATCTTACAATTTCTTTATTAGCTGAAATATTCCATAAAGAAAACAAGACTTCTCTGACATTGGTCCAAGGCAAAATGAGAGATGCAGATAAATACTTGATAAATATCAAGTACTTGATAAATACATAATTAAAGGAGTGACAGTTAGCATAGTTTTACTATATGTCATCAGTTAGAAAACAGATTCTTCTTCATTAATTCCATATTTTTTGTGTCTCAGGAGTGATATTCTATAATCTTTACTTACACCATAAATTAACTTTCTCATTTTAATATGACAAAGCTCAATTTGAACCAGGAAAAGAGAGTTTCTAACTGGTGATGTGATCAGGAATCTTTAATATAGTCTGTACAGGATAGCACCCTTAAGAACTTACTTTTGTTTTGTGGCCAGTTACAAATGGATTAGAGATTTAAAGACCATTTAGATGCCTGTCTTCAGTAGATTCTCCAATATGAATTAAATTTTGAATTTGCTTTGCAAATCCCCAAACTTGAACAGCAGTTTTGCAGCCACTATCCACTAATCTTGGAATCAGCACAACTACCTTGAAAAAGAAAGAATAGGTATGTAGTTTACAGAAACAATGACTGAAGTCATGTTGTCGATATGGATTCCACGACCAAGCCAATTTTTCTTTGTAATTCTGTGGGATTATATACTGGAAGAGAAACAGGATTGTTTAGAATGAGACATTCAGGATTCAGTTGCGGCTTCTTATGACTGCTGCAAGCCAATGAGTATCGATACCTAGAGTACATTAAACTGTAATTTCTGCAGAATATATATTAATATATAATATATATATATTATTTCTTGTATTTCAAGAACAAGTAGAAGTGTTTATTTTTCCTTCTTCATTTCATCATCATCATCTTCCTGTCTCTTCACAGTGTTTTTAGTCTCATCTGAAGTATTATAGTATTTGTTGTCTTCAGTTACAGATGCATCTTCCAACCTTGTTTTTTAATCAGTTGCCTGACTATCTGTGTAAATGCTTGTTCTTTATGTGCTCTTTCACTTAGTGAGTCCAGAATAGTATTGTAGGAGGACACTTCAGTAATTTTTGAAAAAAATCTTAAGAAGTGCTCTCATTTTTTCCTATCATCTTTGTGGTTTCTAACAGTTTCATGACTACCTGTCATAGCACATTAAATTCTGTTTTTATTTGCAAGTTTTAAGATCTTCTTTTCTTTGTTAAGAGCTACATTTAGTTAAAAATTTGACACAATATTCCTTCTTTTATGCATTACCTTGCATTTGCCAACACTTTACTTTGTCTGTTTTGCATGTCATCACTTGAATTATTTTCAGGTCCTCTGGATCTTCTCACGTTGAACTTCTGCACTGACATGAGATTTCATGCTGCATTTCTCAGTTTAGATGGAATGGAGGTTATGGCTGTTATTTTAAAGCAGCATTATTGTTTCTGTATGAAACACACTTATCTTTAATTTATTCAGTTCTGAAGAATTCGGTGTTTTTTCAACAGTATTACCTATTCTGAGAACTGGTGAGTGTAACCTTACATTTATTTAATGGAGGGTTTTTCTCTGAGAGGAAGAAATTTATATACTTGGGAATATTCCAAGAAAAGCTCTGGTAAAAAAACTTTTCTTCTCAGAAATGTCTAATGTTATATTTTACATCCAGGGCTACTCACATAGAGTACTGGGGAGCAGTTTTAGATCATCATTCTCCCTGATGAGAATTTAAACTCATAGGACCTAAGTCCACAAGAAGACAATTTTGGCTCAGTGAAAGGGCACTCTTAACCTTGTAAGAATTTCTCATTGAAATTTCTCCACTATTAAATGATGTAAATATCCTCTGTGCCAGAAGGAGTGTATGTTGTGAGGCAAGACTACTACAAATTAAGTAGCCTAATCAAAATGGAGAATGTTTTAATCACCATTCATGTGGCTGTTTAAATGTCTTATAACAAGATGAAACTTGTACCTCTCTTCATCTTGTGAAAATTTTTGAACCTCTGCTTTGACCGTCTATGTCAGATTTCAGTGCAAGTTTTTGATTTAATTTCCACTCTGGGCACTTAAATCATTCCGTGAAATCGGAGTGAAATGCTTCCTGTTTTCCAGTGAGCTAAAATATGTCATTTCATTAATCATAGGCCTTGAATTTCTCCAGGGACAGGGCACCCACCACTTCTCTGGGCAACCTATTCCAGTGCTTCACTACCCTCACTGTAAAAAACTGCTCCCTGGTGAAGAGTCTGTCCCCTTCCTTCGTAAAGGCCCCATTTATATCACGAAAGTCTGCTATCAGGTCTCCCCAGAGCCTCCTCTTCCCCAGGCTGAACAGCCCCAGCTCTCTCAGGCTGTTCTAGGAGAGGTGTTCCATCCCTTGGATCATTTTGTGGCCCTCCTCAGGACGTGCTCCAACAGGTCTACATCTCTCCTGTACTGTGAACTCCACATCTGGACACAGGACTCCAGGTGAGGCCTCACCAGCACAGAGCAGAGAGGCAGAATCACCTCCCTCAATCTGCTGGCCATGCTTCTTTTGATGCAGCCAAGGATATGGTTGGCTTTCTAGGCTGTGGGGACACATTGCTGGCTCATGTCCAGCTTGTCATTCACCAGTACCCTCAAATCCTTTTCAGCAGAACTGCTCAATCCTTTAATCCCTCAGATTATACTGATAGTGGGGGTTGTTGTGACTCAGATGCAAGACCTTGCACTTGGCTTTGCCAAACCTCATGAGGTTCCCCTGGGCCCACTGCTTGAACCTGCTGGGTCTTTCTGGATGGCATCCTGTCCCTCAAGCTTGTCAATTATTGTGCCTGTGGATCCAACAAGAGCATCTCTGTGCTGCTGCATGGTGAAGATGCATCTCAACACTCCTCTGTTGTTTCCATTCCTTGAATGGAGATCACTGCTATAATGATTTATAGTCCAGTAGCAGCCTCAGTCTACAGATCCTACTACTAATTGGGCAGTAGATACTACTACTGATTAAGCACCTATTAAAAATGGAGGATTTATTTTAAATGTGAAGTGCTAAGATTTCAGGAAGTATGTACTGCTACTGAAGTCTACATATATTGATTTTTACTTTAAAAAAACCCCACAAAACTTCCATATGGAAAATGAAGCTGTCCTACTTCATATTCCTGATTCCAAATTAAGCTGACTCCCTCAGGTTTCTGCCACTCTCAGGTTTTGTTCCTGGAGAATGAATATCTTTCACCAGAATGTTATTTCCTGTCAGCATGACTGTAGCTTCTGAGAGCACTTCAGCTGAGGGCTCGTTGTCCTGTATTTGCAAGTTACTTGGCATCTTAATTCATAGATGTATCAACAATTGAGACTCCAAAAGAGACTACCTGCTGAGAGAAAACAGTGTGTGGGTGCTACAGAACTGATAGCAGACAGCATCCTCTGGGAGGTGCTGGTGCTTTGTAGACCACGTTCCCAGCTCATACGCTGTGGGGCGTATCTTTCTAGGGAGGCACTGAATGCTTTTTGTTCTTACTGAACTTGGGAAAGCAGTCTTGGAAAAATGAATAACCATACATTTTGCTTCTTTTAAATGAGTTCTCTGAGTGGCACTTTTAGCATTTTACAACTACGGCTTATTGAAAAATTTTATAGAATCTTTGCAAAATTCATTTTCCAGTACAGAGTGAAAGACTTTGACTAGAAAAACAGAGCACTGTTTCTGTCCCTGTGATAGCACATTAATCTACAGTGATACTAGGCAAGAAAACCACCTCAACCACTCATTTTCATCCAAGTGCAGTTGCACGTATGTTGTTTAAACTGCCATAACTATGATCAAAATACAGCAAAGCCTGGAGATAATCCCCTACGAGTTTGGAAAATAAATAATTTAAAGAGAACAGACTTCTCAAGGCAATACAAATAAACTTCCTGCCTTCATAGTTTTCCTGTCAACCTTTCAAGTTCTTAGTGAATTTTCTCCGGGTAGGTAATTCAGATAACTACTCCAGCTCCCTCTGTACCCACTTTGGATCCCACAGGGACAGCTGTTCTTTGTAGGGCTGAGGACCTGTGACCACTCTGTGCTCTCTCTGCTCCAGAGGGCTCTCACGCTGCCTTTGCTCTCCAGGTGCAGGTCCTTCTCTGGCCCTGCTTTCATGTCTCTCATCTCAACCTTAAAAAGCTCCTGCTGTCTTCTATGCACAGTTTAGAAACCATTGTCTGCACAGTTCTCCTCACTGTAGTACTGCACCAGTTTGGGTTGTGTGGCAATCCCATATTAGAAGGAAAAAAAAACTAACACAGAGATTAAATCGAATTTTGGCGTAGTTCTGTTTGTCATGCTTTACAGAATGGCACAACAGGGTGAGGCAGTGTTACTCTGCCATAACTGAACATACCTTGATGTATAAGGCATGTTTCACGAAGCAGAATTGAAGCAACCCATGTGTGAATCCTCTCAAGGAGAAAAGATAAAAATAAAGAGAATTTTATTAAACCTGCAGCACTCAGGCTTTGGATGCTCTATGGTAGAACTCACAGCCAGAAACCCTAACAGCCCCTTGGTGCAAAAAGTGACCTGTGTGTCACCCAGCTGGTTTGCTGATGTTTGCTATCATGTTCCCACAAACTTTATCTGGAACCTTACACTTAGAGGCCTTGCCTCCTCAGATGATGTCACTCACACACACACACACACACGCACGCACACACACGATCCAGGCCTGTTTAGAAAAGACAGTGAGTCCTTCTGGCTCTGAAGGATTGCTATCCATTATGTTCTCTTCATGTTCACATGGGATTTGCGGGGTTCCTTCTCTTTGAGGAGGTACCTGGGAAATGCACCATGAAGTGCAGCTCGCTGCAGAAATAAGAAAGAGAGCTTAACAGAGAGATTTCTAAGCAATAATTCTGTGTTCTTATTACATCAAGCTCCGTGCAAAACAGAATTTCTGCAACTAATCTCCTCTTTAATGTTTTGAGGGATTTAATGTAGACCTAGACTCCTCCAACAATCAAGATGTTTTTTTTTTTACCTGAGGGATCACAGCTTTTAAACCATTCATCTGAAGGTTTTAAAAAATGTTTTCATTCCCTCAGCTCTGTCTCCATGAACAATATAAGGAGAAACAATCTCCTGACTCAACTCCCCATGCAACTTGCTCGGCTATTGCCTGTCTCATAAGGAGCTGGCCTACTTTCCAATTCTTGTGCTACAGCATTCCAATTCTAAGATGATCCAATGCTAAGAACTCCAGAAATCCATTTTTATTAATATTAGTATTTAGAAATACTGATTATGTTCATGACTTAGAAGAAGCATTTAAAGGAATATTAATGACTAATGCAGTATTTCTTCCCTCTTTGGAGCAAACACTGTGTAAGCCTGCGTGCTCTGCACAGCCATAGCATGAGGCCTGCCCAGCTCTCAGGTGCATACAGAAAAGTCCTCAAAGGAAAAGTGTCTGTTTAAAGGGTCATGGGGGGGATGCAAATGGTTGGGGAAAAAATGAGTACAAACAGAAGAGAACAGCAAAATCCCAGTAGTTTGACATGGCAGGGAGAGGCAGAGATACTCCTTGAGACTAATGAGTTCAGGAGCAGCTTTGGCTCAGTACAATTACTAAAAACATTTTAATCCAAGGTATTGATGACTTAATAGCTGTGCAATTTTCCTTATCAGCTTTAACAGATACTGGTGTGTACTCTAGAAAAGACTGTGACTGAGTGTTATTTACTTCCTTGTGTAGTGAGTTGTTGTGCCCTTAAACAAAAAGAGAATGTTATGAGGTCGAGCAAAACTGCTCTCAATACATTATGCCAGCTTTACAAAAAGGCATCTTTGAAATGCTTGTATCCCTTTGGTCAGTATCATCCATTTTACCATTGTAATGGAGAGGAATTGCTGTCTCCTGTCAGATATGTGACTGTGCTTGTGAGCAATGCAAAATATATCCAAAATTAGTACAATGTATGTTAGTGAAGAAGGAAGGGGTCTGGAAGTGCTGGAAATTATGTCCCTTTATTTGATTTTTCCTTCTGACTGAGGACTTCAGTTTGTGCTGTTACTTGGAGCGGGTCCAGAGGAGAAGCCACAAAGATCCTCAGAGGGCTGGAGTAGCTCTCCTATGAAGACAGGCTGAGAGAGATGTTCAATCTGAAGAAGAGAAGGCTTCAGGGAGATCTCATTGCAGCCTGCCAGTACTCGAGTGGTGCTTACAAACAGGATGGGGACTGACTTTTTACATAGTCTGGTAGTGATAGGACAAGAGGGAATAGATTTATACTAAAACAGGGGAAATTTAGGTTAGATGTTAAGAAGAAATTCTTTACTCAGAGAGTGGTAAGGTGCTGGAACAGGATGTCCAGAAAAGCTGCGGATGCCCCATCCATGGAAGTGTTCAAAGCTAGGTTGGATGGGGCCCTGGGCAGCCTGACCTGGTGGGTGACAGCCCTGCCCATGGCAGGAAGTTGGAACTGGGTAGGCTTTGAGGTCCCTTCCTACCTACGCCATTCTATAATTGTATGATTCTACTTGAGCTACAAAATCCCACAAGCTTCTAGCTTTTATTCCAATGTTATTGCATTCTCAGGTGAGTATGTAAAAGCAGCAGAAACACTGCAGTTCACAGGTCATCTAAGATTGTTACAACTTTTAAGGAAACTTATTTCTATGTTTCTGTGGTTACAGTTCAGTTATTTCAGAAAAGAAACACTGTGTGGCTCTTTGTCAGGGCCAGAGACTACAGGATGGAAAATTAGGGAAGGAAAAATCTGGAGCCACAATGAAAAGAAAGGGAAATTATGGGAAAAAGTGAAGCTCTGGATCAGTGTCAGGAGGGTGTTTGTGGAGAGAAGAGGGGTGGAGAATTGGAGAAGCAGTTCATAGAGGAAAGAAGTCTGCAACCTCTCACTGTGCAGCAGGGTTTTGGAACAGCTGAGATGAGACATGTACACTAAGGGCTAGGAAAGCCTCCTGTCTAAATCCCCTTCTGAGCAGGCTGAGGAGTGCATTAGACAAGACAGAGCAACCTTCAGCTTTCGCCAGCCTCTTCTTTTTTTGTTGGTAAGGAATAATGCTGGCAGGCTCTGGCTTCCTGCTTCCTTTGCAGGTGCTCAGCACAAAAGCATACAGGCCACTGTGGGTGGGAGGCAGGGAGCTGCTGATGGGCTACTGGGGCTGTTCTGTGCTCACCTACGCTCAAACTATCATGCTGCATTACCCATTCTGGGAAAATTCCCTATCATTCCGTGTTTGAGGGTATCCATTTTGTTCTGCTGGAGTCACATTAACTGTCTCACAAAGTGTCTTGAAAATTGCTTTGCAAAACAAATCAAGAGTATGGCATAACAAATAAATGTTCATAAGAGCCATTTATCACCTTAAAACAGCTATTTTCCTGTGACACTGATGAGATGGCAATTTCAAATCTGAAAAAGCGTCTTCACAGGAATATTTATTTTGCATTAAGCTTAGCTCTGTTCACAAAAGCAGCTGCAATAACAATGCAATAATTAGAGTGCACTGAGTGCCAAGATGGTGTTTGTTCCTCTCTCTCTTTTAAAGGTGCTTGAAGTTCACTGCTTATTGATGCAGTGCAGCCAAGGAGATCTCCTTGATTTTGGGCAAGATGGAGAGGATGAAAATGGGCTCAAGAGATATTCTCTGGAAGGGAAACTGAACTGGGATACATCTGGGCTAGCCAGCAATTGTTTTATTAACACAGTGAGGTAAGGGCAACTCACTGAAAACCCAAACAAAATAAAATCAACAGATTTTGTGAGCAGCAAAAACCAAAGGAATTGAGTTACTTGTGGATTTGAACCTCCTACTTCAAATCTCTTTTTAAGGATGGATTTACTCTCCATTAGTAAGGACATTCAGGATGTAATTGCTCCTGTTCAGCCCTTCACTCAACAGCAATGCTTGCCTGTGGGATGTCTCTGTACATCTTCTCTGCGTAATTCCATGATACTTGTAGGAGCCACATATCTTTACCATCTGTAGCTTGATGTGAAATGAAATTTATACAGGCCACTGTGTTCAAAAGTTAGAGGGAATGTGTGCAGGCACACAAAGGGTTATTATATGCTATCTCCTTACGAAACTGGCCTCAGACCTCCTGCAGACTTTTTGTCATATCCATGTCCCGACAAGCTGGATGGAATTTTATCAGAGGACAACCAGCAGAAGTCTCTCTGAGCTGATAACAAAGCCAGGCCTTCAAAGGTGAGGGCAGCTTCTGGGTCACAGAACTTACAAGAGAGAAGTTCAAGAGAATTCTGGAATCAGCAGCCAACCTGCCTCTGTCTTAGTGGCATTTTTTGTGTGCCACATGCTAGGTTTTGGGGTAATAAAACCTTACAATGAAATGAGTTTCTGAAGCAGCCTGGAAGCAAAGCATCAGTTAAAGTACATTTGTTCAGTTTTATCATTGGGTTGTTGAGATGTTACTTACAGCAGATGACTCACAGAATTATGTCACGGTGATAGAGCATTTAATTGCCCAGCTCCACAAGTATTATTATACCCAGCAAGAGAACCTCATACATATCTGCAGGTTACACAAAAGGTACAGCTGTAACACTGCCAGGCAGCACTCCCTTTTCATCTGCTCCAGCGCATGAAGTTGCAACCTTGCATGCCAGCAGCATTTTGTGAGGGTTCAGTCTGTCTGTGTCTTGCTGAGTTCTCGTTTACCCTCTGAAACAAGCACATCTGTGCTTTTGAATACTAGATTCAGACTGCCAATGGAAGCTGCTGCTAGTTCAGTTCACTAGCTTACTTCATTCTAAGCATGCTATTTCTTTCATGGATTTCCCAAGTATTTCCCTGTAAAGGCCCTCCTACAGCTCTTCTTCCCATCCTCATTATGATGATGGAAAGAACAAATTCTGACAGGTCTTCTTGGTTGTTCTATCCCACAGATAAAGAGGAGACAAAAGAGTCTTCACTGGAAAGAAGACAGCAACAAGGGTGCTTTTTTTTCTCCTTGCTATCACAGATTATTTTCTGCATAGGTCATTGCACATTGCATTAAGAACTGAAGGTTGGGTTTTGAGGCTGAACTAAGATAGGATAACAGCTGAGGGCTCTCTCCCACATGGGATCTTGGTCCTCAAACATACCAGAAACAAAGTGGGCAGCAAACTGTAAAGCTGGAAACTTGAGATCTCTTGGACATGCAATAATTTCTATAAGCACCGCAGTTTAATGGTTTACAGTTTTTATGTTTGCAAACTTTCCCTTCTGGTGTGGTTTATTACAGCAAAATGGCTTCTGTTTCTATATAGTTTTGAAAAGAAGGAGCGTTTCACATTGCATCTGCATAATTGAAAGAAGTTCTATTAAGGAGTAGCTTTCAGCCAAAGAAGGTCTACTTTCATACTCGGCAATTTTCATGAGCTACCTAAAGCAAGAAGGCTCCCTGAAGTTTTCATGAAATATAAATGCCAGTGATAAAGAAATGAATTAAGATCTCATTGAAATACATTGTAAGTTGGGAAGACTCCAGGACAATATATGCCCACTTTTCATGAAATTGTATGTGTTGCATTCCATGAATTGTTTAGACCACATATTTTACAATATTAATTAACTTTCACAGCAATATTCATGACATTTAATAGCAGTGTTCATGCAATATTAAAGAAAACATTAAAAAAATCACAATGACGAGCTTAATGAATCACAGGAGCACAAAATTCCTTCTGAAAGGTAAGAGAACAGTCACACTGCTTTATTTGTCTTATAGTTCTTTAAAGGAAGACAAGCAGTATTTGTTGGCAGATTCACAAAATAGGTCTTAAAGTTCTCAACAGGCATTCGTATGCATAAAGTCAGCACAGACCCAGCTGAAGTGGAATTTATTTTAAATCATTAACAAAAAAATAGTCCCTTCTTGTCATGACAGCTTTCATCTGAGGCCAAACAACCTTCTGCAGAGATTGTCTTTCTAGCTGCTTAGAATTTCTGTGTCTTGAGGCAGACAATCTTACCCCTCAAAGTCTTGCAAATTGCCTTTAAGTTTTCCAAATTCATACTTCATCCTTACCTTGCAGCTCATCAGAGTAGCTGAAGAGAAAGCTTTGTTGATCAGAGAAGCTAGGGAGAAATGAGGTGGGGCTCCAGGACGAAGATCACCAGCTCTATCATTTACAGCAACTGTGCAAGTAATGGATGCTTTACAGCACAGTGCATTGATGCTGACAAACTGATCACTGTGATAACACATTTTGGACAAGCAAGACTCTATCATTCCTCAGTGTGGGAATTGGAAAGGCTTCCCTTTAAGGGACATGGTTAGTGGGTACAGTGAGGATGGGTTGGGATGGACTAGATGATCTTAGAGGTCTTTTTCAACCTTAGTGATTCTATGATTCTGATTCCTATGAAAAAAAGGCACAATTAAAAACAGGAATAAATGAGTTTCTTTAGTTGTGCCCAAAATCCATCCTTCCCCACCTGCCCAGCTGCAGGCTTTATGCCATGGAGCACAAGGCTGTTGCCCCCAGACAAGGCCTGGCTTGGAGACCCTGGCCCTGACATCAAGAGTGCCCCCCAGGTGTGCCTGTACCAGGCTGTGTGGGTACTGACAGTGCTGTGGAGTGGATCTGAGCGTCTGCCACAAGCTCATTGTAAGCTTTACAGTAAGCAGGGAAGTGTGGCCTCAGGCTCTTTGATTTACTTTCTTACTATTTGGCTGTACTTGCCTATCAGTGCCCGTGGATGGCAATACTGTGTGAAGGTATTAAATTGTGTGAACTGCTGCGGGATATTTTAGATGCTCTGTAATGTTGAAGGCCTCAGTCAGTAAGGTTTGCTACCGGAGGGAAGTGGTGTATGGGGCAGACAAGGGAGATATGTACTGGGATTGTTTTTGGAGTATTAGATGTGGAGGTTGGCAGCCCTGGGAGTTGGAGCTTTATTATCCTTAAGGTCCCTTCCAATCCAGGTGGTTCTATGATTCTGTGGAGTTTATTCAGTTTTTACTTAAGGAAATGTTCCTCTGATGGGAGTTTGTAAGAAATGAGTTTGTAACTTGGCTCACAATGACAAAATGAGGAAAGAAAAGGCAGTACTTTGATTTAGTTTCTTTGGTTGCTCCGGAAAAGAACACACTTACTTGTCAAGAGGGGCTTTCAAATATCCTCATGGCCTCCCCTCAGTAGTCCACTGGGTGAAGTCTTCAGTTTCTCAGTGGGCAAAAACTGTTTGGGCAAGATAGGGCTGAGCAAAGTCTGTGGAATAATTCATGTGAGTAGGAAGCAATTGAATCCCACACTATTTTACTACTTTCTGTGTATGAATGAGAGCTCTACTGTTGACATTTGTGACTCACATTCGAACACTGACCGCTTTCTCTATCAGCAGAAGAACTGCTTCTCTATAAATATTTAATAGTAGTGTTTAATATTTCCAGACATGACAGAGCTGAAGTACGATGTACAGCAGTGACCTGCTTTTATAATGCGTGTGGTGGCTGAGAGAGGAAAATCTCCTTTTTACTACTTGGAAAACAGCAGAACAAAATGACAACCACATGGGCTAGGGGGGAGAAATAGAGTTGTCATAAGGCACCAGAAATGCCTGGAAAGCACTGCTAACAGTAGGATGTTCCTGTGAAGCCACCCTGTGCCAGCTCATTAGAGGGCTCTGGCAAGAATATTTGGCATAAAATAGATTTTATTTAGAATTAGGAACTCTGCTGCCCTGCTCTTGGCAAGAAGTGAACTTGCAAATTAAACTGTCTTGTAAAATAATGACATTACCTTGTATTATGAATCGTTGTAGAACTGGAAACATAAGAAATGAAACTTGAGATGTGGAGAAGCATGGACAGCTAACATTCAGGGAGCACAAGCGATGCGTGCACTGCATGCTGTCACAGCATGAAAGCACTGCTCAAGGTCCAAGCCTGTGTTGAACACACAGATCCTTTTTGCTAAGGATTTCAGTTACTCCTGTGGTTGCTTCAGTGGGTATCTTTTTTCAGGTTCAGCCTCTTTAAAAAATTTTCTTCTTCACTGGACATCTCAGGTGGCTTAGTATTAAAATTTCATATTTGCCAGGGGCTTACTTTTCAATTAGAACACGTTTGGAAAGTCTGGGCTAGGTGGAAGAAAGTTTTAAAAGCAGGAAGATTACGGCTGGGCATGCGATGCCTCTCTAAATGTTTGATGAAGCATAGGGCTCAGTTCTTGCTCCCCGTGGGAAAAAGACCAACAGGGATGGTTTTGCCTTTTTTGAAGCAGCTCACTACATATAGGTATGGCTTATTTCCTAAGATGGATTCAGTACTTTTGAAACACAACAGCAAAAAGCCTAAGTCAGTCTTCAGGGTAGGTGTAATGATTATGAGAAATCGATACATTTTAGATAAGATCAGTTTGTTTCCCTTGGCACATCTCAAACTCACAAAGTTACAAGTGGAGAGAGTTTCTTTGATATTTCCTTGTGATTATTGCTCTCTCAAATTAAAGGCAGCATCCAGTCACCTGAAGAAAGCCAGGTTATGAAGCACTGCATCTATTTTCCTCCAGCCTGAGCATACAGGAATGAAGTATGCTTTCTGCATGTGCTGTGCCTTAGCATTCATGAGCATCCTCACGAAGCCAAGCTGTGAGTCAATGCTGTGTCAAACTACAGGGAAGAAGAATATCAGTCATATGGCATCCTTAATCACGAGGAGAAATGGATTTGACTAAATGAATATGCAAATGCCAATTTACAATTAAATCATGAGCTCTTCCTGATGTGCAAAATGCCCTGGTGAAAAATATGTTACTGTATCGGTTCTTTGGTGCTTGACCTCAGGAGGCTGTCCTTAATGAAAGGAAAAACTAAGCAGGGAAAAAAAAAGCCAAACCCGTAACAGGAAAACAAAACTAATTTAATTTCTTCTTACGTTGTGCTATTCTCAAAGCTGTTGGTATTTTTCTGTTTTGAAGAAGTGCAACTGACACAAAGCTTTTACAGCATACTTTGACATTTAAAACGCAGCTTCCTGTGCTTGCATTCAAGCGTGGTTTCCTGAATGAAGGGTGGTAAGTAAACACTCACTGCTGTTTTCCTGCGCACAGGATGGGATTTGTTATACACAGGGGCAAGTTGCTTCTGTAACCTGAAAACCCTTTGCCCTAACACGTCAGCAGGTGCTGGGAAAGGAGGCAGGGCTTTTCCTTCTGACCCAGTCTTGGCATTTATGGCTGTTGGCCATGGCATGGGAGGTGACGGTTTGCTTCCCGCTACTCACTCAGTGAGAATGCCCCCTCCAGGTGTCAGAGCAGGGCTCAGTGGAGCACTTGTCCTGCTCTGCAGCTCAGTGTTTCATTTTGTCATGGTAGGATGGGCTGGCTCAGAGAAGGATGCCGTGCTGTACTCCAGAATAGCACATTTTCCTGAGAGGGGAAGACAAAACCCAAACAGCTTTACACTCTGTGCCGAAAGAATTGGAGTGCCACAGCTGAGGCCGGACTTCCACTGTCCTTAGTGAGCACTTGAACCAGTCATGTAGTTGGGTGGAAACACCTTTCCTCTCTTACCAGAGGGCATGTGTTTGGAGATCTTGTCTAATCCTACTCACAAGGTCAAGCTCAGCAAGGAGGAAAAGGTTTAGACCCTGAGGGGTGCTCGTGAGGCTGAGCAGGGTGTTTCATTGGCAGATCTGCACACAGGGCTCTCAGCCACACGCAGCAGCAGAACAGAAGGGGACAGAAATTCCTTTGTCAAATGCAGATCCTGGCAGAGTTCAGATCTCAGAAAAGGTGAGGTGTAAGCACCAGAACTGTACCGTGAACTAGGCATTGTGCCTGTTCACAGCAACCTGCTCTGACTGCCAGCCCTGCGTCCATCAGCTGCCTCATGGCTATCAGTCCCACTGTTCTTGTTGTCTCCTCCTCCTTCCCTCAGTATGTTTTAGAAATACTATTTCAATGGTGAAGCGAGACTCCAGATGTTAACTTGGATGTTCAGCTCCAAACTTCACAGTACCAGTCTGAAGCTGCCCACCTGCCTGTGCCTGGGCTTTCAGCCCCTTCCTCATGTTTCATGACTGATGCCATGCCTGGCCTACAAGCCCTGCCGAGGAACCTTGCTTTCTTCTGGGGCTGGAAAATCAGAACTGGGGCACCACCAAACCCTCCTGCATAGCAGCCTTGTCCCAGCCCCTTGCTCACAGAGTTAGGGCTGCAGTAAGCAGAGCCCAGGCTGGTTGCACAACACATCTGAGGCTGGCAGGCAGCTGGCCATGGCAGGTGCTCTTCCTGTGCATGAAGGAAAGCCTAAGAGGACTGAAAGCTGGGCTGGACCTGCTTAGATGGCAGAATGATGTTGGGTGAAGTGCTAGCTGAGTCCTGCTACCTATCTTCTAAAATCCTGAGTTCTAAAGTATGTTACAGCTGCCCTTTGGCATGGCTTTTTGGTAAAAAGCCAATAGGCAGAGGTGTAGGACGCAGGGATTGTTTGGCAGAAACAGCAGCAGGGCTGTGCAAATCTGTGCTGACACGGAGGACCACATTCTCCCCCTGGGCGCTGAGGTGCTCCCAGCTGCAGCTGTCAGCTTGGTGTTGTACCCCTGCCATCACCCTACCATGGAGTGGGTTTGGGGTGAGCCCAGCACTGTGAAAGAGGAGCAATAGCTGAGCCAAGAACTCAGACCAAGAATTCCTGCCGCAGAGATGACAGGCAGAGAAACAAATGAAAAGTGAAAGATGGATGAGCCGGAATGAGCTGTGAAGTGACAGCTTTGTGACTGGTTCTGACTTATTTCCTTTCTGAGATCCAAAGCTGAGTGCCTCATAAATTCTAAAGACATCAAAACAGTAACTAACATATCAGAAACCATCCTAGATCTCTGGAAATTTAAGGAATGGTGACTGTAACCAGAAAGTAAGAGACAGTGAACATGGAACAAGTCCCCTCACCAGAGTGCTCTTTGGGGTATTTATTTCAGCTTTGACATTGGAGGCTGAGCCAGCATACTGACACACTTGTGAGCACCGGGGGTCACCCAGGGACTGTAGTAAATTCTAACATGGACCTACAACTGAAAGCCAATTCACGGTGCGTAACTGGATGTTACAGACTGTTCTTAAAACCCCTGTGATCCTCAGGCAGATGGCTGGATGCTCCACATCCACGGGCACATGGTGCCCTGGTTTGGTAGAGGGCTGCAGGCCTTTATGGGGGAACCTAAACTGAGAGTAGTTGTGCCAGGCCTGCAGGGGGACCCACCTAGCACCATGTGGTGCTGCTGAGAACCTAAAGCTGGGGAACAGGCCAGGAGGGTTGTAGCCCAAAGGGCCTCTGTATCTCCTTAATTCACGCCAGCATCTGCAACAGGTCCTGGCAGTTTGTGGCATAACCCCCTGTTAAGGTTATTCATTGAGGAATGGAGGAAAGAATTTGAAAATGAATGATGGCAACACTTACCCAGCTGCAAATTATTTAGCACCAAGCAGTGACCAGCATTTCTCTTCTTGATAATAATGAGTGATAGCCATGAACTTTTGGGGGCAATACTTTAATACTTTACCATGCAGTTGTACAGCAATCTCCCCGTTACCACCATTTTTTTTCCCTCAGAACAGTCACAAGGCACCTACTGTCCAGCAGTGAATTTCAGAAACGCACTAACGTCTTGCTATTTAATTATGTGTTTATTGATCCCTACATGGATCGTCTCTAAATAGTGCACGTTACAGTGAACTTCAGCCATGCTGACAGCATTCCCTGGAGGGGCTGGAGCTGCTGTGGGCGAAGGCTGGGCTCAGCGGGCAGCTGGGCTGCAGCTCCTGTGGTTTGGAAAGTCAGAGCATGACACTGCCGAGCAGCTGCTGTGCACGGCGCAGAACTGATCAGCTGAGGAACCCCTCTCTGTCACAGCTTCATGAAACCTGCTCTTGGTCACAGCCCTGGGTGGGGCCTGGCATTGCTCTTCCTCCAGGCTTTTGTGGGTTTTTTTTTGGTCTTTTCCTTCCTGGAAAAGAAGTAACCTTTCTCTGAGGATAAAATGTTTATACTCTCTCACAAGGCAGAGCTTTCAGCTATATAAACCTAATTCGTTAGATTTTCCCCCACCCCCAATCTGTCTTAATGGATCTCTTATGCATTTATAATGTACTGGGTACTGTGGTACCTAGGGACCTTATGCACAATTCATAAAGCAAACTTGTTTTTGCAAAATGTTTCGACTTCTTTTTTGGCTGTTGCCAATCTCCACCAGGCGGCTCTCCTCAATTTGCAAAGGATGCCCACAGTCCATGTCATAGGCTGACAGATTGTCTTCCAGCATCCTGGCCTTGTTTGTGGGATGGCTTTGTTAGCAGTTATTACTATCAAACAGCCTGCCATCAACAGAGCTTGATGCATTTCTCTGCCAGCATCAGCATGAACATCAGTCAGCAGTTAGCTCAGCCGAGTGGTGTCTGAGGTAAGAATCCAAAGCATCTCAGTGCACCTTGAGGTGGTGATACTACTGTTGTGGAGAAGATAATCAGGAGATAATGAGGATTGAAATTTTAATTTTTCCATGCCAATGGTTGTAAGCAGCTGCACACGTGGATTTGGAGTAGCTTTCTGCTTGGACCTGAACAGTGTGCCAACCCTTCCCAACGCCTGAGGTGTGCACCTGGCTGTGTGAGGAGCTGCGCTCATGTTGGCCCCAAACTCCAAACATGAGCCCTGTAGGACTGGCAGCCTTCTTTTGGATCCAGTTTTCCCACCTGTAGGCTGGCACTGTGCCAAGAGCACGTCTGTATTTCACTCCACAGTGGTACTGCTCAACATATTCAAGAGCAAACCTCAGCTAAGAACTGCTCCCCAGAAAGGAATTGGGATCCTCTGTGCCTTGTGCCTTCAAGTATTTCATGCTCCAAATCAATGTGCCTGATCTTTTTCCACTAAGAGGTAATTCTGTTAATTTCTTTGAGGTTTAGGTTGGATATCAGGAAAAACTTCTTCACAGAAAGGGTTGTTAAGCACTGGAATAGGCTCCCAGGGAGGTGGTTGAGTCACCATCCCTGAATGTATTTAAAAACCGTTTGGACGTGGTGCTCAGGGACATGATTTAGCAGAGGGTTATAAGGGTAGTATGGTTGGGTTGTGGTTGAACTTTATGATCTTTAAGGTCTTTTCCAACTTGAGTAATTCTACAATTCTACAATTCTATTTCTCACCCCACAAGCTAGTCAAGTGTAACCAAATCCCGTGTTTTCCACAAGCCTGTTTCCTCTTCTTTCCTAACCAACAACTACGTCACTTCTACAACTGAAGGTTTTCTGAGAAGAAGACAATTTTCGGAGAACTGAATTTGAAAAGTGTTTTAAATTATAGCACAGTAATGGCCTAGGTAAAACCTCTTTAGTAAGTATGCTTAAGTTATACTTATTTTCCAGCACAAGTATATAACAGCACCTAATGAGAAACGTTTTTTGAACATTCATACTGACTGAATCCAACAGATTTATCTTTTGGGCCAAAAAAAATTTTAAATGAAACAAAAATTCCAAAGCCTGTGCCATGGATGCTCAACTCCAATCAAAGAGAGTTAGGATAGCTGCTGAGCAGCACTGGGGTAATAGTGTGACGCTCTCCAGGGCTGCCTCTGAATTTAAGACTTAACAGACATGATCTACAGAACATTACACTGATGAACATATTGCAAAAGTAATGGATTCAGTCATAAGTTAGAAGTCAAATTCTGACTGTACCGAGCTGGCCAATGTCTTAAGGCACTGCAGACTGCTCCAGTCTCCCAGACTGCTTCAAGAGGAGGGAGCATAAGAGCCTCCCCAGCAGCTTTTGAGAGGAATAAATGTGCAGATTTGACCTCTTCAGCATTATATATTATCACAGTTTCTCTCTGCTTTGTAATTCCAGGCTTCATCTAGTTCAGACAGGAACCTTCATTACCTTTAGAGTCAGATATTACTGAAAAGGACAAGGCGAAAGGTGTGTTAATAATTTAAGCAAACATTTATCCTTCCTATTAAACTGTTAAACTACAGATAATCCTTAGAGTATTTTTAGAAATTGCTGCTGTATCTTCTAACTGAAAAAATATATTGAAACAAGCTGTACGCACACAGAAAGACCCCAGATGTAATTCAAGGGGGCACACAGATTTTGGAAAGTTTTGGAAGTGATAAAAGAAGCACAAAATGGAAATGAGCATCCAAACCAGCAAAATATATTTAAGTAATATCACAAATACACACGCACACAAAATCTATTTACAGATGTAAAATCAGTATGTCCAGTAAAAATCCTCCCACAGAAAAGTATTTAGAAACAAGAAATTTAACCCAGTTACATCGTCCACTGCTGGTGACAGAGATGCTTACAGCTAGCATAGCATTAATTAGGTCTTAGCAAAATAATGGGAAAACTTACTGAAACTGATGAAATTATTTCTAGAAAAGGCCAGACAATGATAACCACGAGGCATAAAAAGCACAATGAACTGCAAATACTTAACTCTGGTAGTGCAAATATTCAGAAGATGGCTTTACCCCCATACATGTTCAGAGAAAAACATTGTGAAGTTCCAATCTGAACTCTCTTAAAGATTTATGTTTGTAGGACTTAGTGCATTTCTATGTTTTAGCAAAATTGATCCTGTACAGGAGGTAAATGAAACGAAGTCATCATAAAATTACTGCTGTGATACAAACTTACAGCAACCTTTATAACAAAATTCCTGAATGTGTGGTACAAACAAGCATCTCAAAAAACCCAACAAAGTTCAGTTTAGACCACAAGCTAACTTTCTGAACCCACACAATAAATTCTTGAGCATGTTACCCCCAAATAAAAACAACCTGCATGCAAATGACAGCATATCTAACATTCTTTGGAATTGGGTTTATATTTCTCTGCATTCCACACGGGGCACAGCAGAGAGATGATTCCCACTGCCACGTGCAGCTGCTGGTGTGTTCTCAAGGTGCAGAGAGCAGCGATGTGCATCAGCAGAGGGCAGTTGCAGAGAGTTCTGCCCACACCTGCTCCTTGCCTGGGAATATGGGCTGTGTGTACAGGTGGTGAATTAATACTGCTGAGATCCTGAGGCTCATCATCCCGCACCCTGGCTTTTGAATCACAAAGTACAGTCTCTTTGTCCAGTAAAAGGCCTCACAGTCTTAAATGGTTGTAAACACATCTTTTAGACAAAAGTGGCATTTTCACCATGCCTTTGCTGTTAAAAAAAATATTAGTCAAAAGTAGGAATACCTTAATGTTAAAACTATTACAAATTCAGAAAACTAGAGTTCTTTGAGAAACAAATCTGAGAATGCATGATTAATTTTGTGAATAACCTTTTAGCAGACCGAAGAGCTGACTCATTTACTATTCAACAAACTGCTAACAACCACCCAGCCTGTCCTATAGAAAATCCAAGCCTGATAAATATCCTGGAAACCATTTAATAAACTGAGGCAAGAGATCAGCACCAAACGTTCTCTGTTCTGTACAAAAATAGGTGTGTCACTGCACTGCAGAATGCATCTTTCACATGAAGCAGCTCACAGATTCTGGACAGGTCCGAAATCTGAAGCTTTCCTGTTCCTCTTGTAGAAAGATACAGATTGACAGTTATAATGATGTAACAGTGATACAAACAAAATAAGATGCACCCGTTGTAATCAGCAGAAGTGGTGATGTTCAAAACTTTCCCAAAATAAAAAGGACTAATGTCTCGATCTTCAGAAGCTTACAGGCTATCAACTATTACAGTATTGCTTTAAAGGAACTTTGTTAAAAATTCATCTTAATTAGTGCTCCGCTTGAAACAGTTTGTGATGCAATCAGATCAACTTTACTGAAATGACAGTTTACAAGCCAAGTAGTTGCCTTATTGGAAACTTCTCTTCTCCACACTCAAAGGTATGGATGAGAAAGGCTTCTGCAGAAGAGGTAGTGCTTCTTTGCTGGTCCTTAACAGATGCTGTTCAGTCTAACTGTAAGTATCCAAGTTAGGTGCATGAGTGAGGAGCTTATGTATCCGGCGAGGCTCCTGAGGATGACTGAAGTTATTTAACATAAGTAAGGGATTTGTCTGCTGGACCTTTGGCATGTGAAAGTAAAAACAAGACAAAACTATTAGGCACAACCAGTGGAAGATTTGCTTCATCCTAAAACAGATCAAATGAGTCTTTCTCCAGGAACATTTACTCCTCCTTGTTAATGAGCAATGGAGCAGTGCAGGTCACTAGCACAGATTCAGTCCAATTTTCAGGCAAGTTAAAAGATGATACCAAACCCACTTCAGGAACTTAAACGGCATACCTGAAGTGAGATGGTGCCATTACTCTCCGTTCACCCTTCTGGGTGAGAGAGTACCAGTGACTTTGACTTAAAGAAGGGTCAAGTGGAACTGAGCTTTGGTAGGATGTCAAATTTCACATCTCATTCCTTTATCCACTTTCCACTTTTTCGATGATGAGGCAGCAAAAAGTGGGGTGAAGGGGGCAGGGAGCGGGGAAGGAGCGAGCGATTTCTTGCTGAACAAAGTCGTGCAATACACAGCAATGAAGAAACTTAGTGGCTTCCAATTGTAAATCCTACAAAATCACCCCTGGGAAGTTGGTGGGTCCAAATTACTGTGGCCACTTCAGATCTCATAATTCAATAACGTTTTGTTTTCATGAATTACTAACAGATATCAGAGTTACCAGAATCTCTGCCTGAGAAGGTCAGGTGGAATTAGAAAAGCCTTTGAAAACAAAGACTTACAGAGCTCCTAAAAATATGCATTAAAATTAAAATACCATTGCTATACTTTAAATAAATATCAGCTACCACCTGAAAGTCCTATTAAAATACTGATGGAAAAAAAATGAAGTTATTCTGGATTGTACACGTGTGCAACAGCACCAATTTTACTATCTTAGTGGCTTAGTCATTTAACTCCTGATTTACTGTACTTATGCAAACAAAACAAAAACGCAACACAGCTTCTCTGAAAAGCACTGGACAGGCTTTCTGGAGTCCCATCCAACTCTGTAACAGGAAGGATTAAGACCAGCACCTTCTGGGTGGAGTTAAGGAATATTCAAGGTTCAGTGCTGCCTTATGGGAATAATCTTTTTGACAAACTGCTTGCTCATGACTCTGATATGTTTTGGGGTGAGCTCATTGGTCTAATCCTGGACTCAGCATTTCCAGGATTGAGGCTTTAGACGCAGATAAATGTGGAAGCAAGGAAGGCAGCACTTGTATTTCCACTTATTATCTACAGATGATTTTCTTGGTTAAATTCCTCAGGCTTTGCTTCCTCCCCAGTTTTTCTTTCTTCAGAGTAGTTTTTCAAAAATACAACCAATTATGAGCCTGAAAAACACAAAATCACCCTGACCAGTGAATAAAGAACTCTCTGTGCACTCTTTATTCCACCTAACATCACAAGGTTATCTGATTTCCTGTGGCAAATTCCCACTGACGGCAGTAGAGAATGAGGTGGGAGCTGAAGATGTAAAAAAAATAAAATTAAAGATCCTTGCAACTTACCTACAATGATTTTTCATTCTTCTCTTTTAATTTTGGCTCAGTGCTATAATATCCTTGAACCCGCCAAATAACTTCAAGGACATATATTTTAATTTAAATATTAGCTTGCTTCCTTTCCTGTACTTGAATCTAACAGTGATATAAATGACAAATAAGCATGCTCTAACATTCATATGAGCTGTTGTCTTTCACGCTGGTAATTCTGAATAAAGGCTGCTTTAAGTAGCACATATGAACATGCAAACTGTTGCCAAAATGCATGGTCTCATTAAGTCTCTTACATATGTACATATAGTCCAGTAACAAAACACAAATATTATAGTCCTACCCTCTTCTGTTTAAGACTGCAGTTTCTAACTGTTGCATATACTGTAGCTGCTCAAAGAGCTGAACAAAGTGAGTGCAGCAGATTTATTCAAAGAAAACAGTCATATAAAAAACCTGTGAGGAAGTTCCCAGAGCCCTCACTTCATTTTCTCTTTGGTTCCAAATTAGGATTTGACGAGTTTGAAACCCTGTCCTGTGTCCAACACTGTAGGAAGAAACCAACTCATTTTCAATCTTTTCAAGCACCTAAAACATGCTTTACAGACCCAGAACATATTGAGACCGCAAAACCAGTTTGCCAAATGCACTAATGGATAGGTAACACGTGGGAAATATATCATCCAGTGTTTGGCAACATCACTTCCTGTTGGCAAGTGCAGAGTATAGTCACTCCAGCGTTTTGACACGCCATACACTGCTTTCACTGTACGCCCCTTTTCTGACCAGCTGATGTTACTGTCAGGGTTACAGTTGTACTCAACCCATTGCCTGGTGAAGTCTCCAAGCTGCGGAGGGTCTGCTTCTTCAACATCTACAACTCTGGCCATCTCTGCTCCTTGCACTGCGACATACTGGTCGTTTACTTTTCTTACTTCTTTAACCCAAGGCTGAGAGTTCTCACAGTCTAGAACAATGATGAGTCGAGAACAAAAAGTGCCATTCTTCTCTCTCCACCACTCCAAAAGTGTGTCAAGTCGCAAAGCATCACCTCCTGCCACAAGGAAAACATATTTAGTATCAGCACAAAGAAACCGAAAACTCTATAGAACGTTAACTGGATTCTGAGACACTTGCAACTTGAGTGTCACAACTTTTCATGTTCCATCTCAGCTTATGCTCCAGCTTTGCTTTGAAAGAGCACTTTTTTATTAAATATATTAAATACCTATGATGGGGATTTCTTCTGCCTAAGTTTAAGGGATACTGTAAGATCTATGCAGCTTTGAAAACTGAACTACTTACTGAATTGTTTAAGGGAAACATCTTGCAAACAAGTGAATAAAACTTGAATAAAAATCCAGTGATTATTAATGTAAGAAACTGATGTCTATGTGTTGGAGGTTGGAACTACAGATTTACAACAAAACTCTCTGGTTTGAAAGCGTCCACTTAAAAAAAAAATAAAAAAATTAAGATAACTTACAGAAGAAAAGTAGGAAAATGTAATTTAAAATAACAGCATTTCAATTCCAGAGTGATTTTCATTGTGTAGCATAAGTACATTTAGCAAACTTTAAAATCTTGTTAATAGGAACTGAATTGCACAGATGAATCTCAAACACAATAGCTGCATATTTCAGCACTCACACTTCTGTCTGTAAGGGGTGACAAAAGAAGTAATTCAAGTTAATAGCCTGGAGTTCAAGCTTTGAGCATAACACTGCAGCTGAAGTAAAATCAAAATTACAAGGCTACAACTTTCTCTAAAACGAATGCAAACTTGGGAAAAAAACAGTACCAAAGAAAACCTTAAGAATCCATAATAGCGATTTAATCTTAGTACATGATCCCCAGATTGCTATATTTTAGTGTAATTACAATACAGACTTGTGTAGAAGCCAGTTTCCTTTTTTTTTTTTCTTTCCCTAGGTAAGCCTTCTCTGTTAGTTATCAGTAAAAATTTGTCAACATTCGAAAGGCTTATAAACAAATTTTATTTTAGTGTAACTACGCAGAGATACAGGTGATTTAAAAACAATGTAGTTGTTACAACTGTTCAAAGAAAACCACCTCATCCTTCATCCACAAATACCCCCTCTACTTCCAGCCCTACTAACCTCAACCATACAGACTGATGGCCAGTACAAGATTCAGGCACAAAGCTGTGTGAGAAATCTATGCATCTGGCCACATCTGGCTCAGGCAGGTTTCACAAGCAGCTGGGCTGACAGTTTCAGCAACAGAGACAATGTTTGATTAGCCCAGCTCTTGCCTTGCATTCACTGGGAAGAACACGACCTCCCAGGTCGTTTGACTGCTCATGCTTTATGCATGACTAGTTAACAGTTTCTTTTATACACCACTGTGCTACACCCCACCTTCCAACTACAGAGAAACATCATTACTGAACTAATAAAACCAGAAAGGCTTCTTTAAAAGATATCATTATAAAGCACAGACTACACTGCTACTGCTGTGCAGTATCACTGCATAAGTCAAGAGAAAGACATTGCTTTTTCTATTAGATGCAAATGATGTATTTCCTTGTTGCCATCTCTTTACTCCTCTCCAGAGGTCAGAGGACAGTACACATTACAGGAGCTAATGACCAAATGTTCCATCTGTCACAAAACGCCACTGCCCAGTACAAAGTACGTGCTGTACCACTGTATAATCAAATACCCTTCATCTTTTCCGTTTATACTTCAGGTTACTCACAATAGCAGTGCTGACTGGAAGGACTATCAAGTTGCACCCCATAATTTATCTAACTCTCACAATGGGAAACTAATCCCAAAGTGTATTCAAGGCAAGTGGTAACTGCCTGTTCCCTTTCTTTACATGACTACACATTACCTCCAAGTCAAAATTGAAGATGTGCTTGAAAAGAGAACTGAAAAGGAACTGGTTAAGAGGGCTGAAAATCACTGCATTTACACAGTGCAGTAAACTTTATTGCAACTGTTACCTTGTCCCTTATTCCAAAAGTAAAGACAGAGCTTAATACTGGCTACAGCTACCCAAGCAGGTGCACAGAGAGCCTAGGCTCCTCTGCCACACTCCAAGCTAGCCAAATGTAAGTCATGATCTGGATGCTGTTAAATTTCTGCATCAATGTTTGGTCATACATACCCTAGTAAACTAATGGTATCTGTGCTGCTGGCTGGAGCACTGACAGTAGGCAGAGCTGAGCAGTTTGAGGCTCCACACTGTGCGTGGATAGGCTTGGCAACTGTAAGAGGTGGCAGCTGCTCTCCTGAACACAGACACCTTATTCTCAGAGAAGTAATTCTGCCATGCTGATACACACCATGTTACATCACTCATGCTTAGTGACTACTGCTGCAGCTTTTTTTTTCCTTTCTTTTTTTTTTTTTTAAATCTACCAATACAGATGAAGCCTTTGAGAAAAAAATATGCACTGCTCTTCAGCAGGTGTTATAGTTCAGGCATGGAATTGCACCAAAACAGGTGTTTGGCCTCCGGAAGAAGACTGACCTGTGTCTGAACAGCTTACCATGACCGCATGCCAAGCTCAAATCTGTCTACTCTGCTCAAGAGCCCATGTCTTGGCAGATCGCTGATGAGCAGCCAGCAGCTCAGAGGCACAGTGCTATCCATGAAAACTAACTCTGACCCAGGAAGAAAACAAGTTTCACAGTTACTACAAGATTCGTATTTTGCACACAGAATTATCAGAAGGCCAGTTCCATACAGCAAGAGAACATGGCTAAGCTTACCACCAATGTGAAAATTTCACAGGTTTACTAAACAATCATTCTTTTACAGCTGATGTAGAACTGCATAAAACAAGGAGATCAAAAAAGTGACAAAAGGGGGGAAAATGGTTTGCAATCTTGAGGCTACACTGCTTCTACAATGACTCCCAAACTCTAGGATATCAGCAAACCTTTGTTTTTTTTCACAATACAAGGTCTCCTTAGTGTTTGAAGAGCTGCTTTTCTAGTGTGGTTGTATCAGCTTTTATTAATTTTAACTTTTCTAAAACACAGAATACATCTTAAGGACACACATGCAGTCTTTCATGACAGCCTAGCTGTCACAGTGGTACAGGACCCTGTATGATTCACTTGTAAATGTGCTGGCTCTGCCATGTCCAGGAAATGAGAACAGATTATGTCTGTTCAATACAGTGAGCAAATATTCATCAAAGTACAGGGGAAATCTGTATTTAGAGCAGGAGGCTGTCTTTTCCACATTAATTTGCTGGAACAAAAAGAAGTAATCTTTAAAGGTTACTTTTCAAATTGTAAGTGCAATAAGAACCTGTTTAAACTTGTAAGCATACATTTGGGGTCAGTGATCGTAAGAAAAGTTAGCTGCAAAAAGATTTTTATCAAATTGACTAAATACTACAAATGACAGAAGTTCATGCAGTTCATACTTGTCATACTGAGGAAGGTAAGGAAAGGGTTGCTTCTTTAGTTAACTGCAAAGAAAAGAGGCTTCTGCATTTCTCTATTCTCTCCACTAGCAGAAGCAGTCAGCCTGCAACCTTGCCTATTTTGATGATTCCCTGTAGCCCCTGAATTTCTTAACAGTCATGCCCTATATATTACCAATTCCTTTCTTCCATCAGAAGAGGGCTGGCCAGCAGGGACAGGAAGGTCATTGTCCCTCTCTACTCTGCCCTTGTGAGGCCCCATCTGGAGTACTGTGTCCAGGTCTGGAGTCCCCAGAACAAGAAAGACAGAGAGCTGTTGGAGAGGGTCCAGAGGAGGGCCACAAATATGATAAGGGGACTGGAGCATCTCCACTACAAAGACAGGCTGAGGGAGCTGTGCTTAATCAGCCTGGAGAAAAGAAGGCTGTGGGGTGACCTCATTGCAGCATTTCAATACCTAAAGGGAGCCTACAGAGGGGAGGGGAATCAAGTCTTTGGAAGGGTAGATAACTGCAGGACAAGGGGAAATGGTTTTAAGTTGAGGGAGGGGAGATTTAGGTTGGATGTCAGGGGGAAACTCTTTACAGAGAGAGTGGTGAGGTGCTGGAACAGGCTTTCCAGAGAGGTTGTGGATGCCCCGTCCCTGGAGGTGTTCAAGGCCAAGTTGAATGGGGCCCTGGGCAGCCTAGTCTCATATTATATATGGATGCTGGTGGCCCTGCCTGTGGCGGGGGGGTTGGAGATTCATGATCCTTGGTCTCTTCCAACCCAGATCATTCTGTGTGATTTACTGTGTTTGTGATTCCTTCCCTGCTAGGAGCTCATATGAACTTGTACTCCAAAGATGTGGATCTCTGCCATTCTGGACTATGAGATAATGTGACTTTGAAGTTTTGCAATATATCATGAATTATCAATGCCAAAATTATCAGTAAGAAATGCACAAAAGTTACCTGCCAGTGCCCATTCACCAGAGCCATGTGAGTGACCACTGTAATATAAAATATATGTATCATGTCTGGGTCCATCTGCAGTCCGAAGTTCAAGAAAAGACTTGATCTTGGAGTGAAGGGTATCAAAGGACAGTCCACTTGTAGAGTAGTCACAACCATATGTCTCAATCATGTGATATGCAAAAAATCTTTGGATGGCATTAAGCATGCCTGTAGATCTCAGGTTTAACTCTTGCACATGATCAGGTGGAAGAAGAGTTGGCTGGCCATCAGGACTAAAGAGAAGAAAATCAGTTCTGATCAATAATTACCTCAGGTTTAGCAGACTTTTAGCAATTGGCAATTTCTTCCTGAGGCTCATTTTCTCTGCTATGAAATACCACTACTGTAAATTCAAATTAACTTGAAAAACAGTTTACAAACAATGCCAAACACTGTATTTCAGTGAGGAGCCACTATCTTCCCCTCCCTTTTGTCACTTTCTCCACTTCAAAGTGTGAACCTTTACTCAGCCCCATACAGCTTTTTCCATGCAGGGAGAAAGAGAGATAGTGCCTCTGGACTCAGATTCACTCTGCCCACACTCTGAACTTGCTGGGTGAAGACAAGCAGTGATGTGAACATGCCAGGCTCCCCTATTTCATCAAGTCCACTGAGAACACTGCCATGAGACAGGCACTTCTTCACAGACATCTGGGTGTAGGAAAAATGAGTGCTGGTTTGCACAAAAAAATATCAAGCGAACTAGTTTTCAACAACAGACTAGTAGAAATGCAAGTCACATTTTACTCTGATATTTTTAATTCATGCATCTCTGTTCCAAAATAGTCCTTATGCAATATGGTACTCCCTTATTCAGATACAATAATCCACTTGCATGTACTGGTTGTGTGTGCTCATCTTTCAGCATAAGAAGTAACTTTCAGATAAAGGCGTTCACAGCTTAGAAAATGAAAGTTCTAAGAAAATGATGAACTGTAGCTGGAACAAGCCAAGTGCATTCAAGTATGTAGGTGTATGTACCTGAATAGTAATGGAAGAACCTCATTATTCCAAAACACAAGCCATTCATTAATCATAACAGCAAGAGATTTGGCCCTTCAAGATACACAGTGGAGTTAGTTACTCACTCTTTTTGAAGCAATACAAAAGTACCTAAGTAACAGCACTGGACTGCCTCTATTTGCTAACAGTTCAATTATGCTACTGTGAAGTTGAAGTACATGGTAACTATACCTGCAGAAGTTGGTGGGAACCACAACAGCATACCCCACACATGTTCCTCCCAGACAGTTTCCCAACTCATGGAACAGCCCATGAGCCATGGACTCCAAAGGCAGAACAATGAGAAATGCACTCATGAAGATCCCATTGGATGGCTAGAAAGAAAACAGACAGATTTAGGTACTGCATAAAAAGTTCTTCCTATATACAGTTTTAATGTGTTTTCCTTGTGTTGATCAAACATAACATGGAATGAGAATTATTATATGTAATAAATACTTACATCTTTATATATACATTAAACAGTGAGTACTCTAAGAAAAAATGAAAGGTCAATTAGGAGGTTTGGGAAGACACTGGTGGTAAGCAGGGATCACTCTTCTGAAAGGAATGCATTTGAAATCAATAACACCACAGGATTTAGGTTTGAAAGCCCTGATCATAGCTTAAGCTTCACCCATTTAAGCAGTGATATCAAATGCCACAAAATTACCTATGTGTATAAAATAAATACTTCTGTAAATATTAGCAGGATTGGGATTAATCAGTAAAGTACTGCAGACAATATTATGCACCTAGCATGAGATGACAGTGTACTATAATACAGCATTAAAAATAAATGTTTCACTATTCTTGCCTTTTAATGCTAAGAGATTTTATGTATATATACACATACATACACACACACATACATTTATTTATATGTATCTCCTCAGCAAGGTACAATTTAATGTGTCACACAAAGACATTAAGAACATTACTGCGATTATTGTATTCTGCATTATTGTCTTTTTAAGACAATTCTTTATGTATCTTGATACATAGGTATCACAAGAAAAAGAGAATTACTACAGGACTTTGTAGCATTCACACAGCTGATATTCTTCATGAAACTTTCCTGTTTTGTAGCTAAAAAGCAGTTTTGGAAAGGATTACTTCAATAACAGTGAAAAGTAGATCACTTCAATGAAAAATGTAAAGTTCCAAAACTCAGTTGCAGCCACTAATACCAGTACAATAAAAATAGCCTGCTGAAGTGTCAGGTGCCAGTGAGAGGCAGATCAGATTCAAGTTTCCCTTATTTATGCGATGTGACTGGGTTTAATAAGGCATAAAATGCTTTAGGAAAGGTAGAACGATACAACACATAATCAACCAAGAACATTAATGTTCACGGTAAAATTATCAACTACTCACGTTCGTTTTGCAGCAAAGGAAGTAAATTCATGCCTACAGCCTCCCGTCTATGGCCTCCCATCACATTTATTTTACGTGTGAATGTACAGCATTAATATTTGCTTTAAACCCGGATTTTGCTTTCCTGTTTAACGCTCTTAGTGATTTGCTGCAGACTGGTTGTTGAGCTTAGCACACAGAAAAAACAATTTACAATTTGGAATGCAAACCATAGTGGAAAAATGATATTTAAACCAACTCCATTCTCACTGGCACACAGAGCTAACACAACAATATTCAATTTTTAAGAACATTGCATAACTTCCAAAGAAAAGCTTTACTCATCTCCTGTGCTTCCAGCCCTAAGATCCTGTGGTTTCTGAACGTCCCAGTTTTAAATAGTAGTCCATTGTACTTCTGATAGGATTTCACCCGAGTCCTTGAAATGGTGACAGCAATACTTTTACCACAAATAAGCACCAGAATCTGATATGACCCGATAACTAACTGATAACATTATTAATTGATAGCTGATAGCACTGCTCTCAAATAACTGATAACTGTTAACTGATAGCATCGTTCTCAAATTCCACCACCTGAAACCACTATAAAATTATATCCAGACCTGACTAAGCTTTAGAGAATTCCTTACCAATGAGAAGTTTATTTACCTAGTTTCCAGTGCCGAAGAGCAAGGCCATGACACTGAACAGACAATGTATCACACCATCAACAACCAAGGAGAGCTTCCCTCACTTGCAGCACAGCACACCTCATCAGAAAAGTGTTTAATATGTTGTGATTGGCTAACATTTGAGCAACAAAATCAGTTCAAATAAGAGTCTGTAAAAGGTGATAAGTCTCTTGATAATAAAGCAATCAGATTTCACGTGGTGTAATGTAATCTTATATTTAGTGCTAATAATTTGAATCCACAAGGAATAATGCCTGCCTATTAAATGCACATACATTATAGGAGATTCATAATCACCTTGATGTGCATCATTTTCTTAGCCATCTCAGAAGATACCTTCCATCATTCCAGACATATTCTTTACCAATTATGCCTATTGCTCAGTGGGTCAGGATCACTGGATGAGTTAGGAAATGGGAAGTACTCACAGAAGTACAAAGAAGCACTCATGAAGCAACTCTCAAATTTTGCGTCAGACCACAAGGATTTTCAGAGTAATTTCCTCAAACCACAGTATAACAATTATAGCACAACCTCAACTTTTTTTGTTGTAAATAAGGAGAAAAATAACCCTGTAACTAATTTTTGTGCCAAGTGTATCAGCAGAAACAGCTCAGATCCCCAAACTCTGAAAATAAAAAGGACTCAATTACAACTTAAAAAATCCGCCTAGCATTCAATCTTTAGAAACTTGGTATACGATGTTGATGAAATATTGGAGCTCTGGCTAAACTAATTTCAAGATTTGGAAGTTTCTGAAACTGTAGATGCCAGAAGATAACTTGCCTTAAGTTACTGTAAAAATTGAAGGGCTCATCTGGAAAAGTTTCCCATTTATCATCAGTTAGCGGTTTTTCTAAACTTCGAGAAGCCTGAATGCACAGACCATGAAGTGGTCAAGTTTTAGAACTATGACAAATCCAGCATTTCCATCACATATAAACATGATGTATATAAATATGAGTTTTGGATCTTGTTATAACAAGCTGCTCCTATGTTACATTAGTGTTTTAATCACAATGATCAAATTACAAATTAAAAAATACACTGAACCATAAAAACAAAAGATATCAGTTAAAAAGGACCACTATGATCATCTAGTTTCAACCCCCCTGCTATGTGCAGGGTCACCAACCACCAGACCAGGCTGCCCAGAGCCACATCCAGCCTGGCCTTGAATGCCTCCAGGGATGGGGCATCCACAACCTCCTTGGGCAACCTGTTCCAGTGCACCACCACCCTCTGTGTGAAAAACTTCCTCCGAATATCCAACCTAAACCTCCCCTGTCTCAGTTTAAAACCATTCCCCCTTGTCCTATCACTATCCACCCTCGTAAACAGTCATACCCCCTCCTGTTTATATTCTCCCTTCAAATACTGGAAGGCCACAATGAGGTCTCCCCGGAAACTTCTCCAAGCTAAACAAGCCCAGTTCCCTCAACCTCTGCTCATAGGAGAGGTGCTCCAGCCCTCTGATCATCTTAGAGGCCCTCCTCTGGACCCACTCCAAGAACCACATCCTTCCCGTACTGGGGGCCCCAGACCTGGATGTAGTACTGCAGATGGGGCCTCACAAGTAGAGGGGGACAATCACCTCCCTCTCCCTGCTGGCCACCCCTTTTTTAATGCAGCCCAGAACACAGTTGGCCCTCTGGGCTGCAAGTGCACATTGCTGGCTCATGTCCAGCTTTTCATCTGCAAGAGGAATCTCTCTAAGAATATCACAAAGAATATCATTATATCATTAATTTAATGAATTTGTATTTTGGAAGTTTACTTAGAAAATGCTATCATGTTCTAAACACTCCCAAGCCCCTAAAACATACACTACAGAGCGTTTTGCAATAACAGAACTTGAGATCATCATGAAAATTTACAGTTTTCATTACATTTCCAGCTGAGTTAAAATTAAAAAATAAACAAATTTACAATTAATTGCTGAAAGTACTCCTATTAATATGAAAATACTAGCAGGAAAATTCACAAGTGCTTGCTGGATACGGGTCTTACATAAAAAAGTAATCACCTCTAAGATCTACCTTGCTCCGTAGTTTGTACTAAATGTTAAAGAAGGGGAAACGTGCTTTACAAGGTTATGAGTCAACTCAGCTCCACCTGAGGTTTCAACTCATCTTCATTTAGCTTCCATCTTACGCTACCAAGTAGTAAAGCATATTTACCGTTAGGATATATATTTCATGTGTATAGACATCTATCTAATGTAAAGATGCTGGCACTTGCTGTCAGCTCTTCATCATAGTTTTGATTTAGAAGAAATACACCACTAAGAAATACAAGAATGATTAACAATGTTGGAGAAACTCCACACTAAGATGAAATATTTTAATTCAGCGCTGCCAAAAAAAAAAGTAAAAAAAAAAAAAAAGGCCAACATTTTAAAATATCCAAGCTATAATACCACAGCAAGAAATAGCATCTAATTAACTAATTATTGTAAGTCTTAAGGTGGGTCCCTAAGATAGCAGCTCAGATGCCAAGTGGAGACTTAGTAAATCCAAAGGTTTTGATGACTGCCCCTAAAGGAGCAGATGGCTGTGCACTCACAGGTGGAGCCAGAAAGGGATTTTGTTCTTTCAGCAGCAGTTCAGCCCGTTTTCTCTCTGCTGCTGACTGCTCAAGCAATCTCAGCCCAAAGCAGCTCTCTGTACTCCAAATGCCCACTGATCCCAGACCACGCAAAAAGCAAAGAGAAGACAGGGACTACAATACCGCTGAAAAGATAAGAAGCTTTTTTTATCTCTTGGCTTCTGGTGGTTTTTTTGTTTGGCTTTTGCCTTTGTCTATGTTCTTCTAAAGAATATTTAGGAAATATATAATGCATTCTCATTTCAAATAACGTGGAAAAGTTTTCAAAAAATACTTCTTGCTTTGGCTACTGAGATGAGAGACAGTGAAAGATGAGTGAGATTTACTGGCAGTACTATCCTTTGGCTTTATTTAGCTTTTAAAGCAACTTCATGGTTAAATGGAACTTGTTAAAACACCAGAAGTTAGAGGTACCTTATATCCCAAGTATACTATTTTATATTCACAGATAGGAAAACTCCATTCCCAAGGAGAAAACCATTGTTGAAACAATTCCAACACAGCATTTTATAACTGAGCATTAGTGACATATGACTGATCAAAACAACAACGAGGAGGAAGAAATAAATAAAGAAGCATTAAATTAAATCAGAAGCCAGTTACAAATACCTATCAGAAAGCCCTTCTGATTAAATAGAAATTCATAAGCAGATGTCAGCTCAGATTATCAAAGAGCTGCCAAATGGTGAGGCTGGCAGGGAGCTCTGGAGGTCATCTGCTTCAGCCTCTTGCTTGGGCAGGGCCAACCAGAGCAGGCAGCCCGGGACAACCTGCACCAGAGACACGACTGAGGAGGCTTACAAAGATGGATTTGTGCATTTGTAAGGAAAAATTCTGCCCTGCATTTCAGTATCCAAGCTGAACAGTAGCTCTCTGTTTTTACCTATCTTTGGTCTTGTGCACTTAAGGAAAATAAACAAGTAATGCTGCTCAGCTGCTCTCCAGTCATTCTGCAAACACAAAGCCACATACACTCCAGGAAGAGAGCTCAGGAAAAAAAGAATAACTTGATAACTCATCTATGAAGGATAGCTTGTTCTAAATGAAAACAAGAGGAACTCTACAGGAAGAAAGACAACTTGGAGACAGAACTTGTGAAGTCCAACTACCAGAAGAAACAGCCTTATAACAAATTATTTAATGAAAGAATAGTCTCTGGAGAACAATAAATAATCCATTGCTTCTGACTAATAAAATAGCACTGAGAAAATCAAGAAAATGGTTTCAGAAAATAGTCATCACATGCACCATGCAGGAAGATTTCATGCACTGTGTCCCATCCCTGATCTCGGCTCTAATCACAGGAAAGCCCATCTCTCAGCCAACGTGCATTTGTAACAACAAGACCAGAAACAGTTGTCAATTTAAAAATGTATCTACTGGAATTCTGATTTTTTTTTTTAATACAAAAACTTGAATTCTGCAATTAATCAGACTGACAGTAATGCTTTAACATAATTCAGACTCCTCTTACCTTGGCATACAGCACTTAAAAATTTGATTTTTATTTTCTTAGAAAGATTCCTCCAAACCTTCCCAAGATCTTTGCTTGCAAATTCCAAGACCTTCATGTGCAATTTTTTCATCATTTTATTAGCATCTGAAAGAAGTAATGTCTGAGTCATTCGCATGTCTTCTGCTGGATTCTGTATCAACCAAGAGCCTAATTACAGACAGGCACATGAGTAATTGCTGAAATGAGTAAGTGCTATTGGAGTTAAAGAGGCTATTGATCTGACTAAAATTATTTACAGAAAAATAAAGGCAGTGAAGAACGCTTGCTGCAGATTTTTGCAAGAAAAATTTCAGTGGGCTTCTACTGACAAGTCAAGGTGTCCTTCCCTTCCAGCAAAAGCAGGGATTACTCTCAGAAGCACACCATGTCATTACATCCCACTGAAAACCTGCTACTCAGTTTTTGAATGCAATCAGCTTTAACAAATTACTTTTACATTTCTTGTGCTTCCTGAGCAAATCCTCTGACTTCAGGTAGACTCTTCACATTTCAAGTTTGATCTGTCGGAGACAGAATCAGCTTAGTTCTTCCTAAGCACATACAAAGTCCCAGAAACAGAGACTTACAGCCCTTGGCTTATTGCAAGGGCTGAACTTCCTTTAAAGAAAGGTCCTTGGCTAACATGCCTTCCATCCTCAACAGTCTTGCTTTGAGACAGAAGAAAATAACAACATGAAATGTAAGGGTGGCTGTATTAGGCGACATCAAAGGAGAATGTTGTCTCCACAGAGTCTAATCAGATGCCTAGGTAAGACCATAAGGACAAACATTTATGTTTCCTGAGTATTCCAACTACTGGTGGCTTACAGGCTCCTAAAGCCAGACATAGTTTCTTATGAGAACATAAGCCTCAGGAAATGTGCCCCCATCAACTTGTCAGGTTTCCTCTTGCACCTCAGTGACCACTCAGTGCACGCTGTGATATAGTCCAAGCTAACCTGGCTGTACTCAAACTTGTCTCACGCCAACTTGATTCTCATCTGCTTTTGGACTGGAACTTACTTCCTGACACCACAGTATTTTATATTCTTGTATTCCCACTTAGCTCATTTTCATACTGAAGCATTCTCATTTAGCCATTCCTGTTTCAAGTCTCTAATGAATTTCATCACTCTTCCGCAAACCTTCTCCTGTCCTCTTATCTAATGGGTGACAAGTAAGAATTGCATGATTACTGAAAATATTGAAGCTATGGATTTATGCAGTGCATAAGAAAACCTCCAGTTCTTTCCCAGCAATTCCCAGTACTTAATTTGCTTTTTTGACCACTAATAAACATTAAGCTGATGTTGTCATGGAAAGGCATCTACCAGTCTTAAAATCTTTTTCTATTACATACTGACATCAGCAGTTTTTTTTTTGAGCAGGAGTTTTTAAAAACTAGAACACAGCATATTAAATCCTAATTTATACTGATAAATTGTATGTTGATATATCATTACTTTCTTATTTCTAATTATTTTGAAAACTGACATTGGCCAGAAAGATACAGAAGAGGCACAGCTTCTTGCAGTTCCTGTAACTACCAAGGTACCCTTTTATTAAGCCATGCTCTGGCCAGGTCTGATAAAACACCACCTTTTCTGACAGCAGAAAAAATAGGCAGAGAGTGATCTGTGAGGCAAACATCACACCTCTGAGACAGGAATGCTTTTAGCTGAAGACAACTGCACTCATAATCTTAAACTAATTCATTACTGTAAATACACAATGCAAGAAACACAAATACAGTAAAATAAGTGTCAACATAATTATCTCTGAAAATAATTACAATTATAAAACGTATTTCCGGATGAGTATGTGGTTCAATGCCTTTCATTTCTGCCATATGATTACTCCTCTTCCCACTCAATAGGTAAATACGCAACCCATCAGACAGAGGTGATGAGTGACAGCTTATCTTATTTACACACAGGATGCCAGAAACTGAACTTAACCAAAAATACTAAGGTTTTAGCTGAATTGTCAGCTTGCCTCTTGCAACATGTCCTGCACAAGGCATTCTGAAGCACAACAGCACTTCCCCAGAATTAGAGAGGTCTGAAAATGATCAAACACGTAACAGCTGCAGTTATTTTGGGGCGCACAACAGGGATGGAAAAAAGTTGACATGGAATTATCAGCACAAAGAGAAAAAAGTAACAGGATGAGTTTGAACCCAATCTTCCCTGCTTATGCAGGCAACCCACACTCACAAAGCAGCCCTCCTGAAGGCAGGGCTGGAATACATCAGTCAGATCAGTGGGGAGGGGGAAGCCAGCCCTGAAAGGCTCCACACACGGGCACTGGAAACCACCAGAAGAAACCATGGCCCCCAGCTACCTGGCCAACTTATACAGCTGATCTGTTCCAACTGCTTTGCTGGGTACAAACAGGTGGAGCAACTCCAGCCAATCCATTTTTGTAATTATTAACCCAAGAACGTTAAAGGAGTAGAGCATAGACAAAGAAACCAGCAAGAATGTTTGAGAGATTGTGAGAAATTTGCTTTTACTGAAGAAGTTATCTGGCATAGCAAAATTAAAGATCTGCATTCTGCTCAATAAAAATCACATCATTAGCAGAAGAAAAAAAATATGGAAGTCAACAGTATTAATACGCTGATATTCTGTATTTACTGCTTTGTTTCCCAATCTATTGTTTCATTTCTTTCAGTGCATTAGCACCTTCACCTTCTGTAAACATAGTCACAGAATGGCTTGAACTTGAAAGGAGATTCAATACCATTCCCCCACATTGCCTCAACCCCTTTGCACCCACCAGCTCAGGCTGCCCAGGGCCCCATCCAACCTGGTCTTGTACACCTCCAGAGATGGGGCATCCACAGCTTCTCTGGGTAGCTGTGCCAGCACCTCACTACCCTTTGAGCAAATAATTTCTTCCTAACATCTAATCTAAAACTATCCTCTTTTAGTTTAATGCTGTTACACCTTCTCCTATCATTATACTCTCTGATAAAGGATCCCTCCCATTCTTTTCTGTAGGCCCCCTTTAAGTACTGGAAGGCTGCAATGAGGTCTTTCTGGATGTTTCTATTCTCCAAGCTGAATAACTGCAACTCTCGCAGCCTCTCTTCATAGGAGACATGCTCCAGCCTTTTGATCACTCCTGGCTCTCCTCTGGACTTGCTTCAGCAGCTCCACATCCTTCTTAGGCTAGAGCTGAATGCAGTACTGCAGGTAGGATCTCATAAGGGCAGAGTGAAGGGGGACAAGCATCTCCTTTGCCCTGCTGGTCACCTCTCTTTTGATACAGCCCAGGATACGGTTGGCTTTTTGGGCTGCAGGTGCATACTGCTGGCTCACATTGAGCTTTACATCAACCAGCACCCCCAAGACCTTCTCCTTCAGGCTGCTCTTAATCTATTCTCCATCTAGTCTGTATTCATGAATGGGATTGCCTCAACACGTGCAGAACACCACACTTGGCCTTGTTAACTTCATGTTGTTTGCATGGGCCGATTTCTCTTGAGCTTGTTTAGATCTCTGTGGATAGCATCCATAGCATCCCCTCCCCCTAGCACATCACCTTCATCACACCACTTGATGTGGTGCCATCCATAAACTTGCTGAGGATGCATTGAATCCCACTGTCCACATCACCAACAAAGATGTTAAATAGTGCTAGTCCTAATACAGAGCCCTGAGGGACACCATTTGTAACAGGTCTCCACCTGGACACGAAGCTGTTGACAGCAAATCTTGGAGCTCAACCATCCAACCAATTCCTTATCTGCCAAGTGATTCATCCATCACATCCACATCTCTCCAATTTAGAGACAATAATGTTGTATAGTACAGTTGTCAAATGCTTTGTCCAGATGGATAATGTGTGAGAAATACATTCTGGGCAATTTTCTTCTCTACTATTTTTTGGGGTTCTTTTGTCCTTTCTGCAAGTTCAGGCACTGTAGCCACGCACGCCAAAACTTCCCATGCTCTCCCACCACAGCTTTTATAAAACACCTGTTAATTGCCTTTTCAAAAAGTTCTGTAATACCTTTAATCCACAAGACTATTTAATCTAAAGAAACTCTGCAGGAATGAGAAACTGCTTTGGAAACACTACAGAGATATTTCTGCTACATGTAGCAATTTTAGATCTTTGTATTTTAATATCTAATCGATAAAATTCTTTTGAGAGATGCATGAACATAAAAAGAGATTGGTGAAGTTTTTCAGATCAACCTAAAAAAGCAGACAGATGCCAAGCTCCCTTTTCACCCTGCTGCTCCAGTGATAACACGCAATGTACTTTAATTTGGGCACTGAACAAGCATTTTGAGAGGAACGTATGTTTTCTGATAAAGAAATCACACAGGTCCTAAGTGGGGGAAAAAAACCACCACAACAAGTCTAAAGATAAGAACACTGTGATTTTAAGAACTGGTCTTTCTGAGGACATTTCCTGTGATATGTACAGATTTGAATGTAAGCCACTGAGAGCACTCACACCAACCACTTGCTGGTTTGTCAGACTCCTGACTTCCCATAAATGATTAAATAAAAGGCAAAACCATTGAAAAATGCATTCTAAAAACAAAGGTTTGCCTTAATTCTATTAAAACAGTCCATAAAATAAAGTCCTCAATATGGTGTGTGTTAGTGGGATCTGATGCAGTGATTTAGTTTTAGAATAAATTTTGTGGCGCGAATAATTTGGAGGCAAAATAATTTTCTAAGTAAGTAAATTTAAAATACTTTTCACACTTCTTTTACTCTGAAAACATGACCTGAACTTCCCATTCTGGCCATGAAGAATTTCCAGTTGCTTTCATTAGCCACAGTCAAGGCAACACAAGGCGTTAAATCAGAAGAGGAAGTTTCTGAAGCCAAAGGTTCCAACTCTGAATTGCTAAGCTCTGATGACACGATACACCACCAAATGTCACAAGAATTTTAAGAAGCCAGTAATTCTCAGGGACATTCTCGAGGGGGAGATCAAAATAAAGAGATTATTACTTACTTGCCAAGAAACTGCCCCCAAAACAGCAGTTGCGAGAAGGCTGAAAAATACTAGCTGTTTTGAAATCAAACAGAAGTGACGCATTCCTTTAGATGCCATAACTCTGTCAAGGCTGTTGTTTTCTGCACAGTGGGTATAGTACACTTTATGACAGTCATTTAACTTTGTGTGAAATCCCCAAAGAGTTATAAAAAAGATCACGTGACAGATCATCCAAAAAATACCAAAGATAGAAAAGCCAGGTATAACAAAGTACCAGAGATCCAAATACCGTAGCTTGAAGGCAGCAAGAATGAAAAAGATTAGTTCAATGACTCCAACTGAGATGACAGAAAGCCTTCTGCAGATTTTACCACGGTACAGGTAGGGCTTCCATCGTTCTGTAACCGAAAGTCCACTGAAGTAGACGTCGAGGAGGGGATCTGAAATCAGGCAGCTGAAGAAACAGGCCAAGGCAAAAGGGTTTGTGGGAATTTGCAGTGATGGAAAAAAGAGTAAGGATGCAATGGCTCCAAAAATTGCCAAATTTGGAATTGCCAAAAAAGACTTCATACGTAAGTCAATAATCAACATGGCCAAAGCCATAACCAACAGAATAATACTCATAGATTTTTCTACCAGCATAGTTGTGCTGGCAATTGCAAATCCAACTAGCTCCAAAAATTCAACTGTTGTCAGCAGAGTCGGTCGATGATGGATACATCCACAAATCCTCTCAACCAAAGAACATAATACCCTCAAAATAATGGCAGAAACAAGTAGATATTTAGTAACTTCTTCTTTCACATCATTTTTGAAGGCAGAATTATTGAGAAAACAGAGAAGGCCAAGCAAAAAACCAAACCAAAGATTGGAGAGACTCAGACTTGCTGTTTCCATTGAAAAATAGTAGTACAGTATGCTGGCAATTCCAAGAACAAACAGTCCAAGAATAAATATTACCAAAATCAGTGCATCTGCAGTTTTTTCCCACCTGACATAAAGGCCCATACAAATGGCAGCCAGCAAGTTGATTCTGGCAAGATAGCCAAGATATCTGACTGACGAATGCATGTTCACTTCTCTGTTTGCTTCTTCCAGCCTTGTCATTGCTGCATAGAGACAATGACTAACGCAGTAACGTAGTGACCCACACATGTAAACAGCAGTTAGTGGTTTTTACCCACTTGACTGAAAGAAAATGTTTGGGTTTCATCCAACAAATTCAATGCGATAGCCGCTTTCTGTAGTATCATTTCAGCAACAGTGATCCTGAATCTTTGAAGTTCCTGGAAGAGAAATTTTAAGAAGTGTTAGTGGCAATTAACTCCCTTTAATAGTGTACAACATAAACACAACAGATCCATTTAGCACCTGAAATACAAAATGAATACGAGATGAGTGTGTTCTTAAAGGTTGTTCAAATTGATATAATTATTAATGTATCATACTGTTTCCACATAAATCTTATTTCATAATTTGAACAAGAAAAATTTAAACCAAACTCAGCCTGTGCAGCTTTGCCATGCAAACCATCCACTGGGTATCTGTATTGGATATCTAAGGGTATCCAAAGCATTTCTGTTTTACCCATTACCTTATAAAATATTTCACTGTTGCTTTAAAGCATTGTTTTACTTTACTTTACATTTTTTCTACTCTACTTCACATTTTTAAGTTCTGCCTGTACTCTAAACCTTCTCAATATGTTTTGCAAGTCTTCCTTTTACCAGCCAAATAGCTTACAAAAAGAACTTCACAATCAGTTAACAACCTTCAACCCAAAATAGATCACAAAAAAGGCAATTATCATTATCTCCAATTCTCAGAAGGGGAATGGTTATATCATTTATCAACTGATTTGGCACTCACTGTATTCAGAGATAAAATTCAGCCTTTTTTCTTTTTTTAACATAAACTCAGTGCCTTCAGTTTTACATCTGAGACATTTTTCCTCACAAAACAAACAACAACAAAAACAAAACAATCAAGATAAACATTATGTTTAGAATGCAAACTCTTCCTACCCAGACCTATTTAACTGCCATGGTTTTCTTTTCAATGCAGAATCATAGAATGGCTCAAGATGGAAGGGCCCTTGAAGACCACCTCATTCCAACCCCCTGCTGTTGGCAGGGTTGCCACCCAATGGATCAGACAGACCACCCAAGGTGGTCTGGACTTGAAAACCTCCAGGGATGGGGCAGCCACAACTTCCCAGGGCAACCTCGGTGAAAAAACTTTCCCTAGCATCTAATCTACATCTCCCCTCTTTCAGTTTAAAACCATCCCCCTTCGTCCTATAATTATCAAACCATCTAAGAAGTCTGTCTCCCTCCTATTTATAAGTTCCTTTTAAGCACTGGAAGACCACAATGAAATCTCCCTGATCTTCCCTTCTGCAGACAGAATGAGCCCAACTCACCATAGAAGAGGTGCTCTAGCCCTCTGACTATCTTTGTGATAGTGGCTTTCTCTGAACATGCTCCCACAGCTCCACATCTTCTGTGTGCTGGGGATACCAGACCTGGGCACAGTAGAGGGGAATAATCACCTTCCTGGCTTCCGATTCAGCTCGGGAACACACGGTCATATTTTAGGTGAGATCTATGGAGATCTCACTAAGGATCATCAATATTTTACAGGATATGCTTCTTCCTGGTCTGAACTCAATTTTGAAACATGAAAACTACTGCAATCCTATTGGTGTTTAATCTTACCAAGTTTACATGCAAACAATACCATTAACTTTCAAAATGAGAATTCCTTTGAGAACTTTCATTTCTATTTCCATCAACATCTACATTTCACTGTATTTATTTATTAGGAGAAATATTAAAGAACACTTTGACTGAAATTCCTAACTTAAGGTCACGTTCTCTCTTCAGTTTTACGTTCCAGTTTCTTTAAACAAGCCAACAAGAAAAGAAGTGAGGGATTGATTGGCCTACATGTTTTGGTTGCTCCAAAGACTGATATGCAATATTAAACCACTTTGAGTAACTGGTTTAGTGACAAACTGAGCCTAAGGATTCCTATTTTTTAAATTACTTAAGATTAGTAATATTTTCAAATCACCTAAGATACATTGCAGATATTACTTAGAAAGAATTGTGTGTATTCTGTTTCAATTAAACAGATTTTTAATGCACAACTACTCACAAGGGATGGCTATTACACGATGCTCTGTGAGTTCTCTGGATTTCAGCAATGCATTTCACAGTACTCATTAATGATTTATATATATAAACTGAATTCACAACTGTCTGGATGCTTAATATTTTGCCACTCACCCAGTAATACAGATGCCTCTAAGCATTTCACTTGTTCTCTGCTTCACGTAGCTCGCACAGCCCAAAGTTAGCTATCACGTTCCTGGTGACAGCATATCAGGTATTACAACTCTGTGCTTACTCCTGTATTCTTGTAACACAACCAACATTCGCTCTGTAGACAACTTGAGCCTCTATTAAACTTCCACATACTCTCTCCCTCCACAAAAAGCTCCCAGTTAGCCCTCATTCGAGCCACAAACACAGAGGAATAATTACACATTCTCTTCCAACTCTCAGCACTGATGTTTGATGGCTGCTACGCTGTGCTGCATGTTCTGTCCTGCCGTCACAGAACCTTCCTGGCATCCTCCAAGACAAGGATTAATGCTGGAGGTATTCATGGAGACAACAGCTTCATACAAGCCACTGGACTGTCCCACACACAAAATGTGTGAGCTCCCACACAATACCTGGCTTCAATTTTTGCCACTACTGCTAAATCACTTTTTGTAGGCTGTTAAACAAGCTTCCCCACAGCAAGCCTCTCTGTCTGGCTGAGCACACGTCAAGCTGGGTTTTACTGTCATCACATCATGAGAAAAACGAAACAGAAACTGCTGCTACTGGCGTCAAGATGTCTGCATGGGCATGTCGATAGCAGAAAACACAGAGCTGGTTCAGGTGCTGAGTTACCTGCAGCACAGCAGCATTCTGGCAGCCTAGACTCTGAATCCAGCCTCCTCTTCCTGATTTTCTATTGGATTAGCAAAAATGTCCACTAAGAAACCATTCTATTAGCCACCAATGTTCTAATCAAAATGCACAGTCAACATTTTGGTTAAAAGCATAAAAAAACATATTTTTGTAATTTATGTATGATATGACACAGATTTTACCAAATCTCTGTAACAGAGCAAATCCAATGGGGAATTCCTATATTGGATTTATTCTTCAAAATATAACTATCTGCTCCTTTTGTCACTCATCTGTGTTTAAACCTGGAACAAAGGACAGTTCAAAGTTTGTCTTTCACCTCAAACTAATGGCCTCTGTGTTTCAAGCTGCCACTTCTAAGTTGAACAGTTGATCAAATCAAACTCAGATACTGAGTAAAACAGCACGTGCACGTTTCTTTGTAACTACTCTTTGAATTTTGCAGACTTACAGCTGCAAGAGCCTGGAGCCTGCAAACAGATTTAAACACTCAACTCTGCAGGAGCTTTTCTGCATAAAAAGGCACAGCGCTCCTTTTTGTACCACCATTTGCACAGGCAGAAAAAAAACCCAAACTGCACCCGAAGTAGCACAAGGGCGGTTCGCTGGTTTCAGGGCTGGGCGAGGCCCATCGAACTGGATTCCCAAAGCCTGCTACCGGACCTCACCTCCTCCTGCCACGTTCTTCCAGTTTTGCGAGTATTTGTAGCAAAAGCGACTTTCGGCAAGAAAAATACCGTTAACACGGTAACGGAACGGGCTCCAGCCTCAGAGTAACGATTCCGTTCGTCCTCAAGCGGCAGCACGGAGCGCAGCCCGGCCGGCTGCCCGGCCCCGTGTCGGGGCACCCGCCATCCAACGCCGTGCCAGGCGCCGCCGCTGCCGGCGGCACAGGAGCCCGCCGCGCCTCGATGCGCGACGGCCGCTGCGCGCAGGGGGCCGCGCCCCGGGGCTTTCCGCCGGGACACCCTCGGCCCCGCGAGGCCCTTCGCCCCGTCCCGCACTCACCTCAACAGGCGTCCCGCCAACTTCCTCCCGCGCCGCGCCGCCGCCATCTTGATGCTGAGGCCGCGGCTACGGGCAGCGCCAGGGCCCAAACGGCGGCAGCGGAAGGGCCGCGTTACGGGCTGCCGGCGATGGGAGCGCTCCCTGGGGCGGCGCCCGGCTGCGGGAGGACGGCGTAGCGCTCCGAGGAGCCGGGCGGAAGGGAAGCGCTGAGGGCGGCGGCTGAGCCCGAAAGCGAGGCGGGGAAGGCGGGAGAGACGCGCTCCCGTCGGCCGCGCCAGGAGCGGGCCGCTGCCTGCAGGCCCGGCGCGGTACTCGCGGCGGAGCGGGCTGCGGCCGCCGGGGAGGAGCATGCTGCGTTCCCCGGCCGCCTCCTGCCAGGGGAGTTCGGCAGGCGGTGGATACGCGGGAGCGACGGCGCGTTCGCCGTTCCACAGGCGCACAGGGTGCAGTGCTGACGGAGCGGAGAACGAAAAGCAAAGGCGCGCCCCGTAATCGGTCCGCCGGTGCTCAGAGCAGAAGGAGGCTGTGCTGAGGCACGACGCGGCGAGCCGTGCCGCTCTTGCCTCCCCGTCATTTGCTGGCAGCCGCATTCTGCAAGGACAGGATTCAGAGCCATTTATTATGCAGAATAAAGTCCGCGTTTCGCTGCACCGCACAGCGCAGTCGGGTGGGTAAGAGGAGGAAGTTTCAGGATCTTAATAGCTCCACTGCTTACGCAGACGAAATAATACGAGTTTGAAGTTCAGACAGCTGCCATACAGCGGCTCTTTGAATTGCAGGAGTGTCCTTCCAGCCCTTTTTCCCGCAATCCCTTCATCGCAATACCACCCGCAGTCGAAAAGCAGCATTGCTGAAAGGCAACAGCTGGACGCTCGAGGAGCTCCAGCTGTCATCCTCCCTTTTCTGCACAGGAGCCTCAGTCACCTCTGCCATCCTTACCTCTCTTCCAGATTTAAATAAAACTGGCCAATTGGCCTAATTCTTTTTTACATATAATTTTTTAAAAGCCACGAGGTCACCTGCTTCTGATGCTTTAGCAATATCATGGACAGCAGTTAGTTGACACTATTTTTCAACTGTGATTTTGCTTTTCAAGCAACTATTTGAAGACTTCTTAAAGGATGGTTTACTTAAAATATAAGAAGAAAATCCAGGTGTCCATGCAAGCTAGCTAGATGCAACCCTTCTAGAAAACTTCCCCCCATTCCACAGGTGAGGAAAAAGGAGCAGAAACTTAAATCACCCATCTTTGCACAAAATCAAAGATGTGCTGTGGATAAATGGAGTTGTGATGAAAAGTACTTTTAATAATCACTTTCAAAAGCAATTCAGCAAGTCTCTCTGAGACAGGAAGATTCTGCAAGATGCAATACCCAGAACAGCTGTGAAACCATGCTTTCTAATCTTCGCTCTCAGGTGACAGAGCATTGGAACAAGCTGCCAGAGAGGCTGTGGAGTCTCTTCCGCATTGGCAATATTCAAAACCCACCTGGATGCTTTCCCATCCAACCTACTGTAGGGAACCTGCTTTAGCACAGGGGGTAGACTGATGATCCACAGAGATCCCTTCCAACCCTTACCATTCTGTGAAGAATGAAATACACCAGCTAAGCTCTACGGTACTAAGGGGACACTCCAGCTCTACTGAAATTTAATTTTCCTCAGTCTTGCAAGACTTGTGTTTTCTATTCTTTAGGTTGCTTTTCCCACTGCCATCCTTTCCCCATACCTTCAGTCTCAAAACCATCATATAGAGGAATATAGGAATGATCCCAAAGGGCAACAGGTGCTGAAAAGATATATTTCAGAAAGATAAAGGGGAAATGAAGAACATCTAGAGTGGTAAGATCTGCATTAGCAAGTGGGTCATGTTGTAAGCAGGCAAGTGAAGAAATAGGAGATGGACTGGAGGAACTTCAAAACTCCTTCTATAAAGCAAAGACCACAACTGAGCTGAAGCAGTAAATTTAACATCTTTACCATAATTTGGGAATTTATAAAATAAATGCAGCTGTTTTATTGAAAATTACTATGCATTGGCTTTACTGAACTTTAGCATAAACTGACTGGACCTGCTGCTCACCAATGCGGAGGAAATCATTAATGGTGTTAAGGTTGGAGGCAGCCTGGGTTGCAGTGACCACACCCTGGTCGAGTTTGTGATCTCGAGGGATGTTGGCCTGGCGAAGAGTGGCGTCAAGACCCTGAACTTTGGAAGAGCGAACTTCAAGCTGTTCAATGGACTGTTGGCTGAGATCCCCTGGGATGCTGTCTTCAAAAACAAAGATGTTGAGGAGAGCTGGTTACTCTTCAAGGATGCCTTCCTGAGAGCACAAGAACTCTCCATCCCTCTGAATAAGAAAGAGGACAGAGGAAGTAGGAAGCCGGCGTGGCTTGGTAAGGACCTGCTGGGCATGCTGAGGGCGAAGAAAGGTGCGTATAAGCTCTGGAAACAAGGGCTTGTCACCTGGGAAGAATACAGGGATGCTGGCCGGACTTGCAGACGTGGGATCAGGAAAGCCAAGGTGCAGCCGGAACTGAACTTGGCAAGGGACGTGAAAAACAATAGGAAAACTTTCTATAGGTACATTGGCCAGAATAGACAGGCCAAAGTGTGTGTACCTCCTTTGGTAAATGTAAAAGTAGAACTTGCTTCAATGGATGAAGAGAAGGCTGAGGTACTGAATGAGTTCTTTGCCTCAGTCTTCACTGGTGGCCAGGATTCCAGTACTTCTCGTGTCCCTGAGCCCTGCATCCCTAAACCTCCTGGTGGGGACTGGGGTGGTAAATCCCCCCCCACGGTGAGGACAGAGCAGGTCCGAGACCGCCTCATGAGACCGAATGTGTACAAGTCTATGGGGCTGGATGGCGTGCATCCCAGGGTTCTGAAGGAGCTGGCTGAGGTGGTTGCTGAGCCACTCTCCATCATATTTGAAAAGTCATGGCTGTCAGGTGAGGTCCCGGATGACTGGAGGAAGGGTCACATCACTTCCATTTACAAGAAAGGGAGCAAGGAGGACCCCGGGAACTACAGGCCGGTGAGTCTCATCTCTGTGCCTGGGAAGATCATGGAACAGATCCTCCTGGATAACATGCTTGATCACATGAGGAATGGGCATGTGATCCGAGACAGCCAGCACAGCTTCACCAGGGGAAGGTCATGCTTGACCAATCTGGTGGCCTTCTATGATGGAGTGACGGCATCGGTGGACCGATGTCATTTACCTGGACCTGAGCAAGGCCTTTGACATGTTCCCCACCACATCCTTATCTCCAAATTGGAGGGATGTAGATTTGATGCGTGGATCCATCCACTTGATGGATAAGAAACTGGTTGAAAGGCCACAGACAGAGGGTGGTCATCAATGGCTCTATGTCCAGGTGGAGGCGGGTAACGAGCGGCGCCCCCCAGGTGTCTGTCTTGGGACCGGTGCTCTTTAACATCTTTATCAATGACATCGATGACAGAATCGATGAGTGCACCCTCAGCAAGTTTGCTGATGACACCAAGCTGAGTGGTGCAGCTGATACAGTAGAAGGAAGGGATGCCATTCAGAGGGACCTCAACAGGCTAGAAAGGTGGCCCGGGTGAATCTGATGAGGTTCAAGACGGCAAAGTGCAGAGTTTTGTACTTGGGCCGGAGGAATCCCAGGCATCCATACAGACTGGAAGGAGCAGTCCTTGAGAGCCACCCTGAGGAGAAGGACCTGGGGGTCTTGATAGATGAAAAACTTAATATGAGCCAGCAGTGTGCCCTTGCAGCTTGGAAAGCAAATGCTATCCTGGGCTCCATCAAAAGAGGGGTGGCCAGCAGGGACAGAGAGGTGATTGTTCCCCTCTATTCTGCTCTTGTGAGGCCCCATCTGGAGTACTGTGTCCAGGTCTGGAGTCCCCAGTACAAAAAGACAGGGAGCTGTTGGAGAGGGTCCAGAGGAGGGCCACAAAGATGATCAGGGGACTGGAGCACCTCCCCTATGAAGACAGGCTGAGGGTGCTGGGCTTGTTCAGCCTGGAGAAAAGAAGGCTGCGGGGTGACCTCATTGCAGCATTTCAATACCTAAAGGGAGCCTACAGAGGGGAGGGGAATCAAGTCTTTGAAAGGGTAGATAACTGCAGGACCAGGGAAAATGGTTTTAAGTTGAGGGAGAGGAGATTTAGGTTGGATGTCAGGGGGAAGTTTTTTACAGAGAGAGTGGTGAGGTGCTGGAACAGGCTGCCCAGAGAGGTTGTGGATGCCCCATCCCTGGAGGTGTTCAAGGCCACATTGGATGGGGCCCTGTGTAGACTGGTCTAATATTAAATTGGTGGCTCTGCCTGTGGCGGGGGGGTTGGAGATTCATGATCCTTGATGTCCCTTCCAACCCTGGCCATTCTGTGACTTTCTGACTGCAGAAGGAAAAGTAAAAATACTCCAAGATTTTCAGTTGTTGTTGTTGTTTTTTTTTTTTTAATAAATGTGCTTTGTTCACAAAAGGTAGTGACATAAAGACAACAGAAATGCAAATACATTTTTTTTCTTTTCCTTGCCAGCACCTTAAGAACAAGAGATGTTCGTCATCTCTTGCCCATTCAAAATTTTCAGACATTTCATAACTTAGAAACATTCTCTTGCACCAAAGCTAAATAGCCAAAAACTCCCAAGACCATCAATATTGTTCAGGGAGTAGTAAGTATTTACATAAATCCAACTGTCCTCCTTCACAACAATCCACTGTCCCTTACATTAAAGAAAAAAAAAATTAAATAAAAAAAGAACACTTAAGGTATGTAGAATAAGCAGCAAGAAAATCAAGCTGTTATGAAACTTAGGTCCCTAAACCACAAATACAATGGTGACACCAAGCTGCCACGAAGGTCTAAATCTTCAATGTTAATATAAACTTTTTGAAGATACGTCCCAGTCTGAACAGCTTAGCTGTATGAATCACAAACCAGTTTACACTGACCAATGTCAACATTTCTGTTAGCTGGTACAGATTATTTTTTAAATTAGAATGACAAAATGCTAGGTACACTCTGAAGTAGGTGCAAGTTAGTTTTTTTTTCTTTTTCTTTTTTTTTTTTTTTAAGAACAGCTGAATTTAGAGCACCAATATTTTAAGCTTTAACACAGCTATTGTTGTAGTCAGTGAAAAAAAGAGAGGTTCTGACCAACTATTGGGGACTATTTTAGTTGAAGTGATCTTGTAAAGCATACAAGTTATATCTGATTTTGAATTCATTATGTATTTCTTTCGATGAGTACTTCCCATAAAACATTACACAAGCAGTATAGCTGTTTGGTTTGTATATAGCCGTATCCTTCAGACTGATTAACAAATTTGAGTCAAATATTAGGGGACACTATGAAAAGAGAGAGAAAGCTTATATTAAAGAATAAAGCATTGCAGTCCAGTTCACATCTGAGCGTAAGTAGGACCAGTGCAGTATGACTTTTTGTAGGAAACTGGAGAGGAAAAAACAAACAGGTCAAACTGACACTTCAAGTGCAAAATTTCAATAGAAAGGAGAAGTTTCATTTTCGCAGCAACCACTGTGAAATTCACACTAACATTTCAGTTTGTCTGGTAAATCCTGTATGATGAATATAGCATGGTAGATTAATATGGTGTAAGGTGTATTTCATCTCAGTCACCTATGAAACTACATGTTAAGTGTTTTCTATCATGTTGCTGCAGTCAGTATTAAATCCATGATGCGGCACCTACTTCAAATCATTTGTCATAGGCACTTACATACCAATTTAAAAGCCTAACATTTAAATTCATGACTTCTGGTCATTAGGGCAATCTAAGCTAAACTAATACTGGTTCCTCTATTATTAATGCTGAAAAGAATTTATTTTTTTCCTACAAAATACTTACAAATTTATTATACAAGTTAAAAAACTTCATAAACATAAAATGCTTGTTCCACCTTCTTACAGTGCAGATTAGTTTTCAGATAGCTACAGAGTTTTTATTCAACTAAACAGAAGATTAAGGTCCAAATAAGCAAACAGAACAGTGTATGTTAACTTCACTTTTGTGGTCTGAATATGACTGTGCAAACGTAGGTATGCCTTGAAAAACTTGTGTAAGTATGTTCCTTTTAACAAAAATTGGTCTGTAGTTACCACACAATTGTCCTTAATTGTAGACTTCTCAAGTTAAAGTTGTTTTTAAAACACATAAATAATTTACTTTAAAACATGACAAAAAAAACCCTGCCCCTCCCCCACCCCAAAAAAAATCCACCAAAAAAAAAAAAACCAACAACCCAACATCAAAGAACACAACCCCAAAACAGTTTGAAAAGAATACAAAACACTATTATCAGGGAAATACTGTTATGTGTTAGTGCTTGTACACATATATAATTGCAAACTCATGTTCCAGCTTTGAGGTGAAACAATCATCTAGACGTACCATACTCCTCTGTTTGTGCAGGGTAATCTCTTCAGGAATCTTACGTCTATCTGCTATTTATGCATTGAAATTACACAGCACGTGTAACTTTGGATTAACCTATTCAAGTGTTTTGGTGTTATCTCAAGAGGGCAGCAATGAAAGTAAAATCAAATGTGCATTACAGTTTCTCCAGCCCAGGCTTAACCAGAGTGAAACAAATTTTGGAAATAAGTTTTGTTCTGTAATTAAGTAGGGACATGTGTAACCAAGTGTCTTAACCCATCTGCACATTTAATTAAAGTGCAAATTAGTTCTTCCTACATTTACTTCTCAGAAGCCAACCAACTCCAGTGCCTTAAGCTCAATCACATTAAGAGTTAAAATATTGAAACAACATTTAGCAAATTAAATAGAATTCACACTTCACAGCACTAAAGAAAAGAATGGTACCTTTCTGGCAGAAAATTAGTGATATATATTCTAAAGAAAGTAACAGCAATTTATGCTATGACAAGAGTCATTTGCATAAAACTTTTTTTCACTCTCATACAAGAATATATTTTAAAATTCAAAAGTAGAAAAAAATAGCAAACTCTGTAAACTTTTGCATTTTCTTTATGCAAACCACTGTTGTGTGTTGAGCCCATGTTAGTATAGCAAAATTAGTTAAGCAAGAGGTTTGACTTAGTACGTCAACTGCTACATTAACTTAGAAGCAATACAGGATCTTCGAGCTCATAAAAGGGAATTGAACTAGACTGGCTTTCTCCAGAGTCCGAGTCATAAGGAGCATCAGGTAGCTCCATAAAACCGTAAGCTAGCTGTTCATCTTCCATGTCTGATCGAATGTAGCAGGAAGTGTTGGAATACTCCTCATCCTCTATACTGTTGAAATCCTGTGGGATATACAACATTCCAGGGTAGTTCCTGCTAACTAAGTCACTTGTTGTTTGCAGGGAAGTTTTCCTAAAAGCCATCAGGTGCATATGAGAAAACTTGGAATACTTAAAGCGTTTAAAACCCAAGGATTCTATGGCAATTTTCCAGCTTTTCATCATCATAGCCCGACGATTCTGATGAGATGAATCAGGAGTTATTACAAGCAATAAGCCATTCAATACGAGAAGTTCGTGTGCCTTCTTACAGCATATCCACCGCTGGTAGGGTGATGGAAAATAGGAGAGGAGGAGTGAAAAAACGACAACGTGGAATAATTCTCCAGGTAAAGAATCAATGGGATTTTTCAGTTGCTTAAGAAAGGCATCTATAGCATCTTGTGCCAGCTGAAGAGGTTGCTGAATTTGAAGATTTAAGAAGTCACATTTGTATACGCTCTGGTGGAACACAAAATCAAACAAAAAAAATCAAGGTTAGTTTAAAGAGCAAATACACAATTCACAATCAGAGAATGAACAGTAATATTCTCTTCATTCCCTCAGGGAAATTTCAAATCCCCTGAACATCCCTTATGCTATTAAGTCAAACATAGTAAAATGGCAATCTGAAAATCATGGATATTACTAGCTTTCACAGTTGTCAACAACTATTTGAAATGTGCAACAACATAGTGGAGGTTTGTTAGCTGAGAACTGTTTATTAAGTGTTTATTAAAAAGAAAAACAGAAAAAAAAAGAGATTGATTTCATATATTCCACTAGAGCTTTCTATCTCAATTGATTTTAATAAAAATTGTATAGGTATACATTACTTTTGTTTCTCCAAATGCTGGAAGCATAGAATATCCTCTATTAACTATCAAAATCCCATGCTTTTGTAGTATAACATGTATTGCCAATGAAGTTGGCAAGAGTGAAAACGATGCGAATTTAACAATTCATATTCAGATTTTTTGTTTGTTTTCAAATTATTTTTTAAATAAACTGGAAATCAATATAGTGAAATTAAATTTGATACCTCAGTATTTCCAACAAATCTTTAAGGTGTCCAAAAAGTTTATTAGTTTGGTGTCAATTGGAAAAAACTAAACTTCCTTACTTGCACAGAAACAGGAAGAAGCTGTGGCAAGGCACCCTACATCAGAAAGTTGAAGTACACTTACAGTACACACTTTGTAACAGAGATGAATGTGCATATTTTAACTGCTGCACATGCAGAGTTTAGCCAGATAAAAGCTTAACGATCATATTTTAATTGTTTGTGAGGCCAAGCTGTCAGATGGAAGCAACACCATGATGCAATGTACAAAAGAGTAAATTTGTAACACCTTCAATCACACAGCACTCAAACGTAATAAAGCTATTTACTGCGCTTAAGTTTTGACACTCCGTATTCAAAATCTAGAAATGACTTCTTTCCAAAAAAAACCTACTGAGATAAAAGGCTGCAACAAAATAGGAACAGAAGTTGGTATTAGCGCTTAGAAAACATGCAGTGACAAAGATGAGAGCTGAGACAGAAAATTCTGCAGAGAATGTGCAAGGTAGAGGCAGACCTGTTGTGTTTTCATATCCCCTCGAAGTATTTATAGCAAGTTTTAAGTAATATTAAAAAAAAAAATACGACAATGTAAACATAATTATAAAACAACTGAAAAGTAAATTTGTTTCCAAATAGAAAATGTGGTTTTGTATACACAGGAATAATGTTATTTTCTTCAGACAATGTGCAATAAAAGTGAGAAAGAATAAAGCAGCATGCAAAAAAAAAATTGTGATTCAGTAATTCTAATTTAAAAAAAAAAAAAAGATTGTCATTATTTCAGTTTGATCAAGGAATTTCAATTACAACTATTATACCTTCAGGCTTACATTTTAATATTCTTCCTTTTAATATCTCAAACAGGAAATTAACAGTAGTAACTTCAGGATATCTAGGTAAGAATTTCAGAAGAAAAGTGCTGTGGACTTAAAGGTTACTTACGTCACTGAAAAAATGAGACTGAAAATATTTCTCTGTAGTGGAAAGATAATCATAGAACAATTAAGTAGAAATAATGTTGAAGATGATTTCATGACTAAAGTACACTGCAAGTGGAATCCTAAACTCTGCAAGGCAGTTTTAGGAAAAAAAATACTGCTACACTGCTAAACTGGGGTTTGCTGGTTAAAGTCTAGATGTGCAACTTTTGAGCTGATCTTAACAGTGAACTCATATTTCAGTGCACAAACTGACATTTAAGAACTAAATGCTGTTCATCTTTTTCTTAAGTCTGGTACCATTCCAGACTTCTTTTTCCCCTAAGTCTGTATTTACTCAAATACAACATCTGCTGCATATTCAGCTTGTTTTCCAGCAGTAAGAAATCCTATTGGGACTTCCACAAAATTGAAATTCGCTGTTCATTTCAACATTGCTGTTCTCCCTTCCTGCACCAAGCGGACAAACTAAACTACTATAAGAAAATAACAGCAGCTAATTATTCTCTGGAACATCTGCCAGAGATACAGTGTTTGAAAGAGTGGCCAATGAAAACACTAGGAAATCTGTTTTACTTCTCTTTTAGTACAGCTCCACCCAACCTGCCCCCAAATGACCAAACCTGAACTTATAATAGAAACATATTTCCACATTCATATCACAGTTACACATCACACTTTCTGTATATAAAGCACGCAGATTCTAAACACCTGGAACACAGTCTTTCATTAAATAACACTAAAGTTCCTCTCCTAGTTTTTCTTCAGTTATTTTCAATACTCCTCAAATAAGCTGAAATGTTGTACTCAGCTACTACATCTCTCTCTGAAGAATTTACATTAAGAAAATGGATTAACCTATTTTTATTAAGGCAATATTTAACCCTCTATTCAACATTATTTAACAAACTGACCTCCTGAAAAGCCTCTATGATTCCATTTGTTTCCAAAAATATTTTGGTATCTAAAATATCAGATAAATCAGAAGATTTTAAAGGTTCTTCCATCTTCGACTTCAATCACTAGGTTACTCCACTTATTTATTTATTTATTAAGGTCAGAAAACAACACTGACTCCTGTAAGAACCCTCTGGCCGGTATTCTGAAATCTTAAATGAGTGGAAGCAACTGCTGGATAAGAGATCTTTTTTTTTTTTTTTTTTTTGGAGACTATGGTGCTGATACAGTTCAAAGCAGTTATCTTTAACAGATCAGGATTAATTCTAATTTGGAGGTGGGCCTCAGCTTACTACAGCAGATGTGCTCGAGTTCACACGTTCTTTTCAAGAATACCTTCCATTATAATTTTGTTTACATGTCTGGAGATGAATTATGTGTTAGTGGACTAAATCTGGTGACCAGAACAAAATGCCAAGCACTCTGCAAGTAACACAACTTCCAAGTTAACCACACCTGTAAGTCTCCACATCTAATGAGCTATTACCTTAGGCCACTGATTTGCATTTTGAACTTCTAGAAAAATTCAGCCTAGAAGCTGGCAAGATATGTAAGGTCACAGAATTTATGTTATCTGACAGAAATGCATTCCTTTACATACCTTTTCACTCTATTATGCTTTGTCATTTTACTTGGTTATTAAATACTATTACAACTGATAGAAGTCAGATCAAGACAGAAAAAAAAATAATCAAGAAACGGAACACGATTGCAGAAAAAATGCAGTTTGGAATCTTACTACATAGAGAAACAATTTATTGGAAATATATTACTTACCACAGAAACAGCCCTAAGTGTTAATCTTGTCCTCAGGACTGAGGCTTAGTATTTGCAGCAATAATCTCAAAATCCCCTTCAGAATGCACTTCTAGTTACTAGAACTCTCCACAAAAAAACTCACAAAGTATAGGCAATGATTATTTCTATGTCAGAAAACATAACTTACAGGAGCTCCATGCCTAAGCGTAAACCAACTCAATTTTTTTATGGCTTTTAAGATGCAAGAATTCATCTGAGACTTCATTACAAGACAACTACTGAAGCTTTTCCAATATTAAGATTCACAGTGAGGATATTTTTTTCTTATTTTTAGAACCAAACAATTACAGCTATTATTTCGGAACCACTGGGAATCAGGTTTATATCAAATATAGCAAATGTTACATACCTCAACAGCTGGAACAATATCTATGCCAACCGTCAGAAATTCTTCAAACTTCAGAAATGGATTAAAGCAGCTACCAACATCAAGCAATCTGATTTTTCCCAAGGAGTGAAGCAATCTAAGAAGTAGCAAGAACTCTGTTTTATCAAGTGTTATTTTTGAAACTGTATTCTGAATTGCAAAAAAAATCTTGTAATTATCTGAAATTGTATTATCTTTGTAGTGATTAACAGAAGTGAATGCATTACTTTAATTGCTGAGATAGCTAAAGAATCAAATTCGGTCAGTAAAGCACGCGATCCTTAAGTTGAAGACTTTATATTAAGAGCACCTTCAGTACCATACCTTGTGTACTTATACTAATTCAATAAAATGGTAACTTGTGTGTAATACTCAAGATGATCATTTTGTTTCCCTACTTACCTCTTTGTGGTACTTATTGGTGTTTAAATCATACAAGTCATTAGAGTTTAAATTTCAGGAGTACGAAAGAGAAACTGACAACACTTCATGACCTACCTACCATTTTGAAGGGCATCTTCAAATGTCAAAAGTCAAATGTCTTAATCAGTTTAACAAAGACGGAGGACACACAACTGTATTCCAAGATAAATAAAAAATCCCTAAAAATGAAAACATTTAAATATTCCTTGCAAAATACCTTAAAGTATTCTTTCATTTTAGCTAATATTTTTGAGAATGGATGACTACTTGAGGTTCACTCCAAATTTGTGTTCTTCTGAAAACTCCTCCTTAACTCTCAATGATCCCCTGCAGAAAAGATGCCGAAGAAACAGAAGAACCCTTGTAGTCTTCAGCAGAACAGTAATACCAACCTTAAAGATTTTGTTTATATATAGAAGATAACTAGGGATCACTTCTTTCAAACTACCTGCACCACCAAGGCAAAGGGCTGCGCCTCTAAGTGCGTTAAAATTGCAGGCATTACCAAGCTACCCTGTAACACAGCCACTACTGAGCAAGACTTTAGAATGAAGATGATTGCAACATTTTTTTCTCCCCCACTACTTGGATGCCAGTCACTATGTAATCTGTGCATCACGTTGAGTCATGCAGGGGACCGTTTGGATCCTTGTGGCAATAAATTACAAACAGGTTGAAATCAAGTAGTGTCTTTTTCTGTGTAAGGTTAGTATATAGCTTTTCAGAACAGTGGTCCTTGTCTTGCAGATGCAGACACTAATGGCAGACTTTCTCATTCAAACACACGTCAGTATGCACACGTGCATTCTAATGGTAACAGCAAAAGAACTGGAGACACATGGGACCACAGTAAACAAAAGAGAGACTCTGACTCCATAGTCTAGCACAGAAAGATTTCCCATTAAAAAAAAAAAAAAAACAACAGCAACAGCCTCTAGCAAACTTAAAATTTTCCATTTAAAGGGTGACATTAAATACCTGAACAGATTAAAATTAAGTACGTAACACAGAATTCTTTAAGTGGGAAGAATGCCACCACGCCTATGTTAGAGTGAAAAAAAGCCACACTGACTTATTCAGTTTCCTTCTCTCATAAAACTTGCAATCTTGGCTGCAGTGTTGCTTCTGACAGCATTAAGGCATACTTTGCAAAGCTACACCTCTGGATTCCATGCTGAGCAGAAGCCAGAAACTCTCTTCTACACCAATGGACAACAGATCCAAGACATATGACCAGGCAAATACACTTCTTTCACTCTAATAGGCTCTCTTTTACTCTGATAAGGCTACCAGACTCTAAAATCAATGCAAATATACTTCGGGATCTTAAAAAGCAGCAGATTCACATACTCACTTATGTTTTGACTTTTCCGCTGCTTGTCAGGTTTCACTGTCCCTCAAAATTGCTTATTAGCACTTCTTAAGCTGCCAGTTATAAATGAGAACAGGATCCTAGTTAGGTGCTTTAAATAATTGTGAATTTCTTCAGCAGCTCAGACATCTGCTTCTTTCAGCATGGCAGCTCTCAAGTCAGGTTCCTCAGTAAGAACATAACTGTCATCTAGGTGACAGTCACTGATCCAATTACTGTGTTACAAAGACAGTCTTGCTAAATTCATTGATAATCACCCTTCAAACTCATTACCTAATGATTTTCAGTCAAGGCAACTAACATTAAAAGCAAGGGAAGTACACTGCACTGTAGGTAATCTCTGAGCATATACTGAACTCAAAGAAGTTTTGGTCCTTCCTCAGAGATATTCAAAACCCACACAGACACTTTTCTGTGTGACCTACTCTAGGGATCCTGCTTTAGCAGAGGGTTGGAATAGATCTCCAGAGGTCACTTCCAACCCCTATGATTTTCTGAATGCATGGTTCTCTAATGAATTATATATAGGCAGAAAAAGAAAACATTAATACTTCAAGGGCCAGACTCCTAGTTTGCATTTTTTGATTATTAAGCTACAATTTATCCAAGGATGGGAGGAGAATGAAAATTCAGAGGTCCTGTGCTATTGCCATAAGATCAGAACAAAGCTCTGAGTGGCAACACAGGCATGTCTCAAAGTTTTCAGTAACATCCACACATAAGGGCACCCCATAGGAAGGACTAGCTTGCTGAAATACATTAGGAAAGAAGGAACAATGGTTTCACTGTCTCTTAAAATTCCACCTAAAATCTGAGAAGAATCTATACCATAAATGATAAAATTAAAGACTGTTTAACCTGAGGGAAAAAGAAGAGAAACAATACTTAAGCAGAACAAACAGCAGATAATATTCACTTCTATCTTGCAAGACTGAACCGCTTCGAAGTCCAGCTTTACAACTGAAGATACAATGCCATAAGACACGTTCCTGTATGTGAGAAAGTACTCTGGACAATGCATTACCTTTCAGTCCTTTTTCACTTTCATCTCTATATTCATGAGAGTTATTTCTGCGAGATCCACCAGCTTCAGTTGTGCAAACAGGCTTTGTTATACCTATAGAAAATCCCTCACTCCTGAACTTACAAATCTTATTCATAGCATTACATGACCAGAATGGAATGATGCTATTTCAACCAGCAGGAGTACAAGTTCCTCTACATCCCATGCCCCAAGATTCAAACACTTCTCTAACTGATTTAGTATAGATGTGATACAACAGCATTTCAAGAGGAAAGTATGCTTCGCTTCATCAACAATTCATTTTCATTCTGATAAAATTCAGTTTCTTCTTTGCCTTGTAGTACAGTGTTTGACTTTTACGGGCTGTAATTTGTAAGAGCTAGGCCTTGTTGCTATAAGGTCTGTATAACTACTAAAAACCTTACTATCATGTGTTGCCTACTCCAGGAAACATTAAGAATCCTGTATTTGTCAGATATGTATTATCAAGTCTTGAGAAGGACGATGGAAAATAGGTCATGGTATTGATAAATACTTTTTAAGTTATGAAATAAAAAGTTCTGTATTAAATACTTTCTGTACACACAAATTAAACCAAAAGATAAGACTACAGATGTCTGGTAGCTTGTGAAGTTGGCCCTTCAAAGTATGAATATAAAGAATAAGCAGAGAGAAAGCTTGTGCTTTATCATGATAACATCTCACACTAGAAAACAGGTCAACTTCAAGTAGTGCATGATCAAACCTACTGATTTAAACAAATCAGTACCAATCTGCCACTTGTAGTAACAGAAACATCTTGCATTACCAAATGCTAGCATTTTTGAGATGGTATGAGGAATTAACATCTCATCAACCCTTTGTATCAAAGTGCTTTTTATTCTTATTAAATTGTTCTTATTAAAAACATATATTCGTGTTTAGGCTGAGTTAGCAAAATGAACACTACAGAGGAGAGGATAAGAAAGAGTTACTTATGGGAAGCCACTGCTTTCATTTTGGCAATATCTTCTCGGTTGCTCAGAACACAGAACATTGGGGTCAGTGTTTTAACTATTCAAACATTTAAGCATTTGAGATCTTTATGCCTTTTGCAAGTGAGAAACCACAACCTTTTGCAACATGAGAAACCACAAAAGATGCCATCTGGTAAGGACAGACATCTGCAAGTAGCACGAGCAGCATGCTAGTAATTAATACTGCATCTAACTTAAAGCTTAAGAGCTGCTTACAAAAGACATGCTATCATAACGAGAAACACTTCACAGAACAAAACAAACCACTGCTGACAGTTGTTAGAACTGGTCTATGAAGAGCATGAAGCCAGTTATAAATGTAACTTTTAAGAAAAATATGCATTCTTTATTCCATTATACTTACAATGAATTAAATTATTCTCATCACATGTGGAGTAGCCAAAAACATGACCCATACAATTTAGAGAAAAAATAGGATGGGACTGTAAGTGGGAAAAAAAAAAGCTACTAATGAATACCAAAAATAAAATTCTTGAGTAAAAAATCAAAAAACAAAATTAAAACCTGTTAGAGAAATACGTCAAGAATACTCAACATCCACAGAGCCAGTCATCAGAAAGCTGCCATATTTAAAATTAAGTGTTACAATTCAAAATTGCCTTTGAAGTGTATAATTGGAATCAAGAGTTTCTCCACAATAATTTATGAACAGAAAGTTTTAAGTACTCTGTTATTTACATTTGGCACTTAGTACTTACAAAAGCAATTGACTTTTCAACAATACTGAACAGCCATTAGATTCTAACTTAATTAACATCTGCTTTATTTCACCTCAAGCTTTGATATAAATTGCACTGCACAGTAATGACATACAAAAGCGAAATTACTCTTAACACTTAAATGATGATGAGTAAGTTGTCATTCTCGAGCAATCTTTATGGCATCCACCAAAAGTTATACTATAGTTCAATTATTCTTGAAACATGGATATATTCACAAGAAAAATCCAACCTCTTTACTATTAAAACAAAAAAAAGCATAAGACCAATCTAACATTATAATGAAAAAATTTCCAAGTAAGTCCCAACAAGAAAAAAAAGAAAAGTCTGGAAAACAAGTATACTTACTCTTCTGTTATAGCTTCATGATTTGTCAAGCCAAAGTTTGGTAAGGGGTCTTCAATCTTGGGAGGCTGGGAAACATTTAAGGCTGGAGTGGTCTTAGAAGCAAGAAGTGCTCTCTTTTCATCTTTCTCAAGTGCTTTCCTCTTCCCTCCATTCTGAAAATATTCCCGGCATACACTGAAAAGACAAAGATTCCCCAGAGAAATGGAATGGTATTTTTGGTCATTACAGTAAGATAGGACACAAGACAGAGGAATAAGAGATACAAGTTCTAAAAGCTTTTCAATATATCTGAGTTCTAATGCATCTTTGGGAAATCAGCTTAAGGAAAGATGTGACACCCAAAAGACACACTTCAAGTCAAGCAGTGTTTTCTTTCCCCCACAATTAGGCTGTAAGACACAGTTATGTAAACAGTTCAAATTAGCCTTATCTGCATAGACTTTCAGAGCAAGAAGAGAACATTAACCGAGGGTAAATGTCAGCTGACACTTAAGCACTACTACTAGTTATCTATCAAGGCATGCTTGCATACATGCACTGATAGTTATTAATTACAAATACAGGGGCTTTTGAAACATGCATGTTGTGCAGGTACTGAAGAAACGTGGGATGAAAAGAAATAAGTCAATAATGTATCTTCAGTAGCTGTATTATTACAGAAGACTTATTTTAGCTTTCGTTTTTTTATTTCACTTAAGTATTTCGCTAATAGGAATCAGAATAAAATAATCAGTCGCATTTATCAGAAAGGTTAAGCAGTTTAAAAGAATGAATGTAAAAAAAAAAAGTTGAATTGCACTTGCATAGTTCAACCAGTAGTCAGCATTACGTATGAGACACAAGCATTATGTTCCAGAGAATAACTGAACTGTTTTGGACAGAACTAGAATTGGAAACAATTTGCTGCTGTGAAATTAAAAGCCTGACTCACCCTGTAAAAAAAGTATTTTAATTAGATGCGCCAGCCAAGCATCTGCATGAGAAGTTTAACAAGAACAGTATTTGTTCAAATTATGTTTTCACAAAACATTTTTATGATACTTTTTTGAAAGACATTCAATTTTTGTTAAAAAAAAAAAGCTGCAGAGGTTTGAAGGTAACATTCCAGGACACAAATTCAAACTTAGTTTCATAGCATCCTATATTGTTTTATTTCACATTCCAGATTTGGAAGGGATATGTTGATATAAATACTATCTTAAAATCACAAATAGAGACAAACTCTTGAAATACACAGGCCTGATCTAAGTATAGATGATATTATAGGCAGCAAATCTAGCCTCTCCATCACACATGATGTGAAGGAGAAACAAAAGAAAGTGTCATTACTGTTAAGTTCTATAAGGAGAACCACATATCAAACAGGTACAGATAAAAACTACTTCAAACAGTCAGGAAACGACCACTTTGAATCTGTAAATGTGTAATTACAAAAGCACATTATTCATGTGTCATTTTTGCTGTGAAGTAAATTAAGTTTTGCTGGAAAACTCCTGTACTGACATACTTGTATGGCCTCAGTATCAAAACTGACCTGTGTCTACCAAAATCAAAGCACAAGCAAGTTTTACTTGCCTAAGAAGCCATTTTGTATTCTCACACTAAGTAAGTAAAGTTTAAGATGCAGACAGCAACTTTAGGGTAGAAAACACAGCCCTATGAGAAATAAACACAGTAAAAAATACACTCATAATCAACAAGTTTATAGTTACGATTCTTTAGTAACCAAAGCTACTTTCAGATGAAAGAGAAGCTAGGTGGAAAAAGAAATAAGATCCATGTCTTAGCAGTATTGAGCAAGATCACACAGAAGCAGTAACAGCAGCCCAGGCTACACATACTGTGAAATCATACCAAGTCTGTTAGAAATTCCACATACAAAAAGACAATGACTCTAAAATTAACAAAGTTAAAGTCTGTAATTTAACTAAGCAAAAAAGTTGGAAAAAAAAATAGAAACAAAACAGAACCCCAGAAAAACACTTGCATTACTGTTATGCTAATAAAAGTCATATTTTATGCTATATGAAATTATTTGTTCATAAGCATACAAAAAGTTTAGAGATGTCTTTCATAATTTAGTTGAGCGTTACTCAGTGAAAGAAAACACAAACCCATCCTCCTCACACTGTTACAGCTACATTACTACTTTCTTAGCATCTTGCTAAGATGCTAAGTTTTACTTAGCTTTAGTTTTACTTAGAAGTCTTCTTTCTTGTTATCCCTTTTGAAACATTCTGGTTAATTAACATCATACAGCTATCAGCATTGGCAGGTAAGTCGGAACAAATCAAGAAGCCCAGTACTTTGGGAGGCAATGTATTCTTTTTGCTCCTCAACTATCGATTCTTTTTTCCACTTGCTAGAAGCCGTTACACTGCCCACTTAACACACAGATAAGCACTTGTGTATGAGAACCATCTACTTTTAAAATGCAGCCTAACTCCTTCTGTCACTGTAAAGAAGCCATTTCTGCCTCACTGTTGGTACTGCTGTAGTTCAGTATTTTTTCCCAATTATTTTACTCCTCCCTGTCATGTCAATTAAGTTCTGAAGCATAAGACACTATTAAAGACAACCGTGATGAGAAGTGCCTTCTCCTGGATTTTCACTGGCAGACAAGAGAGGCCAGAATCACAAGAAGATTTACTGAAGACTGGGTAAAACTCCTCAAGTTTAGATTGCAAACTTATGCAGTAACTCAAAGAAGCAAAAAATACCAAATCAAACCATCCAAACAAGCAAACAAAAAACACAAACAGGTAAGAAACCACTGATGGATTTCATCTCAAGATTACGCACTATCCATTGAAATCAGACCTCACAAGTATGATGGGGTAGCAGTGATCAGATGGGCATTTACTGCTCAGTACCTAATAAAAGGCAACACACTCAACAGTTTACCCCCACAGTAAATTGCTGATGTAGCCACGTGCTTATGTTTATTAAAATCCCATCACCAATCACACTAGTTTTGAGTATGCAGTTATATAAGACTATATTTAACAATGGTCTCAAGTAATGAACAGAGCATCCTCTTATTATCTACAAAGAGAAATAAAATTAATTAGTTTATTTTATAATTTTGAGAGCTGCCACAATGCAATTTGTGGCAAACATCTCTGACATTTAAGCTTCCAGTCTGGTGATATATTAGCTCTGCAATTAACAGACTTGTTCATGAAGAGTTGTGCAATTCAAATGCTACCTGAGCTTACACTTGCTACCGCTTTACACAGACAACAAAAATAAATGTTTAAATTATAAACTGTTTAAGTTTGCTGGCAGAGACAGGTGAAGTTCGCAGCTCATGTCTCATGAAAAGAATTCTAGGTATTTCTTCAGTTCTTTTTTTCCATTCTTCATATCTTAAATGACAGTTTTTTCAAGATGAAGAGTCTCCCACCCAAACTCTCCTGCCATTTAGTCTGGACACTTAAAGAAACCCTTGGTAAAAGCCAGTATGAACACATACTCAGGAGATAAATGGTTTGATAATAGACTTAAGCTAAGAAAGAGAAGCTTTCCTGTAGAATGCACTAACCAAAACCATAAAAAATTACAGGGGGGAGGTGTTTCAAATTCTCAATTGCCAAAGAAACATCACATTAAATATTAACGACTTCAAAGAATCAGCGGTTAGTTCTTCTTGCCAAGTAATAACCAGCAACTAAATTAATGCTGGTCACCTTTCATCTTGACAAAAAAGCAATCTCTGATAGCTTTTATGAATGATCAAGAGTTTCAAGCGGAAAGTTCTGCAGGTCAAGAACTGACACAGTCCTTCTCTTTAAAAAGCAGAAGGAAGGAGGAAAGAGCAAGCCTGATTTACATTCCTCACTGTATTTATTAACCAGAATCTAATATTGAAGATGAAATTCAGCGAGGGTACAGAGAAACAACACACTTCCCTTCAGAGGTGAAGGAAATTATAGTTTCCTAAAGTCAACTAAAGCAACTGCTAGCCTGAAAAAAAAAAGCAGCATAAACTCCTCTACAGGTTTAATCTCCCCCACTCTATTCTGAAGTAAATCAAGAAAATTAAAGTTTTCAACTTTCCCTTGGAGGCATTAATCATAAGGGAGGACTGGAAAGCATTTTGCTATTATCAAGAGTGTCCAGATTTAGGTTAAGGAAATTATACATTCAGCAAATATTACAGTACAAACTATTATAAGCTGTTAAAGTTCAATGCGAGAAGCTTGCATACGATTAATTCACATTTATTTTTCATACTCAGTTTTAGTTCTAGAGATTTGAGACTTATTCTTTTGAAAAACACAACTAGGTCTGCGATCAGATGTTTCTCCTGCACTGTACCTATCCTCCCACCACAAACCAACTTACTGAGTCAACACCCTTCATTACCAGATGATTCCAAACTTGAAAACAGTCAGCAGTCATCATATAATCAAAGCTCTAATTAGTTCTAACATTCAATGAACAGATACAGTTTTGTCAGAACGAAGTATTATTTAGAAGGAAAAATAAAGGTTACCATACAAACATGCACAAACGAACATTAGATCCTTTTTCTACTAAATAGTTTCTCTCCTTCTCCTTAACCCACCTCCTTTCTAATTCCATTGAAGGCGAGTTTCTCAACTAACTGCATTCACCAAGAAAGCACCAAAATAGCACTGTAGGGACTTTAAGCATTCATTTATTCTGTCCTCCAATCCCAAGCAGACCATGAACACTTATCCTCAAAGATCCTGTAAAAGGATCTCCTAGATTTTACTCCATTTGATCAGACAGCTCCAGATTCTAGGAAAAAACATCGCTTTTGTGGAAAATAAATGTAAGACCCCTAAACTTTTCTTTATCTTTTCTGGAGTTGTTTTTTGCTGTTGTTTTTTAAATGCAGGGAACAAAGTGATGCTTTAATTAAGAGAAAAGCTAAACAAAGTATTTCAGATATTTTGTGAATAGTCTCATTAATATATTCCAAGATGTTTGGCTTTTTTGAAAAAGTATCCTGTGATTGCTTCATATTCAGCTTGTGGTTTGCAACAGAATCATAGAATGGCCTGGGTTGGAAGGGACCTCAAGAATCATCAGGCTCCAACACTCCCGCCACATGCAGGGCCACCAACCTCCATATCTAATACTAGACCAGGCTGTCCAGGGCCCCATCCAACCTGGCCTTGAACGCTTCTAGGGACGGGGCATCCACAACCTCTCTGGGCAGCCTGTTCCAGCACCTCACCACTCTCTCTGTAAAAGAACTTTCCCCTGATATCCAAGCTAAATCTTTCTTCCCTCAACTTTAAAACCATTTCCCCTTCTCCTGCCATTATCTACTCCTGTAAAGAGTTGACTATCCTCCTGTTTATAGGCTCCCTACAAACACTTTTCTAAAGGACTGACAAATAACCAATTACTTCCTAGCCTGTGTCTGTATAGCTGATAGTATTTGGCACAGTTAATATCATTGTTAATTTCAGTCCAGCTCTCACAGTGTAAATTCTTCCTTGCTTGGTCTCATTTGCAAATTTAATAAACAGACTATATTCTAGTAGATTGCTAATGAAAATATTGATTAGCAACAGATTCAGGGACAGACTTACAGAGCCCTTTCTCAGTAAAACAAATAGTTAAGATAAGCTTCTAATATCCATTCTCTCTTTTTTTTTCCAAAACACTTCTCCACTCCCCTAACAGTAAACTGACCAAGACCATATTTCTTCAGTGTACTGAAAACTCTCAAAAGACTTTTTAAAAAAACGCAAGTTTAGATAATGTTTTGTCACAATGGCTATTTCAAGCTGATTCTGTTTTTTCATTATTAAAAAAAAAAAAGAACCGCCAAGTCAACACAAGTTGTAACACTGATGCAAAAGCAAAAGAAAGAAGCAAATCAGCTGGTCTAGCTTATTTTGTTCTAACTAGAACCAGAACAGGCCGGCATTCACTGTCCATACAATGGTTCACCAGGCTACCTATGCCAGCAAAAATTAGAAGTTAGGACAACTAGGGTAAACAATCTTATCCATCCCACTTTGGTTTAAGCTCTGTGTTAAACAGAAATTACGTGAAACAGGGGTACATTTCCAAACATCACTTGCTACACTGCATTCAATTTTCTGAAAATATAGAAAAAAGAAAGGGAAAGACAGCTGAGTGTGGTCCATGCTTTCTACAATACCACATGAGGTTTAACTAAACTGCATCTGGATGGGGACAAGGCTGTAAGTTCTCTCTTCCCATGCTAAAAATTGTATCCTATTGCCCTAAAATATCAAATCACTCCTGTACAATGTGGCATATGGTCAACAGCACAGTCTGCCACTTACAGCTTTAGCTTTTATGTTTTCTAGAATCGGCACGTGTGTCATCTAAATAAAAAATTAATGAAGTAAAAGAGAAGGTTTTTTTCATCTGTTTTAAGAATTAGCATCACAAGACATGTTCTCCCAGTATGTTCAACTAAATAGCAAGATGCACCTTTCTACAAGGAGAACCCTGCAGGAAACATAATCTTGACCCTGAAAATAAGTATGCATTCCATATTCTCTGATTTACTTTACTGGGTGCTTGGTTATACAAGAAAAAATAATGAAAGATCAAAAAAATATTTTTTTTTCTAGCTCGTATCACATGTCTTAAAAGATCTTCCTTAAGAGGAAAACAAAAGCCTGAGCTATCCTTTCTTCAACACAGATACACAAGTGGTTCCCAAGTATTTTCAGCATTCCACTCTCAAATGAAACTTCATTCAACAGATCAGCTACCTTCCCGCTGCCATGGTGACACTCTGTTAAAGCACTGAACAAAAGCTTTCAATGAAGTTTCACATAAGTGAAATTCTCTTGCATGCAATTAAGCAACTAGACACAAGGAGGAGTAAGGACAATGGGGCCTGCCATCTGTGTGGCACACCTCCTGCCTGTTGACAAGGAAAAAAAAAAAAATGCAGAAGACAAAGTTGATCTGCCATGTTCTAGTATTTAGCCATTCAGGCCTCAGTTTCCACAAAAGAAAGATTTTTTTTTTTTTTTTAACTGATGTGAATCTCCTGGCCCCTGAACGTTGCGTGCAGAAAAGATCCGGGCTTGAATTGAAGCTTTACACTGAGTGCATCTTAGTGTCTCCTATCAGGTGGATTCTATTCTTAGCATGAGGTCACGCTCCCAGGCCCAAACTGGATGTTTATTTGTTTACTCTGTAAATCTTATAGGGACCATAAAACCACCCCCCAAAAAAACACCTAACAAACAAGAGAGCCAATAAACCTCAGTACACCGGACATCAGCTGTTCCTCTGCTGTCAACATGCAACATTATCCTGTCCTGCAGGGAACAAGACAAGCTTGCCACAAGCTAAAGGAATACTAGATAGCAGAAATTGCTTTAAAAAAAGACAACTTTTTTTTTCCCCAATAAAATACCACATATCAATTAACAGTCAAGTTGAAAAAAATATCAAGCAGTGTTCCCTGGGAATCAGTCCAGGGTCCAGCACCATTAGTATTTGCACAGATAACCAGAACACGAGAACAGTCATTACTTCTCTTAACTGCTCTGCAAACAATGCTGCACTGGACAGAGAAAGATGATTAAGGAAAACCCAGTATTAGAATTCAATATAATTTCAGGGAGTATCATTTAGTAAAAGAAGTACAAAGGTCAAAGTTTCCACAGAAGTAACGAATAGCACAAATACTAGGCAACTGAGAAAACCTGTAAAAAAAAAAACCAACAACCTGGCAGTTGTGGATCACAAGTGAGCATAAATCAAAGGCACATTAATACAAAACAAACAAACGAAAACAATAAACAGAAAACCCACCCAACAAGATCAGCTGCATAACAAGAGTTTATTACAATCTCAATAGTTATTTCTTCACTTTATTCACTTCCAACAAGGCCAGTGTAACACTTCATCCAGTTTTGAGTGTAGTTTTTTCAAACTGATTCACCTCCTCTGCAACTGGGACAAAGTTACACAAAACATGCTCAAGAAACGGCCTGTAAGAAACACTTAACCATGTTTACTTAAGCTAAAGAATCAACTGGGAGCTGTCTTGGGCAGCAACCACAAAATGGTAGAGTTCTCAATCCCTGGTGAAATCAGGAAAAGGGTCAGTAAAACTGCTACCTTGGACTTCTGTGGGGCAGATGTGGAACTGTTCAGGACACTGGTAGGAAGGGTTCCTAGGGAGTCAGAAGGCCATCAGTATCCTGGCTTTTATCAGAAATAGTGCAGCCAGCAGGAGCAGGGAGGTGATCGTCCCCCTGTACTCAGCTCTGGTAAGGCCGCACCTTGAAAGCTTTGCTCAATTTTGTGCCCTTCACTACAAAAAAGACATCAAGGCTTTGTAGCGTCCAGAGAAAGGCAACAAAGCTTGTGAAGGGTCTGGAACACAATACTTATAGGGAATAGCTGAGGGAACCGGGACTGTTAAGTCCGAAGAAGAGGGGACACCTTACTGCTCTCTACAACTGCCTGAAAGGAGGTTGTGGTGAGGTAGGGGTTGCCTCTTCTCTTGCATAAGGAGCGGAAGAACTAGAGGGAATGGCCTCCAGTTGCACTAGGGGAGATTCAGGTTGAATACTGAAAAGACTTTCTTCTGACAAAGAGTGGTTAAGTGCTGGAACAGGTTGGCCAGGGAGGTAGTGGAGTTACCACCCCCGGAAGTGGTTAAGGAAAGGGCAGATGTAGTAGTCATAGGTCTTCTCCAATTTTAATTATCCAATTGATCTATGAACTATTGATACAAAAAGAATGGGTTTCAAATATTAAATAAGAGCCTGCTGTAGAGAGAAAGAAAATAAGGTTGTTATTGACTTGCTCTACTTTCATCAAGCACAGAACGCCTCGAGTTGCCACCAGGTTGATGTACTCTATATTAACTGTTTCACAGTCCATGCCCCTTCCCCCCCCCGCCCTGATTGCTTGTTTTACGGGATCCAAAGATCTCTGCAATAAAATGAAATGTAGTAATGTCATCCTTGCTTTTCTTCTCTTTCTTTTGCTCATTACTTTGTATCAGTCACATACAGGATGACTATTCCAAGACTAAAAGGGAATGGTAATCTGTTAAAATTGAATAGATTAAGTATTAATCTACACTGATTTTTAAAGATTCCAGGGAAGCTGGAAACCTCCACTGCTGCAGCATTTTAAAAACAGACTAACAGATACCTACAAAGACTTTATTACATATAGTTGATATACTTCCTCAAAATTGGATTGATTAAAATAACTTTCATATCATGATGGAAAAATTGAAGTTTTTCTAAACATCTAGATATGCAAAGACCTTACTCTTAGACTTGCATCATTTTCCTCTGTCTAAAGACATTCCTGAAGGCAGGATTGTGCATAAAGTCTTTTTCAGATAAGACTTCAACAGTATTTTGTTTTATTCTGCTGTACAGGTTTCACAGTATGCTTCAGATGCCAACCATATGTAGGAATCCTGAGTGACTAACACTTATCCTATTTTAGACCTCACTTTCCTCAAGGATTGAAATAGTTTAGTTGAACTCAATCCAGGATTTTACTATTAGGACATGCAAGAAGTTTAAAATCCATGTACTTACATGCACAAGTCAAACCCATATCCTGTTCAGCTATGCTCATTGCATTAGTTCAGTTTAGATTCAGATGAACATGTATAATATTACTTCTTAAATTTACTTGCAGCTTCAGCACATGAAGAAAAGGAAGTTGTTTGCTGAAGCTGCTTTAAAAAAAAAAAAGGTCTAATTTTAGAAGAAACTACTTCATTATGGATTTACAGTTTGTAAGTTGGAACAGTAAAAAGGTATTTGTTTTAGGAACCAATCATCATTAACATTTATAGAACAAATGTAAAGAATTAGCAAATAAAACATCTATATCGTAAAGAATTACAAATAGAAACACGCAACCACATCTTTCAAAGACACGAGGACTTACCTGCAACACCATTCAATTCGGCCTTCCCCTTCACAAGTTTTTGCCCAGTGATTATCTGCAAGGTTCTTCATTGCCACAGCATATTCACAGAGAGTTTCCTCATCCTCACAGTGTTCACGCCAGATTTTATCAAAGTCTCCCACTGAGCAAAACAACAATAAAAAACACTGCACATTAGACACAACATGTCTCATTATCTTCATGGCAAAGTCCCCATCTTCCAATTAAAGAAGTTACATAATGCGGTAAGAGATTACTTTACCTGCATTTAACAAAATGAGGCCCCCTTTCTCTAATCAAACACAATACTTCATCAAGGCTTTGGTGAAGGGACTATCAGGTACTTGAGAAGCTAGCAATATTCTCAGAACACTGACTTTGTTCACCTCATTCCGTGAAATTAAAGTCACTGGGAAGTTCTGCTTCCAGGTTCTGTAGACGGGTATTAAACATGACAAACATTTTTAGAAACGAAAGAGTGGAAGGCCTCCTAGTTGCATTCATGTTTGCAGTAAGTACTCTGCATGATATTACATGGAAAAATGCTCAAATGAAAGTTTAATCAAGACTACAGATTTCCTTGGATACAATGGAAAAATAATTCAAGCCTTCACTGATATCTGCCTATGTAGTCAGTATCAATAAATTAACTTGTAAGCAACAGTACTGAAGAATCAAATCAATTACAGTGGGGGAAAAAAAAAAAAAAAATCAGACAAATTTGTCTGCCAATTTCCACTAACAGTTTTATTTTCATGTTCCTCATCTCACTAAAAACAAGTCTTGCAGGTTAAATTCTAACACTTTTAACTAATTAAACATGATGATTTTCCCACTTCCCTACTTCTGGGAAGTATCTACTTCTAGCTTGCTTTACATAATGTACTGCCAAACAAATACAAGGCAAATGCTAGTGGTGCAAGCTACAACTCCTGTTACAGTTTCTACTGCATGAAAAACTTTGGTATACTTTTACTAAAAGACTCTTCTGCCATAAGAAAAAAAGATACGTGCTCGCAGGTATGATCTTCACTAATTCCTTTTTTGTTTCTTAATCACAAATGTGTGCACACATCAGGTATAGATTTATATATATATATCTGCAGAATAAAAATTATGCATTGATCTTGCATGCTCACGTTGATACAGCTAAAAGCAAACGTACACTCTGAGATTTGACTCTGACAACAAATATTTAACAGCATGGTTTCAGAACCAGTCTTGTGGCCCCTTAACATGACAAAGAAATACTTAGAAAGTGCATCAATCATAGCTGACTATAACATCTGCTAAAGCCTGAAAGTATGGTATAACTTGTCTTTCTCATATCAGTAAGGTATTTCTAACTCATTCATGAGAATCCCTTTGATATGCTTCATCTTAATTAGCAGTAACAGATTTCTTTCCATGGCAACTTCTTCTTTTTGCATGCGTGCAAAACAGTAATAATGGCTGCTTAGCCCATCTGTCCTCCAATTACAGCAAGACTGCGTATGAGAGACAGAAGACTTAGAAGACTTTAACCAGCCATCTAAGTTACTGCCTCTGTAAGTTTGGTTTAGGGATGTCACAACTATTTGCTCTCCAAAAATAATCATCTGCAATCATCAAAATGAGTCATGTTTCAATGAGGTGTTTACACTGCCTTGCATGAGACAGCAATCAGGATGGAAGGCCAGGGAGTGTATATGATACTATTTTAGTTTTAATACAACAGGGAAGCTAAGCAAGAAATCACGTATTCTGCTTGCTGTGAGACAAACACATGAGAAAGCTGTTGGACTGGACAAATAAGTGCAGTATTATATTTGAGCAGTATCCTTCAGTACTTCCCAAGTGATCCAATGATCCAAGTTCAGGGAGACATGCTTTACACCAGAAGGCATGAGCATGGTCCCCAGCTGCCCACCAGCACAGGGCATGCCTGAGGAACGCACAATGGAGGCACAGCTCTACCAGTGTTTCTGATGGAACTTAGGGCTCACTTTGCCAGAGCTGTCTGGAAAGCCTTATGTGGAAGTAATCACACAGGACATATCAAATTCTACTGATGAAAGAGAACAAAAAATGGTATAGACAGTGTCCTACCAGCAAAGGAGGCAAAACAAGCACAAGCTTTGCTTCCATTTCCTCACAGCAGAAGTGCTGAATCTATGCAGACAGCATCAAGACAGAAAACACTAGCTAAGCTTAAAGTGTATTCTCAATAGCTATTTAATTGTGATGAAATTTAGATATAGTTTCACAGTTCTTTTACCACAAGCTCTGAATCTTACTGCATGAGCCCGACAGCTGTAAAACACTTGACAGACATGCACTTGCTGGAATTTTGATGAAGAACATGCAGAATAGATAGAAAGGAAAGAAGTAAACATTCAGAGAGAAAAAAATATCACCAATAAAAAAAAATCTCAGTTTAGCACTGTTCTTCTTTCAGTCATTTCACTTCATTTGTTCTATTTCTAGACAATAGTTCCATTTCTCAGTATCACTTTTTCTTAAAAATTCAGAAATAAAACGGATAGGTAAGAAAAGTGCAAAGATAATATACTTTTAGCCAATCCATCCTTTCTTACAGAGCAGAAGCAGTGCCTCCTGACACCAATTCCTTTTATCTCCTGAGCAAAGTTGAAGATGTTCACACTTCTGAGGGCTGAATGAAGGGCTAAATAGTCCATAAGTACAGAATCTAAAATGCAATACACAGCAGCAGATCTGGAGCTATTTGCACCCCAGGACAGGAACTCTGAGTTACAACAAAATTGCCTATGGCAGTAACAGTTTTTTGGCACTGAGCTGAAAAGAAAAAAGGAACAATGCAGACTGTTAGAGACATACAGAGCAAAAATTTTTTAAAAAAGAACACAAAATAATTCCATCACACATCCTATACAGATCCAATTCCACATGCGCTTCTGCTTTGTTACCTCTTACCCAAACAGATCTACAAGTACAGAAAACATAGGACAGATATAGCCCAGTTTCTGTTTGGAGAACACCTCATCAGACACAGGAAAAAGGTGGATGAAAGCATAAGAGGACAGATGGCCATGAGTGATGTGGGAAAGTTAAATATAAAACAATGCTTTCTTTTTCGAAGATGAGGAGGCATTCAGAAAAAGCATGAAGAGCAACTTCAATGCAAAAAAAAAAAATGCACAAAATGCATTATTAAGCTTAAAGTTCACATAGCTTGGAAGACTAAGGGAAGAAAATTCATGAAAAACTTCAAAGAGGCTACTTCTCATTCTGGAGTTCCTAGACCACAAAAATCACTGAAAGACAGAACGGTAAGCAAGTGTATGGTAATACCTGTGCAACACTTCTCACACAGTTATGTCCAAGGACCTGCTGCTGACCCTCTGTCAGTGCTGGGTATAATGTAATGACCACCTGTCTGCTTTTCTCAAACAACTGCAGATAAAAGGTTTTCTTAAGAGACTGACATAATTGTGCAGCAACCTTCAATAAAGCATTTGAGGTCCAACTTCCCTTATGCAAGAACCATGGCAGTGAGTTATTTTAACATGTTTTCCACATTCCTCTCCAATGGGAGGTTAGAGAAGGCACAGACAAGGGCATCATACAAACATACAGGAACATGAATTCCAGAATCATGCTCCAATACTGTCCACGCCAAAAACACTCATAATGACTCTTATCTGTTGACAGACTCTCAGGGAGTGACTACAACAGTTCTTGCAACTTCAACTGGTACCCAGAAAGCAGCAGAGCTGTGTATTCAATTTCACAAAGAATATGTTATAATCCACATACAAATACCACATTAACTCTAATGCAGTTCAGTATTTATTTGTGTAACCAAAAAGACAGTAAACGGTGCAGAAAGGCTCCACTGCAAAGCCAATGCTTACTAAAACACTAACATTGTCTGTACTTGTCACTAAGGCTGTAAATTAAATAAAATCTGTGATAGCTAATCTAAAGGATTAAAAAAAGAACTATCACATCTTTAATCACATCTTAAAGTCAGTATTTGGTTTTGTGCGTCCAACTTTTCATGTCAAAATCTCATGACCACACCGTCATATAAAGTCTAAGACTCCCTGACAGCCTTACTATGCACTTGAAAATTATCTTTTATGCAATTTTAAACCCATATTGGGTATTGACTCTTCAGAGACGCATCTCAGAACATCACAGAAGATCCAGTTACACTGAAATCCAGCTGGAAAAACGTCTTATTTATAAGAATTATAAGACACCCTAAAGTTCAAGGCCAGACTGGATGGGGCCCTGGGCAGCCTGGTCTAGTTTTAAATGGGGAGGTTGGTGGCCCTGCACGTGGCAGGGGGGTTGGAGACTCATGATCCTTGAGGTCCCTTCCAACCCTGGCCATTCTGTGAAGACTGGCACACCACAGAAGTCTCACACACCTATCAAGCCATTACAGTCATATTATTTTAAAACTATTTAAAACCTCGCTATCCTCTCTATCCGAAATTGCCCGGAAAATATGCTGCCTACTCTTCACCTTGAAGGTTAACTACTTTAAAACCAAAATGCCAAAGCCCACCTCTTCCTAGCACGTCTACCAGTCAGTGAAGAAATAACTGACTAACTCATAGGTTCTCCACAGCACATCATTTTCTAAAACAAAACCAAAAATCCACTAATATTTACTTAGAATACATGAATCCCTCAAAATAACTTCCACTAACATTAATAGTGCGTGCAGAATAGTCAATCACACCACCAAACTCAACCACAGAGCAATCACCTGTCACTGAAACCTGTCTCAAAGAACAAGTTAGTCACGTAGATGTTATTTTTAAATGACCCTAATTACAAGATAGTTTTAATTTTGGGGAACAGCAATAGACAGGTAACGTTAGCTGCAGGTTCGGGCAGCTGAAGACATTTTTTGTACTGAAAAATTATACAGATTCAGATGGAACACCCCTCATTCCACACTGAATTATAAGGACTAAAGGTCTCCAGCACAGCCAGGGAAGACCAAGTCTATTGTTCTTGATGGGCCAATCCAACACTAACTCCTCTCTTCAAATGGTCTGCTTCTTAAAACAAAAATCCTGCTTTCTTCCATTCTAGATTCATTGTTTGGTTTGGTTAAACTTTAAAAGATTATTCTTTATAGAATGTTAAATACAATTGTCATTTGGGGTATGTTACACAAATAGCAAAATTAATAAGTTGCTGTTTTTTGACTAAGACTTCTGACAGAATGCATCAAATCAAATGTATTTTAAACACTGTTTTTATGTAAAAAACAGAGCTCAGCTTTGCTAAAAACAGTGTTTTTCATTTGAGCATGGGATAAAAACCCGAACAACTGATCTGATTCATTTTCCTTCAACAAGTAATAAAACAGCTAACTCACATGGAGTTAAGCGTACTATCTGCACCCAGGAGACAACTCTGGTAATTATGCTTTTCCTTAATTCCCTTGCTGCCAGATAGTGCAATCACCTCTATCTCAAAACGTATTCAAGATATTTTGCCCATCAGCAAACTAGATATAATATCCCTAAATTTATCTGGAACTGTGCACTTTAGATTGAAGTAGATGCAATGTGGTATTAGATCCTAATCTCCCTTACCCCCCAGAAGAAATACTCTGTTAGGACTTGAGGAAGACTGCAATTACACAGCTATTATGTTCTTTTGGTAAGTTACAGTTTTCTGAATTTAAAAGTAGCTATAACAAAGAAGAAGTCAAAATAAGGGTTTGAACTTCTGGCTACCTACATGATAATATGAATTGGTAACAGCAAAAGATGAAAATGGGGTGGATTGCATCTATTTGACAGCTCAAAGCCTTCCTGAGCACACCTTTGGCTTCTATGAAACAACAACAACAAAAAAAACAAACTTTAACACACTGACTAACAATGAAAGAAACACAAGTGACATGTTCATATTTGTCCAACTGTGTAAATAAAGCTCTGTGAATTGCTCACAGTTGAAAAGGAACCTATGCCCATATTTACAAGCCCCCATGACAATGCTGGCTGACTTCAGCTGACAGGCTGCTAGCCATGGCTGTACCTAGCAAGCAAGATGTTCCAGCTTTCCTTTTTGCTGTTGTTGATGCCAATGCACTGTGGAATGAAAAAAAATCCATCTCATTTTTAGCTTCCTAAGACTGCCTCTCACTTATTTGCTGGAAACAGTAAACAAGCTTCTCCAACATGCCTATCAGTAGGCAGGGAAGGAAACCCTACACCATGAGCTGGGCTAAAGCCGAAATCAAATTCCTATGAATACTTTATGTGATAATATTTCTTTATTAACAGTAACTCATCACTTGAAATTCAGCTGCACTAATAGATATCTGATGCTGTGGCAGTGATTAATTACAGAAGGAATATTAGCTAACACTCTGCTATTTAAAACTCGCAGTGTATACAAGCCAAACCAGAAACCTACTAACATCTGTCTTATTAAAACAACACATGAAAGATGTTCGGTATTTCTGCTTCGCTGCTGACCAGTTTTAAACAACTGGATACAGAGTGCGAACTTCAACTCAGACAAAGTTCAAGCAAACAAAGCAATATTTCTGCCTTCTCTGACTAGTGCTTACTTTACATTTCCTAGGATTCACCTGAAATGTCTCACAATAAAATCTCATTTTACAATGCAAAAATATTGCAAGTGCATATATATTTTTCTATATATACACACCCACGTACACATATACATTAACATATACTGATATCTATATAGATACTAGATAAGGTCAGATATAGAAAACCACAATTGGTAAAAGCTGTACGAATCTAATATCTGCATTTCATACTAAATGGACTTCCAGGATATGTTCCATTTGCTACTTAGGGTCAGCTTTCATCACCCTGAAGAATGATTTGTGTCTCCAATCCACCATAAATCACTTCAAGGACTGATGGCTGTCACACCGATGTGGAGAGCCCAGTAGCAATGGCCAAAGCAATTACTGCCCACAGACGTTGACCGGCCTTCTCTCTTCCACAAACCTGTCTGAGGGACCAACTACATGCAGCACTTAACACAACCAAAGAGATAAACACATTCACATGAAACTGATTTTAGAAGACATAACATAGGGGCAAAAATCTGAAGCAGCTGATGCAGAAGCACAGATTTCACTGTGCTGAACATGCATCAGGAACATTGTTTTCCCTGCAAAAGCAATAAAAGGAGCTGAGAGGGAGGTCACATACAGCTGTTTGTTCAGTGGATTCAAGCCTGTGCCGTAGCCAGTGAGCATCCAAAACCTGTGGGCTAGCCAAATGATACCAGTGATCTTATTAAATGTCCCCATCATCCTGTAAAATATTATGAGATTTCTAATACAACTTTCACTCAAACCGTGGAGCACAAGCTGTGAAGACAATTGTATCTTCACACCTACATCATAAAATAGCATCATTTCTAATTTCTAATGAAATGGCATTTAGTTCGTTGTTTGAAAATGTAACAGTATCCCCAAATGTTTCTCTCTTCCACGAAATTAATGCAAGTGGGGAAAGATGAACAGAGATCACTCTTTATACATACGTTTCTCCAGTAAACCAGTTTTAAGCTTTCATCAAAAGAGGAGTAAAAGCTGTTAACATATCATGTAGAGCTCAGTGACAGTTTTCCTGTCCTGTGAAAAATGTGAAACAGGAAACATTTTGAAATAGTGACATCAGGAAGAATTTAAGCTTTCTCAAGGTTTTTTCAAGAAAAACATGAGAGGAAGAGATTATAAAGCAGCTGACTTCTGAACAACACTTTTCACATAAATGCATCCACTACTTACCTACTCCATGTCTTTACTATTGTACAACATGGCTCTAAAACTTATTCCAAGTCTTCCAACAGGAAACAGTATCACTTTTTTATGATTCAAATACAAAGTACAACATTAATACAACATTGGTGTGCACACAGCAAAATATTTTCTAAAACGCCTTCACAGATCCCTCAGAATTTTTCCACTTGTACTAGGTGTAGGGTTTCCAGAGAGAAGTAGGCCACTGCAAAACATCTCCTCAGACTATATATATAACTCCATAACTGAGGGTCATGCTGTACAGAAAATGTTTACTTGATAAATAGAGGTCTGCGTGATTACAAAAAGAATAGAAAGAAAATGCTGTCTCTGTATGAAGAAGGGATTTTTATACCACAGTAAAAATCAACCCTGCTTGGCTATTATAAGCAATTGGAAACAAGCAAGCTAATATTACATTGCACACGCTCAACAGATCATGCTTGGTTCCTGATAAACCACTCAATCTGCTCTACCAAGCCTGTCTGTGAGGCCTGACAGGCATCACCATGCTGCAACCAAAGCAGGGCTGCAGGTACCATAAAGGAGCACACTGGAAAACACTGCAAACTTTGGGTCACCTGTGGTACCAAGCAACAGAACCATGAGCAACTCTAATCCTGCAAACTGTCAGATTTTTCCAAATTTGGGTTTCAAAAAAAAAAAAAAAACAAAAAAACCAACAAAACCACAACCAAACAACTCGAAACCTAATTTCTGTACTTTCCAAGTGTTTACGTCAAGCACTCAGAAATCTGAAGTTTCCTGTAAGCAAAAAGCTAAGCACCTGAGAGCTGCTGTCTCAGCTTTTGGATTTCACTCTGGTGTGTGAAGTAATTAAGACTTAACTAATCCATCTGGATAGGAAACAGAAGCAGAACTCCAGACAAACACATGATTCTCTATGCTAATGAGATCGATTCCTAGGTGAACGCTTTCCACCTCAGCATGCTTGTTCTCACTTGAGAATGTTTTCTTTAGGCAGACAGTGCTTACAGGCTAACCTGAAGAACAATGTGTATTTTTAGGAACCACTAGACAGGTTTTGGCTGTGTCTATCACTGCCTTAAAGGAGTCTGACACAACTTTTTAATGATTAGCTAATTCAGTTGACGCATTTGCTTAGCACAGAAAAGAGTTTAAGTTGATCCATCTCACACACAATAAATGTTTGTCATAAATAAACTGGTATGGACCATGACATTACATTGTCACATTAAGATAGGGTTTCAACAGATTTCAGGAGTTTGTGGCTTTTCATTATGAAAAGACTGCCTAGCCCTTGAGATGACGTGATGCTGACTGAACTTTCCTCTACTGATTCCTTAGAGCTTGGAAAAAAAGTGATGATTTGCTAGTTAAAAAATACTGCTTTTGCACTTGGACAAGTACGTGACTTCTTTAGAAAAGTGTTAGCTTGCAGTTTTGAAGCATACTGCTGTAAATTTTGCATTTTCCAAAACAAGAAAGAGAGAACTATTGTGGGAAATAAAACCAGCAACTGTGCTGACCATGAACTGTGCAAGGCAGGTGATAAACAGTCACCTTCTGTGACTGCCCCATTACAACACAGGCCTTGCTAATAGCAGCAAGGCAAGTGAATTCTCAAATAAATAAGCTATTAAAATCAAGGCCGTATCATTTCTATCAACTTCTCTATGTCTCAAGGATGTACGTATCCTACTTCAACTCTTCCAGCACGGTAACTTATGATCATATTACAATATCAAGGGTTTCCCTAGGTCTATCCACCCTATGCAACGTCATCATATATCCTTCAGAAAGATATTCAACATGCTTTTATTTTCCCTCCAACAAATTAGTACAGATAAAGCACCAAAGTCCACGCAACAGCAATTCTAATACTGTTTGCTTACTTCGATGAAATGGAAATTAGTTGCATAGAACTCCAGTAAATGTGAGAAGCAGTATTAATTAAAACAACAAAAAGCCAATACAGGACTGGAATAACACAAACAGCTGGGTTATTGCTCTCTATGGAGGTGGATGACTGTGGAAGCAAGAGGCTTTACCTGCATAATGAAATGTAAGTATATAACCAAGGATGGGTTTTGTTTACTTGTTTTTGGTGCGTTTTCTTTGTTTTTGACCTTGGCTTTTTTGCACACTCACTTCTAATTCAAATTTTAGCAAGAGATTACAGATTATTTAGTCTTTTTTTTTTTTTTTTTTTTTACTTCTTTAGCAAACTGGCAGCTTTGATTTTGTCAGAGTAATGTACTTGCCAAGCTCTGTGTTACAATACAAGAAAGAGGAGAAGACGCTTCAGAGGTCAAGAGCATCCCAGAATCATGATTTGAGAATGATACTGAAGGAATTTCAGAAGGAAATTCTCGAGTCTACTTTCAGAAGCAGAGAGGAATGTGAGGAGAAAGACTCAGAACTTCCTTCCACAAATGAAATTCTCAAATTGAACCTAATAGATGAAGTGCTACTCCCACAAATCACAGACAACTTGTGTATTACTGAATGAGTACTAAATCCATGGATGCTTCCCTGCTGTGTAGATGTGATATGATTAACTGTTTGTTTTCTACACCCTGTCCATGAAAATACTAACACAGCTGCTAAATTAAGTGACTAGAAAATTACTGTAAAATTTTCAGTAACTTAAAATTCACAGGACCTACAAAGTAAATCAAGGTATTATTTTTTCTTTTAACCAATGACACTGAACTAAAGATAAAGCAACTTTGCATAATAACCTGCCCTTTGCTAAAAAGTATGCTTACACTGACTTCCTTATAATTTAGGCTTCCATCTAAAGCAATTCAGCTGATACAGAGATTGCTCACATTTCTTGAAGTTAATAGCGCCAATGTTTGTCCTTTTTAATCTGCATACACTCCAAACTAACAGAAATGTGACCTGCTGATAGCCAGATTCCTTTGCCAGGATCTGACTGTTTAAACACACTGTGTTCCTTCAACCAAATACCAGGCAAACACGGGAGATCCTTCCTTTGGTTTTGGCTCGCACTAAGGCCAAAACAAACAATGACTCTTGATCAGTGCCTCCATAGGTAGTTATCTGCCCAAATGCTACAGATAGGCTGCTTGTGTGGGGATTCCAAATCCAGAAAGCAGTCCAACCTTGTTTCTTTAACAGATGTGCCATGGGAAGACACGTAGGAGCTGCAAGAACTTGTGTCTAGAACAGCAACAGTTCCGATTTTACTTGTGTCCTTCTGGAGTAACAGAGCCAGCTGTTTGCCAGGCCACCGAAGAGCTGTAGACTCACTCATAGAATGAATGGATGATTTTTTTGGCTAATCTGTGTTGAACAGATCATCGCCATCAACCTGAGCAGCCCTGCCTGCAGCAGGGGGGTTGGAGCTTGATGATCCCTTTCAACCCAAGCCATTCTATGATTCTATGAAAAAGCTACAAACTCCAGCAGGGAAAAAATAACAACTCCAGCACTCACGTTCAACCATTTCTGTCGCGTTTTAAGCACTTCAGTACCACCCAGAAGAACCTGGCACATGGGCTTAAAAACGATGGCCAGCTAAAACACAAAGCAATCTATTTCACTAAGCTTGTCCCAACTCTGTCGCTCAACGCCCCGGCTGAAGAAAGGAGCAGAGTAACAAAGCCTTCCCAGCTCACCGTCCATCTCTCCGCTCTCCTCATTCCCGCAGACCTCCGCAGTTCGGAGATGGATCCCCGCGGCGAAGCGTCTCCCCGGAGCCACGGGCACCGAAGGCGCCGCTCACCTCCCCGCGGTCCATCACCGGCGCAGCCCATCGGGAACCAGGCGCGCTGCCCCCGCCCGCCCGCCCCCCCGCTCACCCCTGCGGTAGGCTCGCCCCTCGGGGAGAGCTCCGCCGCCAGCAGCCCCGGAGACCCCGCCGCCCCCCGCCCGCAGCCGCAGCAGGAAGCGGCCGCGGAGCCGCTCCGAGCCGCCCCCCCCACGCCGTCACGCCCCCTTCGGCGGCGGCCTCGGCCCGGCCGTCCCGCGGCCCCCGCCGCTCCGCCGCCCGCGGAAATGAACGGGGCGGCCCGGCCCGGGCGGCGCGGAGGGGGCGGCCCCGTCCCCGCGGTTACCTTCGCGGTACTTCTTGCGCAGCCGTCGGTGGACGCTCTTCACCACCCCCGAGAGCTTCTCTTGCTCCAGCTTCCGCTCCTGCTCCGGGGGCGGTGGGGGGGGTGGGGGAGGTGGCGGCGGAGAAGCGGCAGCCCCGCCGGGTCGAGGCCGGGACCGGGGAGCGGCCTCCATGGCGGTACCGCTGCTCCGCCGCGCGCAGCCCGGCCGAGGGAGGTGTGAGCCGGACGCTACGGGACAACGCGCGTGCGCCGCCCTGCGCCGTGCGGCATGCTGGGAAATGGAGTCCGCGGCGGCGGGGCTCCTCGCGGGGCCTCCGAGCACAGCTATGAACGGGATGGGTCCAACACCGCCGAGCTCATAGCAGGGACGTCTGTCGTGCAGCTGCTGGCCCGTTCGGCTTCTCTAGCAGCAGCTAATTGCGCCCTCTGAGGACGTTCATAAACGCTAAGAAGTTAATTGTGGTTACAATTAAATCAGTGACAAATCACACGGACTTGGGCAGGGTCAAGGTTTCATCCCGATGAGAATTCGGTGAGATGCACCACCTCGCCCTGTGGGCTGTGGGACAGCTCTGTCAGCTCTGTCTGTCCTGCCAAAACGATCGTTTTGTGTCCAGTCAGGGGACGGCATCATTCTGCTCTTCCGATAAACTTCTAATTGGAGATGCAATTATCGAAATGAAATAACTGTTCAGACAAAAGCTTTTCTTTGTTATCGACTGCAAAGTCATCCCTTTCTAACCTTACTCTGAGCTGTGCAGGCAAAACCTGCACTCCCTGCATGGGGGCTGTGTGCTGTGAGTGAAGGCCTGGCTTTTCCACCTTGGTTCTTCCATCACAAGCTTTATGTGCCACTGCGTATCTTGCTGTCAAAGTATTGCAGGCTTCTCCCTTCCCCACTCAAAACACAGGAACATCATGAGGGAATTTAAGCTTGTCACTGATGATGGCAGTAAGAAGGGATAGAGCAGTGTGGCGTTGTAGTTATTTTTAGTTAGGTTTTTTTCTTAAAATTTTCAAACTGCTATTAAACAAAATAGGACAAATTAGTTAAAAAACAACTAGTGTACCTAGTGTATACTAATCTCACTTTCACTTGGAAGACATCTGGAAATCAGTGTCTTGTACAGGTGATTCCATTTCATATTCACAAGAAGCTAAATTGGCATTAGAAAGGAGGCTGTGCTGCGGCTCTATCTTGCCTTGCTGTAGTGCTTCCAGATTTATATGCAGGCCACATAAAAACATTAAGTCAGTGTAAGAAGAGGAGATTGAACTGATAGCTACCAGGGACTTTTTGTTCTAAGGGCAGCCTACAGGTGGTTAATGCTCCATCCACTTTAAGTTGTGTAGGATTTGGGGAAGCACAGAATTAAGAAGAAAAGCATGAGTCAGTCCTTTGTGTGTGGTGTATTATCAGGAGGCCACTGGGAGTACTGGTGGGACAGAAAAGAGATGGAGGCGTTTGGAGAATACCTAACTTACTGCTGTGGGATCAACCCTACTGCCCACAGCCCAGAACAACTGAACTCAGAATTGTAGGGTACATGATCAAAGCACAAGTGGATCTGTGATCTGGAAAACTGTACAACTGCCTGTAGAAGTTTGTTCCCTTGCTCTGTCACTCTCAGAGTAAACAAGCTACTTCTCATGTTCAAATGAACTTCCTGTGTACCAGTTTGTGCCCATTACCTGCTGTTGGGAACCACTGAAAAGAGCCTAGTTCCATCCTCTTGACTCTCACACTTTAGATATTTGTAAACGTTGATAAGATTCCCCCCTCAGTCTTCTCTTCTGCAGCCTCCCAGCCTTTCCTCATAAGGGAGGTGCTCCAGGTCCCTCAACATCTTTGTTGCCCTCCTCTGGACTCTTTTTAGATCCCTGCCTTTTTTGAAGGGAGAAGCCCAGAACTTGGTGCAGTACTCCAGATGTAGTCTCAGCAGAGCAGAATTTACATTCTTCATTTCTAAAGAAGTAAATTATAATTTTACTTTCAGTAAGCAAGTAACAGAACATTACTGGATTACTCAGGAGTACACAAGGAAGAGGCTTTGTACTTTCAGAATACACAGATGGAGACATGCTGTAAATTCCCTATAGAATATGTGGTGAGAATTAGCTTCCAGCAACGGAATCCAAATGCAAAGTTATCAAAGGAGGAGCATGTAGATTCCAGAAGGTGATGGCAAGCTGGTGATTAAAGCAGGACTGGTTCTGGCAGAGCTGGAACTGATGATCCAGTGATCTGGCGAGGCAGGGAAAAACAATTGTGCTGAATACATTTCTTGTACACAGTACAGGGAGAGTCAAGGAACAAACAGGGATGAATACCAGTCTTGTAATTGTCCCTGAGGCAGGACAGCAGAACTACTGATAAGCATTTGCACTTCCTCCAAAAGAATAAGAGAAATTCTTATGTCCAGATGTAGACAATGGAGTTTCACTACCTGGGAAATAATCTTTTGAGCAGTTGTGCCAGCTACCTTGAATATAGAAGATGCCTAAAAGATCCTCTGTATATTACTTGCTTTTTAGGGAAAAAAAGCAGATTTAGGGCAAACTAGGATTGGCTTGGGTTTTTGTTGTCGTTGTTGTTTGGTTGTGGTTTTTTTTTTTTAACATTTCTGAAATATTTTAGCACCCATCACTTTTCATGGATGGCTTTAGAAAGAAAAGCCTAGATTCACAGACTGGGAAGAGAAATTACCCCTTCTCTATCCAGTGCTCAGGTGGCTGAGGTGTTGACTGAGGGTGTGGGAAAACCAGTTGACATGCCTGCTCTGTCTACAGGAATCTGAACCCACATTTTCAGTACCCAGTGATACAAAGGGGAAGCGCTTTTCTTTCCTTCCCTAGGGAAGGGTGTCAACAGTCTATATTTTCAGTCTTTCTCCTTGGAAAAAACATGGAAAAAAAGTAACATAAAAACTTTCTGAAATGAGTAGATCAGCAGTGCTCTGTTTCCATTTCTGTTTCAGTGGCAGTTTGACAATCAGGTCTTTTCAGCCTGTTCATCCCTTCTATCATATTGTTTCTGATAGTTGGAAAAGGAAACAAAAAATGACACAGCATCAAAGAGAATAAACTTCTGTAGATAACACTCTTTATCTACTGTGATGGCATCACCATAAGAGTCTCTAATGCAATGCAATCTGCGAGAATATTACCAAAAGCATGTAATGATTTTAATGGAATACTGAAATACTGAGGTAATTTACAAGGAATAAAAGGTTCCTCTGTTAGATGTGGAACTATTTTTGCTATGTATACGTGAAGGGAAGACAAACAGGAATCAACAGCATATTTGCCTTGCATTTAAGATTTTCCTTATTAATTGTGGTGTCCTGTAAGCCATGAAATGCAGGTAATTTGATTTTAAAAGTGGGAGTCACATGTCTAAATTTGCACTGAGGCAATTATTAAGAGGTAGTCCATTATTACATTTCTCTAGACTACACACTTTAGTAATTTAGTAATTAGAAATACATAGTAATTAAAACTGCTACCTCATAACAATAATTTTTGAGTTATAGAACTGAGATTTCATTCCTGGAGGTTGACACCTCTGAAAGTACATTTACATCAGCAGTTCCATTACTTAGGCCCCCGTGCTTTTTTTTAATGGGAAAAATAGGCCTGATAATGACTACAGTTTGCATCTGACATTCCAGTATTTACTGAAATAAAAAGTTTGCTTGTGGAAAACAAAAGATTCTTCTATTGAAGGATCGATTAATGTTGTTCCTCATGTAGCTGGAGACAGCCTACTTAGTGACAAAGGCTGAAAAATCCATCGCATCTGCAGTCTCACTATGGAGTCTAACAGTGTATTCTCAAGTTCACCAGAATTAGACACTGACAGGAGATTTTATTTTCTGAAATCATGTCTTTTGCTTGCTAGCTTGTGTTGCAGTAAAGCAGGAATAATTTTATCAGTAGCTAGCATTTCTGATAAGCAGTGCATTAGCTGCCTCTGTTCTGGTCAGCAGATACCAGCTTTGTCTGTCCATGGGAGGTTGCTGTTTCTTTTGACATAGGAAAGAAGAAGCTGAGAATGCTTTAATCACTTCAGTCTGTCATTTGTTTAATAATAATTAGGTGAATTAAACTATTGAAATGCTTACCAAAAATGTAACGAAGTTCCTAATAACTCAGTTATTTTCAGTTTTTTTCTGCAGTGCAGAAAGGAAAATCATCCTTTAATATTGAGAATAGATTATGCATTTTTTTTAATAAAAGCTGTACTTCACAGTATAAATTCTTTGTAGCATGCGGAATGCAAGCATATGTAATTCTCTGCTAAGAAAGATCACTAAATATAAATGTAACTTATTGAAAAGTAATCCTGTATTCCTTCAAAAGCCTATTTTTTCATTGATTTCAGTCTGATCAGATTCTCCTGTTATTTAGAATGAATAAATTATTAAGTGAAGAGAGTCAGTATGATGACTGCTTTAACAAAGACTACCAGATACTCTTTCCAGGCTGAGTTTCCTAGTAGCTGATTTCTTGTTGCCATAAAAGATTAACTCATAAAATCACTTTGATTTAGCAAGAGATGTCAAAACATCCAGCAGGTCTAACTGGTTTTCTTTTGATGTCAGTCAAAATACTATGTGGTTTTAGCACTGATTCATGTTTCTGTCAGCTGCTATGCACAAGATTGCTGAGTAATCAATTCAAACACAGTAACTTGAAGAAAATTCAGTGCTAGTAGAAAAACTTTAATGTTTGATTATTTCTATATCTAGAGAACCTGGTAGCATTAAGGATGTTCTCAAACCTGGAATTCAAATTCAGATCTTCCCAAATGGGTCAGATACATACAATTCCAGTTCAGCTCAATAGCACTGTAGCTGTACATGAGGTCATTCTGAACTTAGGAAATACTCTGTATACTCTGCAGTATCTGTAATCTTGTACTGTAGGTATGATAGCCTGACTCATAAACTAAGTTGACCTCATGTCTGATGGGAGTTGCAGGTACAAAAAAGCACCCAAGAAAGACTAAGCTGTGTGTGAACTGAGGAAAAGAATCTATGAAGAAAAATCTGTTTCTGTGATGCTGTGAATAGATCAGGTTATGCTGCGTCATTTCACTTTTCTCTTTCTTTGTCCTTCTAAGTACTGAGGGGGTGTGTGAGAAGATATTTTGGGTATCATTAGATATGACCTATAAAGGAAATGCATCCCTAGTACATGTAAACTATTCTTGCCTATCCCAAAGATGGCCCAACTCCTTTTCATCTCTTCTGTTTCTTGAACACTGTCATGTGGTTTATGTGGGACTTGACTGAAGTTCAAGTCGTGTTTTTGGAGAACAACAGTGAACCCTATTCATAGAACATCAAACAGAACTCTGTCTTCAGGATGATATATTGCAGGCAGTATGACATGTTTCAGGAGGAGCAAGGAACGTTCAAGCTCTTACCCTGAATACACTAGCCTGTACATTGTTCATGTTTTAGGGTAGGGTAAGTTTGGCTTCAGGGATTTTACTGTCTAAAATGTTTTCAATAAAAATCAAAAGGGTAAATGCTCTTCATTGGTTTCAAGGGTCAAGACTTGGGAACTTGGAGAACAGTGGCAGGCATGTGAAACTTCAGATATTAATGCTGCTTCAGAATTTTTGGCAGTAAGCACACAGAACCTCACACTAGTTTTCCCACATGAGCACCATAAACAAAGATTATGTAGTGAGACGAATGATTTCTCTTTACTCCAGAACATCTAATAGAACAACTGTGATGCAAATACCATGAAGTGATTTTGTTCCGTATTTGTGGCTTTTTTTATTTTGATCTCCTATTGTTATGGATTAAGAATGGTCTGTTAGCAGCTGCCCTGAGGTTTGAACATGACAACAATCGGAATAAAAGAAAGCATTTCAGGAAAGTTTATTTAAAGATAGGTAGGGCTGCGACAAAATTAAATAACTGTTGAGCATACACTGGTAAACTGTTGAGCATATGCTGATAAATGGACTGATTACAGTCAAAAAGTAGGAAATAGAACAGAAAGGTACTGTATCAGTTAATGGCAACATCATTTCATATTTCCATGCAGATTTTATTTAAGATGAATTTCTTTCAAATTTCTTCTAATAGAAATTTCTACAACTCTCTTAAGAGAGTACTGACATTAGCCACCTTGTTAACACCTAGAAAAACTTTAAACTAATAAGCTTCCATTGTTGAGTACTATAATTATGTTTGGAATCTCTAGTCTTTTTAAAATAAAGAATTCTCACTCATTGAAAACTCTTTAAAATGTATGTGAACTACATATTAATTGTTACATTAAAAGCAGGTTAATAATACAATTATTAAATAGCAAGGAAGTATCCACGTATCTCCAAAAGTGCCTTCTTTCAGTTCTGCTTGGATTTGTCACGTAGTTGGGACCACAGCAGCACTTCTTCCTCAGTCTTACATCAGACCAGGGGTTGCAATGCTGAATTTTGCTCTGTAAACTGTGGGAAGTCTGGATGTTTTTCTGCAGGTGCCCAGACGAGATGCCTCACGGACTGTTCACAACAGTTGGCTGCCTTACTTTTCCCAGTACTCAACAACTTGCTTTCCCTCCCTCAGAATGATCCCAGTCTCACTTATGCTGCCCACTCCCATCTTACTGATATGTGGGGTTTCCACAACTCCCATCGATTTGTTACTGGGCTCAACTTTAACCTCACTATCCATAGTGGAGGGCAGCACTTGTGTCGAAGCTGAGCTTTGCACTCATACAGAGAAACACGGTGGTGAATCATCTGCTGTACACCCATGTGCCCAAAATGGAAGATGACAGCCATTTTGATGAAAGAGAAAACACGTGAGGCAGCCTGAGGAAAGGCTGCCATCTACCTCATGGTGAGACTCAAACAGCTGCAGCCGGAGGAGCTGACAGTGCTAAAAACGAGAAAGGCTCACTTGTCCAGGGAGGATGGAGTAATGTGGGAATGCTGGGTGCAAGAAAAACTTCTTGTAGAGCATGGAGGAGGCTGTGTGCACACTGAAAGTTATGGTAGTCACCGCATGGTATAAATCTTTGTAGTGTGAGGCAGAGAGAAATGCTGTGGTTTCTCCAAGGGCAGCTTCAAAATGTTTCAACAGTATGACCATAGTGTTGCTGGCATTGTTGCGGGATTGGGAAGTGCTTCCAAGTCACACAGCAGCTTACATCTCATCTGGCTTTAATAGGATCCCAGTTCTGTGATATAAACAGTGCAATAATTACAACCACAAAACATTTTCTCCCCATACAGCTGTCATGTTTTTATCATTCATTAAAAAAAGAAAGGGAGAAAGGAGAGCTAACTGACAAGAATTAATTTCTACTAAGTCTTATTGTCAAACAGAATCTCCTGCAGAATATGTGGCTCTGCTTTCCGACAGCTAAATTGTGCTGGAGATCAGGTGTTAAAGTGCTCTTATTTGCTGTTCTGATTTGTTCCTTCAAACGCTTTGCACGTAGATCTTTGTCACACAGTTTTTCAAACTGATGCAGATATTCCTCACAAGGTTAATGCCTTCATTAGGGAAAAATGATACTAAGTGTGCTTTTGTAACAACAATATCTATTTGGGAGCTAACGTTTCCCTACTGGTCACCAAGGAGAAGATGTATTTTGGAAGCCATATGGGGCAAGCATAATGGGGGAGATGGCTTGCCAGTGTTCTGTGATTTAAGAAGGGCTTAAGAACAAGCAACAGAACTTCTGGTTGCTGGAATGTACAAGGTGGTTTTGCTGAATGAGAGCTGGATTAAATGGCTGCCAGCTCCTGGATTGTATGATCAGTAGGTACATAATTTCATATTATAAAGTTTACTATTTTCCTCCTCTGGAGCTTGATGGGATCAGCAAAATGCAGCACAAGCCTTATGACAAGGCCTAGCAGCTACTTGAAGCAGTCCTGTCTTTTGTTTTTTGAAAGCTAAAATGGTCTCCTGGAGGCTTTTCGACATAAATAGAAACAGCCTTTTCTTAGAAGACAGAAATCATTCTGAAACATCAAAAAAGTAATTGTGGCCAATTTTCTTACATAACTCATGACCTTTCAAGCTCTATTTGTACTCATAAAGGTGATTTTTATCCATCATTACTTAAAGGTCCCGGAACAAGAAGTGAAATCAAGGCCAAAAATGCATTTTTTAAATTATTCTGAAGCTTACTTTTCCTGAACTTTTTTTTTCTTTTTTTTCTTTTTTTTCTTCATGAGCAATACTAAAACTTATAAGAAAAGTTTAGGAACAGATTCTCCGTGTAAAAGCATTTCAGGTTATATTTCCCTCTGGTAAAAGGCTGCCTTAATTCTCTTATCCTGCACTTAGGGCTGAAGTCTAAAGATCCATAGTTAAACAGACAGATCTAGATGGCCTTACAAATGCTGGAAGGTTGTCTATGCATGTGTTTGTTTTTACATGATTCACTCTTACAAAAGAAGTTGCTTGTAAGCCTGATTGAATACGACAAACAGAATTCTGCTTGTCTGTGAAGGCTCATTTATGAGAGAAGTGGCTCAAACAAAATAATGTGGAATAAATGCTTTGATTTCATTGGTGCTGTGGACACCAGTTATATTTCAGCAGTGAATTCCTGGGGCACTCAGAGTTTTGGCTCCAGCATGAGACATCCTATGGATCGTTCTTGACAGATTTTTTTCCAGCTACACAGAAATCTGATCTGCTCTATGGCCTTGACATTGCTTAAAATGCTGAGGAATACCTGGCATCCTCATGTGTTCTTGTTTGTGCATTATGCATGGTGGTTTTCCTTAACATTAGTCTGTAATTTATGGCAGCCCAGCCTCAACTGAAACAAACTTACAATGGGGACAGAAATCTCTGAACAAGGGGCATGCGTCCAGCTGTGAACAGAAACGTCAGTTTAACATGTCAGAGCCCTAAGAGAGGAATAAACATTCAGAAGGGGAGAGAAGATTAATGGCTATTGTACTCTGAATTCACACCTGGCTTGTTTTGCAATAGCTTCTTCATGTAGATAAACATAAATGGGATCCTGGCCAATTTTCTTTTGCTGGAGGAACATTTTGCTCTCAGGGATAGAATGGTTAAGAGTGCTACATAAATGTTTCTATGACGTGAATCACCCTTACCTCTTAATCTTTTGTGCTTGATGTTCTTTAAGTTACATCATTTTTGAAGGACAGGAACTGGATTTCTTCCTGAAGAAGTTTAACTGGAAATTGCACACCAGTGATTGTTCTAACACACCCTACAGGTAACTGGAACATGTAATCTGTGGGCTGTTGAGCAAGAATACAGAAGTTGATCCTGTTATTATTTTGGATTATGCTCCAGCAAATTTTCCTATTTTATGCTGAATTATAGAAATACTAACAAAAAGGTGAGTTTTTAAAGTTCTGCATTACTCAGACTTCTACAGAAGTGTTAGGGTGACTTCTGTTTGTTTGTTTTGTTTTGTTTTGTATTCTTTTGCAATCTGAGAAACTTAATGAGGTTTTTAAACTGTAAAGAGAGGGAGTTTCCAAAATGCCTGTGCTACCAGTACAGTGTAAAAGACTTTTGAAAGAGTAACTGAATCCTCGGAGTTATTTTTAAAGGGAATTTTGTTTCAAGTACATTATACTCAACATTCTCTCCAGGGCATGTGCTCAGTGACTACAATACTTGCTTTTTTGATATTTCAGCTTACCAGGTCATCTGTAAATGTTTTGGAGATTCATCTTCCCGTAGAACCTGGCACTAAAATGAAGGCGACAGGCAAATGGTCATAGTCTGAAGTATTCTCTAGTTATTGAGGATTACTGAATTCACATATGCTTGCTGGATCACAGAAATGACTGACATAAACAGCAATCGCTTCTGACAGCAATTGCTTATCAGGTCTAAATTTGAATCTCTCCAACTTTATGGCAAGGCCTGTGTCAATATGCTTAGTAAGTGATCTGTGATCAATATTACTCTGCATGTGCTCTTTTCACAATAGTTCTACAATCACTCGGTTGGCTCCAAACCAATGTAATCTGTCTATCCTGTAATACAAAAACAGTGATGGCCACTAGATCATGTGTTGGCAGCCACCATGTAAACATGCAAATCTTACCTGATAGATAGGTAAAATAGGTGTGTAGTCTTGGAACCAGGTGCAGGTCTCACTGCAGGAATATTAGTCATTTTTCTCAGAGGAAGTATTTTCTCACTTCAGTCTTTCACTGTTTCTTGTGTGATTTTATTATTTCACATAAAATTCTTTTTAAACATACCTGCTGAGTCCTTAAATAAGAAGACCAGAACACACTGAAAGCAGAAGAGATTTGTAAATTGAATAAAGCTGAAAATAAAGAACCAAACTTTCAATGTAATACATAAATTAATTGGCACAGCACACTACTTTTTGTCATTAATGGAAATTTTTCAAAGTAGTCAGAACTGCTATAGGAAGAATTGCCAAACATCAAAATTTGTATCACAGGTGCTGTTTAGAGGTATTCAGTGGTTTCTGACTCACTGAAAAACAACTCCCACTGTACTACTGTGGCCCCTACCCGGATCCACCACTCCGTAAGCTTTCATAGCAAACAGTTTGCCACTTTCTGTCTAGCACATAGGTTATCAACATGGAATGGTGTACCATTTAGTAAATTAATGAAATGTGGACACTAATGCAAAGAAGCATAAGACAAAGACCTATAGAGTGAATGTCACACATAGTCTAGAAAAGGTCTATGAATAAATTGAGACTTATGGCTGGAGCTGGATTAGGGCAGACTGGGCTCTAGGTAGGCTATAGCCCTAGATCAAGTGCAATTTCACTCTTCAGAATGGTCCTTTGAGGCAATTTATGGGAAAAATATAAATTCCTTAATTTTACCTGGTTAAGATTTGAAGCATTTCTTAACAAAGAACAGGGCTATATTTTTTATTATATTTTCTCAAAGGACATAAGAACTGGCCAGCAACAACTGTGTGTTAAGCTAGTCCTGATCTGAGTATCACTTTTCAGAAAGGAGATTTTTAAAGGGTGTTCAAGGGGGAATTGTGTCCAATTACATTGTTTTCCTTAACTCCAGGGAACTGAGATATCTGTTTCCTGTCAAGTCACACACATTGTGTAGTCACCAGTGCACAGTGTACGTGCTAAGGAAAAGACATTTTGCATCATACATCAGTTAGACAACATAGCAAGGGCAAGCAGATCAATGGTTCTGTCTTCAAATGAAAACAAATGTGCTTACTTACCAACATTTGCATCTTTGCTTAGGATAAGCACAAGCTCCTTTCATATCTGTCAAATTCACAAGTCTGGTTGATGTTGCCTGTTTTTTTCCTAAACAATTACTTTTGCATTCACTTGTTTGCCCTTACCTGACCTTGGGTAGTAACCAGATGTCAGAAAGGAGTCAACTGTTGAGGCCGTGAGCTCTCTTTAGAACATCTTACTGTAGGAAATTTGCTCAGAGAACTCGTTCTTTACCCTGATGTCACAGATTTGAATCTGTCCAAATTGGAATTAAAAACAATTAATTTCTCATGAACGCTCTTCAATAGCTTCTTTTCTGGCAGGGACAGTTCCTGATGGCAAGTGTCTGTGTAGCAGCTAAGTCACTAATGGGATCTATGGGTTGGTTTAGGAAAGAAACAAGCCACCACAGACTAATCTATCACAATCACTGGAAATTCTGTGATACACTTACACTTCAGGACATTCCAGAAGTTGTCCTACTTCATGTGCAACAGTCAAAGTTTGCAGCACTTAAAATAAAACTGAACTAGGCTTGAAGCAGAAGGCATAATACAGGGAGAGACTTTGCAGGAAGGATGGTGTTAGCTTGGAATAGAAGTACCTCTTGAACTATCAAGGAGCTGTATTCTCTAAAATAGAGGAGGAAAATCTCAGGAAAAGCACTGCCACATTCTGAGCCACGTTCCAGAACATGGTCAAGAAGCATCCAGAGTATGAACCTGGAAGCTTCCACCAGCCCTGCATTTAATATTAAGTCATGTGGTTCGTTTTTTGGTGGATTCCACAGAAAACACTGTCAGCCATAAAGCCTGTGCAATGTGGAGATGATTCTTTTTAGCCGTGAGCTGTGCAAAGCAGCCATAAAATACTTTCCTTCTGCCTGGTGTACAGGTAAACAGTAACACACTGTATTCAATAAAAACAGGAAAAACAGGTATGTTGCTCACAAGCTTGAGCAATCTTGGGAATGCTTCTTAAATCATACTTTCTGTGAAACAGAATTTGTTTTAAAAACAATCACTAGCATGATTAGTGATTATGATGATATGACCTATAATACATTCCCTTCCCTCAAAATCCAAGTATTGGGCTGTTAGTGTACCCCAGGGCAGAAAACCAGCTGGAGCCACAGCTGCACTGGCAGCAGATGTCACAGCCATAATGCTCATTGCCTTTAGGTGTAAGACCTATGAAAACAAAATCTGTTTACATGGGAAAACAAGACAGTAGTACAGTGCTATTCAAGCTACAGGGACTTGCTTTCAGTGTCCATAGCTGAGGGCCATATGAAATGAAATTCAGCTTTCTGGCTCTAATAAATGTAATAGTAAATTCAGCTGATGTGCAGAACCATTGGTTCTGCAAAACACAAGTGAAAGATTAGAAAAAATAAATTCATTTCAAGATTTTGTCTGCCTATTAGTCTGGAGGAGCATAAACAACATTCTTTGGGTACAGTATTGTGAAAATGCTAAGAGAAAAATGCTGTCAGCACCTCAGTGCTTGCGTGCAACTGTGATATATAGTCACTGGACAAAAATAAGTTTGTTGCAAAACCATCCTTGGAGCTGCCTTTGTTTCATTATTAACTCTGGCTTGCCAATTGGAAGTCACAAGGAAAACTATGATTTTTGGTGTGTAACATACCTGGCAGAGGAGTGTAAGAGTATGTATCATAAATTTTCCTGCTGGAGATGGGTGGGAGTAAAGGGTAATGGCATGCAATGGCATGCTGAGTTCTGGGAAGAAAGATCTGAGGTGGCTCACTGCAATTCATAGCAGCTGTGGGGTGTGAGTGCTGGCATTCCTTCAAGCCGCTCTCCTGGCTCCAGGATTTTAGCTGTATTGCAAATGTGACGTTTCAGTGATCGCTGTCCTCAGCTGTCCTTAGTGTTTTCTTATTGACAAAGCTGGTAGGAAGAAGTCAAGCTCCGTGTTTCTGTCTGCAGCCGTATGGCCCAGGTCAGGGCTCAAAAGGCAAATCTGCCCGGCACTGACAGGAGCAGCATGAGGAGAGTTCATTGCTTGCTGTGAGTCACCCGCCTGAGCTGCCAGAGAGAAAGAGATCTTTTGTGTTTTCTGCCTGCTCCTGGCTCTCGTTACTGTTGGGAGACAGGAAAAACAAAGCATCCTTTGACTATTTTTATTTTTAGATGTGTTTTTGCCTCTCCTGTTATTTAGTACTTGACATCTAAAAAGCACTGAGATGTAACTGACTTTCCTGCTAATTTCACATGAAGCATTGTGTGGTCATCATCTGCCCCATCTCCTGCTTCAAGCAGAACCCTTGCTGATGCTTAGTCAGAGCAGCCCTGGCTGTGTCTGGTGTTGACTGGAAAATGCCTGAGGGTGCAGGTCCCATAGCCTCTCAATAGTGACTGCAGTGTAACACAAGTGGGAACAGGTGCTGGCGGTAGGCTGCTGTTTTTCACAAGTTTGCTGCTTGGTAGGAATGCAGTCAGCAGAAGAGAGGATGAGTAAACTTTCTGTCGCATCAGGAAGCCAATTTTGCAGCCGTTAACCTTGACACAAAGTCCTTAAATCATGCTGTAGTATCATGCATGATTTTTCTTTTATTGTGGCGATTTTCACAGGACATCAACTTTTAGAATGATATAAACTAAGAACATCATCTTACTGTGCTTTATGTAGAAGTTTCTAGAGGTCTTCACTACAGACGTATAATTTAAAATGTAACTTCAGCATACTCCCATATTGTGAATTAAATGGTTTAGAACTAGACTTCTGCGCAGAGAAGAAAATGCCCAATTGCTATCAACAGAGTTTTCCAGCTGTGAGGGAATATTTGAGGGGACACTGCAGAAAAATGCTTCACAGAGAGGTGTTCAAAATAGAAAGGTTCTAGAGCAGATGTGATTATAACAAAACAGCAACTCTTGGATCTACCCTTAGGTTTAATGAGTGGTAGATGTACATCCAATATCTGCACTTGCCTTCCTGTAATAGGACTGAGCCTCTGCATGGTGTTTTATTTTTCTTTTCAATTTCCTCTCAACCCACAGCAATGCTTTTTTGAGAAGCCATTATAATGGAATTAGTGTGTGGTAGGAGGAAATGTGTTTGTTTGCAGCATGACTAGGGAGGATGGAGTTTGGAAAGTAGAGGAGTGTTCTCTTGTCTAAATACTCACAATTCTGGTTAAGGGCTTACAGGGACAGTTATTTTTATTTAGGGCCAGTTTAGTAATTGTAAGTTTTAAATGCAGTAATGCAGAGCAAGTCCTGAGGGTGACGGACAATTGAGACAAGTTCACAATGTGATGAGGCTGCAAAAAATGAGTACTGTACCAGGTATGTAAATAGGGTATGACTTTTCAGAACAGGAAAATAATTTTGCTTCTTGCAACTTTGCTTACACTCGAGAATACTGTAACCAGGTTTAAAAAGATTTTGTAAATTTGATGGAATCCTAGACAGTTGACAGCAATCCTAAGGTTTTAAGAAGTGATTCCTGTGGAGGTAACAAAGGAGTTTAGATATAGAAGGAAAAAGCTGAGGCTATGAGGACTCCTCAGTCTGGTCTGACCTATGCTATTTCTGTCATGGGAGGCTGTTGCTGGTATAAAGGAAAGGACATGGCATGAAATCAAAATAACTGCCCTACTATTTAATTCTAGTCAAGGTTTTGGTGATTTGCCCTGTTTCATGAGTGGTTAGAGGCATCGAACTCTCCTACATCAGTTTGTCTGCCAGCATGGCTTAAATTACAAGTAACTCTGTCTTCTCCAAAATTTTATAGCATGTGAGTTCTTCTGTGAATGAAAAATTCATGTTCCTTTCTGTGTATAGCCATGCACAGAGATAACAGTGCATCAGCCATGGATATTTATGATTTATCTAAAAATTTGGGCCTAGAAACAAGTGCTAGCAGATAAGTAGGTTACTATGGACCAACTGTGCTAGTGCAAGGTCATTAGCTTAGTTTGGTGAGTTGTGAACGTATTGGGATAAAAACAGGCAAATAGTCAGACTGGATGTATCTAATATCTGCCATTGCACATGGCTGCAACATTTTCACAAGCCACTTGTTTACAGTGCTTTTAGTGTGCAGTGCATAAAAATGCTGGATTTGTCTGTAGTATGAGCAAAAAAAAAACAACCAAAAAACAAGCATAAATCTTTAATGTAAGTATACATGTGAGTTATGGAGTCTCTATGTTTGTCCAACTAGCTGGCAACTGCGTTACAAGTTTGGGAGAAGCAGACCTTCTGGTATCTGACCTCGAATGTGACATCTCCAGCTCATCTTCTGTATGTAGCAACATCCTGAATGTCAAATACCAACAGGATGACAGGTACATTTTGATACTGTTTTAATGCATGAGTGGAGGCTATGTGGCTAAGGCCAAGAAAAATTTCTGTTCTTTAAATCACTTCATATCATAACCAGGCTTGGCTTCAAACATGGAAGAAAGAAAATGGCTGAAGGAAGTGATAACTTTTTTGCTTCTAGAGATAAGTGGTTGAAAGATAATTATCTCTTATTAAATATCCAGTGTGAGAATTATAAGACTATTTTACTGCTCTCCACATGAGAGAAACAGCATATTTCTAAAAGGTTGAAACAAAGATGAAAAGGGGGACAGATTTTTCAGTAGTTGACTGCTCCTTGTGAGGAGATTTGGTTTTCTTTTTCCTAGAAAACAAATATTTATGAATATAATCATAAGCGTTCTTTTTTGTTATTGTAGGAATAAACAGCATTAAGTTAGTTTAGATATATTTGAGCTCTGCTGCCATCCTACTCCCAGCATTTAATCTACTGCACACAAGGTACAATAAAGCTAGGGATAATAATGTCATGACATCCATTTCTAGTGATGTGAGTGGGAGTTCGCAGAAAGTGAAGAGAGCTGCTGTTCTTCAGTGTTTTGTGCCCTTGGGGCACCTTTCCATCTCTGCTGATGAGTCCCATGCAGAGGGGCTCCTATAGTGTATGTTGGGTTCTCCTGATTTCTTCAGTGCTGTCACAAATATACCTTATCAGGTACCGAAATATCCATAAACACATATGATTTGTCTTACCTTCTCAATCTTACTTCTCGCTGCAAAATAAGTATAGTGTTATGTTCAAGATCACCTTTCTCTTCTATAAGGCCCTTACAGACATTCTGTGATATGCATCTGGGTTAAGACATCATCTGACTGTCACAACCAAAGAGTCAGTGTGTGAGGCAGAGGTTTCCTGGAGATGGATGCAGGATCTCTTCTGGTCTCATTATTTTCTGTGCCAGATAGAAAGGAAACTTGAAGTCTGCCTTCATTCAAGCTCACATACTGGTGAGGTGGTGATTGATTGCATTTGCAACTTTTGTACTTTCTCAAGAAAAGTAGGATGGCCTCTGTACATGGCAGATGCTGTGTTTTGTTTCTTTAGGTGGTTGGTTTTTATTTCTTGCTGTATTATGATTTGAAAGCATACACAGTGTGGCATGAAAAATGACTGGGAACCTGAAGAGTGCTGCATTGCTAGGCTAATCGTAGTGCATATTGTTTTGTTCAAAGGCTCAACCCAGGTCAGAAGTAATGTATATGTGTGAAGATCCATGTATGTGGATGTATTTCTTCTCCTTCAGTGTTTATAAGGCCCCTGTGCCCGGTAAGGACAACTCAGATCAGTGCTGCAAGGTTCTGTTTGTTTGCTTTGGTGCCTTTTCACAAGCATTGTTTTCTGAACATTAACCTCATAGTTGTTTGTTGTCCTTTGGCATAAATGGTTTGCCAATATTTGGAGCTTTATTTGTCTCCTCCCTATCAGTAGCAGAATTTGATCTTCCTTGGGTGTTTATTTGTTGCAGTGTTGTCTGCTTAATTCCTATAACACACTATAGAAATAGATTTCTGTGACCAATGTTTCAGCTTATGATGGTCAAGTCTGACTTTCCTACTGGTCCCACACAACAGCAATCCTTTCATCTGCTCTGTATCAGCACAATTTGGGCCACCTGCTGGGTTGCTTTTAGCTCTTACAGTTCTTACAGCCTCTAAGAACAGAGCTAAAAAAATATCTACCTCAGCTCATGGCCTTGCAGTCGAAAGAGGAATTAGAGAAGCCTATTGACCTAACTGGCCTAACTGCTTACTGTACTGGCTTTAGTATTGGTCAGGAGTTTCTGTTTCAGGTGTCATCTCACATGAGAGTACCTAATTACTCCTTCCTTCAGTCTGAATGAAAGGTACTTATGAGGCCTATGCAAGTAATACATTTTGTTGTGGAACAAGCATAAAAATCAGATGTAAAATTGTTTGGCTTTATTCTACATTAAATGTACCATTTTGACTTGAAAATGTAATTTTGGAATGAAATGTCTTTTAATTAAAAAGCATTAAAATTGTTGTCTTAATTCAATCTGATTGTAAAATTCCTACCAGATTTGTCTTTGCTCAGCATAATTTCTGATCTCTGACAATACCTCCCACCCTAGTGTTCAGTATAGCCATTCACTTTAACTGAATTGATAGATCAGTGGCAGCCTTTTTTATTAAGGCTAAAAGTAGACTCTGGGAGATCATAAAAGCATCTTTTTCCGTCAGAGGTCAACTTTAAAAGTTATTTTTATTTTTTACATTTTCTGGTTCTTCCTTTCAGTGATTGCTGTCCTCAGATATTGAGCATTGAAGAAAGCTGCCTAATGCTCTTTTCCCAGCACTTTATCTACACAAAGGTCCTCATGTTTTCCTTTACTTGCATTTATCTACTTATATTAGTGGCTCATCTTCTCCTACCACATGCTCAGACTTATTTCCAGACTATATTCAATATCGCAGTCATTTTAGAATCATTGTTAATTTCTGCCCTGGTCCTAGACCTACTTTTTCACATATGTACTTGGTAAAGCTCTCCATAATCCATAATGTGTTAGCATTGCTAACACAAGTTCTCTTTTTGATGTTCTTGCTTTTACTGAAGTACTTGAAATTCACTTCTTGAAATATAGCCATTTACAGCTGAAAAGAAAGATCTTTTCATTTTATGCCAAGAAAAGTATGATCACTATTTCTTTAATTGGGATTAGTTCTTCAGCAAGGTGGATTCTCTTGTGCTTGAAATCTTTGATTTCAGGATCATAAAACTTTAGCCTGTGTAATTTATTCTTTTCAAAGCTTTACACCTGCTTTGGCTTATTTCTCCAGAAAAGCATGCAGTTGGAGAACCCACAGCTAATGCCAATTTCCACAGATTTTTGAGAATCTGCAGAATTTTTAGATGTTAAACGAGATAGTGCTGACTTGTGCTATTAGAGCCTCTGATGATTTTGTTTTGTTTATTGTTTTCTGTTGATGTGGAGTCCCAGAGCCTTCCTGATCTGCAGGTGATATTTTTCATTTTGAAGCTTTGTTGTTTCACTTTTTCTAAGTGATAAAGCTATATACTCTGAAGATGTTATCCAATACCTTTGATTATGCACTCAAGAAGACAGGGTTTGGGTCACTTTGCATGTTAAATTCTGCATAATCTTAATGTACTTTATAAACAACTCCTAATCTAAAAAGAATTGAGACGTAACATTGATGTATAATTCATGCATTCTTTTATACAGGGTGCAATATGCACATGCTAGCAGTTTCCTCTGGGGCCTGCAAACCGAACTGAAAATTGTTTTGACTTGTGCTCAGTGTAGTGTATAGAATAGTAATTTTACAAGATATATCTTAATTGTCAGAGGAAGAAGTGTATTACTATCCAAAGTAGAAAGTAGGACAAGAAATCTGTGTCATGTCACAGTCATTAGTCCAATCAGAAAATGAGCAAAGAGGAGGAAGCATGGAAGCATTAACCTTGTCAGACATAAAGGAGAACTACCTTAAAACTAAGATTAATCTCGTAGTGCTTATTCAAATATTATGAATATCTTCTTTCATCAACTGTTGTCAACTCTTAAGAGTTCCATTCTACAAAATATATTAAAATGAAAGATTCTAGGGGATGATTAGTGGGCAATAAGAAAGAATAAAATAGTTTTATATTGAAATCCTATTAATTTAGTCTTCAAATCCATGGGGCTAATGGGAAAAAGAGATCAAAATTATATTCTAAACCTCATATGATACTTTCCTTGGTCTACAAGAAAGGATACAATATTATGCCCACATCTGCTTAATAAGGTTTTGTGGTGGTTTAAAGTACATGAGAAATAGGCACAGACAGTTAACAGGAGCAACCAACTGAACTGTTGTGGGAAAAACCTCTTGTAAATATTTTGGGGACCTTTCATTTCTGTTTTGTTTGTTTTCTTTGTGGTTTTTATTTACTTATGCTGAATTTACTTTTTTTTTTTTTTTTTTTAATATTATCTCCTTTCTGAGAAGGATTTCTTTTTCTTGGCTATTTTCCCTTTCTTAGCTATTTTTTCATACTCTTCCTTCTAGTCCTCTTTCTGGCCCTGTCTTTCCTTCCCCTGTAGTGACTCTAACTCCAAAGGCCCTTGTCTCTGTAGTGTTGCCTCCTCAAGGTCAGGCACTACCATCTCCTTTCTTCTTTCCTTTCCACTTCTCGGCATTTGTGATAACTTAGAGATACTTCACTAATTTCCACAATGATTCATACCTTATCCATCAATGCTAATGTTGGTAGTATTGTTTAGGCTATGACAGGGATTTACACTGTTTATTTGTGCTGTAATTACCACATCAGCACAATGTGGGCAGACATCTGTTTTATAGATGAGGATGCTGGGACAGGAATTTCATTGCTTCAGTAAGGGGCAGAACCCAGTCAGAGCCTGGCTTGGCACGCAGCTCCGCATCACCTACCTATCAGTCTGTCAGACCGTCACAATAAAGGTGGTGTACAGTCACAAGCAGCTCCTAAGCAGCTTGAACAGAGAGAATGTGGTGGCACTAACAATGCTGGAAATTTCCACATTTGTTTAAAACCAGCAGAGGAGTAGTACAACCACTCTTGTCTGGCTGTGTGTAAGAAACTTACAGCAACAAATTTTCCAGTGGTGAGATCTCTTTGTTAAGTGCAGAACATTACAGAGATACTCAAGAACACTGTTGGAGTGAATTTCAACATTTCTAGCAACTTCAGAGCGGAGGGAGCAGTGGGATCCCCATGGTTGGCCTGGATGGCTGTGGGACCCCCACCTCCTCATGTGCTTGCACAGCTGCAGCAGCACTAACGCCACAGGCAGCAGCCAGGTTTCCTGCACTGCAACAGAGAGCAAAAGGATGCATTCAAGTGCTTTGGAGATGCATCTCTGGGGAGGTTTTGTCCCAGTTCTGTTTCTCTTGTTGTTACAGGGTTTTTTTTTGTGTGTGCAAAACTATTACCGTGTGCAAGGTGATAGCGTTTAAGAAATGAGATCCTTCTTATATGCTTCTCAAAAGGGCTTCTTCTGACTACAGGCTTTCTTCTTCCTGCTCATGACAGCAGCGCCAGCATGATACTACCAGTATTAGGTGGATATTTTAGTATAGTGCATTAACTTTAATGAGATGGTGAATTTAGGGCAGCACATGATTGTAGCAATTTAGATGAATTCAGAGATTTGCGCCTCTTCACTGGAGCTCTCTCTGTGGCTGTCCCTGTGCCTGTTTGGTCAATGCATTCACACTAATGCCAGCCTCATGCTGGCGTCCATACAGCCCTGCTGTGCTGTCCCACGCACTTCTGCCCTGGGAGCAAGCACAGTGGGAAGCAAATGCAGACCTGCACTTGTCAAAGCAGCACAGCCTTGACTGAACAAAGTGTCCCTTCAGACTTACCACTGGACTGATACACAAGCCCTGCTCTGGTCAGCAGGAAGCACCTGAGACACTGCACAAGGGGATGGTGGATGGTAAAAACTGGGTATTTCATAGCCATAGATCCTCTAAATCAACAGTGTCCTGTAAACTGTTTTTATGTAAAATGGGGCACAGAAATAAAATAAGAGCACAAACTGGCAGTGAGAATATGCTAGTTAGCACAATGCACAAAAGTGTGACTATCAGTAAAATCAGTTTCTCATCCTGTGGGCATCACTTAGGAGGAGAATTGTAGAAAATTTTTCAACTTTAACACTGAAATTTGCTTCACCAAGGAGGGTGGTCAGATTTCTAAAGACTTGGAATACTTTTATTCTGAAATCCACTTGTGAATGAAGGAGGCAGAAAAAAAAAGTTGCACAAACCTGGGCCAGAGCCAAACAAACACAGCATGCTAAGTTAGGGAAGGGGAGAAAGTGGCAGAGTGGTAAAGTAGAGGGGTTCAAGGATTTAAGAAAGGCAGTTAACCGAGAAGAGCTGGTATGAAATGATCACTCATCACTGCCCCAGTCAGCAGGAGGGCAGCAGGATGCCAGCTCTGCGCCCTGAGATGTCCCGCAGCTATCCTGGGACCAGTGGCAGAGCGTCTGTCCCATCCTGTGCTGCCTAGGGGCTCTGCCACCTCTGTGTTCTGCTCCCACCCCGACAGAACTGTTTGCACTGCATACAGACAGTGTTACAGCCCCAGCACCTGGGAAGGCTGTGGTGTGGTATTTTTCCACTGTTTGCAGCTCCTTCTCCAATTGTGACTGCCGGGAGCTCTTTTGGCCCTTTTGCGATCCTGTGTACATCCCTGCAGAGTGGTGTGAAGTACTGTCAAGCAGAAAGGCACTTTCTGCCCACTTCACCCAGATGTAGTGACTGTGCAGAGTCCACAGAAGCAGAGAACAAGTACACCGTGTTCTGAAAAGTAATTAGTCACTGTATGCGAAATATCAGTGGAGCCTTTGAGGGAGAAATTGCTAAATGAATCAGTCTTGAAAAAGTACACCCTTTTAATCAAGTGGATTTAAAAATCAATCTGGTTCATCTGGTGCAAATCTCTAATGTAGATTTCTGTTAATCCTTTTAACCCCTGTGTATATCAGTTTGGCTCGTGTCGGTAAGTTACTGACTGAGAGCAGATTTAATAAAGAGCTTAGTTCCTGCGTTTTCAGTGATCCACTGCCCAACTCCTAAGTGCTTGGTACCTGGGCTGAAATGCAACTGGACTGTAAAGCATACAGGCTTTACAGAGAATGCGGATTATAGAATCATTGAATAATAGAATGGCCTGGGTTGAAAAGGACCGCAATGATCATCTAGTTTCAAACCCCCTGCTATGTGCAGGGTCGCCAACCACCAGACCAGGCTGCCCAGAGCCACATCCAGCCTGGCCTTGAATGCCTCCAGGGATGGGGCATCCACAACACTGTTCCAGTGTGTCACCACCCTCTGTGTGAAAAACTTCTGAATATCTAACCTAAACCTCCCCTGTCTTAGTTTAAAACCATTCCCCCTTGTCCAATCACTATCCACCCTTGTGAACAGTTGTATCCCCTCCTGTTTATAAGCTCCCTTCAAATATTGGAAGGCCAGAATGAGGTCTCCCCAGAGCCTTCTGTTCTCCAAGCTAAACAAGCTCAGTTCCCTCAACCTTTGCTCATAGGAGAGGTGCTCCAGCCCTCTGATCATCTTAGTGGCTCTCCTCTGGACCTGCTCCAAGAACTCCACGTCCTTCCTCTATTGAGGCCCCAGGCCTGGATGCAGTACTCCAGACAGGGCCACACAAGATCTGAGTAGAGGGGAACAATCACCTCCCTCTCCCTGCTGGCCACCCCTTTTTTAATGCAGCCCAGAACACAGTTGGCCTTCCTGGCTGCAAGCACACACTGCTGGCTCATGTCCAGCTTCTTGTCCACCAAGACCCCCAAGTCCTTCTCCGCAGGGCTGCTCTCTAAAAAATCTTCCCCCAGTTTATATAAATACCTGGGATTGCCCTGACCAAATGCAGCACCCTGCACTTGGCCTCACTGAACTTCATTAGGTTTCCATGGGCCCACTTCTCCAGCCTGTCTAGGTCCAATGTACTTCCTTCCAATGTATTGACTGCACTGCTCAGCTTGGTGTCATCTGCAAACTTGCTGAGGGTGCACTCGATGCCATGTTTATGTTATTGATGAAGATGTTGAAGAGCACCACTCCCAAGACTGAGCCTTGGGAGATACCACTTGTGACCGACCTCCACCCTGATAGTCTGAGAGGGCTCTGGACCAGCTCTTGTACAACAGGAATCTCCTCCAAATTAGGGGCAGGGAATGATGAGCACACCTGGGCACATTTGCCAATGCCATGTCTACCAAAGGGGATGTAAAGTTGTATTAAAGGCTCAAAAACCCATTGTTGGATGTCCTAAAACATGCATCATTTTAGAAATCTTCTCTTCTGACTTGTGCTCCTACTTTCTGTATAATCATCTAGCACATGAAGCCTGTGTGCGTGGTGCAGGGTACAGGGACGTGCCTCGGCTCATGGTTTCCTCAGCCTTAAACTGGCTTTTGGTAGCTGCCCACTTCACTGGGAGAGATTCCTCCTGTTCTCTCTGCAGGTGCGGGGCTACTAGGGAGCAGAGACCACCATCACCACATGTCTGTGGAGCAGAAAAGTGAGAGTCCAGGAGGGTAGCAGAGTGGCAGGGAAGTTCTCACTTCATAACAAAATCATGGTTTTTCAGCCAGTGACTGTGAAACAACATGTGACACACTATGTTTTCAGGAGACAGGTAATTCTTCAGAGGCACCTGCCTCTTTCCATGTACTGCACTGATGCCCCTGCGCCTTATCCTATAGTGCCTTAGAGGCACAAAGAGGCTACAGATTGCATTTTAACATAGTCCCGAGTTTCTTCATGCAGACTGAGCTTTGAGGCCTTGTCCATGCAGACTTTTGGAGCTGCCCTTTCACACACCACTTCATGCTGTGCTTTCCCTTTGTGAAGTTAAGTCTTTGCTTCTAGGCAGCCGAGAGGAAGGGAGTGTGCAGGAAGGGAAGCACAGGGCAGAGCAGGATTGCTGCTTCCTGATCTCTGGTTCTTCTTGTATGTCTCTGAAGCACGCTGTCAGGAAAAAGGTAGGACTGAAAGGGAAGAAGGCAACAAGGTCAACCTCACACTGCACCAAGCACATCTGCAGAATTTCTGGTCAGAATGGATGAGGCGCCCAAGTGATTAGCTGAGGAGTTTACAGGAATATTTGGCCTTTGAGGAGAAAGTAAAACTCTTTTGATTATTGTAAGCATGCACTACCTGACCTCAGCAAAGCAGTCTGATTGCTGTTTTCATCAAGCTCATGAAGTTTTGCTTGGAGACCTGCTTGGAGGAAGCTGGATTAGGCTGGTGTCTAATTGAGTTACCTGAGTCTAATTCTGTTGTCATAATTGCCTGGGGGAAGCAGAAAGGGCTGGTTACCAATTAAGATTTTAATGTTTTTAATTTTAGAGAGTTTGAAGGGTATATGTGGTCTAAGAAATCTATCTAATTGATAGAAAAACAAGTTAAATATCCTACTGCCTCAAACTCTAGCTGTATTCTCCATCCAGGGAATTCAGTTTTCTATTTTTACATTTGACAAGTCAGACCTTTGCAGCCTGCAGGAAGGCTGGAATGGCCTTGTAATGAGAAGCTGACATCCTAGCTGCTGCTCTGCTGCTCTACAATGAGGGCCAGATGACGGATGAAAGGGGAGGCTCCTTTTCTGCAGAAGAACGTCTATATCTTATGTTTCCGACTGCTGTGACATCAGTGCTTCCATCTTCCAAAAGTCTATCTGATGTCTTCCTGCACAAAGAATAACAGAAGAAGAAAACAGCTAACCAGAAATGAACAATAAGGACTGAAAGACTGTTTTATGCTTCTTTGCTCTTTGCTGAGCTGAGATTCTAGCAATCATATGAGAAATTCTATTCAAAATGCTTGCTATAAGCTTGTGTCCCATTCATCTTTGTAAACTGCAGCTTGTAACAGAGCCCAAGCACAGAGTACTGCACAGCTACACAGAGTGCTGCTAAAATCTGGCAGCCCTGTCTTCTCTGACAGTTGCAGACTGGTGATGAACTGAGTGGCTGCCCGAAGATAACACTCAGGATGTTTGTAATAATGGAAAAAAAAGTGATTAAGTATTAAGCAAACTCCTATTAATTCTTTTTAGATTTCTGTAACACTTTTTACATGAGAGAGAGAATTTGAATGACTACTGATGTTGTAAACTTCTATCTCTCTAGTTATATAAGGTGCAATTAGCCTAGTAGGTTTCTTTTTGCCTGTGGTTGCTTTCCAGATGCTAAGGCTCATTCCAGCAAGTTAGCAGTGACTCCCTGAAGAACAAAATGACAGTTTACAAAAGAAGCCAGAGTTCGATTTCCCAGAGTCTGACACAGTGCAGGTCCATTTTTGTGATCTGCTGGGACTCTGCTCGCCTGACCCCGAGGGCAGAGCATCATCTATCCATCTTCAAGAGCAAGGCAATGGCATCAAAGCAGAGCTTCGCTTTCTTAATGGCTTCTTTGAAGCCACAGCAGCAGAGAAGGCAAAGTACAGCAGCTCCCTCTCTCTTTCTGAAGAAAAGACAGCACAGCACGTCTCTCCACAAGCGACATATATAAATGCAGATAAATGAAACATAATTTTATGGAATATGCTGCCCTTGGGGAGTTCCTATTTCTGCTGAGTGACCTTATTCATCACTGAAGTTTTAATTGTAAAGCTGCACTGTGCTTTTGATAGTGCTTTCTTTGAGTGCAGGTGGAGAAATCTTTTGCTGCCTCCTCTACCTCTCCAGTCTTTGCATAGTAACTTGTACAAGCAGAAATTGATGCCTCCCTCAGTACCTCCGTTATTTTCATGTAAAGGAATATGCCATGTGAAAACAACTGAGAAAACAGTGAGTAAAGACTGGATGAGGCTCTATAGCTCTCCAATTGGTTATGAAGCTCATTTAGGCTATATTCATACTGTTTTGGTGATCTATCTGTAAAAACAGCAAGTAAGTAATCTAGTATATGTGACTGCCAAAGCAGACATTCACTGAAAATTGGAAAATGTTGGTGAAACATATTACTGAATTCTTGTCTTAATGTATGCAAGTTTATTAGCTGATTTACACCAATGCAATTAAGTTGAAAAAAATCCCAGTGAAGACACATGATCAATTTATTGGAATACTTCATTTTTAAATTCAGACAACTGGTGGCAAGCTACTTACTAACAAATTTCCGAATGTGAATAATTGTTGAAATGAATATTTGTATAGTTTTGTATAATATATTGAGAAAAATCACCACTGTTTGCAACATATTTCAAAGCAGAAGGAGAATAAATTAATTTCATGTTATATTCCTTATGAAAAAGCCCTTGGCCCTAATACGCATTTCATAGCGGTCTTTTTTTTTTGTGATAAGACATACCTAAAGTAGAAATGATATAAGGAACTTCAGGGAATGTTCTACTAAGTGCTTTGCCTTAAGAAATGAGTACTAAAGCATCAACATAAAGAACTTCTGCTCTTTAGTGTAGGTCTGCTCTAGTTTATATTCAAAGATAAATCAGCTGCTGCTAGTCCTCTCACCAAAACATAATTTTCTGTATATTTTTGGTATCATCTTTACTCATTTATAGTGATTTATTATCCCACAGTTAAATAGTTAGAACTTCTTTTCAGAACTGAAGAAAATGATCACTTTTCTCCCTGATTGTGTTTCAACCCGGTATAGCCTACTGATTGAATGCAGAAATACACTGCTTGTTCAGAATGACCTCTTAAGTTATATTTATACCTGCAGACTTTAGTCTGGTTGAGCTACCGTTTGCCTGAGGTGCAAGTTATATAAAGGTCTGGGCAATAGCTCCTAGCTTGATCCAGAACCAGCCTTGTAAAGCCATTGTTTCAATTAACAGCCAATAAACTAGCTGCCCAGTGGCATCACAAGCACAAAATTACTTTGAATACTGTGATATTTTTATGCCAGTGAAACATAATATTTCTGTGCTTTTCATAGCTTCATACAGATGGATACTGATGCACTGGCATACTGCATTTTAAAGTGGAGCTCCTAATGGCAGAATAGATGTAGCACGTATTCTTTTTGGATTTAGTGCCCCGGCTTTACCTTCACTCGTGAAGACCAAATGTGAAATAAGCCCACTAATTATTCGGTAATGTTACGCTTTCGTTTTTCTTTGAATACACCTAATTGTGCACTGAAAACAAAATCTACTTGTAATTTTATTGGGCTTTTGTAATTTGTTATTGACTTTTATAGATTATTCAGTAAACTCAAATTGCTTTTTGTCTTAATTGAGTCTTGTCTGCATTCTGCACTGGTCAATTTTCAGCCTACCATCTAAATTGCTTTGTTGTGCCTCAGTAAGACTGATGAGTTGATATGATGGTGTATAACATTTATTTTATGCCTCATATTCCTCTCAGCTTGCACAGAAAAAAATGATTTTATAATTAATGTATTTTGTAGTTGACGCTAGTGGATCCCAGTTTTCCAGAGTTAAATATAACAGGGAGAACAGTTTTTGATCACAATCTTCCTTCAAATGTTTATTTTTTATCCATCACCTATTTCACAGGGAACTTGTCGGAAATCATCTTTAGGAATTGTAATGCTTTTCTCAAGTTTGAACAGTGTGTTGCAGTTTGCAGATGAGGGTGAATTTTGTTGGCTCAGAAATCAGAGGTTGCAGGCGTTCAATGGTACCATTTGCAGATCACTTAATGAACAAGTGTTCAGATGCATCACTAGCTCAGGCCTCTCTCACTGCTGGGTCTGTTACTGGTTTTTGATGCAGTTAAGTAACTTCATTTTTTTTATTCAAAGTAAATGTTATTTAGTGGGTAATAGACATTTTAGATAGCCCTTTTCAATCACAAGAAACCTACTGATCTTTTTTTCTAAAAAGGCTACAACCTCATTTCTAACTTCTCACAGTTCTTAAGACATATTAATGTGAAACTCAAAAAAGATACATCAGAGTTCCTATGTAGGAATCTTGCTGGTTCCATTTGATTCCCATAAGAATGACCCAGAGATTTATGAAGAGAGGTCTGCAGAGGTGGGTCACACACAGTTGGCTATAGAGACATGCCTTCCCTGTTCTGCTCAGCTGCCTCCAGCCAAGTTCAGGTTATTTCCCTGGGCACTCTGGGGATAAGGAGCCAGCTGTGGATAGGCCGTGGTTTCAAAGCAGTCCAGCACCAGCCAGCTGAGCTACAGAACAGCTTAAGCCATACTGTGATGCCTATTTGGCAGGGGGAAAACCTGCCATTCCTTCTGGTTAGGCTGTGCCCCCCCATGCAGCGTGTCCTGTTGCCTGGGGCAGAGCATGGTGCATCTCAGTGTCCCTTACCCAACACCAGTACAAAAAAAAGGAGCTGTCTTTTTTTGGAGGAACATAAGTGTGATCACATGGAGGTGTGGGGACTATACTGAAATTTTCTCTTTTTTCCTGCTTGGCTGCAATTCCATTCCAGCAGGGATGATAATCAGTGTTGTCTGTGATTTCTACCTTCTGACACATCCCATCAGCTGGGCATGATCTGAGCCTTTACTGGGTCTTTAAGCTCAATAGAAATTTGCATGTGAAAACTTCCATCTTTTGCCAGCTGTGGTTACATGGCAATGATCAGATCTGTCCTGACATCACCTTCACTGCTTGTGGTGTGAAGTTTTCCTTTCTTGCTTTTGTTTCAGCTATTAAACTGTCAAAATGAGCCAGTGCTTTGTTACTGTACTGAAGCTGTATTTGGAGTTTTGTTGGAATGCTTGTGTGAATGGCTTTTTTCAACTGTTAAAAATTGTAGAATGTATCTTTCAATTTCCTTTGCAGCATCTTTCACTACAAATCAGTTGGTGGTTGCATGGCTGTGTTCTTCCACATCTTGTTAGAATCACAGAATCACAGAACCACAAGGTTGGAAACGACCTATAAGATCATCTAGTCCAACCGTCTTCACACTGCCACTGCTACCACAAGCTACTAAACCACATCTCGCAGCTCCTCCCCCAGACGCCTCTTGAACACCGCCAGGGATGGCGACTCCACCACCTCCCTTGGCAGGCCATTCCAGTGCCTGACCACTCTCTGAGAGAAAAAGTTTTTCCTTGTGTCCAACCTAAACCTCCTCTGGTACAACTTGCAGCCATCTCCCCGGGTCCTGTTTGTTGCCTGGGAGAAGAGGCCAAACCCCTCTTCACCACAACCTCCCTTCAGGAAGTTGTAGAGTGCAATGAGGTCTCCCCTGAGCCTCCTCTTCTCCAGACTAAACAATCCCAGCTCCCTCAGCCACTCTTCATAAGACTTGTGCTCCAGACCCCTCACCAGTTGCCCTTCTCTGGACACACTCCAGGGCCTCAGTGTCTTTTCTTAGTGAGGGGCCCAAAACTGAACACAGCACTCGAGGTGCGGCCTCACCAGTGCTGAGTACAGGGGGATGATCACCTCCCTGCTCCTGCTGGCCACACTATTTCTAATGCAGGCCAGGTTGCCGTTGGCCCTCTTGGTGGCCACCTGGGCACACTGTTGGCTCATGTTCAGCTGAGCATCAACCAACACCCCCAGGTCCCTTTTCTCTTCACAGTCGTCCAGCCATTCATCCCCAAGCCTATAGCGCTGCATGGAGTTGTTGTGGCCAAAGTGCAGGACTTGGCACTTGATCTTGTTGAACCTCATCCCATTCACCTCAGTCCAGCGATCCAGCTTATCTAAATCCCTCTGAAGGGCCTCCCTACCCTTAGGCAGATCCACACCACCTCCCAACTTGGTGTCATTTGCAAACTTACTGAGGGTACACTCAATCCCCTCATCTAGGTCATCAATAAAGATATTAAACAAGATGGGCCCCAGTACCAACCCCTGGGGGACAGGTCGGTAACAGGTCACCAGCTGGACTTAACTTCATTAATCACTACCTGTTGGGCACAGCCCTCTTGCCAGTTTCTTACCCAAAGGAATGTATACCTGTCCAGAAACATAGGAAACATAAAAAATAGAAAATCATACAGTAATAACTTGTTCACCAAAAATAAACATAAGAGCTCCATATATAAAATCGAAATATTCTTAGAAGTACTATCAGATCTGTATATTCATGAACTAAGAATATACACATTTTTAAATTGGTGCCGACAAAATACATTTTTTTCATGTTTATATGTCCCTGCAGAAACAAAACGAAGCACTGAAAGTATCATTATTAATGATCTATAAGCAGGTATAGAGGTTATATTTGTGTGGCCCGAAAATAGAATTGAAAAGGAGACCTAATTTTATAGTGCTGATATGGAAGAAACTCATATCCACTTTTCTTTGGCAGTGCACCATCTTTATATAGATTCATTATGAAGTTACTAAAACAACACTGTCTTATCCAACAAGCTTAAAACTGAGGAAATATCTAGGCTTTGTAATTACTACCGGCCACTTTAATAGGGTATAAATATCATACACAAAGTCATCACAGGACACAAAGCCAGCTATCCTATAAACCAGTGTAATGTACTGGTGAGTTACATCTGTGGATTTTATAGGACTTGTCATATGCAAACTCAAATTAAAACAGCTTGTCTTTCTATAATTAATATGTCAAAGTATATGAGAAACTGAAATGCAAATGTTAAGAGCAGGATTTGAAATACTGTTCTAAATTTCTGTTACTCTTCTGAGAAAAAATATTTCATGAAAATGTTGTTTAGCCTCCCCACACCCCACTACGTTCCATTCTAGGCCTGAGAGAAACCACTACTTCAGAATTTGTTTCTTGCATTACTATGATTTTGTGTAAATATGTAGTCATCTTTTTCCACACCACAGGAAATTTGTACTCCCAGTGTGTGTGCTCCTGCCTGAACACCATTTTGGTTCTGAGACTGATTTGGTTTTGAAGTTGATTGGTAGCTTTTACAACTACCTGCATCTTTTCTATTACTTTGCTTGTTCAGTTTTCCTCTGTGACTGCTGACGTGCGGTCTATAAGGAAGACCACTTTTGAGCTATTTACTTACTTGCTGATCATTAATGGCAAGATAATTTCCATCTAAAAATAAATGAAGATGATTCTGTTTGTCTAATTATCACTTCTCACTAAATATATATATATTTAAGTGAGAAATAAGATATTGTATTGTTTTGTTGAAAAAAACATTTTTTGTTTTAAATCAGGGATCATTTATCTGAGTCAAATAACACCCGCTAGTGTCTTACTCCAGGGTTTGTCATTGCAAGTAAAACACTTATTCCTCTGCCTATTAACAAATTTCAGCTCTGTTGCACATTTTCCTTAAGTATATAATGCTTACTTGATACAAAATCAGTGTGGGTCTAGAAAGAGAAGCCATGAAAAAATCGGCCCTATATAATAGTTGTTGTGAGGATATTAATTTTTCTAAGTACTGAATGAAGAAGCACTCTCTTAGTGCTTATTCACATCTTTATTTCTGACTGGATTTCTTCTGGCTATTGATCTTTATGAAGGATTGAACAAAACTTAAATACCAGTTGCATCTAAACGGTATAAAAATATTTGAGTAAATAAAAAGATAAAAAAGAATGTGTAGAAATAAATACTGCAGGAGCCACCAGGTTTTTAGAGGAATTTTTTTGGTAAAGAATCTATTTTTCAATGGAATATTACTGTACAGTTTTAGCCAATTATCCTCAGACATCTTTTTGCTATTATCTCCTCTGTTTAGTGACAGCAAGTGCAACTGTCTGTGATAGAAGAGTGCTAATTCTCCATTTATTACTGAGAATCTCAGACTTACTGACTTTCTGTGGCATTCATTCACTATCTGGTATTCTGGAACTTCTTCTGTCCACTGTTTCAAAGCAGAGGTTCTTCATTGGCCCCTGAGGATGGCAGTGTGATGTGCTATTGGGCATGGACGCTGTGAAAGCCTGACAGATCCTGTTCTTCAATCTGCTTGAATTTCTATTGACTTCTCATCTTCCCCTCTCAAACAATTGGGATTAGAGAGAAGCCACTGAAACAGAGCTGCTAAGTCAGGAGTTTATGGTGCTCTAATTCTAATTCAAATGTGCTGAAGTACAGGGATACACCCTTTGCTAAAAGTAGCAATTAAGGAAAGAAAGAAACTTTAAAAAAAAAAAAAAAAAAGGATAAATAACTGATGAATGGGGAAACCTGTGAAACGATTGATCTGCTCAGCCCATGCTGCTGCAAACAGGAAAGCTCTCTGAAAGAAGTTACAAGAATGCTTGCTTGTCTTGCTTGAGGATTTGTAGTCGTACACCTTGTTGCAGCATGTGAACTCCAGTAATACTGTTTTGTTCAATTGATTCTTTTGCACTGTTATGTCTTGCTTTACCAATAAATTAAACAGAAAATAGCTGGGATTTTAAGAAGTTCACATCTCTCTGTGAGCAACTAGAGCAGAAAATCTTTGTAGTAATTGACCTGCTGAGACTAATTCAAATATTCAGTGGCTCTAATGTCTTCTGCCTTATTTCACCAAAGCTGAATACAGCAGTCTTCAGGAGTAATTAGAGGAACTGCTGTTTTTTCCAAGCAATTATTTTTGGGTAAAGGTAGAGAGACAGGGAGAAGAGAGGCAGGAAAGACTTGAACTAAGAAAGCCAATTTTCAGGCTTGTTTTGTTACAAATATTCAGGGTGAATCTGTTTTGTGTTTAAAAGGAGTTGTTGCACTTGCTTTTACCACAACATCCTTTGTAAGAGTCAAAACTGCTGGAGCACTTTGTGTTGGATGCCGTGTTTTTGGCTGCTGCTATGAATTGCTTGTATACTTGCTTTTATAACTTTCCCTGAATAGAGCAGGATTTGTAGCTGTTTACTAGGGGCCTAAAGCCAGTTATGCTTTTCTCTGTTCCTCATGAAATTACAGTTTACCATATTCATTGCTGTCTCTCCTGGCAGCACTGATGGTTGATCTGGGGGCCTGAGTCTGCTGGGCACCGGCTTCCTGGAGTCAGCCATGGAATCGGAGGCCTCTCCCGCCTCTCACATCCCAATGAGCTGTGAGGTGATGCTGTCCCTTAGGAGGGGGGTGGTGGAGAAGGGGTGACGTGGGGAAGCTCTGCCTGCCATGTGTCATCTGAGGATACTGTGAAGGAGCCCTCGGCTGTCCCCGCAGGGCTGTCTCTGGCCTCATGTCAGTGTTCCGTCAGCACAGTGCTGTCGTTGGTAATAGCAGGGGCTGACTGCTGCCTCCAAAAGTGCGTGTGAAGCATTTATGACAAGAGCAGCTGACAAGACCTTCATTAGCTTTTGTCAGTGGCCTTATTATGCTGAGTTTGGTGAGCACTGGGTCTGTCCCTGAACATGGACCCCTGTCCTCCTTACCCCAGGGCACTGCTGTCAAACAAACTGAACGCACTACTGAGTGGCTCAGTACATCTCATAGGCATGAAGCCCCAGGCCTGGGGCTGTGGTCACCAAAATGATCCTTCTTGCAGCTGTGGCATGCATGGGGATCTGAGGGTATGTTAGCCCCTTTAGCACTCCCAGGGTCCCCAGCCCTGGCTCCAGGCTGCCCATGTGTGCTGGCTTTGTCTCCTGCCTCAAAGACTTCTTTGGAGTTTCTGCTCCTACTTGAGACACCGATCCCTTCCTTTACTGTCTGCAGCCTTTTTATCGTCACTCCTCGGTCTCTGACCTCCAAATCGTTCTGTTTTAGGCCTTCTCAGCCACTGAATGCACAGGCTGCAGCTGGAAGCATGACTCAGACTCTCTCAGTGCAATGCCTGAACCAGTTTGTACTCCAGTGCCACTTCAAGGCACAAGTCTGTAAGGTCAAGGTTTTAGACACTGGTTTGATGTGGCCTGCAAGGAAGAGGAGCCACTGCTAAAGCTATCAGATTCTAGAGAAAAGTTAAGATTTCCTGTACCTCATGTTTAAAAACCATGCATGAGAAGCATAGGTGATGTGGCTTTTCCCTTCTGCAGTTGCAAGACATCTGAAACAGGAGCTTTTGTGCACATGCAGCTTAGTGATCTTGTACCACATACACAAATCAGCTTTGCCTGCCCATGGTTGATCTTTATGCCACCAACAGTGACTCTTCCAGATTTTTACAGTAAATCAGACATCTGCTAGAGACTGTCCCAGACTGAATAATATTATCTCTGTCCTAAAACAGCAACTCTGTTTAATATGCTAAGTATTTACTGCTCCAACAGATTAGAGAGGGCTAACCTTTGTTAAGTAACACCCAATCTGATACAATTCACCACAAACTCTCCAGGGCAAACCTGGACACATGGTCCTGACCAATTTCAGGTGGGGATTGGGACTGTCCAAATTATTCGTGCTTGATATCACAGATGTCACAAGGAGTAAATGTTTTTATCATGAAAAGGGACCAAGAAGTGAATGGAAGAGGAGGCAGAGGTGATGTAGTTATTCAGGTGATGTGAAACAGCCAGCTGATTTTGCAGTGATTCAGCTCTATTTATAATGAACTTCTCTTTACCATATGTAATTTGAAGCTCTGTTTCTTTATACTTATCCGCATTTCATATGATGTTTTTGGCCGATCTTGGCTTCCCTTCACCATCTTTTGATCCAATGGGTCAGAATTATCTACACCTGTAAACCTGACAGATTTTCAGGATTTTAATTCCTACAAAGGGCAGCACACATCACATTTTTCTTGCAAAGCCTTCCCATCCCTAAGCTGAGCAGTGGAGGGCAGTTTTCCTTGAGTCATGTGGAAACACAGGGACAGAAGGTCTTTGGTGTGCTGATATCCGTAAAGCACCCTGCACTTATTGAAGTGCTGCAAAGAGAGAGGTATAAGAAGGAACAGAAAGAAGTTGAGGCTAAGGCAATTCAGTTATAAGAAAAAATAATCAAAGGCATTCATTCTGCTGCTCATAAATGGTTTCTTTTCATTTTCCCTTATAAAAAATATCTCACTTCATTTTTTATTGTCTTCCTCAGCTCCTTGTGAAATCCACAGACACAATAATCACTCCTCATTTCCTCCTGTAAAACAGAAGGTGACATACGGAACAATTAAGGATTTTTGTTCATAATAAGCAGCAATGTTTAAAGCAAGAGAAAAAAGACTCCATTTTAAAGTAGTTTGGAGAATGGGAGGACAGACTGCTGTCTCAAAGAAGCCAGGTCTTAATTTGTAGAGAAGTAGAAGCTTTTTCTTCTTTATGACTGTGAAATAAATTATACCACTCATGGATTTTGATTTTCAGTATTAACACTTGCTCTGGGATCTAATCTACTTTCTATTGTCTCAACCCAAGCTGATTAGTGATATATCATTAGCTAAGACATTTTTTTGCTATTAGAGAAGCTGTCCTCAACGAATACAACCCTTTCTCGATGAACTCACTCTCAATAGCACCCTGGCTCAGGCTGCCTGTGCCTTCTGATACTCCAAAACCAATTACAGAGCTGTCAGCGACAGACAGACTGTGAAACAAATCTGCACGTGTACTGGTAATTTCCTGCACCTTGATACATCCTACAGGGTTGGCTGCTTCAAAAACCCCCATGTCTGACCTGAAAGGCCAATTTTACTTATTTTTCACTTAACATCAAGTCTTAAACAGCTCAACACTTTAGTAGCAGCTTAAACGAAACTATAATGTACTATATGTAGAAAATAATATTCCAACTGATAGATCAGTCCAAAATATGTTTTTCAACTCAGTTATGAACATTTTGAGACATGTTTTCCTCTCAGTTTGAGCACAAAAAGGGGAAAAATCACTAAACTTGAAGTAACCTTGTGTGAATGGCAGATGAGATGCAAGTTAAACATGTTGCAATAAATAAATACACACTTTGGGTTCTATAATTTTCCATTGCATTAATTTGTCTGAATATATTTAGATCAGTAATTTAGACTGGAAATTAAGGCTGTTTATGGCAACTGCTGTATGGTGGTGGAAATATCGTTTGATGTGCTGTATTTTATAACCATGTCATTGACTTTTGAAAACTGCTTCAAAGTTAAATGCACAAAATTACTTTGGCAAAATATTTTACCATACAATTAAAACATAAAAGATGAAAGGTTAAAGAAGTTAAAGGTCTTGCATATTTTATGCATAAGATTTAATTTTTCTAAGAGCAATTTAACTGACCTGGAATTACTTCTATAGAAAGACACTGTCTGATGTAGTCAGACTATCTTACAGAAATCTTGCTTTCTCTCTTTAGTTTTAATTCTTCATTTATTAATATATTCACTAGCTTAATGTTTGGCATCTTAATTTTTCAGAGCCTAATTTAACCATCCTATGGCTAGAGAATAAAAGCAGAAATAGCAGGATTCCTTTCCTAGGAAAACATGCTGAAATTACAGGTTTTGCTTCATGGCATCCATAGGCCACATATGAATGACATCTCTCTTTGCCTCTGTGCCTACAGTTGGGCTACCTGTGTTCTTCTGATTAGCTGCCCACTTTTTGGTCAGCAACAGCAAAACTTGCACAAAATCTCTGCTTTCTGAAGGGGCCAGTGTTAGCGCCAGCAATAGCATCAAGGATATGTAGCTTTTAAGTAAATCAAGTGTCCAGAACAGCCAAAGAAACAAGCGAGAACTTTCTACTAGGATATCCTACCTCAAGAACAACCTTCACAAGAAGAAAGACATGTTTTTCATGCTCCTAGAGATGAGTACTAGTGGAAAGGGGGTACGGAGGGAGATAGCAGGGATGGAAACCAGCAGGCTCCCAACATTGCACACAGTGGCAAAGGGATGATTCTGGCAGGGGTGGGGATTGTTTTTGATGGAAGAGCAAGTGGATGGGATATGAGGACAAGGAAGTGATCATAGCACAGATATTGGAGTAAGAAGGTAATAAGCATAATATAACACTCAAGGTGAAACTTTAATAGCTGTAAAATTGAATGCAGTTTTTAAAGTAACAAGTAAAGCTTTGATGCATAAAAATTCCATTTCACCTAGAAAGAAAAGAAGAATGAAGAAAGTAAACTTCTATTAAATACAGAGAGAGCTCTCATCCTCTAATTTTTATCATTGTCTCTGAAGGGCTGTTTGGATGAAAATGAAACCAACTGACTGTGAATGCTTACTGAATCCACATCTCCTCTTCCTAATTGAAAACAATGCATGGCAAAGCCCCTGACTGAAAGTCAACACTGATTCTAAGTGTCCCTGCTCTTGATTGCCTTTTTACGTTTTACACTGTTCAAGAACAAAAAGTAAATAAACAGACACCACTGGTAACTTGTCTGTAGATCCAAGAGCTGCAATTATGTGGCTGTTATACCATTTGTAGAGTGTCTTTCAATATTTCCATAAAATCTAAGTTTAATGGACGCATTTCTCATCCTACACATTTACTCAATTTTTTGCCAGTCCGAAGTCACCTCTGTTTTTTGTTGTTTTTTTTTTCTTCACACTTAACAGCACTTAAAAATGAATATGGAGATCCTACATCAGTATTTCAAAAATACATAGAAGTGAAACATAGCCTTCTAACAGATTAAATGGTCAGATTTAAAGCACATGCATTATATAATTGCTTCCACAAACTGCATTTTAGAAGGTTAACTAACCCTTTTAGGGCTCCATTTAGCCGTGTTGTTCCAGTGGAAATGCTGTTCCAGAACTGCAGCTTTGCTTAGCTCTTCCATTTAGTCCTTAGATATGTATTTACACATTCCTTCTAATCTCTAGGTTGAGAGCAAGTCATACTCACTTGTTTTTGTGTCGCTTTGTTTTGTGACTTGGTAGTTCTTTTCTCTTCCTGTTGTTTATCCATGAATCATATCCTCTGATCTAATTACCAAACCAGTTGTTTCTGATATGATAAAATGGGCTTCTCTCATCATTCAAGCACTCTCCTCTGTATCCATCTGCTGATGCTGAGGACCAAGTGTCCAAACATTTGGGAGGTTTTCATTTGGACTTCATTAATCAATTTCTATGAACCGAATGCCCACGAGCAGTCAGTGCACTTAAAATTTGTCTCTGAGATTTATCTTCCAGTTTAGTTTTTTCTGAAGTGAACCTGGCACGTATGCTCTATGACCACTCTGTGGTGTAAATCAAAGTGCCATGAGCAGTGATTCACTTACAAAGCACCCTCCTCATCTGGACTAAAATGCTGCTGTAAACACTCCCTGAGAAATTCATGACACTTCCTTGAGGAACTGGGATTTTTCCAATGCATTTTTTCCCCAAAAAACTCTTTCTTTTCATTCACTACACAGCGAGGGTGATGCAGGACAATTGGTTGTTGTCCTCCATTTCTGTCTGTTAAAATAAGCACAACATATTTTTAACAAAGAGGAACACAGACATCACCATAGGCAATTAACAAATATGCCGCTTCTTTCTACTCCAAACGTTTTGTATGATTTTTTGTCTTGTAGAATAAGCTAATTAAAAGAAAAGACATTTTTATTATGAAATAGTTTTAAAATGCAGACACTAAAAAGAGTGATCATTTATACATATACACTTCAAATAAATGTGCTTCTGAGTTTTTGTTCTAACAGCTTCTTTGTATTTTTTTTTGGCTATTCCAAAATGGCATGATTTTACTAGGTTCTAAATGTGTTGAAAGGCACATTAACCAAGACAGGGGAAAAAAAAGAGCTATATATAGTTTTACTGTCCCTTTAGGGAACCATTGCTTGAGCTTCATTAATATGCATTTTAGCACAATCTAATTTACTCATATGGCTGGCCCCAGGTGTTTGGAAAGGCAACCAGAGGAAAATCAGATCATACTAAAATTAGAGACAAGAAATATTGAATGCCTTCCCTTTTAGGTCCTTGAAAGGCACATATTAATTATAACTGGATGAATTTATGAAAACTAATACTATGAACAGCTCCAATAGTAATTATTTTTGAAAACCGATACTTACCAACATGTATATTCTGATCAAAGTGCACAAAAAATCATCTGTTAAAGAAAATATGTATATACTACCCCCTCAAAACATTAAATATTTAGTACAGTGCCCCCGTGTCATTCCTTTGATGTATATTTATCCACTGAAAACGGCAATACAAAGCCTTGTTTTTTGCCTGCTGCTTCTTGAACAGCTTCTGATGGGCAGAGAATTAGATCTTGATGGTTGCCCAATCCTTCCAAGGGGGGAGAGCGCATCTCTGCTTACAGAGAACCAAGGGCAGTGGCACTGGTGTCACAAAAAGTGGCAAGGTGTGGGGAGAAAAGGTTAAAAGCGACTCTCTCCGCATTGTTCAAGGAAGTGCTCTGTGCTTTCACTGTGTCAATGGGAAGGTTTGGCAAGCAAGCCTTCACAGCTGGTCTCTGAACTGCTAACAGGATGTAGTGGTGCGATAAAGGGGCTTTATATATTAATTTCCTAAGTGTCCTCTTGATTTGCAGCAGGAAGCATAGGCAAAACAATGTCAAACAAATTAGCCCTGAAGGTGCCTTTGGAGCTGTGCTCAGTGGTCTGCCCTTGCCCGGGCGCTCTGAACTCTTCAACTGGGGAAGTGCTTGCCTGAGGAAGAGACTATTTCAGAATATATCTGTAGGGCTGAAACAGCCTGAATTACAGCTGGAGCAGGCTACTGAGGACTGCATATGTTATGGAAACACTTAGTCATCTCCAGCGAGATTCTAATTTGAAATATCTGACCTTCCTATGATTCAGAAATGGTGAGACTCCAGCACAGAGGTTGGCAACAATGCGAGCAGTAACACAGAGATTTGGATCGCCTGTGTGTGGGGAAGTGCTGCATCTCTCCAGGCTTTGTGAAGTCTGTAAAGGAATGAGGAGAGTATCTCCTCTAAGGTGCTCAAAATAATTTTAGTCCTCTTATCAGAAATTTAGTCAGAGATTTTGCTATTTCAGCTTGGAGACAACTTTACTTCTTAAAGAAACCACATTAATTCTGCTTCAGATAGAGTCTGATTTTAGGAGGAACAGCATGGAAGCACATTCACGTGCAAATCATCTGATGTTTGTCAGATATCCTCTCCATCATATCTCAGTAAAGTACCACAGACAAACATTACTTTGATGTGATAAGCAGGGTGATACTAAAGGTGAATACTAGAGTGTGCTATTAAGATGGAGCTTAAAATGTACTTACTGAAAGGAATAAAGTCTCCACAGAGGGTGCCATTTAAGAATAGTCCATCTAAAGAGCATTCTCCTAAAGCAAACATCAAAGAGAGGATAGAAAATATGTTTAAGGCCAGGATTCTTGAAAGAAATCAAAGACATATGAATTTCATTAAATTGCCAAGGAGCTTAAGGAGAAGTAGATTCAAAATGTACATGAAAAAGATTGCAGAAAGTGAAGAGGGAAAATAAAATATCCTGTGACCTGAGGGAAAAAAAAAAAAAAAAAAACAGAGAAAAAAAAGATGAAAAAGGATAATTCAGAAATACCTTGAAGAAAAAAGTTACACTGCTAGGTGGAATGACATACGGGAAGGAGATTTTGCTCCTATTTGGCCACAAAAACAAGGAAAAGTCAGTATCAGAACCGACTTGTTACACAAATATGATCTTTCAATCTTGACAAACTACAAAGGGAAAAAAAATGATTGAAGCCTTCTTCTCTCTGTACTTGTTGTTTCTTCTAGACTGAGAAAACAAGCAAGTTCACAGGAATGAAAATACTGCCTTTAATCATTTAACTACCTGTTAGCAAAAGTAAATGTTTTTGCAATATGGCAGTAAGTCATCCTCCTCTGAGTGTGTCAATACCATTGCTACACAAGTAGGAATGACCATGGACCATAATGAGAAGATGTTTTGTTCTGCCCTGGCATTCCAGGAGCCACCCACATGCAAGACTGTGACCATGCGTGCAGGACTAGCTGAGTCTCATGGCATTAAAAATCAGCAGCAAAAAGGGGAAAGCCAGCTTCAAAGGGAAGCCAGCACCCTGCAAATGTTCAGCTTCTGTGCTTCCAGCAAGCAGTAACTGGGGCAGCTGCAGTATAGCATGTTCTCCACTCTGACTCCTGTCCAGTTCATCCTCCTCTTGTTTAAATTACTTCTTTTAAACCAATGGTTTGAACACTGATTTGTCCTTTCTTTGAGTCAGCACTTTGTTTCATGGTGGGTGAAGGTGGGGAGTGTGCTGCTACGTGGCCAGGCTGCTCAGGCTCCTTTAGTGCCTTTTTATTAAATGCAGCCAGATAAGGTGCTATGAATGCTATAAGAAAATACGTGAGCAATGTTAATTATATCTATTCCACATGACATTTTGGTGAATAAAATCACAGAAAAGCAAGGGTATCATCCAAATTATATTCTATGTGTCATCATTACAGTTAGTTACATAGTGCCGCTGATAAATGTGTTTCTGTACATAAAATTAGATCCACTAGTAAGTACTTTCACCAAAAAATGTGTCAACAGCCAATGGGGTCAGGGAGCTGTGCACATTAAATCCCAGATGAGTTGGACTGCGGGTCTATGCCTACACTGTCCCTTGGTGGCCAGTTAAGTATATGTAATCCTGATACTGTAGTTTGGCTAAGGATGGGCCATGAAAGTACACTTAAAAATAGTTTATGTGCTTAAAAACAGGGATATTTAAGGAAGTCGTGATACAGGCACTAAAGAGGTTTGGTTTCCATTCATTCAGACATCTGAATTCAAGGAGAACTTAAGAGAGGAGCTGCCTCTGAAACAGGGTAGAGAAACAGATCAGAAAGAAACTGTTAGGATTTGGGTATTTGTATTACTCAAACATGGACAGAAAAAATGAGACTGAATTCTACCATATTCAAACCTGAGTTGTTCAGGTTTAGCTCCTGTAAGAAGTTATCTATTAGCTGTGCAACTTGGCATAAACAACAGCACAATTCTGCTGCAGATCTGGGAAAACAAAATTTGTTGGGTTCTTGATCTCACTGATCCTGAGGAACCTATGCAAATTTATACCTATAAATAAACTATGCAACTGTTATTATTAGCTAGTCATGCTTCATTGAAGTCTAAAATTCCCTGCTTGTCACATGCCAATGTGCTGTGAATCAATATTACTGTGCTCAGCTGTAAACTTTGTGTCCCACACATCTTTGAAGAGAACATCTCTGCCCTTGCCTGATTGTGAAGATACTTCCAAGGTCAGTCTGAAAGTTCCTTGGGCATGTAAATACAAGCAATCACTTTATTCAGATACGTACAGAACCTATTTCCTGATAACAGCTATTGCAATCAAGAGTTTGAATGCTTTTCCACCTCAAAAGTTCATCCCATATCTGTGCTCTCAGAACCCTAACACCTGAAAAGCAGTGCTAAAAGTGAGATCTGGAGATCATCTAACCCTCTGATGGTCCCATACTGGATAAGTTTGTGTTTGCATCCCATCTGTTGCTTGAGACTTTTGGCAGTGGGGATTCTACCATTTCCTCAAGGTGGCTGTTTCAGTGCAAGAAAATGCACCTTAATATTCAGCTTAGATATCTTTTCTTTAATTAAAGGCTACCATGGCTACCTGTCTCATCACCACAGACATGAGGAACAGATCCTTCTCTCTTAGCAGCAGGTAACCAAGTTTCTGATCATGCCCCACACCAACAACCTGAACTCTTCCATGACCTTCCTTGTAACATACGACATGTGGACATTGCATTCCATTTTTCTTCCTGTGTTTTCTGTTTGGGTCTCCTATCATCCATATAGAATTGTGTCAGCAACTTGACACTGCGCGGAGCAGCTTAGCCTTCCGTGGTGTTGAATACTTGAGACAAAACCCAGAGGGCTTGCAAACAATGTTGCTGTTTAATTCATGAACTGACATGGTCATACACCAGACATTTGGGAGCACTTACCTAGGAGCAGGACGCTCTGATGTCTGGCCTCTCCTGAGCCTCTGAGCATTTGGATTCACACTGCCCCTGACCAGGAGAATGCCCTTGTCTCTGGCTGCCCCGAGGAGCTCTTTCTTCAGCTGCACTTGATTTGCTTTGCAGCCAGGCAAAGATTTTCTTGTGCAGAGAAAAAAAACTCAGGAGAAACGCAACAAATGGTTATGGCATTGGGATGGGAATGGCCTCTGGTGTTAATTAATTTTTATGCTTTACAGTCCTCACTCTCGTGTAATTTCATTGCCAGTCTGTTCTATAATATAAGAATAATATAGGGCAAACCAAAACAGAAACAACACCAAAAACATTCTAAGGGTTTACTTTTGTTTGTCAGACAGACAAGACTGATGTGCAGCATTATTCTTATTTTATTCTTATTCCACATCACTGAGACAAGCATGCCTCCATTTCCTAGAACCTGCTGTATGTATGGTTCATGTATACAAGAAAATTCAAACATAAAAAGCCCATGTATATGTACTTGCAGGATAAAGACCAGAGCCTTGGCCATAACGAATTCCCTAGGAGTTCTCTTTCCACAGGAGAACATATTTGGAATAAGAAATAGCCAGATAAAAATCTTCCATTCAAGGCAATGGAAAATTACATCACACACACTGTGTATATATATATAGTCTGGAAGGTGTGTGTTTCCAATAAAGATACCTGAGTTCTAACCTGAATTAAGGTGCTAAAAATAGTAGGATCCTGTTTAGCAGAGGTGACATAGGAGACCTCCTTAGTCTCCTGGTCTCCCAGCAGTGCACATTATTCTTTAAAGTAAGACTACTCTATTTTGATCACCAGTGCATCATCATACATTACAGTGCTTCATATCTGGATCTCCATTTATTCCTCAGACATTCCACTGTATCATTTTGCATTCTGGGCCAGTCATGCTGCTTTTGCACATCATTGTTATGCACTCAGCAAAGATGATTTATTCACACAGAGAGAAGGAATTGCATGTTCAGGGTAGGCATGGAGTGTGACACACCAACAGGGTGCCCTTGTGAAACTCGATGTTACTCAGCTGTGTAATGTAACACCTAAATCACAGTTGATCTGATAGCAGGACAAAGAAATGTTCATCTTCCTTTTACCCTGTAGGTGTGGCAATTAGTAGTTTTTCCTTTAAAATCTGTAATTCCCCTTGCTTGATATTTTAGCTAGGATAGCATCGTGTGATGAAAGTCAGGTCAGATGCACACAAGAAAGGACAAGCCATAACTGATAAAAGTTGTACTGCAGTGTCTGTGACAAGTTTAACCATCAACTCCTCAGTTCAGTAAGATAGATAATTTTGGTGCCAGTCATTTTGCATAGAGTTGGGTGACTGGACCAGGACACTGCGGGGACCTTTCATCATCCAATCCCTTCTCCATCTTCTGTGGAGATATTCAAGACTCATCTGGATGCCCACCTCTACAACCTAGTGTAGGGATCCTGCTTTAGCAGGGGGGTTGGACTCAATGATCTCGTGAGGTCCCTTCCAATCTCTGCAATTCTGTGATTTGTGCCAGGATGCTGAGAGAACTGACTGTCCGACACCACTGCCGTGTGTCTGGGAAGTGTGTAGGGACAGACAGCCTGGTGAAGTGGCTAGCAGAGCAGCGGGACAAGAAAGCTCTTAAAAGGAACAGGGAAGTCCATAGGCTTAAAAGCCCTTTTGTAGGATCAAGTGGTGTAAATTGCCCCAGCTCAAAAGAAAATCTTTAATTTTAGCAACACGCCATCTACTTGGCAGGGAAAGCTGGCAAAATCTCTTGCCTCCTTTGGGCCGTGGCTGCCTTCTGCCAGACCTGTGATGTCACCCACTCCCTCAGCAGCCTCCATTTGTGATGTGTTTATATAATGGCATACCACCTAAAAAGGACATATGAAAATAGGAAATGTTTCTTCTTTTTCAAAATATGCATTTAAATTAAGCTGTTTCAGTGGTCTTTTCAATATTATGCAGAATTAACATGAGTGTTTAATCAGTTGAATTGGTAGACATATCATTAAAAATAAGTAAAAGAGATCTGGTTGCTCAAAGGAAAACTATAAGAGCATATTCACTGTCCAGATGAGTTGAGAATCCATCCGCATACCCATAACCCGCAAGTAATGTCGAAAAAAAAAAAAAGGCAAAACAAAGAACAAAGCAAGATGCTCAACAAAGCAAGCTGCCTCATGTGGAAAGGAGATGTCAGCCACCAGAGGGAGTCGTGTGAATGCAGCACAAGTTGCACAGGACTGGCCATTGGGCATTCCAGAGGTAAGGCTCAATGACCAAACTCTTCGGCCACAGCTATTTCTACAACCAATACGTGCTGAAAATCAGCCCAGAAGTTTGGCTTTTGGCTAGCTGTGCCTGGGTAAAAAAGTTACTCAGCAGAAATGCTGACAGTGCTTCGTACTTAACCTTCCTCATTTGTGCAAATAAGTGTTTGCTCAATAAAAGTACGGAGTAAGCTATCCAAATTTTACGCTTGAAAATACAACTCTGGGATGGAAGATCAGGATATGCTTTAAATACCATGGACACTTACACTGAATTCAGATAAAAATCTCAGTAATCTGAAATTCTCTTGGCAACAGCTTTGCTGGTGATAAAGCAGGTTACCTCTGATTGCTGTAACAGCTCTGTGCTGCTGACAGCAGAATGAGCTGGAGAGCGTCATGCGATGATGGTTGGCTCTGGAGATGAGTAGAGGATGTAAGAAATACGGAGTTGCTTTTACAGAGTTATTATTCTCATCACATGCAACATTTTAAGAAGTATGGGATCTACTCTAAATAATACTGAAGACTTTTATCTTTTCAATATGGTATAAAAGTGCCTTACAATAACTTAAGTTGGTATGAGCTGATATTTCAGCAAGAAAAAGAAACGCCTTGGAGAAATCAGTGCCTTGTTTGGTCCTACTTGCTGCACTTTAACTCACATTATGTCTGACAACTACTTTAATATGGAAATGTATGCATGCCCCTCCCTGAAGCAGAAGTCCTAGTATAGCTTTAGGATGCCACTCATCACTTACTGAAAAGCAGGCTGTTGTTAAATGGGGTTAGCACTGTGTGTCAGAAAAAGGAAGAAACGGGAGAATGAGAAAGCACTGAAATAGATGAGGCACAGCAGTTCCAGGCCCTGGGGAAATCACAAGAACCCACACATTGTTATGTGGGAGCTAAAGGGTGGTATCAGGGTATATATGTTGTATTATACAATACTTACACTATACTATACTGTACCATGCTTACTATATTATACTGTACTATGCTGTACTATACTTATTATATTGTAAACTTATTATATCCTTATCTATATTTTTGTTTGCTTTTCTCTGCCTGTTGCCTATTCCCCTTCCCATAGCCCACTCACTGCTATGCCTCTGTAGCACCCACACAGTTTTTCTGCAGGTCTCTGTCCAAAACTAAGGCTAGAACATGTCACAGAAGAGCTGCTGCTGAGTCTTTAAATATTATTCTTCTGCCATGTGGGCAAATTCATTGTGAACTTACAGATCTTTTGGAACTGTGGCATTTTTCATTCTACAGACCCAACATCCTCATAACCTTTGCAATTTCCACAGTTCCATTTTAGTACAATAAATGTGGCATAGGTATATCTGCAAAAGCCAAATCCAGACCATGAGTATCTTTCTTTCTAGGTTTCTTTTCATGAATTGCAGGAAAAAAAATGAATGCCACAGAATGGAGCTGCTCTGGAAGTAGAGTAGTAATTTTTTACTTTAAATTATTGCATATACAGAACACCACCTGTTCAGAAGCACAAATTTACTAATGGGGTAAAATATTTGGAACGTTTATTTTTTATTCTTCGTACTTGCAAGTAATTTTTAAAATGCAGTTTGAAAAAATCATTAATTTAGACAAATTAAAATGGAATATGCAGTTTGGTTCAATAGGTCTTAGCCCACATTTCAGACTATTGACACTACCCTATTTATTTTTCTGGAGATCAAATACGGATCTTCTTAAAAGGATCTGTGGAAGGAATTTCATCACAGTTAGCAGGCATAGCCATGAATGTACTTTGCTGCTGTTACTATACTATAGCTAAGTAAGGCTTTACAGTGCTTGCTAGCACTCCAGATTGGAAAATGGCAGAATCTGGATCCTGCTTTACATCCACTACTACTTTACTTCCTGTGTTTCACCAAAGAAACACAAAAAGAAACACAAAGAAAGGTTGTGTTTCAACCTGTCATGAAATTTTTCTATTTATCACAACTCCTGTGCTTAGTGTTTGTGAGTACTTTTACATGACACGTAATGGAGGTGCAGTGTTATCTCTTTTGGGCCCTGGGAGGCATATATACTCATGGAGGGAGGGAAAATATATCCACTTTTTCATTCAAGTCAGTTGAAATTAGTTCAACATACTCAGCAATGTTTAATGACTTCACAAAACAATTGTAAATACAGTTAGTACACTTGCTTGTCCCCTTAGAAGATATGAAGTATAGTGGCTCCATTTTAAATTGTCTACATAGAAAACTGTGGCCTATTTCAATTCATGAGGGGGTGGTTGAGTCACCATTCCTGGATGTGTTTAAAAACTGTTTGGATGTGGTGCTCAGGGACATGATTTAGCAGAGGGCTGTTAGAGTTAGGGTAGTATGGTAAGGTTGTGGTTGGACTCGATGATCTTTAATCTTTTTGATCTCTGGACTCAATGATCTTTAATCTTTTTGATCAGGTCTTTTCCAACCTGAGTGATTCAATGATTCTATGAGTTTAAAATAAATGCTGAAGTTTCTGGCAGAACAGATATTTCAATGTCTATTTTACTTTAAAATTGGTCAGAAAGGTTTTTGACTAAACTTCTGACTACAGCTTTATTCATTTTTAAGTGTTGGTAAAATACGTTTTAACAGAGAATTTATTTAAATTACTGACATGTAATTAAGTGCAAGTGGAAGAAAAATGTCATATTTTTTGAGATAAAATTCTTAGTTCAACTATCATTTTGATTCACTCTAGACTTCAGTGCTGGAGTATCAGTATGAATGAGGTAGAGTTTTGTTTCATATATAATTCTTTATAACATCTTTATATAAAATATTAAGTGTTCCAATATTAAAAATCATTTTACTTTTGCATAAACACGATCCCAAATTCACTTTTTTTTATCCCACTTTGGAGTGAAGCACTTTGAAAGATTAGATCTTCCACAGAAATGAACATCCTGTTTTCTTACATATTGCATTTTACTTGCTTGGAAACACCACTACAAACATTTTAACATGAAAACTGATGCATGTGACAAACAAGAAGTTCATAATAATGTGCTTGCTGCTACGTTAGCTTGAAGATATCGAGTCAGATTTTGTAAAATGCTTCTTAAAGTTCTTAGAAGTATGACTAAGCCAAATCCTTTATGTTTACTAATATTTTAGGCGACAGAAGAAACACAGCAATTAAATGTTATTCCTAAAGCTAGTTATTTTCCAAGTCAAAAGAGAAGAATATGGATTTGGTTTTTTTGTACATTTCCTTCTAATTTAGCAAGGAAAACAACATGAAAGATGGACCATTTTTGGAGATGATAAAAGAAACCTCAGATGTCAAGGAACACATAGCACTTTTCAGGAAAAAAAGAATAGCAAGTAACCTTTGAGCAGCACTGTAATGTGACATTTTTATAAGGAATTCATTTTGAAACAAAGTCAAGAGGTACTCAAAGAGACTGAGAAGAATGCAGAGGAAGTCAGGTGCATGGGGCCAGGCTCTTTTCAACTGTGTCCAGAGACAGAACAAGGGGCAACAGGTGCAAACTGGAAGATAGAAGTTCCATACAAACAGGAAGAAAAACTTCTTAACTTTGAGGGCGACAGAGCACTGGCACAGGCTGCACAGAGAGCTTGTGGAGTCTCCTACTCTGCAGATACTCAAAACTCATTTGGATGCTTTCCTGTAAGATCTATAGTAGGGAACCTGCTTTAGGTGGGGGCTGGACTAGATCATCCCTAGAGATCTCTTCAAACATCCCCAATTCTGTGATTCCATAGTTCTGTGATTCTTATGCTTTCAAACTATTTGAAGAAGGCAATGACTGGTTATTCTTATTCATGACAAAGCATCCTTCAGTAGGAACAAATACCAGCAAAAATAGGAAGGGTAGATACCTTCTGATGTGCCTGTCTTCTTAATTCTCTCCCTTTAAAAAAAAAAAAAAAAAAAAAAGTAACATTTATTATTTCTAGGACCTTGCTTCCAATCTCCCTGGAAAATTAGCCAAGGCATTAACAGGTGAGAAAAGATACAAATGCTCAAGGAATGAAAATAGAAGCACAGTTAAGGATCCACTCATGACCAGATCTTGGATATTAAGGAGCAACTCCCCCAGACAGTGAACACTGGTATGTCAAACACAAACACTTTATGAGCAAAAAGCCTCTGCAGTATTTCAAAAGTTCTCTACCCAAAGGCTACTAAACATCTCAACAAAGTTCTTAAGGGGTTCACTGTTGGTTTTTCCTATGAGAGCTGGATTTTGGGCAGCTCTGCCCACCTGGAGGAGCCCTCCCAGTTCTGCCAATTTTGCCAGGATGTGCAGCAACCTGCAGAGAGTTGGTGACCCTCTTCTGTCCCTGAGACCGGGGCTTATTCCCCCAGCTGCTGCTTTGAAATGCCACCATCATCCCCAAAAGGTTCCTCTTGATCTCACTTGCTGAGAGGATCAAGAGGAGGAGTCACTAGCATCTTCTCATTACAACGCCTCCACTTACTCTGGCTGAGACATGGATGTATCAGGAATATAAAGCAGCTGCATTGGATGCCCTGAAGAAACAGGCTTGTTTTCAGCAGTGTGGAAAGGTGGATCAGCTTATTTGGATTCATCACTGCTGCGTGAAATTATGGGTTTTGATTCTTATTCAGGGTGCTCTAAGGAGAAATCCCAGTGGAATCTTTTTGAAAACTGGGTAAATGCAAGAAGAATCAGGCTCATTTTATATAGTTATTTCCCGAATGTAGATTAATGCAGATCACCTCGCAGTCTTTATAAATTGCATTATTCAGCTGATGTATTTCTCCCTTGTGGAAAGCCACAGCCTGCTGAAGTGAGTCTAGATACAGACTCAGCTGTTTTAATTTGCCTTGTGTCTGTTTACTTGCAAAGATACTAAAGGACAAAGTTTTATGAACCTAAGCCACACTCAATGGCTTAAGGAAGAGAACTGTCCCTGGGTGGCAACGTCTTTTGTTTGTTCTTGAGAACTCTATAAAGGTGAAATTGCCATTCCTACTCAGAAAGCAAACCCTTTTCCAGTTAGGTACCACCAATGTTACTAGCAGCTTCATTTCTTCCCTTTGTTTTCTTGTTTTGTGTCCTTTCTTTTCTGACAGACTGCACTGTCTGAGCAATGAGCTGTGAAACTGCATTTGTTCACAAAATGAAGCTAAAGTGTTTTGGTCCCACTGCAGCAGAAATTCAGACTTTCCACTTTACCTGCAAAAGAAGCTTTGTCCCAAGAGTTACAAAGTGAGATGAAAAATAAACAACAAACAAATGCAAGTGCCAAAGATCTGGGAAAAAAAAAAAAAGTGCAAAAGAAGATGGGCTCTGAATTTTGTGATGCAACTGTATGTTATTTGTGGTGCAAATAACAAAACCCCTTCCATAAATAAAGCCATATAGTAACAGCTGGAAATCCAGAAATAGCTTGTTTTCCATTTAGAAAAATGAATGTGGCAGAACCCCAATTAACAGAGCCTTGTAGCAGAACTGGTCAGTATTTCCTTTGAAGTGAGCACATTAACACACCAGAAGGCTCCCAGCCTTCTGCTTTAAGACAGCAACTTATGGAAACATTAAAATATTTGAAGGCAAATTTTCCAACGCCTTTGCAGGACAAGTACTTTCTCCCAGAATAAACTTCATTCTTCCCAATCCAGCAACTTTGAGTGTCTTCTTTTGAAGGGGCTTCTCTGAGTTCCCTAGAAAGTTTCCTACTTTCCATACCCCCTGATGCTGGCACCATTTCTGCGCCCCACTCCTTTCCTTCTGGGTGTCACAGTCTCCTACTTGCCCATCCTGCAAACCAGCAGCTTTCTCTAAATGAACAAACACAGCTGTGCTTGAGGAAAGCACCATTTTTTTCTTCCTTTCCCCCCCTTCCTCTGATTCTACCTCATGTTCTGTGGTGCTTTCTGCTCTGTCACACAGCCACTGGGTTATTTTGGATAAAGCATACACTCTGTGGTACCATTTACTGTAAAAATAAAACATAAACAGTACAAAACACACATCAATTAATGCTAGCTTCCATCACAGGTGGCATAAAGCAGGTAAACAGGACAAGGAAACTTTATGCACTTGTGAACAGCCAAGTATCCTGCTCCTGTGGAAGAAGGGAGTATGAAGGCAGTCAAAAGGAACCGTCATTTAATGGAAAAATCCTCTCTTCCACTTGTAGAGTTCCACAATTTCTGGCTACATTCCTCAACTGGATGCACAAAAGATATTTGCCTTAGGGGGATAAAATAAAGGAGAAAGGTTATGGAGGCACCACATCAATGGAATGTAAAGGTTAAGCTGAAATGGTTTTCATTCTAATCCAAACATTTAGTCCTTTTAATTTTCTGTTTTTTTTTCTGTTTTAGTCTGACTGTGTTTCAAGGCCAGCCAAATGAGTTTACTGTTTGATCTACAAAGATAAATGCTAAGCCATGTAAGAGCTACTTGTGCACTCTAAGATATCCACCAAATGCTGTGCTCTTCCAGGATCATTAAGCAAAGGCATGCAGGAGTTGTGGCAACCTGGTTGCAGGTCAGTAACTCCCATCTGTGATGCTCCTGCATCTTTCTTACTTCAAAAGTGGAGGGACATCTGGAATTACTTTCACTGACGGATCTTTTTTATGAACAGAACAACTCAGCTCGTCGCAGAAACAAATCCTGGCATAACACTAGGAGGAAGTCTACCCTTCGACCCCATTTTGAGAAAGAGGAGAGACATAAGGCAATATTTTAAAAGCCAGATATCAAAAAAATGACTTCTGAGTAAAAGTGACTCAAATGAAATATATTTCAGAATCACCAGGAACCTACGTGTCTGATTGCCACTGGGATTTTATCTAGTAAACAGTTCTTGGCAAAGACACTGGAGCCTTCATTTGACCAGTTGCATATACGTGAATTTTGGCATTCAGCTTGAAGAGTTTTTTGTTGTAATATTTTAAGCTTGCCAAGGTGGCTTTTAGTTAGGAGCATTTCAACAGCTCTCTAACACTTTCCAAACTCTCAGAGAAGTTTCTGCTTTACTTTGCTGGAGGCTGCTTTAGGTAGAGTAGAATAAAGGATAAGATGTTAGTGTGGTTAGCTGTAGACCCAGGAGAACCAAGTTCAATTTTCAGTTCCACCATAATCTTCTTGTATGACAGCTCATTGTTTCTGCTTCAGTTCATCATTTTTATTACTTCTGAAACAGAGCTGAATATCTTTCTAGATTTCTTTTCTGAGCATGAGGCTTGGAGTCATTAAATGAAATCAAATGGACTAAAAATATGGGTGGTCAGAATAGGAAGTTTTTGTGTCTCTGAGAAATAGAAATGACACTAGTTCCTATCTTAGAGCTGTAAAAGTAGTTAGGCCATTAAAGTACAGAAGCTAAAAACAGAATGTTTGGTTAAATAGCTGATAAAACAAAAAAAGATTTTCTAATGGAAATCTTTGGTATTTTCTATAGAAGGGAGGAAGTTCACAATTTTTCTGAATCTTGGATATATTCTATCAATAGCAATAGAGAAGCTTGATCTAAAGTTTTATTTTAAGAAGGCTCATACCTTTAATACACTTATGTATGAATTTGCCAGCATAACTAAATAACAGTAAGAAAACAGTCACTGAATCTGCAAAAATTTGAAGAATCTTTGATCTTAGTGAATGAATGACAAATTGACTGTCATTGACTCAGTGGGGCCTGAACTTCTCTCACAAAATTTTAACTCTTATCTGGACTCTAATATTATATGTGAGAATGGAAGTGCAGCAGACGTGGATAATGTGTTGGAAGGATTTTCATTTACTCATATTAGTGACGATAAAAAATGGACATATAGTCAAAAGTTAGTTTTTAAGTTTGCTTTTTTTTTTTTTTGGAAAGATATAAAATGGTTCTTTGAAGTCTTTAATACATTTAACATTCCCATGGCAGTAGGTTCTGAGACAAATTTGGCAGTGTACACTTCAATTTTCCTTACATTTGGAAAGTGATGCCAGTGAGTTTAAAAAATGCTAAAACTTTTGTCTAGAACTTGATCACTTAAAGAGAATTTGAAGAGAATGTATCTTACCAAGGCCTGCAAACAGGATGTAGAAGTGAACTCGGGCAATGCTGGATGGAGCTCTGGGCAGGCTGATCTGGTGGGTGGCAGCCCTGCTCACAACAGACAGGTTGGAAATAGATGGTCTTTAAGGTTTCTTCAAACCCAAGCCGTTCTATGATTCTATGATTATTTGATCCTATGGTTCTATAATTATGTGGTACGATGCAGTTCACAACAAATAGATTAGTTTGGATTAGAACTTGGAACTGGTGTCTGAAGATCCTATTCTATCGTTTCTTTTGGAAGAATGCTTAATATGAGAGTACTTGTCACCTATTAATTGGAAAGCAATTTATTCCTTAGTTTTGAGAAGAGGAAAAACTTACTTTAGGTGCATTGTATTTTCTTGGCCAAATCTGTCTTTTACTTCTTAGCAACAGTTGAATGGATAAAGGTACAAGCTGGTCTTCTTTCTCTCTATTGTTGCTTGGTCAGGACAGATGGTCAGTTCACTATTTTTTAAATTTTTTTTTAGAGTTTCTGATGATGCAAAACATGTGGTGGTGCTCTCTTCCATGTCATTGAAAGATATCAGATTAAAGAGCAGCTTGAAGAAGTAATTAGAGTTTTTAAGGATCAACAACAGAATTTACAGTTGAGGCCAGATATTTTACATGATGCCATGTTGACATTTTTGGAAAAAGGATTTGTAGGAATGCCCGTCCATCCGTCCATCCATCCGTCCATCCATCCATCCATCCATCCATCCATCCATCCATCCATCCATTGTAGTTTAAAATTCAGACAGACATTTTATATGGGAAAATTGTGGGCCACAAAAGAGTTTTAAAGATATAATCTCTGTACAATAAAATTGAAGTCTAAAGCCATTATAAATCATAGATTTCAGCTTTTTTGAAATCTATGACTTTACTTGGTTTTTAATCTATGCATGTATCTGTGAGTACAGTGACAAATTAGAAGCAGATTTTAACTGTTTGCAGTTCAGGAATTAATTAATCTGTGAATGAATCTGCAGCTCTGACCTCTCAATTGCTTTGAGATAATTACACTGTGATGGAAGAGCATTATGTAGTCAAAAATTAGAAAAGAAATCAAATTTTGAGACTAATCTGACCTTTCAGTATTTTGAGCATAACTGAGGTTTTCTGCCTTACATTGCATCAGCAACAATGTAAATCTTCCAGGAACTATTTCAAGAGGAACATGACTTATAGCTCTTTATTAACTCCTCTCTTATCTCAAGAATGATGGCATGAAAACCTATTCCATTCTATTTCAGGGGACTTCGATTACTACTGAAAAGCTTCTGCACTCCCTGTCATCTGCAAAGGAGTCTTTCTGAGTCACCTCTCAGAAACGAATTTCTCACTGGGGACATATTTCTGTTCCACTATTTCTGGTTGTGTCCAGGAGTCAGTGGATAATTTGGAACATTCAGGAAAAGCAAACATGCAAAAAAACCCCATGTGATTTGGTTAAACAAGTTTGACTAAAACAAAAAGTACTTACCTGCAGACAGAAAAAGTTGTTAGAATAAAATCCTAGATGAAATTTCATCCTGAACTGTAGACTAACAGCTTTGTACAGTCATGTAGATGGAAGACACTGAAAAACTCCCTTCTCTGGTGAATCAAAAATCCCACTCTTCTCAGTATTCTATCAATAATGTTAATAGATATTGGTTATATCATTTCACAAATAAGACAAGCTCTGCATTTAAAGGCAAAGTTCTACAGAAGTTAACACTAAGCATATTTGCAGACTATTTTTAACCAGATGTATGGAAAGTTGAACAATTTCTCGTAGTCCATTACATTCTGAAGTTTTTCAGAATCACTTCAGCTGGACTGTATTTATTTTCAGTAGTTCTTTTGGTTTCCAATTATACAGTTCTACAGAACTTGACAGCCTTTATCAAAGGCAAAAACTAGCTTCAATCAGACACTGAAAATGCAACAATCCTTATGAAATAACATGGTTTCATTAATGTTTGCTGCAGAGTAGCATCCAGACACTGTGCTTAGTCTTGACTGACTTGCATTTAGAGTAATATAAATACACATAGGAACAAAGAAAAACAATAACATTCCTCTACTCTTCATCAAGATTGAGGTTTTACTCACAGTTTCTATCACAATATATTTTCAGTGAACTGGTGCTTACCAACTTATCCAGGCTTTGCAGAGTCCCATTAAGCACAGGTATTTCTACTGCAGGTATCAGTACGAGGTGTAAGACAAAACAGTCTCAGAGATGTAACTAACAGTGGTTTCTAAACTCTTATCAAAATAGAAAAAGGTGCATAAATCCATCTGGTTTCAGGTCTACACTTATACATGTGCTTTAATTTAAGCTTGTGTTTGAAGCCTGTTGAGTCCAATAGGGATTATCACACTGATGCTTTCCTGGTCCGGAACCTGCAGGAAGTGTGTGAAGGAAGATGTGAAACAAGGCACAGGGATTTTCTGCTACCTGAATGGAGATTCAGTTTTCATGACAAAATGTTGTCAAACAAATCAAAGTAGACCATCACAAACCCTGCAGTCCATGTTGCACAGCCAGTATCATTTACTATTCTATTTCTGCCCAAACACAAATATATGAATACTGTTAATAGAAGCAGTAATGCATACACACAGAACTTTTCATTTTCAAAACAGTTTCATGAACATGAAAAGAAATATGCTCTTTGAAAATATCATGAAGCATGACCGTTATTTTTTCAGCATGATATATTTTACAACTTTACACTGTCACTTCTCCTGTGAGTAGGTAAATTATTGGCCTTAGTCTCTTAATAATGTGCTTCTTTACGGAAATATTATTTCCCTTAGAAAAGGAAAAAAGAGAAGTGGATTTTCAGGAGACTAGAACCTGGAACCCCATAATATATGAGGCCAATTAAAGGGTGAGAGAAATGTGTTGACAGGAAACTTGAAGCTTGTTGCCTGTGGAAAGGGGTCGGGGAACAACCCAGCATTTATGTGTCCAAGCTGAGTAATTAGAATACGACTACTCAGAATCTGTGGCTTTTTCTGAAAATATTGACTCATTTTCAAAAGTGTGTGTTTTCCTTCTGTATATAGAGCACACTTCAGGATGATTCTATTTCTAGACAGACAGATGCCATTACTTCATTTATTCCTCTTAGATTTCACACATTACACTGTGAAAGTTGTGCCCAGCTCTCCGTGCTGTTTTGCTATTGCTGTAGATATTCCAAAAATAACATTTATGAAGGTGATATTTTTAGTAATCCTTTTAAATTAGCTTGTCATTGGTGGCAATCTCCTTAACCATGTTGAATGTTTTCGGGTGCCAAAATAAATGTACATACCTCCATAGGAGCACTGCTGTATTTTAATACTAACACCCTTTTAATACGAGTGGTAGTTCAGTGACAGAAGATATCTGCTGTATATGAGTTTTTTGGAATCTAAAGTATTAACTTCTATTTTTTTCTCAAACGAGGTTGAGGTACTGAAGAGTAATATGAAACTGAAGTGGTCTACAATAACAGGAAGAAAAGTAAAAGTCTGATGTCAAGATCTGTGGACAGAAGTAGTGATGAAAGTTTTAAATCTTGGATACTGAGGGCATTGTCTGCACTTCTGATCTCTATGGGGCACTGGAGCAGCGGATGCTTTGAGTTACTGATCAGGCTCCTACAAAACCAGAATAAAATATAACTTCTGTCCCTCTGAGGATGGTGATGTAGTTTCTGCCTGCTATTACTGGGGGAATCAATGCCTCACCGAGGAGAAAACTCACATGGGGATACAATTTGCATATATGCACCTCACCCACAGGTAAATTGCCACTGTGTAAAATAAACCTTAACAGCGTTCCATCTTGTGTCATATTCCCATGCTGTACAATGAGTATTAATAAAATCTCCCTTCTTAAGGAAGCCATCTGTTTGTAGCCCAGCTCTTTGTCAAGCCATAAGCTTCTAATTTAATTGAGATTTTCTTAGGTGACAGTATTTTCTTATTTAAAGCCAAGCTGGTCATTTTTCAGTCTCGAAAAGCTCTCATACTAAATTCCTTTCCTATGAGTTAAGAAATATTTCTTGGACATCTTTAAGGCACTCACATAATAACTTCTGACAGCATTAGCGTGTTTGAGCCATGGCATCCTGGAATGCTACTATTCCTAAAAACGTCAGAGAAAATGGTCATGATTGTTTATAATACATTGTAAGTAAATAAATATATATATTTATTTTAAGGCATTTTAAAAGAGTTTAGACAATGCTGGCAGTACTTCAGCATCTTCTGTTGTCAGAAACTGAGCTGTTATTCCCGTCACTTGCTGACAACTGCTATTCTAATGACTTAACGCATCTTAATGCTCAAGGACAGCAGTTTTTTCTTTGTCAATACATTACCTAAATAGGAGACTTCTAACCAAACATATTTGTTTGGTTTTTCATAGAATCATAGAATCGCCATGTTGGAAAGGACCTACAAGATCATCTAGTCCAGCTGTCCTCCCATTACCATTACTACCTCAAGCTACTAAACCATATCTCGTAGCTCCTCATCCAGATGCTTCTTGAACACTGCCAGGGACGGCGACTCCACCACCTCCCTGGGCAGGCCATTCCAGTGCCTGACTCTTTGAGAGAAGAAGTTTTTCCTTATGTCTAATCTAAATCTCCTCTGGCGCAACTTGCGGCCATTTCCTCAGGTCCTGTTCGTTACCTGGGAGAAGAGGCCAAACACCCCTCTTCACCACAACCTCTCTTCAGGAAGTTGTAGAGTGTGATGAGATCTCCTCAGAGCCTCTTCTTCTCCAGACAGGACAGGCCATTTTTTAAATACTATTCAGGACTTAATTAATTAACCCATTCTGTAATGAACAAAAAAATCAATAAGTAAGCATAACTAATGAAACCCATTCTGATAAGTCAATAAAAATCTGAGTATCAAAGAAACCTCAAGCATTTATTAGGAGCTGGTAGTCACAATGTCTCCTTACTCACAGGAGCTCTATGAATCTATGATCTACAGATACTGAAACGCTAACCAAATCTTCCCTTACTGTGTATCATGGTGCACTATATTCTGTATAGACGCTGAGTAAACACCAAAATTATTCTTTGTTTTTTTGCTGCAGTACCTTAGACATCAGAAAATGTTTCAGTTAATTACTGTATTCCTATAGAATATATTATAGGTCATCATCTTTCTCTTTTAAATCTTTTAAAGTGCAGTGATAGGAATATTCTTCTTTCGTATTATTCATCTCATCTGACACAGTCAGCTATCCCACTTGCTTCAAAACATCTTTTGAATCAAATATCAGTCCCCAGAAACAATTTGCAGACTCTCCTAAAACATTTGCTCCAATCTGAAATCTGAGTCTTATCAAATTTCACCAACGTAACACTGCTTGTAAGTCTACACATCTAAGCAGCGCAGACGTTTTTCTATACTGAATAAAAGGCAAAGTTTGTCAAAGATTCTAGTCTTTCTTCCCCCTTCCCCCCACCCCCATCCCGAAAGTTACCATGCTCCTAATCTTCATAATCTCTACCTTCTATTTTGTGAAGGTTCACCTGGGAATGGATTAGAGATGTACAAATACGGTTATTATTTTCTCTGCATTTTTAAATGAAATCTTATTTTTTTTCTTGCATGCTCACTCGGTTCAACAAAATAAGCAGATGTTTTACCAGGACACAAAGTTGTTTCCCTTGTACAGTTCCCATTAGACTGAAATTCATCACTGTGATTTCATATACCAGAGTATTCCATTCAAAGTGCCTTCAACGTTCTACGAATCTTTCTCCTTGAGTCAATAATCCAAACTTACAGTAAAACTAGCAAACATCTGTCAACAACTGTTCTATTTTTATCTATAAACACAATAATTCTAATAGATATTTTAATAGATTATTTGTGTGTTTGTGGGTTGTTTTTGGTGTTTCTTGTTTTTTAAGGTTTTAATTACTTCTTACACCAAGAATGATCTTGAATTTGATTAAATCTTATTGATCCTTAATTCTTGGGTACACAATTTGAGTCTTTTTAACAAAGGAGTACAACACTTCCTCTACTCCAATCCTCAAAAAAAAAAAAAAAAAAAAAAATTAACAATAGATTATATATATCACTGCTTACATCTTCTCTTTTTAAATGTTCACCTTGATTTCTATCAATAAAATCAGATCTCAAAAGTACTTAATAAATGAAGTAATTATTTTTATCAGAATTTTGGAGCTAGGGAAATAGAAAGATGAGGTGGAGCTCAAAATCAGCCAGATGATCAGGGTAGGCCTGAGAGTTCCATTTCCAGAGTTAATATTGTCTCTCTGTCTTGACTTCTGTATGAATTTTTCTCTGAATTGCTTCTGGTCTGCAGCACTAATTTCCCCATAGTTATTAATTTATTTTAATGCTATTTTTGATATAATTTAAGGCTACCTACACTTTATCAGAGTGAGCAGGTGCTCCTACATTCTCTCTGATGAGCTGTGATATAGAAGAGCATACACTGTCAGCAATATTTACATCCTTCTGAATTGCTTCTTTTAAAACTATTCGAGAGTTTAGCTCAGCTTTCTCCAAAGTATGACCTGTCACATAGCCTGACTAAACAGTTTTCCTAGACCACAACCTATTCCTGCAGCCTATTTTCCAAGCGTCTGCAGGCATGAGCAGGGAGTGGGGTGCCAGTTGAATTTACTGTTTTCTCTGCCTATTTCTTGCCTCCTTATTTACCTATCTCCACATGCCCCACATCATTAGATAGACGTGCCTCCAGCTCATGATAAAAATAATAGCACCCCCCAGTAAATTAAGGATGTACTTCTTGTTCTAGGAGTGCTCTCGTAGATGTGGCTGGATGCTGTCTGTCTGTGTGCTGTGATGTCTGATAGATCTGGTTCTTTTCTGTTTGATGCTTTGATGACCTTCCCTTGTGACAATGGCGCTTGCTGATGTCACTTGGTATAGTGCCTCCCTTACCTCTTAGATGTAGGTCACGGTATTTATCACTCCATGATTGGCAAGATGCCCTTTATGTGCAAAATGACTTACAGGATTTGCAAGGTAAACCGGTCTGCTTGGCTAATTTCAGAGAAAATAAGAAATGAAACTATTAAGTAAGATCTCTCATGTATGTTAACATTCATGCTTGAATCAGAGCAGATGGCTTCTTCTTGCATTCTTACAGCAAATCCTACTGCTTGCAAAACAATTTACTCTCCACATCACGCTGTGGTTCTTTCTAGTCAGTACTCTCTTACAGTTTAAAACTTGCTTAAGAGTTTTCCTTTTGATATATTGATTTTAGGCCGTAAATGGGAAAATGTATATTTTTAATAGATGACCTACTTAAAGTGATATTTTCAAAGAAGCTGTGACATAACTCTTCCTGTTTCTTGGAAAGGTTCTCATTTCCCAGAAACTTACACATTTCTGGAACAACTAACAAACTCAGAAGTACTTACCTTTACAAGTCACTTCTGTAAACAAGGATGCGTTCTGATCTGCATTGAAGTAATTCTCTGAATTGCATTTATCTGAGACATTTGTTTCAGAAAAGGCTATAAGATCTCTACTTATCTTGGAAGTTAAATATATAAACATTTATTTTCATCAATTATAGCTGCTCCCATTCCATCTTTAAAAATTTAATGATAATTTTAAGGTTAAAACAGATTAGAGATTCAGTATCTATTTTTTATCTCATACCAGCAAGGATTTTCTCTGACACCTTGCAATAAATCGTTTGCAGAGTACATCTGTATCCGGTACCAAAGGCAACTATTGCCAGGAGTAAGAAATACCTTGGTAAATGGAAAATTTCTTCTTATTTTACCCACGTGTAAAGGGAACTAAAACATTTTCTGGAATACAGTTCTGATAAATTTACTGTTCTTTGGAAAGAGCCTTCAGAGATCTCAGAAGATGCTAGAGCCACGTTATAGAAATGCTAACTTCTTATTTTTCAGAATAGTAAGCTTTATTTAAAAGAGTTATGTAGAATTTGTAGATTTGAAATGACAAATATTCTACATAAATTTAGTGTTAGAAGAGATTTTTTAGAACTCAGAAAGCCGTAATGAAATAGTGTCAATGTTCAATCTACAGTAATTTTCAAAGCAAATGATCTGTTCTTTATAATGGCAGAGCAAACCTAAAGAACAATTATAACTTTCCCTTAAATTCTATATCACTTTTCCTATGAGAATGACAGACCCACACCAAATTTTTGGAGCCCAAACGGCCTTTAAGAAACAACTCTGATGAAAATTTCTCATAGAAAAATACACAGATGGAAGAGTTTGTTATGATCACAGTTGGATAAAAACCATCCCAGAGATTTGCAAATGGCAGTTGGCAAAAAGCATGCAAATTACGTTCTAGCGCAGTATATGTGGGAATAAATTTGTTATGAGTTACTAATTTTTATAGATACTTCTTCCTGGCTGTTTGTCTGCTTTGACTTGCTTTTATTGGAAGTCATGAAATTATGAAAAAACTTTGTGATAGCGGCTGCAATTACTGTTATTGTAAATGGAGATGGGACTTTGTACTTTCTGTTTAATGTCTGAAACAATTGCAAAGGAAAACAGGAGCAGAAATACTTCTTGTTGGAAACAACTACTTCTCTTCAGTGGTGGTAGACGTGAAATAATATCAAAGATAATGGTGAGTTGTCACTTCAGACATTTCAAATCAGTAGGAAACATTGGCAAACTACACTGACATCTGCAACATTGAGAGATTATTACCAACAGAGAAAAAGCATTTTCAGAATTTTGCAATATTTTATAAGAGAGTTCTTAAATGTGGAAAGAACCACACTGGAAGAAAAAAATGACAGAAATGGGGGAGATTACACGTATAGGAGGAAGGAGTACTTAGGACCAGAACTTTAGGTATGATTATCTGCTACATATGCAAAATGCAAGCAAAAGAAGAAAACTGACATTTCTAATGATTGACATTATTAAAGAAACACACATGAGGGAATGGAAAGCTAATGCATCCATATTTGTAATGTTCAGATGTTTATTACAGTTCTACAAATAAATGACTGTCCTGCAAAAATTCTCACTTTATTGATTGAGGTCTTTACATGGAAAATATAAGCTTTACTAAAAGACAGGACACATGATCTTCCCACTACTTCTGGAACAGCCCCAGTCTAGCCAGGAGAAAGTGCAACACTGTCAGCACTTAATTTTTTATCTTAAAAAGAAAAAAACAATTTTGTTTCAAAATAATGAGGAAAACACTCAAACACTGAATCTTTGCAGAATTCATCCCAAATCTGTTCTTTTGAATAACTCTAACCATAATAATAGGGTTCTCATGCACAAAATCACAGAATGCCTGAAGTGGGAGGGGCCCAATGAAGGCCACCTGGTCCAAACCCTGCTCAACCAGGGATACCCATAGAAGGGTGTCCTGGACCAGGAAGCTTTTGAAGACCTCTACAACCTCTCTGGGCAAACTACTCCAGAGCGCTGTTATTCATACAGCAAAGAAGTACTTCCTGATCTTCAGAGGTAGCATCTTGTGTTCCAGTTTGTGCCCGTTGCCTCTTGTCTTGGCACTGGGCACTACTAAAAAGAGCCTAGCTCTGTCCTCTTTGCAACCTCCCTTCAAGTATTTATATACACTGAGGTGATCTCCCTGTTCCTCCTCTTCTGCAGGCTGAACATTCCCAGCTCTCAGCCTTTCCTCATAGACTCTCATTTCTTAATCATCATTATGGTCCTCAGCTGGATGTTAAATGTAAGTCCACGTACCTCTTGGGAAGCCCAGAACTGTATACAGACGAGGCCTCACCAGAGCTGAGACCTGAGACAAAGGGGAGGATTACCTCCTTCAAGCTTTGGCAACATTCCTCTTAATGTAGCCCAGGATACCTACCACTAACCTCTGCCTCATGGGCACATTGCTGGCTCGTGTTAAATTTGGGGTCTACAAGGACCTTTTCTGCAGAGCTGATTTCCAGTCAGCTGGCCCCAGTTTTTACCAGCTCATGGGGTTGTTTCCTCTCCAGGTGCAGGACACTGCACTTCATGCATTTTTGCTGAACTTCATATAGGTCTTATCAGTCCATTTCTCCATCTTGTTGAGGGTCCTCTGCATGGCAGCACAACTTTCTGATGCATCCACCACATCTCCTAGTGCACTACCATCAGCAAAGTTCCTGAGAATACACTCTTGCCTCATTTTCTAGATTGTGTTGAATAGTAATGTATGCATGATTGACCCCTGGGGTACAGCACTAAATACTGGCCTCCAGTGAGACTCCATGGCATTGAATACACCCTCTAGATCTAACTGTAAAGATGCTTTTAAATCCATCTAATTCCTCATCCAGCCCATACTTCTTCACTGTGTTTATAAAGATATCACAAAAGGAGTAAAAAGCTCAACTGAAGTCAAGATAGACAGTATCCACTGTGCACCACCATTCCACCAGATCAGTCCTTTCATTGTAGAAGGATGCAGTTCGTAAAGCATGACCTTCCCATCATGAATCCATGCTGTTTTTTGTCCATGCTCTCTCCCTTTGGTCCCACCACTCTTGCAATCCTCCAAGCACTCTTTTGATAAGAGTTTTAATAATTCTTTTATTCAAAAAGTGCTTATGTCCAGTGGCTTGAGCGCTTTCCTAAGAGACATGATGTAGCTTAAAGAGAATCAAAGAATTAATACACAAGTTTGATGTTTGCTATTAACACTGCCAGATTTAAGATATAGAAAGTATTACACTTATATCCACTTAGAGATACTGTATATTAAGTTTAATTTGATATACTCTTTATACATACAATTTATTGCTAATGCAATGTAATGTGGATTTCCAGGAATCCTGACAAGTCTGGGAAACCTGAATTAAAAGAGTGCATGTTCCAAGAATGTGTCAGAGCTGTCTTGAACCATATATGAAAAGTTATGCATGTGTTTTTAAACTGTTCTTCCAACTTTCCCTTTAATACGGTGCATTGGGCATCAGCTGAAGCCTTCTGTTTTCCAATAAAATTGAATGTTCTGGTAAAAATTGTGACTTTTGGACTTCAAGTACTTGCAGTTTATTTTCCTGTTCAATCCATTATGTTTCCAATTTAAACCCTCCATTAGAATGTTCAGAGTAAGTTAATGTGACAGTTGTATTATTTTCAGAAAGGAGAGCATGATATTTTTAAGACTGTGAATTGAGATTTTGGGATGCCAAGCTTTCAGATTTCATTTAGACAGACAGTACTATCATCCAAAAAAACACTGTTTTGGAATGTAAAATTCTCTTGTCATAGGATCTGTTCTCATTTCCCCACTGATAATATATCAGTACGAATGTATGACACACAGTATAATATAATATCAGAATTAACATATGTTTTGGGCACTGTAGGATATTAGGAATATGTGCCGTTTGTCCAGATCATTGTCAGAACACAAATGCAGGGTACCAGTGAGCCTTGTTTCAGTGATTTCAACTATAAACTCTACTAGATTGGCTCCATGGTTTATAGCTGTTTTGCATAAAACAATGTTAATTTCTTCTCTTTCTAAAGAGGAGGTACTGCTGCACAGCAGCATAGTCTATACACTTCTTGCTGAATAAACCAAGAATGTGTAATGTTTTGCTGGAGAAAAATGTGAACTCTATGTAGGCCAAACAGGATTATCTTCTTAATGACAGCAATTTGCATTACTTTTAATAGGATTTATTTTTAGTGGCCTGTAGAAGAAAATGAAAGAAATATCTCAGCTCTTTAAACAAGATGTTTCCTAAATGAGTTCATGAGGTTACATGTAATGCTGGTATTGTGTAGGCACCACTGTGAAACAGGGCTAAATACAGTGACATAACCAAGAAGAAACAGGAAGGAATTATTTTAGCCCTTTTGAACATAAGAAAACATTTTGTTAGTGAAAAGAAATCCTCAGATAATTTTGGACGTGGATGGGGCATGGAGAAATAAAGGCTTTTTGTGAAGAGCAGAGTGGAGCATCTATGGGGGGTGCAGAGAGAGCCAGCAAGGATGGTTTTGCTCAGGCAGCAGAGCCAAGCCACAAGCTTCCTGCTGCTGCTTTTCCTTCTGCACAGAGGCAAAGCACTGGGAGTGGGGAAAACACAAGCTGAGACAATGAAATTTTACTCCGATTGATTAAATTAATGGTACCTAAGACTCCCCCTCTGAACACCAGATAAGATTGTAATTCTGTGGTCTGCCAGATATTCGCATTACCAGGAAAAGCACAAGAGCCATATGCCTCTGCCTGGGTTCTTGGAAGCTACTCTACCAACCTCCACAGTGAAGGTGAGGGCTGCTGCAAAGAGCCTTCACTGCTGACATACAAAGAACAGCATAGAAAATATGCAACTTAATAGTAACAGTTTTTCAGATGTCATTTCATTTTTGTTATGTACCCACACACAGCCTGAAGTCTTTGCATAACTTAGGCCAACATCTCTAAGTTGTGTCAAAAAGCAGATGCCACCTCTGTGCCTCACAGTGGGGATGTGTAAGCTGCATAGTAAAACAGCTAACCAGATTGCCTAAACTGTAAAACCTTGCTGATTTGTGAACTGATGTCCCCCCTCTACCCTTTCCTTACATTTTATATGCTGTAAAAATTTGCATTTTTAAAGATAAAGGAGATCAAGCCCAACATTTAACACAGTATCATATGGTGTAATTTTATTACTAGCTAAAATAAATTTAATTTATGTCACTGAAGAAGTTATAACAGAAAACTAAAGCTATCTGAAGGCAATTTGGTACAAGCTTCTTCAGCGGTCTCTGTAATCTGACCACAAAGTACTGCAAATATTGAACCACGTTAATTTGAACAGAAATATGATCTGCGTTTCACTTCCTTTACAACAATTGAATAGTTGATAAAGTACTTGTTTTGAATGGATACATTTAAATGAAGGAGACACCAGTATGAAATACAAGCCTTTAAGAGGAACTAACTGCATGGCTTAAGTTACCGTAAGATGGAACTGGCAGTTGACTGACTCTGAATTCCCCAGAGGAAACTTTACTTCCAAAGTAATCATAAAAACCGTACCAGTAAAGTGCTGCAAAAATAAAAGATGACGCTTTCACAGATTATCTGTTGTTTGAGTAACCAGGCAAAGTGTCAAATGATTTCATGTCTGTATAAGGAGCTGCTGAAAAACTACAGGAGTATCAAGAAATATAGAGATGTTACATAAATAGTCTATAGTATCTGATTACTCTGTAGTCAATAGTTTTACTTGCTATAAAAATTGCTTAAGGAGATACCCTTGAGTTACCTTCATAAAAGATGAAGGGAAATACTATGGGAGGGAAGGCTACTGACTACAGCTAACCTACCAGATGCTTTGGATACAGACGAGAATGTCGTAGACTGTGGTGGCATCAGCTGTTGTATACAACAAAACAAATGTTTCAAAGTTACAGAAAGAAATAATGTCAATGCTTCATTTTCTTATCAAATGATGAGTCGTGCAACTTGTAGACTGCAAGTGGGAAATTATTGCTTGGGTTGGTGAAAATGCCCTTTGTATAATGAAAGCAAAACTCCTGTTGATAAACTTTCAATGCTGACTTTTAATGTCTTATCAAGACAGAAAGGGGCAAAATTGTAAAGAGAATAGGAACACTACTGTAGCAATGTGATTGACTTGCCTAAGTGAACTACGACAAACCAATCAGTGCAGCTCTGAAAATGAGCTGAAAAATCCACCTTTACAACATTTCCAGCTGATAAGTCAAAAGTCACTTTTGTACACTGTACATTATTTATGAATAATTTATGAATAATAACTTGATTAAATACTCCTCAAAAGAGAAAATATCTGAGTTAGGAATCCTATGAATAACTTGGATGTGTGATCTGTACTTGCATTTTGCTTCACAAAAAGCTCAGCAGTTACACCAGTCAAATTACACCAGTCAAATTAGACTACTGAGGAAGGAGAAATTCATTTCACCAAGAAACTTCCCTACAGCATTTCTGTGAATGAGCCTGAGTGGACTAAGCCCGTGAATCACCCATACTTCATGGTGAAGAGCACAAACAACCACTAAGAATGAGTAAGACACTTTGACTTGGCCTGAAAGCTAAAAATATTACTTGTACCTCAGCTTTCAAACTGAAGTGCCAAAAGAACTCATACTATTGACTGAATTCCAAGGAAAGGGAATTTTCTTCAAAATTATCAACAGAATGTTATAGGCTTTTATGCGTGACATTCTCACATCTATAAATGACAAAAAACCCCAAGTGGCTAGAAGGATTATCAGCTGACAGAGGTGGAGGCTGTGGTAAGGAGGTGCTACAAAGCAACATAACCAGCCCATGACACAGCACAGAGCATATGCCCCTACAGATGGTACCAGTGTTAACTTGCAAACCCCATTTAGTGGATAAGGTCATTCTGAACTGATCTGGTACTTTCTGAGTACTAAATACATGGCATAGATTCCTAATATACTCAAGAACATCATAGGCAATACTGTAACTCCACTGGCACAGAAACTTATTGGCACGAAGCAAGGAGCTGAATCAGAAAATAGTTTCATTTTTGTAGCAAAATCTTTTGCGTGACGTCAGCAGAAACAAGGAAGTCTGAATTTGCAATAGAACTGAGATAAGACTGAGCTGAGTCATTACCTTTTGGAAATATTAATGGCAAGCTCTAAGCCTGCAGCTTGCTTTAATTTCTTGTCTGTTTCAAGAACTGTTTTAGCTAATGTAATTCTTTACTGTGTGCTCTAACTAAAGCACAGCGATCCTTAAAACAATGAGAAAACACAGAGAAGTCAGAGATCAGCCAAATGGCTTCAGCAGTGTGTTTTAGAACTACTGCTCAGATACTGATCCTATTCCAGCCATCTCCCATTGCTGTGGCTGCATGTGCACTCAGAGCACAGCACACCGGCATCAGGAATCCTCCCTGATCGCAGGTTCTGCCTTTGTGGATAGGTAAGGAAGGAATATTTTGGTTTGAGAGGACTTCTCTTCCTTGAACACCTGTTGCAGGTGGTGTTTGTTGTTCGTTGGACAGTTTTTTCCCAGTTCAACTGCATGCAGCTAAGAATGTAGTGATGATAGAACCTCTGACAATAGCACAAAATGTGCCCAGTATAACCTCCGTGGGACAGATTGCTTCATGTGTGGTTGAGGAGGGCAATTATGAGCTCTATCCTTGGGCAGGACCAGTAGCAGAGTAAAATCCATTATGGGTAAGTGGCAATTGTGCTGTCTTATAACACAGAATAGCGGAAGCAACTGTAGAACCTAGGGGCTCCTTTGGTTTTGACTGCAGAAGCAAACTGGGACTTGATATAGCACAAAAAAAAAAAAAAAAAAAAAAGGCATACTGAAGTCTAATGCCATTTTGCGTGAGAATGGCATAAAAAATGTAAGATATAAGACATTTGTGATGTTTCTTTTTTTGTTTTTTGTGTTATTACCGAGGATTCCTCTCAACAGCGTGCAAGGATACAGACATTCACATTTTCCAGAGTTGTAAGGATGCCTGTAAAAATATTACCTGTTTCATCTTATCTGTGGAAATAGTTCATTTTTAATGGTAATGCTTTAAATAATGAATCACTTCCAGGGTTGGGAGTAAGAAAAGGCATTTTCCATTTGGTTGTTCATTTTCTTTATTTGCAGAGGCCATGTAGGAATTCAGATTAAAGGAATCTGAAGTGGCTGCTTTTTAAGATAGAAAAATATAAACAACACATATAAAAACATTCTCACAATGGCTCGAGAAGACATGTATTCCTTAATGGAATAATACAAATTCTATCTATTTTTCTGCAGTTATTGTACTTTCTCCCTTCAGATGTGAATCTGAGAAAAAAAACGATTTGCTTTCCCAGTACAGCTTGAAATGAAATATTAAATAGTTGATTTACAAGGAAATGTAAGGTGTTTCCAAACAGTCTCTTTTTGCTTGAAACAAATTTACTGCAGAAACAGAAAAATGCATATTAGTCATCAAAACCTGTTTATTGATGAGTTTAAAGCGTTATCAGCTAAAGGATTCTGATCATATAGCCTAAATTCCAGACCAACAACGCAGAGGAGAATTAGTGGAATATGGATTAAATAGCCAGAGGTAACTTCAAATAAGGAACAGTAACAATTTGCATTTGGCTTATGACATAAATCCAATATAAAGGTTTTGTATTATCTAACCCGGTGTGATCCAAATCATACTTTCCATATTGAGGTCAAAATTTTAAAAGTGAGTGTTTATTTTAGATATGTGTTTAGTGAAGGCCAAATACTTTCCCAAAGACATCAGGCTTTTAAACTTGACAATAATCCTAACTTCCAGTGCGACTGTATCAGTGCAGGCTCCTGCTGTGAGGAGAGAAAGCAGAAGTCTTTTAAATGGACGAGGCATGAAAGCTGTATCTTGTTCAATGAGCATGGATGTCCTCTGCACTGGAGCTCAAGGTCCCTCTCCTTCAATCCTTCACCTCAAGGGATGTGCTCAACTGTGTAGCAGCTTCCTTCCAGTCTCTGGATCCAGATTTCTATCCCTTTGGCATTCATTACCCAGAGCCCTTTTCTGAGGCTTAACACCCACCAATGTCCTTCTGAAGGTGGAACAAGTCCCATGGTTTTACTTTAGCACAGCACAAGTCTTCTGTAAAATTGAGTCCAACAGACCTTTGTCCAGGAAGAAAGAGGCTTAAGCTTTTGCCTGCTTCATCCTCAGCGAGACCTAGTCTACATATCAACCACTGGCAAAGCTGGAAGAAACTCCTCATTCTTCTGGCTGTTTCTCAATTTCACACTCAGTCAGGACTTCATGGAAAGCAAAAGCTCTTTGCCCCTCTGACTGCTGCTCTGACAACCACCTCCAAGAATGGATTCCTTCCATCACAGCTGTAATACTGTGCTTAGTACTGAGGTAAGCGCTGTCACTCTGCCTTAAGCTTGACTTAAACCAAATTAATGGAGTTGACCTTAGAAGGACAGAAGGTGGGGACATTTAACGTGTGTGAGCTGGCTGGGTAAAGGTGGGAAATAAACACTAAACTTTTCAGTCCAGGCAATATGGCTGAAGTTCTCAGTATGTGTGATATCAGTATCACTGGAGATTTTTCATCACAAACACAAAAATGCAGGTGTTGACAGATTTGCTATTGCCTAAGGAGCCAGGCATAGTTCTGAGGACCATGTACTATTAAAATATATTGCACCTTGCTAAAATATCAGGATTTCCAGATTTTGGATACAGACTTATCTGCTGAACTTAACGCTACATTAGTTGTATAGTACTGCTGTAAATTTATAGCTTGCAGAGCTTTGTTGAAATCTTTTGGGATAAAAGGTCTTGTATACATGTAGGTAATTAGTATATAAGAGTAAATACATTGAACTAGTGAGTAAGTATCTGCAGGGTGATAAGAAAAGGTTAACAATCGCTGCCAGTCAACCTCAGACAGTGATGAACAGCCTGAAAACAGTGCTGTGAGGGCAACAGCAGATGCTTCAAAGCTGGATGGAGCCCTGAAAACAGACACCTGAAGCCTACTGTTTTATAGGGCTTTCTTACACATGGGAGTGAAATCACCAGAGGATGGTAAGACTTTTCTCCCTCAGAATCCTCTTGGCAAAGGAGAATTAAGCATTTAAAACAAAGTAGTTTATTCTAATAGAAGGGGAAGAGGAGCCAAAGGCTGATATGCTAAAGAGAACCCATTACAGATGTCTGGGATGATAGGAATGCTTGGGAGTAGAGGCAAAGCTGTTGGTTGAGGATTGAGATTGTTCTGCAGGCTTCAAATTATAAATTGTCCTTTGTGGTTCTGCCATCTAATATCTCTGCTCATAAACGCATTGGCTGTAAGTAAATTAGATAAGAATACAGTATCTGCTATTGTGACAATGCTTTCTTGTGGAAGCCAAACCTCTCTCATCAACAGAACGCTTTGCCAGAATTGCTATTACATTTAATGAACCAGAAAATAATACACAGCCAGGTTAATACTCTTCCAAAACTTCCATTGGAAGCCACAGCCAGGGGAAGGAGACTGTATTAGTGACAAGTTGCAGGAGGTCAATTACTATGCAAATTCATTTTACCTGGTAATATTTAGCACACAGAATTTCATCTGGCCTGCACTGACTGGAAGGCAGCTGGAATGTGAACACCCCACAAAACACAGGGTTATTTTGTAGTGGGTTACTGCATTATAGATGTTATCTTGTATTTTTGTCATTTCCAAGATAAAAAATGGTGAGGACTTGACCCCTTTAGTCATAATAATCTGTTGTCCAACCTGAATACCCTCCTCCCTATCGACTAAGTTATTTAATAATGATTTTCCCCCCATTCTCATTTTTGCAAGCTGATGCACTTCCAGACTTAGTACTGAAATATCACAGAAAAATACTATTTTCCCAGAAATTCTTACTTGACTATCTGTGAGAAATCTTAAATGTTTTAGGACATTTTGTTTTAATGAGGTTAGAAACTAGTTCTGCTGATGGAAATGATTAAAGTAGGAGATGATAAACATAGAGTTCAGATAAGCACCAAGGCAGTGCGGTGCTTACCTAATCTGACCTCTCTTTCTTTCGTCCACCTGGCACTGCAGAGCAGTGAGAGCACTGAGTGGCTGAGTTATGAGATCCTTCCTTTAATTTAGATTGTCCTTATGTGCTTTCGCTAGTAGAACATGTGCAGAACCATTTGCTCCATCAGGGCCCCAATGCTGAGACATTGCAGTCCTAACCCTCCTCACACACATACCACTGATCATCTGAGGACTTTTGCTACAGTCACTGTTTCATCAGCCTTCTACTGGCCTACAGAAGGCTGATAAATTAATTTTTCCTGGATGAGATTAAACAGTAGCCCTGAATAAAGCAGTTCTTGTACATTTTCAGTTTAATAATTCCTTTTTGACTTTCTCTTCAGTGCTGCTGTGGGCTTCTCTAAATCTTTTCAGCATTCACCAAAACAGCAATTGGTCACAGTCATCTGCTGGCAGCCACATCAGGACCAAATGTGCACGAGACAGCCTCTTTACTGACATTCCACACTGCTTTGTTTATATTCTGAAGGATTGCCATGGCTCCTTCAGCCACACTCGTGCACAGGAACCTGTGTCTGGCTGATTATCTTCCAGGGCATCAAGTCATCCTGGCAGTGACTGCACACCAGAACAGAGTTCCTGTTCTTCACGTAGAGACAATAAACTGAACAGAAATGTACACTGTTTGCTTGCACCTAGTCAGAAGCACACTCCAAATCCTTTCAGTGATCTGTCAGCCTCATCATTCACTGCTCCTCCACTTCTGTGCACTTTCTCAGTTGTGTTTTTTTTTTTTTTTCCTTTCAGGTCACTGATAAAAAATGAAGTCATCTGAGGCCAAGAGCAAATCCTTGAAGGCCCCAATAAAATTTTTCCTATTTGATGCAGATTCCCAGTCTACAGTTTCAGGCTGAGGTCTGTCAGTTACCTAGTTCTCAATTGCTTTAATCAGTTATTTTTGTGTCCCGTTTCTTAAGCAGAAAGCCGTACAGGTCTAGGTCAAATGATGTGCAGAAGTCTGTTACATCCTGAATATTGCTTTTAAGAATTACATTTGTAATTTAGTCTGAAGTACTGAAATTTCTATTTATAGGTCAATTTAAACTTTTAAAATTGAGATTAATCATTCATTAATCCTATAATGAATCCTATCATTAGGAATAATTATTGTCCAGGTTGTTTTTTTTTTTTCCAGCTCTTCCTTTATCTGTTCTGATACTGTCACCAGGCTAATCACTTTGTAACTTGGGTAAACCTCTCCGTATTCAACCAGCATAAATGCTTCTTTGCAGGCAGTAGTCCAAATTTATCAACACCAGTTTAGGGGGCTGTTTAGCAGGTAGGCTACACCTCTTAGCAAAGAGTGAAGAGGGATATTCACTGGGTTACATAACATCAATTTTCTCCATGCTTGCTTTTCTTTCAGTTTCATCAGTCACACAGCGCTGTTTAAACAAGGATTTCATTTCAGCAAATTATTCCATAGTTTAGTCTTGGGGCATGGCACGAAGCAACTGACAGTTGGAATTCCTTTAAACTTAGGAGAGATTGAATTATCAGATCTCTAATAATTTGTGGAGCCTTGTTTGAAATTCCTCTGGAAATGATTCCTCTGGATTTCCTTCCCACATGTATGACATAGCTGCCTTATTTTTGGTTATTCCAGTGCATCTCCGGAATTACAGACACCTGAACAGTCATTTTGGTTTCCTATTCTATATCACTGAAGTCAAGGGTAAAGAGTCATTCATGTTTCTGGCACTGTGCCTGGATGATATTTTGAATTCTCAACTGTACACAGATTTCACAAATATCAGCAGACCTATGAAAATAAGGACTTACTCTTATTCCACATTTTGTAAATATTATAAAAACTGTTCTTTCTTTTCTAAATGTCACCATTCTGCTTTTAAGGAAAAGTTCTAAATTGTTCTATATTGAGTTATTATTAATCTTTCATCTTGTGTCACTTAAGTGTTGCATGCTCATATTCCCTAGTCAAATGAAAGTATAATTTAATAACTATACTTAAAATTGTACTTAATTTTGGATTAAATTCAGTGGGGTCAATTCAACCAGATACTGTCACATACTGTAGACCTTGGTGAAAATGCCATCTTCTAAAGAATGCGGTTATTAATTACTATGAGCCATATCATGTCCTCTGAGTTAGGTATATACAGACACAGCTGGATTTAAAACAATATCCTTGAGTACAAAACCTTCAGCTCCTTTAAAGATCAGACAATGATAACAATGCTATCCTTTAAAGAGCTTGACCTGAGACAAATTTGACCATGCAAACCTAGCAGTGAACAATCTAAAATGTGACTGGATAATAATATAAAGCTGTTTATATAAACAATGGAAAGAAACAAAGTAAGTTCTGCAGTGACTTCTGATCACTGGTTCTACTTTGACATTTTTTTTTCTGAAAGGGCACTCAGAAATAAGAAGTTTAAACTTTCTTCATTGTATCTATACACTGAATATACTGTGCATAGGAAGCACAAGAGGCAAAGAGCTCTTCACCTTGGAAAGACATCAATTTATCCTCCCATCTGGACTTTTATGATTAATTATTAATGTAGGAGTGAAATAAATAAACTTCTGAATACTGTATAGGAAATTCAGATTTTCTAATAAAACACTGAAATGAAAAACAAGCACCATGGATCTCTGTGATCTATTTCTAATTCAGGACAGGAATGAAGGAACCAGTCTACTTCATAAATTATCTTCCAAAAGCAGATAACTTCAAATCCTTTCTCATACCTAAACAGAACCCGTGCTCTACAAACCTTTTATTCCAAGATTTTGCAGTGAAAAGGAAAAGGTATTTGAATTCCAGCTTTTGTCTCATGAAGTTTACAAAATGATGTATGGGTGAAAGTCACAGTTTTAGAGGGAAAAGGATTTTTTAACAGGTTTTTTAATATACAGGTATTCAGATCAGCCAAGCTGTCCCATGGCATCCATTAAACATGTTAATAAAATAGTTCATTCAAACTAAGAATGAATTCTGCTGTTATCATTCCTACTGTATGCTGCAGTGTTGGCACCAGTATTTTATAACTAGCCTCACAGGACAAAAGGTATAATCATTCCTCCTTCTTCGCTATTTGAACTGCAGTCAACAGCATAAAACACTAACCATGAATTTAAAACTAGACAGTAGTGACAAACTAGATTTTATTCCCTAGCAGAGAGAGGACAAAAGAATCTGTGTTATCATTTACTTCGAATATCCTTTTCCATGTGTGTATCAATACTGCAAACATACATGTATGTACATAATTAATGGCTTGCATTGCAGAAGTACTACCGAGGCTGAGATTAGGGCTAGGGTTAGGGTTACTTGACAGTTACTTGACATTTTTACATTTTTTGTACTCTAAATTTGGAGTCAGATTACGAGATGTCTTCAGAATTTCCCATTATTTCCAGAATCATACTTTGCTGCTTGCTCATTATTATCGGGACAGAAAAAAAAATGTTACGCAACTTCTCTCTTTCTTCATGATACATTTGGGTTTCCTTCAGTGTGTCCCAAAACCTTGGGGAAATTCTCACTTGCTTAAACAGTGACTAGATCAAGCCTGGAGTGAATCATTCAGGAGCTGTTTCTGTAATCAGACATTCACTTGCCAGGGGACCGCTGTTTCCCTCTTCTTGCCATTTCTGTTTGTTGCAATCCAATCCCCTCAGTCTACTGGTATTCAAATAACCTTTCTTTCAACTACAGAACACAAGTCATTTATTCCCAAGTCATTATTTCAGTTCTTTTCAAACACTGGCAGCTACTATTCTGCTGATACTTAACTGCGGTATGAATTCCTCTTGGGAGGAACAGCCCCATCCATCGGCACAGGCTGGAAGCTCTGATGCAAAGTAGCTTTGCAGAAAAGGACCTTGGGGTTTTGGTGGATCCCAAATTGAATGCAGGCCAGCAATGTGCCCCTCTGCAAGGGAAACCAACAGCCTCGTGGGCTGCTTTAGGAGAGCTAAGGGGGAGTCCTCTGCTTAGCACTACTGAGACGCACCTGGAGTGTTGGGTCCGGTGCTGAGCTTCATGGTATACAACAGAGATGGAGACACACAGGAGTGAGTCCAGCTAACGGTCATCTAGAAAACTAAAGCTGTGACATGTGGCGTGAGGCTGACAGTTGAGACTGTTTAGCTGGGAATGCTTAGGGAGGGATTTACCAGTGTGAGTAAATGCCTAATTGAGGAGTAAAGAAGAAAGGGTCTCTCATTCTCAGTGGCAAGATAAGAAGAGATTGGCACAAATCAAAAAACAGAAAATGTCAGCTAAAAATAATAAGTCAAATCTCCTGTGTGGGTGGTGGAGCACTGGAGCAGCTTACCCACACTGGTTGTGGATGCTCCTCCACTGGAAGCACTCAGAACCTGACTGGACATGGCCCTGACCAACCAGCTCTGGCTGACTCCCAGCTGAGCAGGCCTTTGGACTGGGTGATCTACAGAGGTCTTTTCCAGCCTCAGCTTTCCCATGGTTTCAGCTAAACAGCATCATGGGTGGGAAGCTGGTGTTGGAATGTAGTTCTTACACTGCTGTATCCAATTCTGTGCATACATATTACTGAGAATATCTGCCACCAGGAGGACCAGCAGTGATGAGCTGATACTGTCTATATGCTGTATTTGCAAAATGAGGCCCTTTGTAAATTCAAGAGACTCACTTCTATTGAGCCTATGCTTTCAATTACATTGTTGTGGATTGTTCTCTAACAGAACTTAGCACAGGACTGCATTCTATACACACTTCAGTGGTTAGACAGGTTTGATGGAAGGAGGGAATCAATAATTTATGTTCTTTTAAAAATATCCATAAGTACATCACAGAGAATATCAAAACTTTGGGGAAAGGTGATATTATTATTTAATGCCTTGTTGATGAGGTTTATTTTGGTAAGCTCTTGACAGCACAAGGTAACATATCATCTTTGTGTTGACACAAACACTATCAAAATGTGAAAGGATGCCTAGCAGTAAGAGAGCTGCATCCAGAATAGATTTTTGAGAGAGCAAATTATTCTTTTCCTTCCAATAGCTTGTTGGTTTTTCTTTGTTAGAATCCTGCCAAGACCTCTGAGCAAAATTAAAAAGCATTTTTATTATTATAAACCATCCTCTCCAGGTCTCTTCAAAATTCCATTTCTTTCTGCCTTTCGTTCAATGTTGAAAAATGTTTGTTGGTATTTGTGACAGGAATGAACGTCTTTATATTTCCACTGCTTTTGCAGTATAGCTGCTTTCATTACTCACTGCACTTGTGCTATTCATTTGTACATTGGAGACCAAGGCCTTTTTCTATTTTTCTCCCGTTTGTCCTTTGTTTGGCTTGTAAGGAGAGTGATTCAGAATGCTCCAGAGGGCAGTGTTGCACTGAAAGCTTTGGTTCTGTGGGTTTTCTAGGCTACTTTTTGGGCATCAGGAGGCTCAATATTATTTATTCATGTGCAAACTTGCTAAATTGACCTTAAGTCATAGTTCCACAATAGCCTTGGATATATACATTTTACGATTGGGGTCCTTGCAACAAACATACTAATTGTGATTGTGCACATAGTGTGATCTTCAAGGTTTTTCAAATGCTGAGTTAGATGGAAGCAATTTAAAATATACAGTTAAAAATTATGGTAATCTGAAATAATGATGTGCTAGCTTCACCAAATTTCTCTGCTCATGTCACATGGGGGAAAAGGAAGAGAGAAATCATCCCAACAAGGGTACATGACAGCGATGTTCCCAGTCCCTCGTAGGAGCTCTGAGAAAGAACAGCATTTCTCAGTCCTGATTAAGGCCTTATAGGAGCACACAGAAAGGCTGTTGGGGAAGTATTAAATCACGTATCTCCTCCCGTCATGGCCTACAATAATTTCCCTCTGCCTTCCCTGCCCTTGATGGAGTATGCGCAGCAATGTTTGCTGGCCTGGAAAAGCCAGGGTCACTGGGTCCAATTGTCACTGAGCCCTAAACTCCTTGAGAACTTTCCAATTGCATTTATCTTATTTTTAAAGTATCTTTCAAGTTTATCACTAAACAGAAGATACCTTGGCTGTGCTTAACCTGTCCTCCTAATTAAAGAATGCCTACTAATGAAAGGTTAGTCTCTGCTCAGAGAAAAGTCCTGCTGCACAGTGTGCTGCTTGCCTGGAAGCATGAGCAACAACCACAAAGCTCTGAGTATCCTGACTTGTCAACCATGCAGCTGAGATGTCCATTCTACCTCAGCTCCTGGGTCTAGAAGCACCTGCTCAGCCCCACAACCACCCTGTGAACTGTGTTTAGCTTACAGCTGCAGCTTCAACTGTTTGAATGCCAGCCTGCACTCAGGAAGAGGCTTTTGAAAGCTGGCATGCCACCTTTTATAAACGTGCCCTCTAAGCAGCAGAAATGGGCCAGGTATAATGATAACATGAATTGAATCTACTAGAGGTATCTGTTTGTATGGGGAGGTATCACAGGGTGGTCGCTGCAAGCTGAAAAAAAATCAGTGGGGACAGAAGAAGGGTTATGGAACATTTTGTTCCTTACTTGTCCTTGAGCCTCCATACCACTGAACTAGAACAAGACTAAAGACCCTCCCATAAATGCTCATGGATTTAAGCAGTGCTGGCAAGGGAAAGCTGGAAGTTGTCACCTGAGAGTGAACAGTGCTCTCCTGCAATGAGACATCTAGAAGCAAGCAAAGGAGCATAAAACAGCAATAGCTCTAGATACGGATTTTTGCTTGCTTAATTTTTGTTGCACAGGGACAAACAGTCTAGCCCTGCTGTTGTTGCCCTCGAAGAGCACACTGTTTCTAGTGTTTAGCAACTGGAGGACAAAAGAAAATACTGACAGAAGTGGGGAGGTACTTGTGCGGCTGAAGGACAAAGCCCAGAATAAAAATACCTAACATCTGTGCCTCTGGTAGCTACCAGCCTGCATTTACTTTCTTCACCTGAGTACTGGCTGCTCAGAAGCGCCCAACAAGTTTACAACACGCCCACAAATGGGAGAAATATACCACTCTTTAAAGTGCTCATCCAGCAGAGGGAAGGTTTGCGATTAGCTCTCTCAGTAAGTATATCCCCAGATTCTTGACTTGAGGAGAGTGACACACTCCATGCCAAGAAACGGAAGAGGAAAAGAAGATACTGCCATCTGCTTATGTAGAACTACATGTTTGTGCACCAGCTCTCCTGTACAGATAAAGAGGAATAACACTTCCCTTTCTGTCAGATTCAGTCTTGAGTATGAGACAGTGCTCTTGTGCAGAGACCTGAAGACTGTAGGATATCCATGCAATAAAACCTCGGGCTCAGACTTAGGGACCTATATGTCAGGCCTGCAACAGCCTGAAGACCTCTCTCCCAATTGACCAGCCAAACCATCACCTGGCCTGCTGGAGCTCAACTGAGAGCCAAGGGAACCCAACTGCACACAGAACCCCAGGGGATGCACCTGCAATCCACAGAGCTGCTGTTCCCACTGGGTTGTCTTGTACAAACTTTTGTGGGTTGAGCAGGTTTGGGTTTTAACACTGTACTGATGTGATCAGTTTCAAATACTAAATGTTAGGCATCACTAAAATCCCCTTAACTAATGAGACTGGCAAAAGTAAAAAAAATAAAAATAAAAAAAATCAGGTATCAATACTTGTATTTATCTATAATTTTTTTGTGGTAACCCAGATACTGAATTGCCCAGGCAACTGTGCCTTAATTGTGTGTAAGTGCCAGCTTGTATTTTTGCAGCGTATCTACCCTGACAAAGGCTTTTAATATTTAAAATCATGCAGATTATCTATTCAGTCTTCAGAAAACTCATTGTGATGAATTCAGTATCTCAGTTTCAGGCACTTCAACTGCTGACATCTTTCTTCAGGCTAGAGAGAGAGACTTTATTAATTGTACTGAAAATCCTGTGCAAACATTTAAAAAATATTATTTAGTACTCAGTAAAATGGTTTTTTTTTTTATTTTAGTATGCCACCATCTATCAATGTTGTCATGAGTATCTAGATCTCAGAAGTCTTTTTTTTTCCCCTCGCTCTCCTTTTAAAATATATTTTTATTCTAAGTGCCTCTGTTTATGCAAATGTATCAGTCATGTCTACTCAGAAATGCTTATATCATATCTGAGGTCAGGAATTCAGCTGTATTTAAATTATATGCCAGATGGATGGGCAATGCATACATTTCAGTTCTTTGACACCTTAATGAACATATCTCTTGGCAAGATGAGGCTATCTGAACATCCCAAATCATCAGTCACTGTTGTCTCCTAACTTTTGGGCTGCAATATACTGCTAGCAACAAGAGCTGACCACCATGCTATCTCATCAACCTTTAGCTGAAAAAGCTATAACAATTATTTGCTTGCCTAGAGCAGTACAGCCATTTTACACGGCCTTGTCAATTACAAGGGTAAATCCAGATTTATAATGAGTTTCAAAAATCTAGAAACATTCGCTAATTAATTCTCCTATCATATCCTTCCATTAAATTATATTATCAGCCGTTCTATTCAACTAGCAAACTGTGCAGAATAAAAGTTTGAGGGAAAGAAAAGCAACTAACCAAGCAAACAAAACCCTGAACTAAACATTTTCAAACTGACAAATTATCTGGCTATCTTATTTTTGGAAGTTTATCCTGAAATAATGCTTGGCTTAATCTACATAAAGATGTCAAAAAAAAAAAAAAAGAACTTTTCTTCACATCAAATTTTGAGTTTCTCAAAAACAAAAACATCAGCAGGGAATTTCAACTTAGACTTTGCAGAAGGCTAAAATTTAGCAAAGCTCTCTAACCATAACACTTTTGATCAATTTCACCACCTACATACCTATTACAGTAACGTAATCTATACTTACAGGTGCTGTATCATCATACATATTGGTTAGCTGGTGTCTTAAACTAAGAACCCCAAAGTCCTTGGGATGTTTAAAACTAGAGGATAACTAGGAAGTTGGCCTGTATAAATCATGCAAAGTCACCCATGCAATGATATTACCAGGAAAGCTGCAATGAGAGCCTGGAACTTACTGGCTTTCTTCCTAATGGTCACTTCACCAGACCAACATATCACCATTATAGGAGATAATGATAACAAAACACTGCAGTGCTCTCAAATTGCACAGAAATGGCACTTTTGCTGTTCTGAAAAGCTGTCATCCAGTCTGAAAGTCGTCAAAATTGCTGGGCCAACATGCTCTAAATACAGTGTCACTTATAAAGAATATGTAGTTTTTCTTAGTTGAGTAACAAAAGTAGAATTACAAAAAATAGAAAGAATATGGGAGTAGAACAGAAAAACCTATTACAGTGTCAAAAAAAGAGTGAACAGGTAAATAATAGATACTGATCTTTTTTTAAGCTCCAACTAAACTCAGATATTACAGTGGCTACAAGACACTGAGAGCACTGGAACCACAGCTGCCTAGACACCGCTGTTAGAAACCCTTATAACTGCTTTATTTTGCATGGCTTAACATAAAGTCACTGGTAAGCAGATCTTCTAATAGACAATAGCAACCTGCTCCTGTCTGGGCAATCTCGTTCTGTTTCTTCCCAAATCTTTTGCAATATAGCAGTTCTTCCCTTCTTTCACCCTCCCTTCTTTCACCACTCTAGCTAATGCCATTTCCTTTTCTCATTGTCAATCCTTCCATCCTTGCTAGAGTTCTTCACCTACTGGAATCTCAAACGCACATCTCCCCACTTTAATTCAAGAACACTCACTCAAGCTTGGTTGTTCCTCCAACCCTGCCTTCGCCTGTCCTCACCTCCTACCACTCTTTTGAATATCCCTCAGTCTCTCTGGCTGGCATCATCAGCATCTTTTCTCCTCTGACTCCTCCCATAGAGGAGGAGTCTTCTATCTTAATTTGGAAAAACAAAAATCAAAATCAGGTTTTTGTATCCCACTTATTCCTTATTTTTCACAACTACTCTGCCATCTTAGTCTACTTCTTTTTAAGCTCACAGACTGCGGTCACTATATGGAGTCAATCTCTTTGGCTTTCACCAGCTGTTTTCACTGAGCCTTCCTTTCAACATGACCTCTGATGACCTCTTCTTACCTAATGCTGAGGATCAGTAGTTATTTTCTGTTCCTCATTCAGCTTCAATGACACTTCTTTCTGCTCTTCTTGGTCTATCATCTTTCTTTCTTTATCAAGAGGTTCCAATCTGCTCATGTTGACAGGCTATCATTGACAATTATCACTGACAATTACATTTTCAGGAAACAGCCTTTGTACTTTCTCCCAAGCTGCTCTTCTCTTCTAAAAATCTATCTTCTTGTTATTTTTCAATCCTTTAAAAACTTGCTTTTTTATCATCTCTCTCCTTCTCTATATTAAAAAAAAACTCCAACCAACCACCAACAACAAAAACCAACCCAATACACTGGGATCTCTTCCCCCACCACGCTTACCAACACTGCCTCAGAATTTCCTTGGAATCCCACTTGCCTGTACCCTTCTTCTAATTGCATGCTTTTACACAGAAGCTGCTTTTTCACAGAACCTAATACAAAAAGGTACTTGTCCATAATGAGGCTGTTAAGCAACGTGGTTATATAAATATAAATTACAACAGGAGTTCAGATTTCACTGCAGCAATCATCGTATGAAAACCTTGACATGAAGAAAATAGAACCAAAATGCTTAAGAATGTGGTTTTGGCCTTAAAAACTCCTTTCTTAGACAATTCCAATACAAGTGAATCTATTGTCTTTAGAAATAAAGGTTTATGCCTGACTTCACTGAAAGCAGTAGGTATTTTATTACTAATTTCAGTATGGTAAGGGATTTTCTATCTGTCTTATCAAATAGTCTTTTTCAATATTTGCAAAGAAGCAGTCAAATAGAAATAGTTATAGTTACAGCATTTCACACTTATATTCAGTGACTGGAAATTATCTTGACAGCTTGATTTCTAATTTTGTACTATGTTTGTATGCTAAATCTGACAATACCCAGGTAGAAAGCCAATGTTTAATGGATCACAAACATGACTTAAGAAAACACAGCTTGTTTAGCTTTACACTGCCTCTTCTGAACTTTAAATTAATACATTATTTAGTAGCCAGCACTTGTGCTTAGACAGCATGGCTCAGATATCAATACCACCCCAAACAACCACATTTGCCAAGCCTGCCTTGTATGAAAGGGATTGAAGATGTGTGCGTAAGAAACACGTCAGAGCAGGAAATTAACTCCTTCAGCTGCAGTAACTGTTACTGCATCAGCATTTAATTAACTGGCATCAAAGCATCACAATATTCCCACTGATACTGTGTTTTCCATTGAGATTGGGGGCTCCCCCAGCTGGGAGAGGGCGATGGGCATTTTTGTGACTGCCTTCAAGTTAGGATGCTAAGAAACAAATTTAACATGAAATTTTAATCCAAAAGATACAAAATGGATTTTTTTCCAATACAAATGAGTACAACACACCCCAGCTTTTATGCCAGTGTGCCTCCTACAGGAAGGTGATCTACACAGAACAGTCTCCACAAACAGTGGTTTCTGTGTCCTTCAAGATTTACATTTACATTTTTAAAAGGAAATTATTTCATCTCCCATTCATTCCCTTTGCACGCACCTCTTTTTCACCCATGAAAACCAGAAACTACTCACAACAAACACTGAAAGGAAAACAAGTTTCAAACATTTGAACAGCATGGACCATGTCCAAATAACCCATCTGGGCTGGCTCCTTAGGCTGACGGGTTTAGTGACCAGAACCACCCACAAGCTGCTTGGGGCAGGAACCAGCCTATTATGGGTTCAAATTCCAGTTCACCCCTATGTAAAGAAGTGGGAGCAAGGTTTTGTCGGCAGCATTCCAGCCCATCTTACTGCAAATATCCTTACCACCACTTAGGAACTTACGAAGAGGTATGCAAATGAGTCCAAAGGCATTACTCACTAGTACTAGCACAGGAAGATACTACTAAATGCCCCTCATCTTCCTGCCTGACTTTATTCTCATCATGCTCCAGTGTGATGCTCCATGCCTTCCACAGGAGCTTGAAGTGTCTCTACTCATTACCAACTATACTGCAGTATTTCGAGGAGTCTGAAAAATAATCCATATACATGCATATACGTCCTTCCTTGAAAGCAATTGGCAGATTGCTTTTGCGCATAGCCTATGACACAGATTACTGCTAACACTCTGCCCTAGCGTCCTCTCACTGAGAACTAGTCAAGTAAAAAACATCAACACTTACATTAACCATCATAATCTTCTAGTTTATATTGAGACAAGATTTCACAAAAGAAGGAAGATTTTCCTTGAAGAGGGACTGTAGGACTGTAGCCAAAATTACAAGGATTACATGTCAAATGATACTCTATTTTTTATTTTGTTTGTTTTGCTTCATGTCCCTCTTGCTATAGCTTTGACAGAATATATTAACTGTACATAACTATACTTATTTGTGTGTTTACTTGTGTTTACTTTCATTTACACAATCATCTTATAAAAGGAGCATTTCTCTTTTGTGCTAGGTATCTTAGGATTAAATTTAAAATTGCAGTTATCCAAGTATGTTATTTTAGGAGCCCCATCACTATCACTTCTATTGCCCAGTCATTACCATAAATTATGACACAGAAGCTAAATACGCATTTCCAGTCTTTGTGATGTCCAAACAGTCCTATAGTCAGGGAGATCGAATGTTCCCTGCGGTGTGCCATAATAATCTGCATTGAGTGTTTTGGATCAAATAGGAGAAATTTCCAAAGCTTAAGGGTCTTGACAGAGAATTCAGGAAACATAATTGTAGAGTGCCTTAATTTCAGAAATAGGATTTGTGTTGTCTTGAACACAGGAATTGCTTATGGAAATGAGCAAGCACATGCTTTGATATATACTTCCATAATCAGTGCAAAGCCACAAATGTTTTACATTAAGTATGTATTGTAAAGACTATACAAACTCAATTAAGCATAAAATCAAGTTGTGAGGGGTGGGATGGAGTGGACTGGCAGAGATAGAATGCATTTTCAAATTAAATAAAATAAAAACAAATCAAGAGTAAACCAGATCTCAGTTACTTCTAAGAGGGCAACAGAGCATGAAACACCAACCAGCTGACATAAACATTTACCTCTGGACCTCTGCTTCTCCCATTACTTCTTCTGTTTTGAGAAGACAAACATGTATCACTTGTTTGCAGCCTCTGCATGTTTTCTGGGCATTTCTGATCTCTGTTCCCTGCTCCATGTCACCCATTAATCCCAAGGGTATGCACAAATGAAGCCTGACCTAAGATCAGTGTGGAAGTGATCACAGGCTAGAGGTGCACTTGTTCCATGGGAGGTGGTTTCACTGAAGGAAAATGGCAGGATTTTAGCTAACACATAAACAGGAGTGTAAACGTTGTATTCCCCCACCTGCTGCCTAACGTAGTCAGCATATATACATAAGCTTGTCTTAAACTGTCTCGAGCACCCAATCCTCCAAAATTATGCAGAACTCTGTTTTTAGCAACTTCTTCAATTTGCTTAAGGATGTTAACATGCCTGAGCTTTATGATTACAGAATGAAAATCACATAGTTAATGGTAGCATGAGAATTTAATCCTGCTTATACCCACTAGCAAAACACAGACAAGCTGATAGACTATACCCATGCAGAAAATGCAATACGTATATGATAACCTTTTTCACTGCAAAGATAACCTCAACAAACGTATTTCTGGCTTGCTTCTCTTCTCTCCAACACACTTTTTTTCAAAGTTTGCCTTTGCTTGTCTAAAATTGAAACTCTAATATTCCAGAAAAATATGAGAAATAATCAACTGGAAGTGTGAGACGGGACTTTGTTTGTTTTCCTAAGTGATTGCTTGCATTTTTAAACATAAGCTTCATAGGTTTGTTTAAAATGTCACTACAACAATTTAATAAGTGGCATACTAATTGAAATTCAAACATATCATTTCATACTTGGGATTTTTAATTCCACATTACAGAATAACTTGTCTTAACCAAGAAATGACAGGATGACAAAAAAATATGCATCTTTGGCTAGATGACTCTTTAACAAAGGTGAAGTAGACTCTTCCTGAAATAGCACAGGGATAATTTTGAATAATCTCTGGAGACAGTAATTTGTCTAATATTTATTGTAGCTAATGCAATTTGTTGAAGATTATATCAGACAAATTCTGTTTTGAAAACTTGTGCTCATTATAAAGCACAGTACAAAGACTGTGATGTAAAGAGAAAGTCTCTCTGGATTGCATCAGTCAAGCCACTGTCTAAAGACATTGCTCTTTAAGTGCATCAGGTACACAAACTCACTGAATACTGAATACATTTATTTTTATTTAAATGGCTGAAGGTTGTCACTTATTTCCTCTCAGACTATTACAAATGTAGTTTATTTACTGTGGCACTCCTTTGACCACCATATACTTATGTAATTACACATGTAACATAAACACACAAAAACCCTTTGCTAGTTATAATGAGCAATTTTTAAAATTTGTGTTTTTTCCTATACTGTCTAGTTAAAGACTTTATCCATTGAAATGGACAGTTTCATCATATTTTTTTTTCTAAATATAAAGCATGAGCTATTTTCAGGCCACTCAAGGAAAGTCATGGTATGCAATATCAAACTCTTTGATTCCTTGCTGCCCTATGCACCACAAAATGCCATCTTGTCCTGCTGCTAATGGACACAGCCACAGCATGCTTAAGTTCATTACCAATTTATATCACTGGTTTCTTCACACTCAGAATCACTTCAGTAAACAAAATGAGAGAACATCTACTGAAATTTACTTCTGAAGAACCGTATCTTAGAGTGAGCCCTTTCTTTTTTCTGAATAATCAATCAGATTAGTAGTGTGCACTTACACGGCTCTCAATGAATATAAGCTGGAAGGAAGCTGTCTATGTGGTATGCAGAACTGTACAGTCAACTCCTGGCTGTCTGTGGGTGTGTAACCCAGGTTGCAGATTAGCACAGCTATGCTAAAACAAAGCAGAAAAAAAGGAAAAACACCCACCATTTTCCTTTGAGTTTCTACTTCGGCTTTTTACTTCAGCTTAACTTCATTCCTCAAAAAACATAATAAACACAGGAAATTCTTGCAGTCTAGAGCACGTATGCTTTGTATTATCTATGATTTAGCTTTACGCAAGTTAGTCCACACCATTTCTATTGTCAACAATTGACATCTGACTGTGTAACTATGGAAGAGCCTGGCAACCCACAGTTCGATTTAACATTTGCTAAAAAACAAATGTTAGTCCAAGTACCTCTCTAATCTACCTCAAAAACCATCAGGCTTCCCTTTGATGTTATTTATTAAACACACGGGTAATAGCAGCTTGCAGTGACACAGCGCTCCTATAAGTAAAATGTTTTCACGCTTGAAAGGTAAAGCAAAGACAATACAAGCGAAAAAACTCAGTGCACTTATAAGGAGATGGATGCAGAAGACTCCTCTGCCCCCGAGGCCTGGAGAATGGCTGAAAACCATTGCATAATAATCTTTTATGGCTGTACCAACAACCTTGCATTAATTTGCTAGCTGTACATTTGATTTATTTAGAGATTTTATGCAGCAACAACTGTGGTTTCATTATGAAGGGGTTGGAAGAGAGGAAACTGCTTCTTGTTTCCTGCTCCCCATCCTCATTTTTACTTTGCATATCACAGACAGCATCTTCTTCATTACCAAAGCCAAAAGCCAGAGATACCCGGTATGCAAGACAAGCACCATGGCATGACAGCTGCAGCTATGAAGGCAGCTGGAAGGAACCAGAGGTCTCTCTGTATTCAGGAAGGCAACCCAGACACTGACAAACTTTGGGCACCCACTGGAAGTCAGTACAGCTCATCTGTCTGTTCTGGAGGAGAGATGGCTGAGATACTTAAAGAGTACTGGGGCAGGATAAATATAGGACTCAATATATAAAATATCTCACCTTGAAGAAGTGATGGAAGCTGCCAAAGGGCCAGTGGTGCGAATAGACTGGGGAAAGAAGCAGAGGCAGACATTTTTTTCTAGACAGCATCTGTTCTTACACTTTTTTTCTGCCACTAACTTCTCATTACCCATGAGCATTCAATATCAATGCAGACATAAGCCAGGATGATATTCTTTGCTATTCTGAAATAGAAGAGTAATCTACCAGCCCAGTAAGCTTTGGCACCAATGTCACATCCGTATAAAATGAAAGCAGAAGGCTTTTCATACTGTGATGCAATCATGTACTGAATTGGAAGGAAGCTTCTTGCTCCTCTGAATTTATACCCTGATGCATGAGGCCTAATGTGGCAACTAGGATCAAAATGACAGGCATGTCAATATCTGCAACTACTACTTTGGTTCATGTATACATGTAATTCTTATAGGAACCTCTCAAATACTCCACATCCTTTGCCAGTGAGTTCCAGTGAGTAATAACTAACTCTGTATGAAATGTTACTTCATATGTTGTCACTTAACTTCTCTGCACATCCCCTTGTTCTTTTAACACTGGAGAGAATAAAGGGAATTACATCTCACACAAGACTTGTACTGGAAAAATATAAAAAATCACTTAAAGCACTTCTCTGTCAGGTAGTAACACGCTTGCATATCTTTCAATTAGTCAAAGGAATTATGTTGATATCAAAAGAAAAACATTTAGAAAAATATTTGCTTTCAGACTTGTTTACTGTTTATTATTTTAATTTACATCAGTTACTGCTTGCAAAACTTCCAGGGAAATAATTTTAAATTGTTTTTTTTTTCCCCCACTGCATAGTAAACACAGCCTTCTTAGTATTTCAGAAGCATAGTACTATAGAAACGTTAGGGCCTGCTTCTGCTCCAAATGAAGTTAATGGGAAAACACCAACTGACTTTATTAGGAGTTAGGCCAGGCCCCAAATATGCAGCTCTTGAAATGTCATCGTTTTCTGGCTAATTTTCAGAACCGACTACTTCTACAACTATAACACTATTTACAACTTTATTTATATGTATTTCTTTATTACAATATGTAATATCAATGTTCCTTGTAAAGGTTACTATTTTATAGAAATTAGACTGAAGTTATTGCCAATCAACCTTTTAATAAACTTAAGTGGGATAACTTTCAGAATTTTTCTCAACACACGATTCAGCTTTTATGCACTCTTTCCATCTTTGACAATTGCTTAACTATCTTAATTTCAAAGCCTTTTCCAGCGTAATAAAAAAGTCCTTTTGGTAGAAGTTTATTGGTCCCGTTTCAAATTATGTTCTGAAACATTCTTGTACTGATGAGGACTCATTATTTCAGCATTTTTTTCTGTTTCAACACAGTATATTAGGCCATGCCTCTCAACCAATCAACCTCAGTATAAAAGTGTAAGTGAGGTCAAACAGATTGCTCACTAAATCTTTGATCAAGTTGTCTGATCACATATAGACACAACTCTCTGAATTGTTGCATATGTTGTATACTGTTATCATACAAATTTAAGCATTTCCATTATTGACTGCTGCTTGTGTACGTATAGATTAACTTGCTGATCATAAAACTACAACAAAGGACAAGATACACCAATACTGAACCAAGACCTCTAGTCTTGTCGCTCCAGAAATTAAGAAAAAAATCAACGTTCTTCATGATCGACTGACTCGTGATGTTGTGCTTCAAATATACACATTTTCCAAAATCAAACCATGAAGTTAATGTCAAATACTGTGTTGTAACTTTAAATATAACTGACATATTAAAACAGATAGATGGGTAATTATGATAAACTACACAATAGTGCTACTGTAGATAATATCATTTATCAATCCTGTGGTCCCCATCATTCATGCATTTACAGTTTGGGAATACAGTGACTGCAAAGGATAATAATTCATAATGGCTACATTCTCAGTACTTCATGCTAGCTCACTAGACAAAATAAAAAAAGGTTAATTGTATAACTGGAAAAATGTAAAATTTTATTCCAAGAAAATTAACAAGCTACACAGGTAAATTTTGGCAAATGCAACTTTATATTGAAATCCACACATCTGTATCTTAAAGAAGGAAAGACTCACAGACTCTAATGTATTTCTAAAATACTAAGAAATCATATTATATGCTTTCACAAGTTAAAACTTAAATAATTTAAAACAACCAATACACCAAAATGTGCAGAAAATATAAACAAGACTGTGCCTTCAGTAGAATAAATGCTTCACAAATTGTGCAAGATATCATACTAAGGCTGCGGTCTCCCCATGACAGCTGTCTTAAAATATAAACATACATCAACTGCCTGTGTTTCTCAGAACAAACCAGAAAGGGCGGCACACCTAGAAAAAAATTGTATCATCCCAGTGATGTGCATACTGATTTTGGGAACCATCGGAGTAAAAAGGAAAAAAGAGGACTAAGCGATCGTTCATGCACTCCCAAATGACTGACCAGAGTCACTGATTCAATTTTCCTTGCTTATTTGCTTCAATGCTAAACAAAATGGAAGATACTAGATAACCCTTTAAGGCAACATGTGTTTATTCTGTATAATTATAACTGTTCAATTATGACTGGATATTATCATTAACGTTGCCTAACAGACTGATATCTAGCTTTTTAAAAAATATAAATAAGAGTTCTATTAAACTTTATACCAAATCAGCAAAAACCACAGAGTACAGTTAAATGTTATTATTTCACTGTTAAGGAAAATGGCATTTAGAAAGAGTAATATATTTGGAAGAAAAAAAAAAGAAAAAAAGAAAAAAAGAAAAAAAGAAAAAAAAAAGAAAAGAAAAAATAAGTCTAAATGAGAACAAAAATACTGCTTTGGAATGCTCCCCAAAACTTACTCACAAGGCAAACAGATTTGTAAGTGTGATAATCCAATAATGCATGGCACATCTTTAATCAGTTACAGTACTTGAGTCCCCAGTTTTCAGTCTTTGCAAAACAATAATTGTATGAAATGTTTTAAAGGTCTTCAGATGTCTAAAATTAGTTTTATCAACACATTAACCTCATATCAACTTAATTTATTAAGATGTCCAATGCTAATGTTTCTGATGGTCTTATTTTATGTAGTGATATACACAGCATTTAGCACTGATACTTAGCACCTGCTACTTTCATAATCTAGATTTCAACCACATAAAGAAATTCAGGGCAGTAGTTCAGTCCTTTGTTCTTAATTACAAACCTTCAGCAGTGGTCAGCAGGAACATGTTTAGGTTTAAAATAGGATTAGAGGTGAGCTATTGCAAAGACTGCAGAATGTTGCCCAAATCCTTACAACTGCTGACATCCCATTCTTGATTTTCTTCTCGAGACATGGCTACAGGCCACAATTGCTTAGCAAAGAATGGTAGTGTTTCACAAGGCTAAAGATTTACAGATGCTCCCTCATATAACACAGTAAGGTTCCCTTGGTAACCTGGATTTTCTGCAGTAAAGAAGGGTTGTGCTGAAACAGCGCCTCAGCTCCCTGTTGGAGAAAATGCAGACAAAAGGATTGATTCCAGCTTGGGCAAAACTCATCCAGACAGCGGCCGTTAGAAATCCCCCCGGTACTACAGGCCCTCTTGCAAAAACTCTCCAGTAACAGGCTACCAAATAGGGACCCCACAAGGTCAGAAAGAGGAATGTCATGATGTAGAACATTCTGCTGATTCTCTTCTCCATTTTGAACTCGTCTAAAACCAGTAGCCTTCTCCTGCCCGTGGTGTTGGCGTTCTGCCTGATTCCCAACAAGGTTGGCGGTGTGGGACCCCTTCCAAATCCAGCCAGCCAATTAGCAGCTGCTTGACCGCTCGCTCCGGGACCGTGAAATGTCCAGTTCTGGCTCACCGCTGCAACAAACTGGACTGGCTTCATTTTCCTGCGATCGTGAACAAAAAATATCAGCTTGAGGTAGACAAGCTGTGTGGCTAGGAGGATGAGGGCAAGAAGAAGCATAAATCCCAAAGAATCATTAGCCCTGAAGGAACGATGCTGGAAAGTGCATTGGTCTTCCTCCCTAATGAACGAGTAGGTGCCCACATCTAAAACTGGGGGAAAAGCCATGGCTACAGAGAGAGTCCACACCATACAGATCACAGCCAAACAAGTCCAGAAGGTCAGCCTCTTTGTATAAAAACGGTGGTGGGCAATAGCTAAGTATCTGGTGACGCTTATGCAGAATAACATGAAAGCGGTGTGAAAGCAGGACAAAACCCCCAAAAAGGCAATCACTTTGCAAGTAAGAGTCCCGTACGTCCAAGTAGAGCCATTTTTTACAGAGGTGAAAACAAACGGGAAACAAATTGCAGATCTGAGGATATCTGAGCAGCAAAGATCCAACAGGAAGTAGTAAGGAGCTCTATGCAAGGTCTTATCTTTGACTAGCAAAATGGAGATCAGAAGGTTACCCACCACACTGACTCCTATTATGAAACCCAGTGAAGTCAGTTTCAGAAAAGCTGTTAAAGGAGAGAGATTTTGTAAAATGTTGTCAGCTGCATGGCTGTAGTTCGCCATAGATGGATGGATGATATGTATATTGCCTCAGTCAAGTCTCATGATCTATATATAAGAAGAAGGAAAAAATAGATCCATACATCTTACTGAAAATGTAATCCACAAACAGAACTGATCTGGTGTCTAGTCATACAGTACATCCTCTTCGTTCTGATTTGTCATGCCATCAAAATATCTGAAAAAAAATCGAGCTATCAGTTCTTAAGTTAACAAGAAATGATGTCAGAAAGTGCTAACAAAGATGGTAATTTATGGAGAAGCAAATGAAGTTGTAAATTTGAGTACTATTGTTTGTTTTTAAAAATCACGAGGCTTTCATAGATACATACATACATACATACTGTTCGGCATGTTTGATCATTGGCATCTCACAGATCTGGCTGGTTACAGTCTCAGAACTGGCCAGTGCCCCTTAGCTTTGGTAGCGTATGTCGTTCTACAGTCAAAGCCTCGGAGATTTTATGAATCGAAAGATTCCCGGTTTGCGAGCCCGAGAGCTAATCACTGACATCCTTAAAAAAATCCCCAACGGCTGCTGGTATTTTGACATTACCTATGTTTATTTTATGGCTACGGTATTCGTCAGTGTTTTAGAGGCAGCTGCTGTGTTGATACGGATCACACCCAAAGAAACCCTGCAGAATTTATGTTTTTTAACCCGAGTCACCAAAGCACATTAATCACACCGTGTTAGTTCATGCACATTCTAAGAGAAACGGGATTCATTATCTCCCTCCCTTCCTCCTGCAAACCGTAATTTCATCATTTCGGCTTCCAAACAAACAGGTACGCCAGGCAGCCGATGGCACTGTGCTTCAGGGTCCCCCCCTCTCCGCTTTAATGCAAATCTTTAAAGCCTCGACATCATTCGGAATAAGCAACGCTCGATGTAAATACCGAGACAAAACAGGCATCACACCCAAGACATAATGCCCATCCTTCGGGGAGGGCTGCTTTGGGTTATGCTTAAATAAACATAGCGCACATCGACTGCATCCTTTATTATCGTTATTATTATTTTTTCCCGCTAACTGGGGCTCCACGACGCCCGCTAATCCTGCCGGCGAGCGCACCGGGGCACATTTCATGCAGCAAAACGAAATAAATGGAAGGGCTCTGCCTGCCGCTGTGCCGCCGTTGTTTTTTTCCTCCCCCCGCGCCGGGGACGGAGCCCCGCAGCAGCCCCGGGCTGCCCGCCGCCCGCACCGAGCGCCGCTCCGCCACCTCGGGCGTGCGAAGCCCATTCCCCAGCGCTGAATCCCCAGCAAGATCCTCCCGTTCTTACCGTCCGCGAAAGAGCCCGATCGCCGCCGTGTAAACAGACGCCGATCAGATCATGGCATCGTTTTAAAACCATGAAATCAGGCTCCCCCTCCCCCTCCCGCCGGCCCCGCCGCTTCCCCTCCTCCGCGGAGCTGTCCCCGCCGCGCGGCCCTGCCTCCGCGCACACGGACACCGCACGCACCGCACACACCGCGCACCCCCGCCCACGGCCATGCAGGGCCGCGCCGCGCCGCGCCGCGCCGCACGCAGCCGCCGCCCGCCAGCCGCAGCCGGAGCCCTGCGGGAGCCCCGCGGCGGGGCCGGGCAGCGCGCCCCGCGCTTTGTCCGCTGCCATCGCGGAGCGCTCCCCGCACGCACCCGCGGCTGCGGCAGCCCCGCTCCAGCCCTTCCTCCCTCCTACCTGTTGGTGCCGGAGAGCCCCGCATGCCACAGCCGCTCCTTCCCGCGGGATCCCGCCGGCCTCCTTTAAAACCCTCCTCGCCTCCCTCCGCCGTCGCTCGTCCTCCTTCCCCTCATCCCTTTTTCTTTCTTTCTTTCTTTTTTCCTTTGCCTCGGTACCCTGACGGAGCGCCCAGTCAGCGGCTCGCCCGGCGCATGCTCGCAGCGCCTCCTCCCCGCGCCGAGCCCCGTCCTCCCCTGTCGCAGCGGCACGGTCCCCCCCGTACCGCGGCGGCGGCGGCGGCGGGCTGGCCGGGGCCACGGCGCCTCAGCGGCGTCCGCTCTCCCGCCGGGGGCGCGGCAGCCGCCGTCTCCGCGGGGAGGGGAGCGCGGCCCCCGCCTCAGCGAGGGGAAGGCGGCGGCACGTCCCCACCGCGAAGCGTAGCCGAGCCGGATTTATCGCCGAGCCCGTTCGAGGAGCGGGAGGGGGAGGAATTTGGTCCTGCGCTCCTTGTTTATGCCTTTGAACTCCCCCTCCCGCCCCTTTCGCTGGAAACGGGGGCGAGGAAGCGGCCGCCGCGCGGCTGTCGCCCGCTCGGATCCCGCCGCCGGCGGTCCCTGCCCCGTCCTCGCCCGGGGATGCCTGCCCGCCGCCTCCGAGCGGGGCTCCCTGAAACCGCCGCGGTTCGGGGAAGGCGTATTGGCTCCGGGGTCGTCAGGGCGCTGCGCTTCCCCCGAGTCTTCCCACCCCGCCGCCGGCAAAGCGCCTTTCGCAAAATTCAGGCAGAACGGCGCAGAAATGCCAGCGCGCTGCTTGGCGGCGGGGCCGAGCGCTCGTGTCAGCCCGCTCTGCCCCAGCGGGGCCAGCGCTCCCCTCCCGCGGCACGATGGGCCGGGCGGTGGGGCGACTCGATGGGCCGGAGCCCGGTGCACAGCGGGCCGGTGCCGTCACCGGACGGAGCCGGCGGGACCCGAGGCGGGTGCGGCCTAAATGCTGTCAGCCCTTAGGCGGAGCACTGTGGGGTGCCGCTGTCCGGCAACCTGAAGAAGATGAGAAGAGTTTGGGGAAAAAAATAAACCCTTGCAAGAGCCTGTCCCTCAGCCCTCCTGCCCCTTCAGGTTGTATGGGAATTTATCCAAGAAAAATAACATTTAAAAGGGAGTTGCACCCAATATAACTTGTTTTGGCTTGAAAGAGGTTGTGGAACTTCTTTTGGATAGGGAGATTGGGGTCCTGAGGAACTTAGAATCATAGAATCATTAAGGCTGGAAAAGGTCACTAAGACCATGTAGTCCAACAACCAACACATCCCCACCATGTCTGCTAACCATGTCCCTCAGTGCCACACCTCCACAGTTCTTGAACACTCCAAGGATGGTGACTCTGCCACCTCCCTGGGTGGCCTGTGCCGATGCTTCACTACTTCTGAGAAGTTGCTTTCCCTAAGATCCAGCCTGAACCTCCCCTGGAGCAAATTATTAGCTCTCATCCTATTGCTGTTACCTGGGAAGAGAGACTGATCCCCACCTCACTACAACCTCCTTTCAGGAAGTTGTAGAGAGCAATAACGTCATCCCTGATCCACCTGTTCTCCAGACTGAACAACCCCCGTTTCCTCAGCCACTCCTTATAACTTTCTAACTGGGATCTTCCAATTGTGTCAAAATGGGTTATTCAGGGGAATAGACAATATTCAGGGGGTGCTTCATAATGTGCGTCATGTCTTTGAGACCCTTACTAGACTCCAGGTGTCTTTAACGCTGCTGTCAAAGTTTGGGTTCTTTTTGTCACTATCTAAAAATCATTTTAATTAAGGGCCAAACCACAAGATTGGTTTCAGTGGCAGTGCGGTTAGGCCCAAAGATCTGCAGTCACTGGACAATTCAGTTACTTAAAACAAAAAATTGCAGTGTTTCATGCATTTGTCTTTTTCTTGAACAGAAAACTCAACAGAGCTCAGTTGCCACATACTTTTTTCTTTTTTTCCATGAATGCAATCAATATGAAGTTGGGTTGGTGGCTCATCTTTGGGGTTAATTTCCCTTTTACAAAGATTTTTCCAGCTGTTTTGCAGCTACTCCTGTTGTTAAATATGTGCACACAAAGCTGCATCGACCGTGACTTTTATAGTCATTCTCAAAGTTAAAATGTGAAGAACAAGAAAATGACTACCAAGCTGGTAAGAACAGTCTTTTTAATAGAGCAAAGAATTCTCTGAATGCTTTAAAAATTAAACACTTTTTAAGTTTTAGGGATTAGGGAGCAGGTTGATCATATCTGTTACAGGACAGCTATAATATGTTCATGGCCAGAGCCTATTTGTAGATTCTTAATTTAGGATTTGTATTTAGGAGTAAACAATATGACATTATTGTCATTGTCATCATTCCAAAAAAGGTGTCAGGAAGTAGTTTCTAAAGACAGATGTAGAGATCTGTTCTGAGTAATTCTCAGAACAACAGTTCTAGAGAATGGAAAGGTACAGAAAAAGAATAGTGAGGAAGCCTTTCTCGCAAAGTGAGATGATTGGTCTGGGCAGCCTGGTCTGGTGACCCTGCACATAGCAGGGTGGTTGAAACTAGATGATCACTGTGGTTCTTTTCAACCCAGGCCATTCTATGATTCTGTGGTTCTATGATTAGGGTAGCCAAGCAGAATTTCTTGCGGTTTTGCAACAAGAAAGGATCAGGAACTCAGAATAAGTGGCCCATTCCTCAGTGTAAGGGCAGCAACGTTAAGGGCAAGAAAGAGAACCTGTGTGCCATGTTAGCATCTCAGAGGAAAGAAACAGTTACTGTTGGGAAGCTAAATATCTTTTCCTCCCTTCTGAACGGAAGTGTGTAAGTGTGCTTTTCCCCAGGAAAGAAGGGGAAGAGGACAGAGTACAAGTGACGAGTAGGAGCAAGAGGATTCACTTACCCCATGAGAGCTAACAGCAGAGTGATTAGAACACTCCCTAGAGACTATGAGAGCCAAAAATATTTCCTGTATTTACAGGTTTGGGCAAACCTACTGTAAGTGTATTGAGAGTTATAGTACAGAGCTCTTTCATTTTGTCCTTAAATAGCTATTTAACTTTTCAAAAAGAAAGAATCATAGAGTAGAATGTTACTGGTGAGTTACTCCGCATTATTGTTTGTAACTAGGGGTCCCATATTTGGACTGTTAAAATTTTCTTTTCAGACAGTGTTTGAGAAAAAAACAAGGGTCTGGGTGCTGTGAACTGGACCTATTAGGTCCACTCCCAGATCAGGATCACCTTTTTGGAGAACCATACCTAACAATATTTGGTCTTCAGCAGGAGATCAAGGCAGCTCATTCCCATGAGGTTTGTATTTGGGTACACACAGCCAGGTATCAGGAATTCTGGAACCTGCATGGTGGATGGTTGAATACTATTGTAAAGAAACAGCAGTAGTTTGGGTGCATGGCACTTGATTTCTTTTGAGGAATCATGTATCAAATTTGTGAGCAAGCTAGGCATGCTTGGTAGGCTATTCCCATTGTCTTGAGCTTTTTCCTAAGAATGGAAGAGACTTTTTAGAAAAGTCTGGCACTGAGAAATCTCACTAATGGAGTCTGAGGTAGAGATTGGGCTGGAGCACAGGCTAGTGATGACAAGTGACTATCAGTTGAAAAGATGGAGTGAGATATTGGCCTCACCATTGTCAGTAACAACTCTCACCAGTTTCAGCGGAATCAGGATTTCAAGTCTAGGGCCAGACGCTGTGAGTAGCTAACCTGTAAAATATTCATGCCTCTGCTCTCTTGATTATTTCAGAAACTAACGTGTTTACTGGTGGTTTGGAAATTTGGCAGTATGTAATGTCTGCTCAGTCTGCTGAGTGCAAACTGTAAAGCACAGTAGGATTTTGTGACATTTCTTCAGAACAGGAGAGATACTCTGCAAGGTGTACCCACCTCAGTGCAGAGGCCAGCAGAAGATTTATGTATTGCTTAAGAGACTGTGATAGATGCTATCAAAGTACATTCTTTTCAAAGGGCTCAAGGAATTCTTCCAAGGGAAATTTCATGCCAGTGCTGTAGATTTGTGCAACTTTAGAATAGTATTTAAGCAGGACTTATGTAATACAGAGACCTGTGAAAGACCCCTGCACAGTGGAGAATTTCACCTGCAATATATTTGGTTCCCGTGCTTTGTAAAGTGTTTGCAGAGTAAAGACATTGTTGGTAGTGTCTGGCTCCTGGATGGCTCTGAGCACAGACATAAATTTACCCCCATGAAGATGTCTGAAGTGGTCTCCCTCTTGGTGATGCCTATTTTCTCCTATAACAAAACTGCATTCATATCACTATGAAGAACAATTCCTCTGGATAATTATTGCAATTTACTTTTATTAATTTTTAGCTAGATCCTCAGTTGTTTTTTAAATGTTTCTCAGAGGTGTTGAATGATATATTTTAAAACTGTTTCAAAAGTACCCTCTGAAACTTAATTTTTGTTCTTGAAAATTGATCTGTGTTGCATATTTACATAGGGATAAATAAAGATTTAAGGGCAAATATACAAAAGGTTATCTTCTGAAAATACAGAAAGTCTTTAGAAGGAAATATCTTCTTTGTGTGACTGTAATGGAAAGAAACCAGTATGCTTCTGAATATCCCATTAGATATTTATTAGATTACATTAGATATGTATTCCCAGACTTCTAAACATTTTTTAAGGCTTTTTTTTTTTTTCATTAGAACTATATTTGAGAGATGGAACACACACCTTTTGCATCTAGCTTTCATAGATACGCTACCGAGTAAGTATTGTAGTGTCATTTTTCATGCAACTTAGGTAGTGTGGACTTGACTTCACTTCTGTCAGATACTCAGAAATGCAGATGAACTTAACCTTATCCATAAATAATTACCTATATGAATTTGCACTGCTAATTTATTTGTGTGAGCAAGTAAAGGAAGTAAAAGTTGGCCTTGTTATGTGTATGTGATAGAGAGAGAGGTTCATGCTGCCTCTGTGGTTTGTGCACCATATGTGTGCTGTCCTGTACCGAAGAATTACCAAATTATTTTCATAGCCAGGGTGGAGCAGTAATAAAAACTGATCAAGGATACAGATACTCACATCCACAGTTATGCAAATCAATGATTTACAAGGCTTTCCAGAAAGTAAAGTCTCCTATTTTATGATGTTGGTCCATGACATCAGAGGCGGATGTTGGCAGTAGGGATTGAACCTTCTGCCAGCATCCTGTTGTTGCCCTGCAACAGATGGCAGCAGAGGGCAGTCTGACAAAATGGCGTCTGGCATGGAAGTGCTATGAAGCAAAGGTGTGTCACTGAATTCCTCCATGAGGAAAAAAGGGCACCCACTGACATTCATGGATGCTTGCTGAATGTTTGTGGAGACCAACCAGTGGATGTGAGCACAGTGAGGCAATAGGCAGTGCGTTTCAGCTGTGGTGACAGTGGCAGTGGGTCAGCTCCACCCATGCAGATGTTTACGAGTGCGGCATGCAGGCTCTTGTTCATCTCTGGTGAAAATGAACAATTAATGGTGGTGGCAGTGTTGAAAAACAGTATTTTGTAGCTGAGAATTTTCTCTGTCAAATAGTGTTATTGTGCTCTTTGTATCTGTTGTAGTTTCCATGGATATAAAAAGGAGGCATTACTTTCAGAGTGATCTATGCATTTCCAGATAAAAATAATAAAAGGAACTTTATAGTAGCTGAAGGAGTCATTCCAAGCAGATAGATTTGTTAAGATAATATTTTTGAATGGTTGAGAATATTTGTCTGATATTGCCATCTTGGGTTCCTCATAAATTGTACATATAAATAATGTCATATTTTAAATTAAATTTTCGAATAACTTCTTCAGCTCAAATTACAAAAAATACCAAAACAAAGAGTAAACACTATTTTGTGGACCCATGTATCATTTTTTTTTTTTATGTGAATAATACTGCACTTGCAGTTTTGTTAGTGGGCAGTATTAAAATTCTCATTCCATGAACAGTTTTTAGTTAGTATGAGCAGCAGCATAGTCCTCTGTGAGGTCCTGAGCTGCTGACCTTGGGAGGATGCTTGTTGTTATTCCTTGTATTCCTGGGGAGGAGGATGAAACTCTCATTGGTACTTGAAGAGAATGTGGGCCAAGCTTACTGAAATCTGTGCTATCTACTATCTGTCTGCTCTCCTCACGTGCCAGAAATTCCGTTGATGTTTTGTTAATTGAATGTGGAATGGGAGGAAAAAACTTTCTTCTTTGTCCCTTGCCAGAAATAAAATACCCTTTCTTACAAACACAATAGATGGGATTTGTTGAAGCACATGCACAGACACTGGGGATAGTCTCACAGAAGTGACGATTCATGTATTTAATGTATTTTCATCTGAAGTTTAATTAATCCAATTAATTGTACATATTTATTGTAAGCTGTATTGCAGTGCATCTTTCAACTACTGTAAATGCATTCCTTGCGCTCATCTATTTTTTCTGTGCGTGACATACAGTTATATGAAGTCATCATAGTGGTACAATTCAGTAGTCAAAGTAGTGGAAAGGACCAGTGCTAAGCATGGTTATGGACTCATGGCTAAGTCACCCTAGGTGAGTGGTGTGACTTTTGCGTGCACCTTACCAGTAGAACAAAAGCAATGTGGTGTGAAACCAGCAGAGACTTTCGGATTCAGAATTCAGGAAGGGAAGTGGGAGCACTGACCCAGGGCCGTGCTATGAGCAGCCTGAGCAGCCCTGGCCTCCCCTCTGCCTGCTGTTACAGATGTTACTTTCTGCCACCCTTCTGACCATGTGCGGGTCAGAGGGAGGTGTCCTCAGTCCAGGTAAGATTTCTAGCCAATGCAAGTCAGCACCACATGACCATTAACATAGAAAGCTGTGCATGTGTACTTCAGTGAGAAAGTCAGTTACAGTGAATTTAGAAGTGCAGTCTACTAGCTGTAGAAACCAATGTTTGACAAAAGCATGTAGATTTTCTTTTTAACAAAAGAAGTGTTTGGTTTTTGTTGTTCACCTATCTCACCCCTTCCCAGGTATTATGTTTGATGGTCCTTTGGTCTGTGCTGTTTTAACACTTGAGTTTCAGTAAAATGCTTATTCAGAGGCTATGTCATGCTCTTGGTTTACTTTGCTAAATGGAAAGTCAGGACTCAAAATAAGCCAGCCACTGCTGAAACGCACAGCAGCTCTGCAGTGTCATGGTCATTAGCAGTGCCAATCAGCATTCAAGAGCCCTTTTTTTTTATCACCATTACAGATGCCACTGGAACACTGTGGAGCAAAATGAATAGGGTTGGTGACATTACAGAGAGATTGCTTGCCTTGAGAGAGGAACCTAAAAATGCTTGAGAGATGAGGGAAGGATGATTTCTTCCAGCTGAGCTCTGTCCAGCATTTTTATGCACCCAGTACAAAGTGCAGAAAGCCTCATGTTTGCAATGCATGTCCCTATACCAGTTATGTAAAGCTATTCTATCCCATCTCTTTCTGTGCTGTTGGCTCACTGGAGATAATTAGGAAGTGGTTGGGGCCTAATGAGAGGAGTGATTATAGTTCATTATTTTTCATATACTTTCTATCATGAAGCTATATAATGACTAAGTAAATTTATGCACATTTCTTCCTTTTCACTGAGCCTGCAGTGAAGTTTTAGTGAAGTAAGGTACATGATCTCAGAGGCATGTGAGGTCTATGAAGTTTTGTGAATGTAGGTGTTGGCAGCTTACCTTTTTCCCACTTGCATTCTCAGAACAATCTAGGGACATCCCTTTCTAATCCAAACTCTGACCAGGCTTGGGTATGCACAGGTACGCAGCCTCTGCAGAATGGCAAGTAGCAGACACCATGCTAGTAGAACCAAAGACCTTGCTGGTTCTGTGATAGACTGAAGATATTCATTATTTTGATATCAAACTGATTAATAGTCACACTGCTGAGCTTCCCCTTGCTTCTGTTGCACAGTTACTGCTCCATTTCTTCCAGTGCTCAAAGAACTATTTGCAGGACTGTTATTTGTGTACAGCAATATATCTCAATCCCTTTTTGCAGAGTTGAGAGTATCAGATCTCCAATCTTCTGCCATCTTTAAGGTTAGGCTAGAGGTGAACCATGAATGGACAGCATGTTGTCGGATTACTGACACTATTTGGCAATAGCATTTGCTATTTCTAACAATATACTGAGAAAGGGATTTAAAAATAATAGGATAAAGTAGGATAACTGTCGCTGACAGCTTTCAGAGAAATTTTAGGCCATGCTCAGGGACAAAAATTAACAATGTCAGTGTTAGAAATACTTATTTTTGCTGATATGGTCGGTTCACAGCTAGGCATTAGACTTGCTACTAATTTATTGTTTCAGTTTCTATTTGAATACTGACATGTACAGTATACAGACTTTGAATTGATTTCAAAGCTCTGAAAAACAAACAAAACAAAACAAAAACCCACAACCAAACAACGAACCAAAAAAACCCCAAAACAATGGTTAAAAATAATATATTATCCTGAATGATAATTGCTTTGAATGCTTAGGATTCAAACAGTGGAGAGTCAAGTCTGTAACATCTGGCATGGGAAGTGAGTGCTGGCTTTGTGAGTATTTAGCATGAATATATCTCCTACTTCCGATCTTCAGGTCTTACAGTCTAGAATGTAGAAATACTTGCATGTCACCTCAGCTGCTACCTGTTTAATGCAACTTATTTGGCAGCTAAAGCCTAGTTGCATGGTTTCCTTTTGTAAGTTTGTTGATTATTAAGTATGAGATGTTCTCATTTATAGGCAGAATATGGAGAAGCCATTCTATGTTATAGAATCACAGAATGGTTTGGACTGGAAGGGACCTTAAACACCGTCTTGTTCCAACCCCACTGCTATGGGCAGGATCACCTTCCACTAGATTAGGCTGCACAGATCTCACTGCACCCTGGCTTTGAATACTTCCAGGAATGGGGCACTCACATCATCTCTGGGCAACCTGTTCCCGTGCCTCACCCTCCTCTGAATAAAAAATTTCTTCCTAATATCTGATCTAAATATTTCTTCTTTCAGTTTAAACCATTACAAACCATTAACCCTGTTCCTGTCACTACACTCTTTCCGCATTTTTCCTGTAGGCTCCGTTATGTACTAGAAGAAGGGAAGACTGGAAGTGTTAAGATACTTATGGTGCAGATGCCAGAAACAGTAAAGGTAGGTCATCTGTAAGAAGTACGAGTTGATTTCTGCAGATACTATCAGAGCAGTACTGTGATGGTACAGTTGGAAGAACTGCATGATTGCAGTTCTGTAATGGAATTTTAAATACAAAGTTATTACTGAATTGCCTATTTCATGGCAGTATGAAAGAATGAATGTTTTATTGAAATGTCACCTACAGAACTAATTAGCCTAATGTTAGCAGTGGCAAGATCTGGTCCTTAATTGGACTAGTATTTGCATATAATTAGGCAATGTTTGAATGTCTACTGGTATTTAAAGAAAAGACTAAAAAACAGAGCAGCAACAGGATATTGTGCTGCACTAAATAAGACACTCAGCTGGCAGGAGAAGTACATGGGATCTGATCCCTGCTACCTGAATTGTTTAGTGATGTTTTCATTCTGTTTTCTGCTTGACTACATCAGGTCAGGCCATGGAGCAGCAGCCAAGACCTAAATCTTACTGTTAGAGGCAAGTGTCCTAGGCAGTGGACGCAATAATAATTTCTTTTTTCACTTCTTTTTTTGTTTTGTTTTGTTTTGCAGTGCCATTGCCCTTCTGTTTTTACATTCAGAGAATCCAGAATTGATAGGAAATCATGCGTTCCAGAATTGTAGCTCCTGGTGCTAAGTGGTAATGCAGAAGGTGGGCTTCCTGCAGTATTTGTGTGTGCTCTGGCCTCAGTGCTGCTGCTGCTGCTCCTTACTTGAACAGGCAGGTGGGACTCTTCAAAGGACTTTTTCTGGGAGGAAGACACATAGATCATCCTCCATCTCATATCTGGATTGCAGAGATTCTGTTACATATTCGTATTTTTTTTTTAAAGTTCAGTGAACTTATTCACTCTCTATTATTAAAATAAAATGTGGAAATAAGAGATCTAAATACTAGTGATCTACTTTTCCTAATCTGGGATGTGTGCCTGGACATAAAAGCACTCATTTCCTTTGATGAGTGAACACACCAGCTCCTTACAGTGTAGGACGCAGCCAAGGAAGGTACCTGTTGGGTAGTTCTGTGCTGCCTTTGGTATTAATGTTATGCTTCAAAAACTAACAGAACATTTAGTTGATATACTGTATATCTCTATTATGTATAATATCTCCTCATAAATATGCATGCATAACAAAACTGTGGCAATTTGAGGAATTTATGTAGAACTTATGAATTCTCTTTGATATCATGGGTTCTCCAGATATCTCTGTTTCAACCTGCACACTCTGTACTGAAAAGAGAACAGTTTTTTTTTCCCAAGCTTTTTGGTGTATTGAATTTTCAAAGGGCCAACCATGGAACATCATGAAATGCTGACAACCTGAAGTCAAATGGATGACTCTCAGACAAAAAGAGTTAGCAATTGCTCAGAATGATTTATTTGCCAAAGTGGATTAGTCACTAAAATGTGGACCACATCCTGAGGAAACCTGGTGATGCTCACAGAGAAAGAAAAGTTCAAAAAGGAGGAAGGTAGCCTAATGGCCACTCTGAAATGAGACAGAAATGAGAAGAAAAAGTGTGTTGTAGAAATGTAAGAAGTGTTTTTCTGCTGTCACAAGCAGCCAGAGGCAATTGAGTGGATAGAATTTGTGGAAACACAAGGCTAGATGTACATGTACTTTTGACTAATTTGGGTGAGTTATATAATGGAGTTGGGATAGCTTTGGGTAGATACAGGGAGGAGGAGAAGAGAGCTATAGTTACAGCCTTAGTTTGAAACTTTCAGACTTTTGCTTCACTTTGCAGTCTCGGAGTACAATTCTGGACCTGCTTATATCAAAACAATTTTAAGGTGAAGTGGTTTTTTGATCTTTAAGCCCACTAACCTTTACTTTAAAATCTGCTAAACTGGGGATATAGATATTCAAATATGGGTCCTAATGAATAGATAGAGTAAGGCACATTTCAAAACAATGCTAAATGCCTCTTTTTATTGTAAAAATGTGTCTTAAATCATGCCTAGAGATTTCTGAAATTGAACAATATAAAAACGATGAATAATGACTAGTACTAAGAATATGCTGAGATTTAAACACTGGGTTTCTAAATGCACAAAGGAAGAAGGAGATGCAGGTTTAGTAGACCTTGAATCAGGATCATGTCTTAAAGCTTAGATATGCTGTAATGTGAATAAAACTGCATGATCTAGCAGTTTTAAGAAAGAATTTCTGAAGTGACTGCACCAGGGGATGGTGAAAGATTTGTTCTGATCTGTTCAATGAGAAGATCCTTGAAGGAGATTTTTGAACCAGTGTAGTTTACACGCTTTTATTTCTGTGGTAAGTTTAGAGAAACATAAGTACTTATAAAACACATTGCAAATGCCTTAATTCTATATAACCTGCACATTTCTCCATCTTGGTAATGAGACCAGAAGCTGGTGGTAGGGATCAAATCGTTCAACAAGGAAAAAAAGCAGTCCTTCACTCATGAAGTCTACTTCCTTAGCTTTCTTCATGACAAAATGAATGCAGCTGCTGCAAACATAGGACAACAAGAAGGTGTTTTTTTCCATAGCAGATAAAGAAAAGATGAAAGCTCAGTTCTATGAGAGGATGTGGAAAACCTTCTGAGCAAATATCTCAGCTGCTACTATACAGATGAGAGTGTATTTAAGGTCTATTTGTCAGTGCCTTTCACCTTGCTTTTATGACATTTGCTTCACAAACATGTATTTTGCAGTGAATCCATCAGTTTTTGTTGTCCTGCGTTAAGACAGATGTCACTGTGATATATTAAGGAAGCAAACTGATATCTACTAAGTACGGCCAGTTTCAGATAATTGGGAATTCACTTTGAGTACACTCAGTTTATTTTGGTGGTTTGCATAAAGTGATCACATGTTGTTCATTCAGCAGTGGAAGGTCAGTAAGTACTCTTTTGGAAGCAGAAGGGATTTTCATGGTTATTTCCCATGAAGTCTATTGGGAGTTAAGCAAAGAAACTTCTGGCAAAACTCATGAACGCTCAGATTTTGAGTGCTTTACGTCTCTAACTTACAGCTACAATAATTTACTTGTTGGTCCTTCTGAAATTGAACATATAATCTTTTTTTTACTGGGATTTGCTTGCTACTTCTGCATAGAAAAAGAAGATTTACAAAGCACTTCTCATTCAGTACAGAGAACCTTATGCAGGTTAGGTGGAGGGAGCTCATGGAGAACTGTTTGACATAGAGACAAAACTGATTTGTCTTACTACTGAAATGATAGAGGAGAAACAAGGCAGAAACATAAGCTGATGTACATCAGCCGTGTGCAGCACACATGCATTAAAAGTGAGTGAACAGGCATTTTATATTAGTCTGGCGTCCTTGAGAGTGGGCTGTCCTGTGGGTTTCCCTTTTCCTTGAGTGATAAATCTTGGGGGAAAACCAATGGAGTATAAATTGAATATATGAGTTCTGAAATGTATTTGTAGAATAAGAGTGGGGAGAACATTTTTTTCCAATATTTATTAAGATGTAGGTCAAATAATTTACTGGTAGCAGACTGAGAGAAAAAAAAAAAAGAAAGCGTCTATTTTAAGAACCAATTTAGATTTTCACATAAATGGAAATCAAGAATAATTCTACTGCATTACACAGAAGTGTAAGGGCTGGTGCAAGGTCAGAATGAAGCCTCTTGTGATTGCTGTTCAAAATGAATTTAAATCAGGATGACTGTACTGATTTCAGCAACTTCAAGCTTTTTCTTAACCAGATGAAAATTTGTCATTCAGTTAATCAAATAAATAATTTAGCTAATGTTTTCATAACGAATCAGATGGGGCTGGAGCTCAGTGTGGCTGTAGTTCCCCCTGGGCACCATCTGTTGCAAGGTGTTCTACGGGTCAGAAGATAGGAAGCCCTCCTATCCTATTGACTTAGCTGCTGCATCCAAACCTGCATTTTATCTTCGACCTTGTCCAAACCTCCCAGTGATGCAATGTAAACACCATGTGCAACCCAGTCTTTTTTTCAGGCTGTCGAATCTTAATATTTTTGAAATGCTGAATTTGTCAGGAGTTGAGGTAATTCACATTTGAGGCTTTGAACTGAAGCACTGAATTCCATTTGGAGTACAGCACTAGCCCCATAAGCCCATCTCTAAAATTCTACTCCGAAAAGAGGATTATTGTACATATGCTGTATTTGCTCCCTTTTTTCCATAACCTTTTAATGCCTTGGGGATTGAGTTTCACTAGACACAGTGGGAGAATCCTGGTACATCTGGTTTCCCTGTGGTCTTACATGATGACTGAACAGCCTCACAGCTTTTGTGGTCAGGTTCCCTATGGGCTCACACTGTGATTAGATTTATTCACCACAAATATATCCTTGTTTGCCATAAAGATACGAGTGAATTGAGCTGCTGTTTATGCATCCCATTTACAACTAAGATTTCATAGAATCACACAGTAAATTAGGTTGGAAAGGAACTCTGCAGGTCACCTAGCCCATTTCCTGGCTTGATCTCTTCCCAGATAAGATTTTTTTTTTTGTCCCCTTTTGAGGATGGGCAATTTAGAGATATGCTGTCAATATATATAAGCTATACCCTTGAGTTCTAGCAGTGATCTTTGCTTTCCTACTTCTCTCAATTCCAAGCACAGACTGCACATACAGCCTGTATTTGAAAAGATATACAAGATCTTTAAAAATAAAGAGTAATACCCAATACTGAATTTTGAAACTTGAAATCTGGCATGGAAGAAGGTTAAAGACTCATAAGCCATACAGTTGCAACTGAGAGCATATAAACAAAGACCTGATCAACTATCCAATTTTTGTCATAGCAGGAGATGACTCCTCAGAGAGAAGAGGTAGTAATGGCCTGGCTGTGCAGTTGGAACCCAGGGACACTCAGCTGCGTCACACCCCAGGCAGGATTTAAGGTTACCCAGCGTCTGTGAGGTTACCCAGCATCCCTTACATCAGAACAGCCTGCTGCCAAAACCCTGGCATGAGGAATGGCCGTGACAAAGTTGTATGGGGCTCAAAAGACACAGTTTGAACATCCCTTTAAGAGAGCTTGATTTAATTTTAAGACAATAAAATTTTTTGAGCTGACTTCACTGAGTTTTTCACCAGGGCCATAATTATTACTAGATAACACTGACTTGTTCTTGAGAAAGCACTTTCTGCCTATTCTTAATGTACAATGGTTTGTGGGATTTATGTTTTCTTTCTGCAGATACAACAGAATGAAAAACATGGCTGTGACATTTATTGTCGAGTACTGGTTTCCTATTGGCAACTGCACTGGATATATGATCAACATCTTTAATTTTTATGAAGAGATGAAAAGTGATTTGTGTAAGGCCCATTGAGATACTACTTTTTATTGAAAAAGGACTTTTATTTTTTGATAGATGTATAAACACTGTCAGCTATAAACTCTCTACAAATCTCAGGTAGACTTTTGGAAGTTGACCACAAATGGCTTTTCTTAGAAGCTCAAACTTTAACAAGGCATAATTGTTCCTTGCCATTCGTGAAGACACTGAAATAAATACATGTTTGAGGAAAAATGAGCCAGGATGATTTCTGCTAATACTCTAGATCATTTAAGCAGATTCAAATACATTTTAAACTGCCACATGTGATTTCTGAAATATCGCAGCTAGATCATATTAGGTTAAAGTCTGAGAAATAAGTGCAGGTATTTACCACGTAATTTCCATAGCCTGCTAAGTTTTGAAAAAGGTTGGCAGAAAATGTCCTTGAACAGTTCTAGAATTAATTAAAGACATCCTGATTTCATAGGTAACTCACAAAATAGGTGAACATATGTTGATAAAAATGACAATTTTCTTTGCTTTAATTGTGCTGGGATTAAAACTGGTCATGTTTTAGGACTGCTGCTTTTCTGTGAGGGGGTTTGGAAGAGACATGCTGTTGTGTCATTTAATCTTTGTATTACAGCAATGTGTGCGAAGAACTGTATTAACAGAACAAAATACAAAGACAGATCCTTCTCTAATGAATTTTGGAGAACTGTGTTGCTCTGCAGTATTTGACCCCATTTGGAGAGAAAAGGTAATTTTCAAGTTCTCTTATTTGTGAAGTAACAGTATGAAGATGTGCACAAGCATCTTAGTGCCTTGAATTAAGGCAGCTGGGAAAGCTGCTGGAAATGTGGATTCCAGATGAAATTTCCAACACAAAGACTATTGAGAAGGAACATAGCCAACACAGTGAAGCTCAGATAGAAGACAGACTCCAACCCTAGGATGTGGGGACAAGATGTTTTCTCCCAACTACAGTGGTTGCACATCAGGGGTCTGCTAGTGGCCACCCTACTTTCAGATCTTTGAAATCATCAAGAGCTTGTTCTCTCTATATAGCACTCCAATGGGCTGCTTTGTTTTGATTTTCTCATCAGTATCTTGGTTCTGCGAAGATGAATGATCCAGAAACAAAATGCTGTGCTAGCTGCCTGTTGTGCCTGCTCCTAAATTTGATAGAGCCTCCCACATATTTGCAAATACAGGGCAGCTGGGGGGACCAGTCAATATTTGGAAATATTTTGAATGTCTATTTAATTTCATTGTTCTTTTTTTGTTTTCAGCTCAAAATAGGTGTGCTTTTACAGTAGTCTCCATACCAAACCTTAGTGTGTACATTCCAGCTTGCATGCTGAAAAGCTTTCTTTCTGAATATTGAAAATGTAATATTTATGTACTCTTGCCTATTCACGTGAACTGAAAATCTTTGTAATTTTAAAGCTGGTTACATTCTTTTATAAATTAACTCTTAGTGGTATGGTTTATTTTTCAGTCATTATCTAACACATTAAAACCTTGTTCCACAGAAGCTAAAAGATCTGGGAATAAAGTCTTTTGGGTACTGTGCATCTTTAATATCATCAAAGCTCACTGTAGATGTTTTGCTGCTTTTAATTCTAGATACTGGTCTTATTTTTCTAATCTGGTGAATAAGCCCCCCCCCAGTTGACTTCACATCACTTCTTAGCAATTTGTTTAGTGTAAAAAATGGGAGGACGAGCAGATCCAAGCCCTCCTCTCCACAACTCTTAAGAATCTCCTGACATTACATCAGCTTAGATCTGCCAAACCTTTCAGCAGATGTAAAAATGAATGGAAAGGTTACTTTTGTAGTATAATAATTAGAGCATTTACCATGGCAACAGACCTATTACAGTTCTTCCATTTAGTCATGCGTTATCTTATTAAAAATGGTGAATTCAGTTCCGCTACACCATTTTCACAAGGCTCCTGTAAACAGCTTTTTTGCAAAGAAGAACCTAGGATTCAGACTGTGCCTAGTCAGCATACAGTGTCTCTGCGCTAGTCCAGGGGCAGCACCAATTGCAGGGGCACACTGATTGCAAACTGTACGCACAATACGCTCCAGAAATTCCAGTGAGCATCCTGGACATGCCACGTTTCCTGACACCACAGTGAAGTCACTGACTACTTCCACTTTTCTCATTCATAGAAGGATATGAGGGTGTGCAAGCATTAATATCTGTAAACATACAACACTTACAGATGGAAGACGACATAAAATTGCTGAGTGTCAGTACAGTACTAAAGCAGCATCACCGCCAGTAGCAGGATTTATCTGTGTGGGAGAAAGAGTTCACAGCAGTGTTTTTTCAGTTTTAGTACACCCAGAGAGGCAAGGATATTAGGATCTGGATGCACTGTTTGCATTCTGTTCTCAGCTGCAGCTGTATGCAGCAGAGCAGCAATGCCTAGGTGTTGTGCAGCACTTGGAGGTGTGGAATGAGCAACAAATGACATCCATTCACAAAGGGACTGTAGGCTGGCTGTTAAATGCTGTGGGACAGCTTGTTTTGAGCTACACTATTGTAAAGGCAGATAGAAATCATAGTCAAACGCTACTTGTTCCTTATTTACAACTTTCTTGCACTAAAGAGAGGGTAGGTTGCTTGTTAAGAGGTAGGCGTTGTCAGGCTGTTTCTGCTTTCTGCTCCGAATACAGCCACTAATACAGCCACAAAACTGCTTTGTGCACTACTGAACTGAAGTCCCCAAAGAACTAGAACCCTATTTTCATAAAATGCTGGGATAAAAAAACCTCTTTTGAAGTCTAAAAAATGTATCATTCAAATAACTATACAGCATTAGAACATCTTTTCTTCAGAAGAAAACGGTCCTTTATGTACTTGGATCTCCAGCTAGAAAACTGCCATAGATGGCTTTTCTGGTACAAAGGCAACTGCGTAATGTTGTTGGAAATTCACAGTCCAAAAGAAAAATAAATGCTTCAAGTTTCCTTTGTGCCAGAGAAACAGGCTCCTGCATAACTGCAAGCTTTCAGATTCAAAGTAAGAGGATGAGCCCCTCTGCAGTGCTCTCAAATGACTAATACTGAAATTAGATATACTAGAATACTGAAATTGGATTTCATGTACACCAATAATAGGACAAAGAGAAGTACACACATTTTACAAAACGGAAAAGATCTTTTACCTGAGTTTGCAAAGTTATCTAACATAAGCAAGAGTACCTAAGAAAGTATTTAATATAAGCAATTTCAGTAGTTTCAGTCATTTCTGTCATCTCTGTTTTCCTTTTCACATAAAAATTACTTCATCAGACTGATAACAAATCATATGTGAAAGTTTATTAAAGCAGAAGAAAAACAGGGATATCAAATTTTACACTCAAGTAGTTGACAAATGCAAGTCTTCAACAATAAAGCTTCTGTGAGAACCAAGGAAACAATGCCATTATGCTGTGCAAACACCTTTCAATGAAGTACATACAGCTCCAGGCAAAGAACAGGGTTCCTCATTTCCCTATAGCCTGATACTAATTATTCCACAGAAATGTTGTACTCCTACAGTGAAAGTGTTGCACAACCCTGTGAAACTGTTGCCAGGAATCTTTTCCAAATTGATGATAAAGGAGTCTGAGAAAACCTGCTTGTGATAAAATTTCTACTATTGAAAGCATTATTTAATATTCTACTGAATAATTGGCAGACTTCTCAAATTTGGGGAAATGCAAAGCATACTGAATTGTTGGGTGCTTTGTTGTTTTTAAGGGTAATAATGGTTTAGCCAAGCCCGAAATGCAGAAGATCACACATGATGTGTGTTTGCATCCACTCTGTTGAAAAATCACATACTGACTTTGAAGGTGACACTACTATTCAAAGCTCATTCTAGGGCTGTCCCACTGTGGCCTTTGGAAGACACAAAAGGAGGTACCAGAAGAGCTACTTGGCAAGGCTTGCATTTCAGCAGAGTAACTTTGTGACCAGTATCATTCCAGTAGCTTGAGAGCAGAAACCAAGATTAATGTGGCTTGCTGGGTTGAGTCCCAGTTTCAACCCCGCAATATTTTGGACACTATCTTTCCACCTTCCTCCATTAACCGTGAGACAGACACGAGACTGAAATAAACTGGGCTTCTCTCTCCAGCTTCTGAGCAGACCGAAGTCAAAACAGCCACATATGGTATATGGAATATAGAAATCTCACAATTTGTAGAACATGATCTGCCCATCCAATTACTTATGTAAAATCTATTTCACAATTCTAGCCATTGCTTTGTGCTCTGCTGAGCAGAGACACTAACGGAGAAAGGGGAGGAACAGTATCAACATACATAACTTTGCATCACATTTCACTTTTTCTCTCCAACTTTGAAAGATAAAAGACGAGATTTCTAGCAAGAGTGGCAGTGCCCACAGCACAAGATCAGAACAAAATTCTGTGAACTGCAGAGAGTTCACCTTCCTCCGCTGCTTATTCTGCTAAATTTTTTTTTCCCTGCTGTTATTTATTTGCTTTCATGTGCTCCTTCAACTAAGATGACAGCGAGAACATCTTCATAAGCCTGAGGGCTTTGTGGTTGACATTCTCAGCTGTGTCACTTCCACACTGCTACTAAAAGAAAGAAATGGGTTCTAGATCTGCTACTCAGTGGATTTTTTTCAACCATATAACACCCTGTTTGACTGAGCATGAATAGAGTTTTGCATCAAGATTTTCTACTTTATTTTTGGTTCTATTCTTCTGTGGAACCCTTAGGTATCAATTAGATAAGAAGGCTAAATGCTTAACTAACAACATCGAGTTTATCAGGAGGAGGACATTCAAGAATAACAGATTTGTCTACTAAACCCAGGATTCTGACAAAACAATTTGTTTCCATACTGCAAAAGAAATGTGCACAATTGTCCTGGTAAAATTTAATAACTGCCTAATTCAGAAACACTACATATAATTCCACACTAAAATAGCTAAATCTTCATTTTTGGAAAAAGCGAACAAAAAAAACCAAAACAAAACAGAACACTTTACTCAACATGCTTAAAGGAAAACTGAGTGCTGAAAATAAAGAAGTGACAACAAAACATATTCTCTACTTGATTCACATAGCTTTACATGTTGAAGTAAAATAACAGTCCCATTCTGTTAACAAGAACACAGGCTAGAGAAGAGGCACATTCTAACATAAAAATGAAAATAAATAGGAGAGTTTTCCATGTTTTCTTAGTTCTCCCAAATCTCATCCCTGTAACAGTGGAAGTGAGCTGTCAGGTTCTGTCATTACAAACCATGTGAGCACATACGCTCATGTCAAAGCAGTCTGCTCGCTAGTTATCTCATCAGAGGTATTTCCAAAGCTCTGTCATCCTGACTGGAAGACTAATAGCTGCTTCCTCCTGATGAACTCCTGAAACCAAAATTGCAGAACTTGTTGAAGGTCTCCCTCATACATTCCATTTATCATTGTTTACTGTGAACCACTCTGTGGCTCTCCATCCCCTATTCAAATAGTTCTCACCTTTCTCTAAGGCATTATTTAATCACAAGCAATGTAAAATCATCTTACTGTCATGATGACAGATCCTACAAATCCCTTCTACTGAGTATGGTCTTGATCTGTTATATTGCACAGTAAGAGGGCTTGCAGGACTATCTACTACAAGTTTTCAAAAGTTATCCAGAACTGAAGCAGTTTTAAATCCCAGACCTCAACCCCAAACAATGTTAGGAAACACATTTCATTTGAGCATCTTCTTGAAATCACTGCTGTCCATTTCTTTTCCTGGCATACAAGCCAAGGCAGGCACAGAATCCAATGACGCTGACAGCGAGGCCCAGCAGGAAGGCAATTGTATCTCCTGCATCCATGGCTTCAACCGCTGGCAGCACCAGCAGCAGTGCAGTGAGGACCAGGAGAAGTTTTGAGGTGCACCCAGCGGAAGACATGCTGCTGACCCCACACGGAAGTTAAATGATGAAAGCTGTAGAAAGCAGGTCCTTCAGCACTATCTGCATAGAAAGCAAAAGGAACGTGACAGGATCTCCCTTCCTTCTCCCTTGGATTCTATTCCCAAAAGCCAACCAATGAGACTGCTGTATTACAAGCATCTGCGTGGGACTTAGGACAACAAGTTACAAAAAAATGCAACTTAATGTCACGAGACAACTACCGCGAGTTTGCAACTTTTCACTTCTCTTCCCACTAAGCTGAAACAAATCTCGGAAGCCTTATCACGAGGGCGGCTCAGAGCACGCTCTGCTGCCCCGTGCCGGCTCGCTGCGCGCTCCATACGGGCCTATCCCTGGGCTTGAAGGATAGGTGGCCGACAGAACCGCTGGCACGGCACGGCCTCGGGAGCTGTGCACACATGACGACAGAGAACGTGGATTTAAGTGCCAGTCCCTCCCTATGAATATGCTCTGGGACAAACGTCCCTTCTGGTTTCATAAAGTTCAGGAGAACCGCTTTGAGGTAAGCTCAAAGAAACGGAGGGAAAGAAAACACAAGCGGTGTTTACCCGGGGCCACACGGGTACCTTCGCCGAAGTAAGGTGGCACGGGCAGAAAGAAACTCCCGGCCAGCGCCGGACGGCGCCTGCCCACCCGCGCGGCTTCCCCGTCCGGTCGGGACTGCGGCAGGCCCGCGGCCACCGGGGCTCCGCGCGGCGCCTTCCCCGCTCCCTCGGCAGCGCAGAGCGGCCGTCGCCCTCCCACGCGGCCCGGCCCGGCCCGCCCCGCAGGCCCTGCCCCCACGAAGGCCGCCGCCGGGCCGCGGACCTCGGTCACCTCCTGCCGCAGCGCAGCGCCGCCGACTCCGGGCTGGGCGGCGTCCCCGTTCGGCACCGGGCGCTCAGCTTCTGCGGAGGGCCGCTTTCCACCCCGCCGCCTCGTCGCGCTGCCGGGGCCCGGCCGCCGCCATGACAGGAAGGGGCGGCGGAGGGCCGGGGCCAGGGGCGGGCTGACCCGGCCGGGCCGCCTCCCGCCGGGCGCGAGGTGCCGCGCCGCGGCCTTGGCTCCTCCGCAGAGCCCGCCTCGGCTCCTCCGAGCATCCCGGGGTGTGGGCGGGCCGCGGCTCGGCAGTGCCGCCTTTCCCTCCCTGAGCGGCGGAGGGAGCGGCGCGCTCCTGTGAGGGCCGCGGTGGGAGCGGCCGCAGCCCGCGAGTCTGGCATGGGAAGGCCGACAGCGTTTCGGCTGCCAGCGAAACGATAAGCGGCTGGCTGAGCGCTCGTCGCTCTGGAAATAAATAAATAGCGCGAGATGCCTCGTGTCGAACTGCAGCTGCCGCTTTGTGTCCTGATGGGGCAGCGGTACCAAGTACTGATTATGGCAGCGTGACAACAGCCTCTTCGTAGGTGTGTGTAAAGGGTGTATAAACGTGTGTACAGGGCGCAGAGCTGCATGGTGCCTTAAAAACAAAAAAGACATAGTGAACCCGGTTGTAATCGGGCAATTACCTGTGGTCACCCACAGCACCCAGTAAAACATCCTGGCTCTTGTTCTTATTTCTGCTTCAGAGCTTCTTGTAGGAGCACTGTGTCTCACACAGTGTCTTCTCTTACACAGAGCAGGGCTAAAATCACAGAATCACAGAATCATTGTAAATGCCACAGCAGCATACCCAGCTAGTTCCTTATAGAAGCTCGAGGTTTTTGTTTTTCAGTGGAACATGTGCATGCTTTCATCTGTACGAAAGACCTCTACGCAATTATTGGAGTTTCAAAGTGTGTCTCTTTGGAATGAGCACAGAAATAACCAGAAGCAACTGTGCCAAGAATTTTTGATACCTTATGTTAAGCATTTATTCATACAGACCATGTTACCAGAGTGTTTTCCTAACTTGTGCAAGAAGAGTTTCTGTAATCATTTCTCTTTTAAGAAACAATTTCGATGAGCTTCCTAAACAGCAGTAGAAACCCAGAAAGATTGTTTTGTGTGCATCTAGCTTTGCCTCTGCTTTATATAATTTAACTGCAATTGCCCTTGAGCAACTACTCCTCATTCATATAAAAACTTTTGAAGTCTGAGCTGGAATGTTACTGCAGTGCTGACCATAATTACTTTCTTACTGCTCTTCCTTTCCCCATCTATCTGGATTCATCAGCTCCCTTCTCTATAAACTTTCAGGACTAGGAACAGTCTTTTTGCACTCTTTTTGTATCAAGTGCTGTGAAAGCTTATTTTTTATAAGCTGGAGCACCTAAACTCTGTGATAACATTAATATTAAAGAGATCAGTGCAAATAATAACCATTCCTTCTTATTCGTTTCACAGTTTTTCTGATCTGAAATACTTGATGTCTCTTTTTCAATTCTGAAGGCATTTTCTCAAGAAGCTAGAACAGATAAACTTGTTACTCACCTGAGGAAAAACCCTGGAACTTGTGATAAAAAGGTATCGTGGCATGAAGGAGGGCAACGTCACATTGCCTGACCCATTCCTAAGTAGATCATGGGCAAACGTAACCCATACAGAATCTGGAGAACAGCAATGTGAAGTGCAGGTGGTTGGTGTTGCCTTAATCATGTCTGTCTTCTCAGAGAGTGACCTTGGAGTCCTGGCCCTCCAAGTGCCCTGCTTGGCCTCCTTGCTGCAGCCTGCATTGTTGATAGGTAAATATTACAGCATTCTGTGTGTCAAGATGTGTTCCTGTAAACCTCAGTAAATCTCTCTTGCCAGCTAAAATTTTGAACAATTGTCATTTTAGACTCACAAAGCAGATGTGAGAGAGTTGAACAATGACTTTTCAACTCTACGTTTTAGAGCTAATCATGTTGTGGGAATCAAATGTTGTTTCTGCATTAGAATTGGATAATATTTTTATTTCATGAACTCTGTTGTCATAATTCCTTTTGGGAGTCCTTCTACTTAACTTGGGGAAGAACTCTGATAGTTTACATCGCTTATCCTCTAGACAAACCTTCCCAGGAATGCACGCTCTGTATATAGGTGTATATATGTATATTTTGTCACACACATTGCAAGAAGATCCTGCACGAGATCAAACCAGAGAACAAAGCATGGTATGCCGAGGAAGCCCTGAAGAGACATCTGAAGGCCTGCCATCATCCCCCCCCCGGTGCTCTTTGTTTAACGAAGACTTCGGAGACAATCACCATATCAATAGCACCGAGACATCTTGGAAACAACAGGATGGCTGCACCAGATAACACACGAATCAACAAACGTCAACTGATAAGATTGTGAACCTGGAGTACCCAGCCAATGGGGAAACAGGGCAGGGGGATGGATAAGGGAAAAACAGGGTATAAAGACTGTCATCTTGTGTCCATAGGTGCGCTCCTGCTTGCGGGACGCCCGCCATTGCAATCGCGAATAAAATCTGCTTTATCAGAGATACCGTCCTGACAAAAATTATTTGGATGTTTCCAACAATTTGGGGGCTCGTCCGGGATTATTATCGCCTCTTTGGAGGTCTCCCTACTGCCCTGGACAGGATAGGTGCACCCCGCTGATTTCAGCGGTCCTGTCTGGGTAGTGAGGTGACTCCTTGGGACGGCCGATAAGAAACCGAGACTGTTACATACAGGACGGGCTCTGAGAAAGCCAAGGGGCAGGTAGGCACGGGTATTGACCCCTGGGGACCCGGTAACTTCGTGCACGGACCAAGGTAAGGGAGTTTGATTCTTGCCTTGGGGGTCGGTGGAGACTCGAGTGAGTGTGTGTGACTGAGACGCACTTTTAGTGCGAAGCGAGTGCTGAGTCCCGATCTGCGGTTCTGTTGTCCCGCGAGGGGCACGGCCAGAGACGGACGAAGCGGCTGTGTTGGTAAAAGGAAGAGTCTCGGGAGGGAGCTGTTGGTGTGCGGTACCCTGGACACTTGACGAAGTGCCAGCAGTACACCCCTATTAATCCGAGAATCGGAGCGAGGTGCTCCGGAGGGATTGGCCCTAAATCCGAGAATCGGAGTGTGGTAACCTGTGGGCTGGGTAGTTCACAGTAGCATTCCGGAGGGATGGGGAATAGGAGCTCCCAAGGACAGGGGAAAAAGGTTTCCAAAGTCGTGCCTAAAGATAGCCCCTTGGGAAAAATGTTTCACAATTGGAAAATGATCCCAAGACCAGGGACATGGATAAGAGAAATAAATAAATAAATCAATAAAAATGCTTAAATATTGTATACAAACATGGCCTAGAGAGCCAATACAGGGAAAATCAATATTCTGGCCAGAATATGGATCTGACGAAGATTTGGTGTGTCAGATTCTGAATTCATATGTAAAGAATAAAAACCCCTTTTCAAAGGAGGAATCAGACTACGCTGCTTGCTGGATTCAAGAAGCCAGTCTGTTACTAGTAAGGAAAGGTCCGGACCAGGGAGGGGAGGAACTAGAAAAGAGAACTAATCAATGGGATCCTTTAAAGAATCTACCTCCCCCATATAACCCCAATGTAGCACCAGGGGCAATAGTTGTAGGCTCAGAAGGAGAAAATGGGGAAGCAAATGGGGTTACTCTACAGGAAGGAAGGCATGCTGGGCTCAGGAAAGAATTAGAACAATGTAAAAGAGATACTGAAAATTTCCCCTTCCCTAAAACTAACCATACTAATGCCCTCATGTATCCTTTACGGGAGGTTCCACTGGGACAAGGGGAAATAGGCATGTAAATTCCCCACTCACTAGCGGAGAAGTAAGGAATTTTAAGAAGGAAAATAAATTCTTAACTGAGGATCCTGTAGGAGTAGCAGAGCAATTAGATCAATTTCTGGGGCCAAATTTCTACTCATGGATGGAAATGATGTCTATTATTGGGTATGTTGTTTACTGGAGAGGAAAGATGTATGATTAGGTGGGCAGCTATGCAAGTGTGGAAAATGAATACAGAGGGCAGGTTGGGCCCTGGAAGGAGGCAGAGAGAGGAAGGATCCTGAGGATAAATTGTACTGATTATTGTCATTGTCTTTGTGATTGTTAAATGTTTATGTTGTGAAAGTGTTGTGTTGTGCTGTGCTATGCTGTGCTGTGCTATGCTATGTCATGTACGAGGCTGTTGTGGAACAAAGGGTGTCTAAAGTGATACCGGGAAGACCCCCTGGGTTGTATTTTTGCTCACTGGAGAAACACTGCTGGTGAGCCAGGGGGAATATTGAATAAGAAATCAGGAACATAAATGGAGTAATGGGACCAATTTTATAATTGAGTGCCCTAATCACAAGACCAAGTGCTGGGTGTTTGTGGAAGTTGAAGAACTGTATGGTTTGATTTGTGGATTTTGAAGGCAGTGGGAGAAACTGTCTTGAATGGTGCAATTGGTAATGGTATATGGATATGCAATTGATAATGGTATATGGATGTGCAATTGAGGGTGTACAAATAGTGGAATTATGGAAAAGCAAACAAACAAACAAACAAACAAAAAAAAAACAACGGCAAAAAGGTTAAGGAAAAACAGTGAGTTTGAGATATTAGAGTTTGGGTCGTTGAGAACATCCCCCGCACTACTCCCCCCACCGCGGCTTGTAAGAACACCTCGGAGTGAGAGAGAGAGCTGGGGGCCGGAGCCTCCCGCTGTAACTGCAGGGTGTGTGACTTGTGAATGGGGATGGGACGGGACATTGAAAGTGAGAATAGCTGTCATCTGCAGAGATCTCGGGAAACCGATATCCCAGTGTGAGCACTGTAAGCCTGGGGAGGGGAGGATGTGAAACAGAAATTACTAACATTATATTTCAGTAATGATGAAAGTATGAAAAGTGGAAAGGGTTTGGAAAACACAGGCTGAGGAAGGCAAAGTTGAGCAAGGTGAAACAGGGATGTCCTTACCTAGAAGAAGAGGTAAGGGGGAGCCTGGAAGGGCTCGGGGAGAGTTCCACCCCCGCTGGACCGAAAGCAGCTGGGGAAGCAGGGTAAAGGGTTTATTTTCTGATACGGGTGCCTCTTACTCTGTGCTACATCAAGAATTATTACCCGTAGGTGATTTTTGTAATAGTTGTAGGAACTCTGGCAAGAGAAGTTTACTTTTTGGGGACCAATTAAATACAAGTTAGGAGAACAAGTAGGAATATATAAACTCTTGTACATGCCAGGTTCTCCAAAACCGTTACTCGGGCATGATGTATTAGAACAGTTGAATGTAGAGATTAAATTCAGTAGAGAAAATTGGAGCTAAGTGTCAAGCAAGACCAATTGACGGAAAATTTTAAGTCTGGCTTTAACACAAACTGGGAAAAGCAATGTTGTACCCCCAGAAGTTACATAAATCCTAAATCAGGTATACACAGGATTGCAGGCATTGGGAATGCCTGGCAGAGCCAAAAATGCAGCCCTATAAAAGTTAAATTAAAGACGGGAGCCAGCCCAACCAGGGTAAAGCAGTGCCCTTTAAGGATACAAGACTGTAGGAGGATAAAAGAAATAATAAATAACTTTTTGAATTTTGGATTATTAATTGGATAGAAACCTAAATAGAACACCCTGATCTTGCAAATGAAAAATTGGATGGCAAGAACTATAGTTTGGTACAAGATTTGAGGGCAATTGTTAGAAATGTTGAATATATACAGCCCATGGTGTATATCTTTATTAACCAAGTTAAGGAATAAGTAGGTGGGGTTTACCGTTCTGGATTTGAAGTACACCTCTTTGTTTTTCTGCCTGGTTTTGCCAAAGAAAGTCTAAAATTATTTGCCTTTGAATAGGAAAACTCCAATAAGGGAAGAAGGAAAAAATAATAATAATAATTAAAACAAAATAATAGTAAATAAATAAGAAAAAAACAAACAAACAAAAAAAAAAACTCAGCTAACCCGGACAGTGTTACACAGGGTTGTGAGAACAGCCCAGTGATTTTTGAGAACTGGTCAACTTGTGAGCCTGAGATTTGGGTTCCTCCATCTCACAGTGGAACTTTACTGCAGTATATGGATACTACAGTAACCAAGGAGGACTGTGTACAGTGGACTGTGAGTTTGCTGAATTTCTTGATTTAAATGGCTATCAAGTTTCTCAACAGAAAGCACCACTGATCAAAGAGAAGGAAGCAGTTTGCTGAACAACCAGAACACCAACGCAGAGCTACCTCCAAGCCAGCAGTGTGCACTGCAGGGAGGCTGTCTATGCCAGTTGGTCAGACCTACAGGAGGAACCGTTGGACAACGCTGAGGATTCCTGGATTCACTGACGGAAGCAGCTTTGTGAGACAAGGAAACTGTAAGGCAGGATATGCAGTAACTGCTACTGACAAGGTAAATGAAGCAAAATCATTACCTGTGGGGACTTCTGCTCAGAAGGTTGAAAGAACTGCCTTGACAAGAACCTTAAATATATGGACAGATGCTAAATATGCTTTTGGGGTGGTACCCACTCATGGTACCATCTGGAAAGAGCGAGGTTTTCTTACACACATGGAGAACAAATTCACATGATGTAAATCTACCAAAGAGCAGCATAGCTGTTATACATTGTAAAAGACATCAGAAGAGTGACACTGTACAGGAAACTGGGAATATGATGGTGGATCAGGTGGCAAAACAGGCAGCTGAAGGAAAAGAAATTGGTGAACTGGCTTTAATTCCAGACGGTAAACTTAAAATATCTGAACCTTAATCAGAACCTATAAGATATTGTAGGGAGGATAGGAATTTGGTGATTTAAAAGGGAAGAGAGCAAGCTGACAGGTGGGTACATACCCAGATGGACACATTGTTGTGCCCTTTATTACTTTACAGAAATTGGTTCTAAGAGAACATAATAAAACATATGGGGGGTACAGACATCAGAAAGTAACTGTACAGTCCTAGTACCAGGAACAGGGTACAAGTGGGGCTTGTTGGGAAAGGGAATCTTTTAGGACAACAATTGCAAATTGATTTTTTTCAGAACTGCCAGGAAAAAGGAGGGTTTTGGTATATGCTAGTTCTAACAAATACCCTTTTCAGGGTGGCCAGAAGCATTCCCTTGCAGGACCAATCAAGCCAAAGAAATAACCACGGTATTGCTGCAGGAGATTATACCAAGGTTTGGGGGTCCTGCAGCAATACCCTTCAACAAGGGAGCTCACTTTATTGCAGAGATTGTCCAACAGATCAGTAAGCATTGGGAATAAATTGGCAATTGCACATATCACACAGACCACAGGCGAGTGGTCAAGTGAAAAAGATGAACTATCTAATTAAATCACAGGTTGTAAAACTGGGCCAGGAAGCTGGACTATCCTGGCCAAAGTTGTTGCCTTTGGCTCTCCTTAGGAGCAGAATGAAACCTAGAGCCAAAGTGGGGTTAAGTCTTTCAAAATATTGTACAAAAGGCCTTATGTTGTACAAACAGGACCTCTACCCAGGTAGGGATGAAATACTGAACATGTGGTAAGTTTACAAGAACAGCTTCAGGAAATAGAGAAACTGGTTCTAGGAACTAGAGCCCAAGGCCTTGACGGCTTGATACATAATATTTTAACATGAGATTATATGTATATAGCAGATGTCTTTCACATTCGCCCCTGGAATCAAGGTGGATAAGTCTGTTCCAGGTGCTGCTAACATCCCGCACAGCAGTAAAAATTAAAGAACAAGCATTGTGTATACATCATACTAGAGTTAAGAAGGTCCGTCAAATACAATGGGAACTGAAGTCAGCTGGACCCTTAAAATTGTGAATCCAAAGACAGTAATATGGGCTCTTATAATTGTTAGAAATGTTAATTTGATTAAGTGCAGCATTTGATATAAATGCTTTTATATCTCTTGTGAAAAACATCATTGCAAAGCATACTTATATCAATAATTGTTTGGTATGTGGGCAAGCTAAGGATTTAAACTTTTCACTTTTTGTTGTCCTGATGATTTTAAGGTGAGAAATCAAATTGTTGCAGGGTTTGAGTCACTGTCCTGATGGGTGATGATCAACAAGAATGTAGATTGGATTAACTACATTTGTTATAACCAGTGGAGATTTACAAATTATACAAAAGAGTGCAATAAAGGGAATTGCAGAACAGTTAGATGCCATAAGTAGGATGGCCTGGAAAAATAGGATCTCCTAAGATAAAGAAAGTGGAGAAGAGGGAGATGTCTATAAAAGTGAAACTTAAAAAAAAATAATTTTTTTTTGCAGAAATCAACAGTGTATGAAAAAAGAAAAAAGGGGGAATTGTGGGAATCAAATGTTGTTTCTGCATTAGAATTGGATAATATTTTTATTTCATGAACTCTGTTGTCATAATTCCTTTTGGGAGTCCTTCTACTTAACTTGGGGAAGAACTCTGATAGGTTACATCGCTTATCCTCTAGACAAACCTTCCCAGGAATGCACGCTCTGTATATAGGTGTATATATGTATATTTTGTCACACACATTGCAAGAAGATCCTGCACGAGATCAAACCAGAGAACAAAGCATGGTATGCCGAGGAAGCCCTGAAGAGACATCTGAAGGCCTGCCATCATCCCCCCCCCGGTGCTCTTTGTTTAACGAAGACTTCGGAGACAATCACCATATCAATAGCACCGAGACATCTTGGAAACAACAGGATGGCTGCACCAGATAACACACGAATCAACAAACGTCAACTGATAAGATTGTGAACCTGGAGTACCCAGCCAATGGGGAAACAGGGCAGGGGGATGGATAAGGGAAAAACAGGGTATAAAGACTGTCATCTTGTGTCCATAGGTGCGCTCCTGCTTGCGGGACGCCCGCCATTGCAATCGCGAATAAAATCTGCTTTATCAGAGATACCGTCCTGACAAAAATTATTTGGATGTTTCCAACAATGTCAGTACTGAAGAGTTATGGCATCTTTGGACTTGCATATTTTGAGGAGTGTAAAATCCAAGGAGAAGACTGAACATAGCAAAATTATCTTACTTTCTCTCTCCTCAACAGTTGACATGATGTAGAGAAGGACAGTAGAAATGTTGTGGAAAATTTGGATTGTAAGGTATATCATGTATTAACAATAGCATGGAAGTGCTATTGAGAATTAGAAAACAGTGTCATTTGGGGATGTATCTCTGGCTTATTAGCTTTGCATTTCTTAGCTTTGGCTTCAGATACAGAGTGCTTTGAAAAAATGCCAACAAAATCTAACAGTGAAGGAGACTCTTGTGGTTTTTGTGCTGTCTGAATAGCAGAGAGATGTGTATTCAGCTTCAAGCTCTGCCATCAACTTCCTCCATCACCTCAGGCAAATCTTCCTTTTGACCTATCACTGCTTTGATTGTTGAGCTCAAGCTATTATGTAACTAATATTCAGAGGAAAGGCAGAGAACTCCCAGAGCTGACAAGCTAAAGCTTTGTAAATGCTGAGGCACAAGGCTAAGGAGGTATGCGTGAGACTGGAAATTGAAAATAAAGTGCACTTTCTGGGCAGGGAAAAGTTACAAGATAATCAGCAGAGAAGGGCTGCACCCTGAAGGGGGGATTCATTTTTTTTTTTTTTTTTTGCTCCTGCTCAGTTTGTCTTTTCATGAGAGCCATCTGTTTATTACATGACCACACTGATCTAAGAAGCTTTCCAATCAATTTTTGGATTTCAGCTGTAATGAGAAATGCTAACTCTGATTACTGATAAGACATTGACTACGGGGCAACGATTATTGCTTTTACACCAGCATGTTCACCCTTGAAGCTACTTTTCCTTGGTAATACTGAGTCTGACATTTTAGCTGGCTGTTGTTATAGCCTCACTGCATCACTTCTCTCAGATCTATCCACTTTTTCTCTTATAAAAGCTATGACTTGCTTTATTTAGTCTTCTCTGTCTTTGAATTCCCTATCAGAATGCAGATTCTACTTCATACACTTCATTTGCCTCTGCACTTAAAATACAGCATGATTTACTTCTGCCATTAACTTTTTCCACATGCTTCTCAGTCTGCTGTCACAGAAATGTTGACTTCATCCTTACTCTTCCTTCCTCTCTGTCCCCTCCCTTCTTATCACGTGTACCTGTTTTATCCTGCCTTATTTTTTCATTTTTGTTTCTTGAGGTTTCCTCTCAAATAAATGTAGGTAGTCACAGACCTTCCCTATCATGAAAAACACCAATTAGATTCCCTTCCTGTAACCAGTGCTGTTTTTATTCCTGTAATCTCTATCCTCTCCAAACATGCTGTGCAAATTGCTCTAATTAGGATTTGTATCTCCTTCAGTATGCCCCATCCTCCCTCCATCAGCTGAAACTGCTCATGTTGGTATCTCCAGTTAGTGTCCCAAGAACGAAGGCCTTTGCTTTGTTATCAACTCTCTGATTGAAGGATTGCCTTTGAAACACTCATTCCTCTTCCAAAATCCAGTATTCACTTGCTTTTCAAAAAAGCTATCTTTCCTGATTCTTCACTTCTACTTCTTAAATCTTTATTGCTTTCTTTTCTCCTGTTGAGATAGTGATAGGTTTCTACTTGTTATTTTTCCTCTTAACTCTTGATTTTTCTTGACTTTCTATAGATTGGCTGGCCTTATCAACAAATATGTTTTCAGATATCAGCCTTTAACTCCTGTTTTCTTTATCTTCCCCCTTTTTGTTCCCACCTGGTGGTGTTGAAGTCTTACTGCACCTAGCACAGCATCTGTTTGATAGCTCATGACTGTATTACCTGTAGTTATGCCTTGACAATGATTCTCTCTTACTGTGACCCCTGCAGTTTTGTTTATTCAAAGTGCTGTTGCTAAGGTGCCTCTCTCTGGTTTGTCCTTTTTGCTGTGTTCTCTCACTTCATAATCCTCTGGTGTTACATTTCCTCTTTTGCTGAACCAAAGACAATTTTCTTCTGAAGGCCTTTGCAGTGTAATCTTCCTTCATACTGGTTTATCCTATTGCCATGTCATGAGGTTAACTTCTACCTCTCTTTTGTCACCCTGGCAGACTCTTTTTGATCCCTCTGAGAAGCAAAAGTTACCCCTTTCTCGGAGTGGGGAAAGGCTTACAGAAGGAATTGTGCTACTTTTTGATACAAAATTCTTTCATTTGGCACCACATGCTTCCTGCTGTCCTTTACACAGCCATGAAAATAAAGGATTAAATAGCCCAGTGATTCTTCTTCCCTCAGTCCTTTGCTCCTCTAGTCTGGCAGGGGATCTCCTGTGCTGCTGGAATCTCTTTGAGTTCTCTTGCCAAGACTTCAGAGACGTCTGTGCAGCACTGGCTGAAGCAGAGGCACAGAGGCAGCTGCCAGCCCTGCAGAAAAAAGCTTTGGAGTTGGTGCTGGCAGGAGGCAGGAGCCGTGAAACTGCAGGAGTGAGTGCAGAGCGTGCCAGCCAGAGTTAAACACCCATTGATTGACTTCCGTGCTGAACTCCGCAGGGGAATGCAAGAGCTACCCATCAATACTGGCTAATCCAGGGATTCCCCATGATTATTGTGAGCAATACCATGCTTCTTTTGGATTATGAGGAGCAGGCATCTGGGGCTTATGTAGAAGTATAATACAGCAGAGGTGGAGATCTGCTGGAACAATGCTCCCAAACTCTCTCCAGCTCTGAGTTACTTAAGACTGAATGCAGCCTTCTTGACTTCAGTTGGTTTTTTGTGCTGATGGAAACATTTGAGATGTTTTCATATTATTCATTAGCATTTCCACTGGTAAGTTGAATATTGTGTTTTGTATGGTTTATTCGTTTTGAGAAAAATGAATTAGTGTACATTATCAAGAAAATGTATACAGCACCAGCAGTTTAGCTTCAGAGGACCTGGCTATGCTGTGTTTGTCAGTATTGAATGGTAAGCAAAAGAGGATACTATTCAACTCAAAAATGACAGAATGGGATTTAAAGAGGAGTAGTAGCTGTCATCCACACATTCTTTTGTGCAGTACATCTTTTTTTTTCCCAAGTTATGCTGTCAGATGTTTTCTCCTGTGCATACGATTATAATAAGTAAGAGAAGTTTAATAAAAATAAAAAATGATTTAAAACATATTAAGCTCGAATAATCATGTGTTTCAAATCAAGAACTAATCTGTATTTGGATGCATATTTATCTATAGAAACATGTAAATAGCCTTTTTTATGTTATCAGCTTTAGACATTAGAAATAGAAGTTGGCTACTTATGGAGTTTTAGCTATCTAAATCTGAGTGTTTTAGTCATAAATGAGGAAACTGTTATTATAAAATTGTCCCTTAAATTTGCATGCCTAAAATATACTGTTTTAGGATTGATGTCTAAAAAGAAGATGGCCAAAAATAGAAAATAATTAGGGAAAACAAGAGGTTAGTATCAGGCTCAAGGTGGAGTATCTGGCAAATGGGGAAGAAGTCAGAATGAGGGGCTGTGCCCTTTGCCCAAACTCAGCCTGGAGGAGAGGATCGCAGAAGCAGAGAATGGGTCACACTGGAAAACATGATGCCCTGTCTGGTTTTTAATTCCTCCAAGGGTGGAAACTCCACAGTATCTCTGTGCAATCTGCACCAGTGCCCAATCACTCTCACAGTAAATTGTTTTTCTTATGTTTAAATGGCATTTTCTTTGTTTCAGTTCTCACCCCTTATGTCTTGTCCCATCACTAGACACTTCTGAATATAGCTTGGCTCTGTCTTCTTTAAGAAGATATTTATACACATGGCTAAGAAACCACCTGATGCTTTTCTTCTGCAAGCTGAACAATCCCAGCACACCCAATCTCTTCTAATATGCTTCAGATCCTAAATCACCTCCTTTGCTCTTTGCTGGACACTCTTCAGTAGTGCCATGCCACTATTGTAATGGAGACCTCAGGACTGGCCCCAGATCTTTGTGTCTCACAAGTTAAGCCAAGTGAAAGGATCACCTCCATCAGTCTGTTAGTGGTGCTTTACCTAGCACAGCCCAGGATGTTGTCAGCAAACATTATGGCCCTACGATACTGCTATGTTGTCCTATTCTCTGACCCAAGGGTCAGAATAGAGGGGTATTGGAGTAATTTATACACCTCTCAGCAGCTGTTAAGTCATCACACTCATTAATGCTCTGTGGTTCTGGGACCCTCATTAGGGCATGATTGGTGTAGTCCTTGTAATGGGGCCTCAAGAAGGCAGCTCAGTTTTTCTCTCAGCGCATGCTCTGGAGGAATTTTTTGCACTGATGCAAACATTTCAGAATCCTTTTGTCAGAGTTCTGTGTCAATCTCCCAGTGAGGGCCCAGGCTGCTCAGCTGCTGCGCACAGTGAACAGTCCTGCCACAAAATGAGCAGACATTTTTATGTAAGTATATCTGAGGCAAGAAGCAATTAAATTTACACAATTAAAAATGAACAAAAGCTGGAGAACAAAACCAGGAAAAAGAACTATGTCACAAAGGGAGAAACTAAGGGTGACACTGGAGACAATCAGAGAAGAGAACTAAATTCTTCAAAGGAAAAAGAAAACTTGATAGTTGCAGGTGACCCTAATAAGAACTAATTAAAATGTTGCAATTCATCTTAAATGTATTATTTATTTGATGTTTCTGAGCATGAATTCCATATTGGAAATACCGTCTCAAATTGACATATTGGAATTTTCCTATAGCCTTCAGTGAGGCCATGATCCCATGTGTACTTGAAACATAGAGGCAATTATTCTTCTCAGTGTTGAAATTTCATAATTTTTCTGTGCATGTGCAGTAGTCCAGTGGTAAAGGGAATGCCTGTAAAAGATTCCTGTAAATAAACAATTGCACTGAAAGTCATTTATCCTAAAATTGTCATGTATTTATTTGGTAAGTGCTGAAGTTTTGCTGTTGCAAGTTAACAAAATATATTTGTGGAATAAATCTCCCATTTCTTATTTTGGTCATAGAAGGCTCTAAAAATACTTTCTAAAATAGAAAGCAAATCTGGATTATTTCAATGCCAGACTAAAGGGAATGGACATCATTCATGAGGGACACATTTAATGAGCCAACTGTCCTCTCTCAATAGCTTGAAATTCATTCCAGCACTTGGTTATTTGGTTCCCTTTTCATTAGCAAAAACAGTTTGAGTTTCACTGTTGAACTAAATACACAGCTGTTGCTACAAAAGACACCATGATTTCAGAAAAATATAATGGCTTAATGTCTTTGTGTCTCACAGATTACACAAATCTTTAAAGAAAAATACATTCATCTTCTGTTACCAATCTGAAAGTTCATGTGGTGAGAAAAATCTCTCATCGTAAGTGAACTGATAAATACAATGGTAAATGCATGTAATTAAAACTGACATTTCTCACCTTAATGGCTCCAGTGGCCATGGTGATAAGAATCTAAGATACGTGAAAAATGGGAGCTGTATATATTCAGTGTGTGTTTAGTAACTACATATATTAAATATAAAATAATAAAATAATACTAATAGTAGGGTTAGTACTATGGCACCTGATCCAGACTCAGCTACCAAAGTTATGGGAAAAGTTTCCACAGAATATGTGGGTTTGGGATGGTTTTAAATACCATTTTTCATGGCGTAGTATGAAGGCAAGGGGGGATGGTTCCCCCATTTTACAGTTGGGATAAATAAGAAGAAAGACAAATCCTTGAAATTCTTGTGGAAGATCACCAGGACAGTCAAAGAATCCAGCGCTTTCACAGAATCATGCAATCATATGGTTGGAAAGGACTTGCAAGATCACCTAGTCTAACCATCCTTCTATCACCATTACTACTACAAGCTTCTAAAGCATGTCTTGTAGCTCCTCATCCAGACACTTCTTGAACACCGCCAGGGACAGTGATTCCACCACTTCCCTGGGCAGGCCATTCCAGCACCTGACCACTCTTTGAGAGAAGAAGTTTTTCCTTATGTCCAATCTAAATCTCCTCTGGTATAACTTGTAGCCATTTCGTCAGGTTCTGTTTGTTGTCTGGGAGGAGGCCAAACCCTCCTCATCACAACATTCTTTCAGGAAGTTGTAGAGTGCAGTGAAGTCTCCCCTGAGCCTTTTCTTCTTCAGACTAAGCAATTCCAGATTGCCAATTTCTTCTTCTTGCCTCTAAATTGTAGTGGCAAACTTCCTCCAAAACACTTAAAATGAAACTGGTGTTCCTTATATATTAATATGGTATTAATTGTGTCCTGAATAGTTCCGTCTTGAAAAGGATGTAGTTTCTTCTAGTTCTGAAATATCTTTATTATATATAGCTATGTAACCTATTTGGAAAAGAATTGAGGAATTATATATATATTGAAAGCCATTCTTAGTGACTTACTTCTGTTCCCACGTACCTGATTGTAACTTCCACACATTTCTGTGGGAACAGAAGAGGAAAATCCTTTTGTGAAAACATTCTGTCAAGGTGTATGGTATCTTGTGCCAAACCACAAAGCCCCTGAATGTCTCAGGAGGAGACTTCTGCAGTGACAAAGTTCAACATTTTCCATGCTGATTGTCCTTATGTTCCAGCTGAGAAACAAATATTACTGTAATGCAAACTGTATGGAAATACGTATATTTCCATCACTATTTTCAAAATGTTTTGTAGCATCTTAGATCGTGAAAGATTTTATTTTGCCAGTGCTAAATTTCAAATGGAAGCTGCTTAACTAACAGGGCTATTTGCTATTTTGCTTAATCACTTTTGAGAATCAATCCCTTCTTGAGGGCAGGAGCAGAGAAAGTCACACACTTTATGCTTTAGGGAAGTGTTACTTCTCTGTGGAAAGTTCTATAAATATAGTATGTAGTTGTTTCATCTGCTGTGAACTCATCAGTATCAGAACAAAGGAAGGCTTAAACTTTAGCATGTTAGATAAAATACCTAATACCCATGACAATAAAATGTGCATAAAACACACACAAACAGGTATGTATATAACTGTGTAAAGAAATGTATGTATGTGCATACATATGCAGACATGCAGTCTTGCAGTACTTAGGACGTTTCACTTCTCCCTAAGACTGAACACTGCCTGCACTCCTTGGCTAGCATCCTGTGAAGCACTTAATTACCTGCTACCCTATGAGCACATCCACAGTACCACCACAATCATGAAGACCATTTACATTTAGTCTTGCACTTGCTTTCCTGCATCAGGAGCAGCACATTCAGAGCCCTGACAGATAAAGCCCAAAACACGTATCCCAGCAAACAGAGGCAAACAGTTCCTGCTGCTGGCATTTTACTTTTTGATAAGATGCTTCTGAGTATTATGGTTGGGTTTTCACTGTACAGGAGCCAGGTTTTGTGCCTCAGTGTTATGTGCTGTCCCTCACCTCTGTGCACAGAATGCCAATGGCTGATCAGAGAAACTTTGCAATTACAAATATGTATAAAAGGCATCTACATTAATGGCCATTTGAAAATGTATTTTAATGTATAAGGATTTTGAGAATGTGGAGAATAAACTTTTAAAAGAAGAGTGACAGGAGATTACCAAGTTTGAAACCAATTTTATGTGAGCCTCTGCATTCTAATGGTTTTGACTAAATTATAAACACGTTGTCTACCTGTTCCCATTGCAAAATATCTTGAAAGTATTTAATAGGTGGTTCTAATTGCTCACATTCATAGTCTCTGAGGACTCCTTTTGCCACTATCTGTCATCTTCTGGAAGTGTCAAGCACTGAGGGATTCAAAATTTATTCTGACTCTTTTATGACTTGCAGTCCAAATAGAGATAATAAGTCATAGTTTCTCTTCACCATCTCATAGTAATGTACCTTTTATTTATCCATGATTGCAGGCAATTAGGAAGCATATATCTGTTAGGCTGCATATTTTAGAGCACAACAGCTATATGCAGATTGGCTTAGACATTGCTTTCCTTACAGACATTGTCCTTCTGTTTCATGCCTTTTTGTTATTTTTGATGCATCAGAGAAAATTTCTGTGTGTCATGAGGAGACCATAAAGCAGAAGGTCATATAGGTCAAAGAGGGAGATGACAGGAGTATGGGTTGATATTTTAACAGTAGGCACTGGGAGAAAAGGTTGCATTTTGATTTAAAGAGAAAGCTCTGACAAGGTCTACTGACATTTAGGTGCCTGAAAGAAATTACAGGTGGAAGATTGCATTGCAATTTTCAGATAATTGTATTCTTCGTACTGTGGGAAAGAAAACAGCTAACTGGTTTGGCTGGTGAGTTTTAACACGTGAAACCAGATGGATGCCATCTAAACTTACTGCTTAAAAGTAGTAATTTCTGATCAGTTCTGTCACTGCCATCGCCACTGGACCAGATGCTTTGTGTGCTATGGTGTTGAGGCTGTCTTGGGAGCTCCCACAGTACTGGGCTTATACTGGGCAATACAAAAAAGGGAAAGAGTTAAAAAAAAATTCCAAATTCAATGACAGGCCATAGTCAGCTGAGTATGGCTTTAAGAAGAATGCTGGATTTGAATTAATACACAGATGAAATGCTGTATAACTTATAAATAGCCCCTGAGAAATCCTCATTCCTATTTTAACTGCTTTAACAGGTTTGTGTACTGAAAGGTCAGCAACTGTTAAAGTTCTTTATGCTATAGTCCTTTGTCTTACACAGGATCACTTTTTCCTTTGTGCTTGCACTAAAAATCTCAACAGTAAGTCACTGTGACAGTAATACATTTGTAAAACATTTTAGTGTGCACACTGCTCTTAGGAGGATGGAGAGCATTACCCGAACTGCTAATAATCCTGTGTGTTTGGCTTTATTCTTAATGTCCCTGTGGGGTCAGAGTTGTTCTGTTGTCTCTGTGAAAGACAAATGATGAGCTTTGATGTCAGTTTGAGGTGCAGAAATGTTACTGCTATTAGCATTGCAAACCTCAGTAAACAACTGATATAGAGATCAATGCTTTGGGCTGTACCTGGTGTTCATGTGTTGAAGTTCAATTCTAAGTCTTTTCTGTTAGTTAGCTAATGCTAGAACCATAACTCATTCTTGGTAGTGAAGTGTACTTATTATTATTTTCCTTTCTAACAGTTTCCTAAGTGTTTGCTCTAAGTTTAAGATCATGCTGAAAGCAGAATAAACCTTATTGACTAGTTTGGTTCACTTCCTTCGATTGACATTTTCAAGCTGCTAAGATGCAGCAATCATACTTCTCTGAAGATCTCAAAGTTACAGAAAGGCATCATGCTTAGCCTTTAGATGCAGTTGACCTTATGATGAGATGAGTAATGAGAGAATTAATGTTATTTAATCCTCCCTGTGATCATCTAAGGAAGTTTGGCGCAGCACATTTTCTCTTTTTGCTTATTCTTTATATGAATTACTGAACTGACTTCTGAGTGTTGTTTTCAGTGCTTTAGTTGTGACATCTGATTATGAGTAATGAAATGACCCATAGTTTCATTAATAATGATAAAAATTAATTGGTAGAAAAGCACAAAACAGTTGCAAATATAAAACCTTGACCTCGGCAAACTTAGGTCAAATTCATCAAGCAGACAGGACACGGATGTATCTCCATATGACACCACTGCTGTTGGTATTACCCACTGTTTGTTGATTCACAAATGCCTGTATTCCTTCCACCATGCAGGTACAACACCAGCTGTGAGCTGGCACTGCTCCACAGCTAGCAATCTGCCTACTGATCATTCAGGAGAAACCTCGACTCAAAGCTCCAGGAGTTGGATGCTCAGTGATGGGGGGATCTTCTCCATGCCATTGTAGTCTCAGACCATGGCCATGCTTGAGATGTGCTTCAGCTGGATGCTACCTTTATCTCAGTTCAGGGACCTGATGTGTAAATGTTGGTGTGAGCACACACTGCTATGCTGCACTGAGCAACACTTTGCATCCAAAAAATTCAGATCCAGTTCTTCATCCCAATTTAGAGTAGGGACTTGAATTTGCATTTTCCACATGGGAATGTTCTGGGTGCCAGATTGCTCTTTCTCTCAGGAAGACAAAATATCCTTAGATACACAAAGATTTACAGGCTGGTGTTCCAGGCAGAACTGGGTGGGTGTCCCTGCAAATGTCAGCTCAAGGCCAAATCCTTTTACTCTGCAGTGAAGTCTTAATGGTCTACATGGCTTCTGAGGATCTCTCAGAGGTACTCCCACACAACCAGAGATGAGGAATGGCTGGGGACAGTGCTATGTCAGGGTGGAACTATGCTCCAGTGTGATGAGGTACATGTGACAGAGAGCTCAGAAGTATGGCAACCAGCCTCTAGTCAAGACCAAGAACATCCCAGAGGTAGGTGCTGTCTAAGAAGCATATAGTTTAACTATGTGTGTTTCCTACACTAATGATGTTCAGTTAATCTCTGCATTGCTCTTGGATGAACGGCAGTCCCAGGCCCCCCAGCACGTCAGCTTTTCCGTGTGGTCAATCCGTATGTTTGTGCCATGGCTAATTGGTCCCTGTCTGTGGCTTTCTCGGGCACGTTTCTCAACCCTTCCTCCCCTGAGTCTACTAAGCACCTCTGTCTGTCTCTAATGCTTGTCTGCTGAGAATGACTCTTGTGTAATCCATGAGGCAACCTCCCAGGAAAGTTGTTGGTGTCAGTAGTTTCTTATTACAGAGATGAACAGTGTTATTTTCATGAAGAGGTGTCAAGTCCTAGAATAATGATAGGCTTTTTTTTTTTTTTTTTAAAACTAAATTTGTCTTTTTCTCACTCTGCAGTTCTTTAGTGGGTCTGACATTGTTTTCTAACTGAGCAGGTGTTTTGTTTTTGTTTAGCGAACTGTCAGGAGCTGTCAGCATATGATTCATTGATATAATTTTGTGATTATATTAGCTGTGCAACGAATTATAAAGAGCCATGAAGACTGGTATGAGCAGAAAGTGAGTGGAAATGCTATGGTGCTGAAGTACCAGAAGTAGCAACAGAAAAATGGCACCTGATGGCACCTGTGTTAGCAGGTCTTCAGGATATCACGGAGTCTGTACACAGCTTTTCTGACAGATCAGAAGACAAGAGACAATGAGTAATTTCTAATAAACAACACATAAAGAGTGTAATTGTACTCATAAAGAATACGGAAAGCATATCCAAACCAGCTGTCACCTCCAACATAAGAAGTGCCAAGAAGATGTGATGAGGACTCAGTAGCTCCATCCCTCATCTTCTGTATCAGACAAGATGGGAAGACTGACCACCTAGGTGCCTCCATTTTGGTGCTTGTGAGTATATGCACATATACGTGACATGACTGAGTGAAACTGACTTTTTTTAAACATAAAACTGCCTGTCTCACACCCTTAAAGTCTTGTGTGAGGTTTTGCTACACTGATGGAACAGTTTTTCCTACATTCCAACATACTACATTCCTACATTCCATTTCCTACATACTTCCACAGTACTTTTCGTGTTTGGATTGGGAGTTAACATGGATGAACTATCATACATGTAGTCACATATATCATTTTAAATTGCCTAAATTAATGTCCTGCAAACTATAATCCTGTTGTCAGACACTGCTGTCTGTTATAACATGCCTGGCAAAAGCAGATTGGGCAAGAAAAGTCTATTGCTTAACTGTAACTATCATGGGAACTGTAGTAGGAATACTCATTTTTGCCCATCAGTGTAAAAATTCAAAAAATCTAAACTAGTTAGATTTTATGGCATTAGCATTAGCCCTTCATTTATTCATCTTGTGTTACCAGGTCTTCTCCAGTACTTCCTCTGAATATATTCAAGCATTTCATTATATATTTATTGTCACTGTACTTCAGGACTGATGAATTTTTAGGCAACTTTTTGTTTCTTAAAATTTATTAATAGTAGTGTGTCATATCCATTGTGTCTTCCTCAAGATGTGGTTTAGCTTGCCAGCACAGACAGCTAGAGCAGAAACACTGATGACTCTCAGAAGAAATCTTCATGATTCTCCTTGTCTGTTGAAGCAAACAATGATAAAGCCTCAGATTGCTATGAAATATCTTTATATTCTTTATTATTCACTTCTTTTCATTCCATAACACAGAATGAAAATTAAATGTTATTCTTGTTCAGCACTTCAAGCTGTTCTTGCATTTTTCCTCAGTTGAAAATGTCCTTTATGCAGACCTCATCACAAAAAATAATATATTTTCCACTGAAAGATTTTGGGTGCCAAACTACAAGTCAGCACCCTCCCAAGATGTGTAACCTATGTGCAACAGGATTCTATATTCTTGAGAGAATTTGCAAGATCCTTGCAGATGTGGGTGCATTAGAGAAGATATTAGCTAAAAATGTTTCGTATGTTTCATAAAATAGCAATTCTATTCCCTGATATTATAACCTGTACATAGCAGTGATACCAAACACTGTGGCCTGATTTTGTCTCAACTAGATGTCACAGGGCTCATGCTGACTGTGCCCTTCTTGAGCAGAAAGTAATCAGAGTGAGAAGTGATTGCTTGCTCACTCCCTTTCTCACAATATAGTTATAATAATAGGAGTGAATTGTTTCAAACCACTTTTTCAGCACAGTGCTCAAGGCTGGAAGTGCAGCTTTACTGCCAACTTCATTACTCTCCATCATGTATACATGAAACCATGTTTATATCAGTGATTAATGAGAAGTACCCATGACTACTGAGGAGTGCATAACTGGTCACACATGCCAAGAGCCCTGGCCTGTGTAAATCTCTGACCAAGAGAAAGCTGGCCAGCCAGGTCCCACCTGTCCTGCAGAAGAAGGCAGCATCTGGCTGATGGCTTGTTCTGCCACAGCTGATTGAGCACATAGCTGTATTATAAACACCAGCTGTAAAGTACTGTTCTGGTAAAAGCTTGCCCCATTTCCTATAAGAAAAAAAGAAAAAAATGGAAAAAAAAAAAAAGAAAAAAAAAAGGAAAAAGCTTTGAATATCATATTGAGTCTCCCTGTATGGGCATACAGGCCTTGAAAAACAAAATCCTAGCCCCAGAACTAGCAGTAGATCTCACACTGTTTCTGAAAAGAAACAAAAAAACTTTTCCTGATCCATTAGGACATTGGCATGTCAGTTGACTGAACCTGGCAATGGACAGGGAGCTTCTGCTTCTCTCTGTTCCAGCCTGGCTGAGGTTCCTTCTAGGAATGCATGTTAAACAAATGGGGATCCTGAAGCTGGCAAAGAATATCACCGAGGGTAACTGTCTCTCTTTGTATCTCACACCCTGGGGTTCTGTGGTGCATATGATGTTCAAGGTCTCAGTTCTCACACAGTCCTACTATGTAAACTTTGCTCATACTGTTGGTAAATGCTGTGAGAAATTCTGCAGAAAGGTCAGAAAGGTAAAATTTTAGGCGTAAGTAGAAATGTTGAAGTGAAGTTGTTAACCATTCATGCGTTCAAGAGGGAAAAAACAAAACAAAACAAAAAAACCCCCAACATTTTGAAAAGGAAAAAATAAAACAGGTAGTTTGGCCAAGGGTAAACCAAAATCAGGGCGGGTACTTAATTGAGTCAGTTGTTATCAGTGTTAACAAAGCTGGTGGGGACAGCAGCTCAACATCTCCAAGGTTCCCTTCCCGGCAGCTGCAGAGGATGAACCCTCCGGCATGCAAAAACCTTTTTGGGGTGGTAAGCATAGAAGAGACACCAGCAGTTTTTAACAATAGCCAGGAGGGGGAGTATGAAGGAGTTGTACCGAAAGTCCTTCCGTAGTACATAGGGCATTTAGCATTGCAGATTCCGAGTGTGCTACGCATGAACACCTGAAGATCCCTCTCCAGTCTTGCAATTTCAGCAGATCTCTTTCTGCTAAGAGCATATTTCTCCTGCATACTGATAATACATTGTAAGATCTTTCTGTTTTCACTTGATTTGTTGAGCAGCAGAAAATCAAAGGCTCCTTACCCATTCCATCTCAGGCTGCATGGTGGGGGTTGAAGAGGGTCTCTAACAGCCACAAGAAAGGTAGGTATTTAGATGTTTGCCAAGTCCCATCAGAGGGAAACTTATATTCATAGACAATGTACACAATATCTTAACTCAGTGTCCTGCTGACCCATCAAGACTCGGAATTTCCACTCCATTTGCGACAGCTGTTTTCCTGGAAGCTTTCCTTGATTAAATGTTACTTTCTCAAACTTACTTTCTTACTGCCCCCAGAATTCAGGTCAGTGCTTATTTATGTAGTTAACTCTTGTACAGGTTATTATGTGCACTGGAAGAGTTCCTTGGAAGAGATTTGCATGGCTGTCTTAAAATTGGCTTTACTGTTGTTGTTAGAATTAAACACTACTTGAAAGAACAAAAGTGAAATTCTCATCTCTTAATATTCCTTCTCATCTAATAGATAGATACTAAAAAGTAATGTTGTTAAGTATTAGATATGCTTACATTGATATTCCCATTTTTTAGCTTCTCGTTACTCTTGTCAGTTTACAAATACAAATTTGTTTTTGTCTTTATTGATCTTAAGTTTCATTATTCTTGCCACTTCTTCAAGTCTCTCATTTTTTTCTGACAGGGAGTTATTAAGTCACCTTTTGCTCTTTTAGTTGTGAATGCAAAGAGGCTTTTCTTTACAGTGGTTTTTGTTTCTTGTTTATGTCATTCTGTTTTTGAAAATCTTAAGTCCTTAAGTTTGCTGTTTTTAATTTAGTTATCCAATTTCATTCATTTATATTATCCTTCATTTTCAGATTTCCAAGAATTGCAATTCTCATGTATTACCCACACATCTAATACATAAAACTTCTTAAACTTTCACGAGACATTATTGTCATTTCTGACAAGGTATTGACCAAGGTGGAAATGATTCCTTCTAAAAAGTATTATTTATCATTTGCTCATGACAAATGTGGAGAAGAGAACTAGAAACTTATGAAGGACTACTTGCTGTGTGGTTTCAGACTCTGTGACCCATATTTCCATTATTTATGATGCCTGAAGATAAATGTGTTTTCCTCATCCACAAAATCTAACATCTTTTGCAAATGTTGTGGACTTTGGCTTCCTTTTCCATTTTCTTTCTGAATACTGATAGATCTATACTTTCAATATTTTGCTATTGAACACCTAATTAGGAAAAGAACTTGAATGCAGTACTATAATAATATCACTGTATTATTTATATGAAAATAATTTGCTTGCTTTCTAGGGCTAATGGAAATCTTATTTGATTCTTAAATTATTAAAACTTACCTACACTGCTGATACATAGCTAACAGACTTTGTTATTAGGTTTCCACACAGTGTGAATTTTTAACTATTACAAGGCTGTGCTAAGGCTTGTAATTAGTTGCTTCTTGCCAACCAGGTTTTTTTTTTTTTAATTATATATATGTGTGTGTGTGTGTGTGCGTATAAATATATACATATATCTCCACAAAAGTATATTTCAGACAAAAAATGAGTGGATTTATTATGACCTTCCTCAACCCACATTCTGGATTACATGATAATTTGATGCCAGGAAGGGACTTCTCTTTTTAAATTAATTTCAATAAGAGCTGGTTATTTTTAAGGAAGTAGAATGTGTTGAAGTTGGAGAGGGTGCGATAAATCCTTATGGTTATGGAAACTCAAACCAAAATTCATTTTTCATTGGTTTTTCTTCCAGGAGGATCACTATTTATCTAAGAAAAGTAAAACGGTAAAATAGTACATTTGAGTTGCATTGCATTACCGGCAACACCAAATAATTTTTATTACATTTATCCTTGGGTAAAGACAGGCAGACAATTACTACAGGTTACTCAGCTGCAAGCTTATCCTAAGCCTACCTGCAGAGTTGTTCAGCTACTCATACTTGTTATACCATTGCTACGTAGATATATACATGTGTATATAGATGCAGTTATAAGTATACACATACGTAAATACATATATTCATTAAATGGATGGAGAGAGAGCATGACGTGATACTATTTATAAAATGTTACTCTTATAAACAGATATTTTTTTCTTCCTTGAATGTAAATGTTATGCACCCAGAAAAAGTCAGTTTACGCACCTGTAGCATAGCTTGTTATTTGTCTTAAAGGCTGCATATTCAGCAGAAATGTGTCCCTGTCTGGCTTAGAGACAAGGACTTGTACAGCTCAGCCTTCATAACGTCTACACTTTCGTTAAAAATAGTCACAGGTCTAATGCTCTGCTTCTCTTTTTTCTATGCCGTATTGTATCAAAATGGGGTATCAGGTCCAATTGCAGTGTTACTTCACAGCAGTCCACATGACAGTGGCAGATGTCAATGTTTAATCACAAAATCACAGAATCGTACGGGTTTGAAGGGACCTCTGGAGATCATCTAGTCCAACTTGAACTAACGACAGCGCTCAACGTAGAAGTACATTCTAGGGCACTGAGGATGGACCAAGGATTCATATTCTTCAGGGAGCTGATTAATTTTAAACTTATTTCTTTCCTTGTGTCTATATTTAGTGTAAGAACAAATCATTTTCATATAATTTTCTGTTCTGGTTACAATCTTAAGAGTGTCAAGGGACTGGATAAATGGATAAATGTTCTGCTATTTTCTCTTTATTATTATAATTTTTTCTCACAAGATTGAGAAAAAAAGAGAGAATATAATGAGAATAAAAATGCACGGTATTGAAGCATTAAAATATGGTGATAATTCATTCCCGTGACAAACTACAGCAAGTATGGAATGCAGTGTCAGATATATCCATTCTCCTGACAAAACCTGTGGAAAGAGTGGGAAATTGTATAAAAGTAATTTACTCCAGTGTCAATTGTCCTAAGGCAGCAGTCCATGTCCCATGTCCCTTGTGCCAGCATAGCTGTGGATCTTTTATTTAAAAGTGCTCATTAGTTCAGATTCGTTTCTGAAACAGCACTGTTTGGTGCATAGGCTGTTAGTTCTACTTTAAGAATATGAATATCAGTTTGCCTGTCAGGCTATTTAAATGAAAAGATGTCTTCGCTCTGCATTCCTAGGTGTTGACATTGATTTAGCATTTTTTATGGTACAATCTAGCAAAGCTAAAAACAATCAGGTTTTGACTTTTCATTGCGTGGGTTTAGTTCTGAAGTACTGTATTATTTACATCAATGAGAGTAATAATAGTTCAATTTAGAATTTTGGTCCTCATTTTAATCCCACTGCAATCACTGAAATGTGGAATAATAGGGGATTTTTTTCCTAGCAGTGTTGGTGTGAGATTTGTGGGCTTGAAATATGTCACTCGAAATTACATGTCCACAGAAAATTTAGCCATAGCAAACACTCAGATAAAAACTGTTAGAGCATAGAGCAGTATCTGTTTCCCTAAATTGGTTCGGTTGAGTTTTATGTAGTTTTACTGAGAAATTGTCCCAAGAACTTTAGTGTTTGGTGGTTAACTAATAAATAGCATGCAATAGATTTTAGATAGTGTTTTCTCTGTAGTGGATATCTCAAAGTGCTTTGCCAAACTGGCTGTAATTGTCTAGATGGATGTTGCTGTGGCCTCAGTAATAGCTTGCATGCTGTTGGTTGATTAGAAGATTTTCTTTTGTTGAGACACAGAGGGTTACACAGACCCTGGCCTGAGAACCAGGAGGTAGCTGAACTCTCCTTTGGGCTGGGAATCAAGGAGCTGGAACAAAGGTGTCTAGTATATGCTGAACAGCCAAAGCCTGCCTCAGAGCTGCGGAAAAATAGAGGTTGTGTTATCTCACAAATGGTTGTCATGAGATTAACTTAAAAGAAATCTAAATCTAGTCATCTGCCACCCTGAAGGATTCATGTAGTAAGGTATTTAAGGTAGCTAAGATTAGAATAGCTTCATTTGCAATTTATATTTGCTACCAACTATTTTTTGAGAGCGTATACAAGAGTCCTAGGATGTGTAGTACAGTTCAGCAAGGGGTTATACTTGGATGGTATTAAGGTAGTTTTTCTCAAACTATTTTTTGCCCATATCTGGCTTCCCTCCCATCAGATTTTTAAGGGAAGGCTGGAGAATATGTACACAAACCCCATGCCCTGGTTTCTTTTCTTTTCTTTTCTTTTCTTTTCTTTTCTTTTCTTTTCTTTTCTTTTCTTTTCTTTTCTTTTCTTTTCTTTTCTTTTCTTTTCTTTTCTTTTCTTTTCTTTTCTTTTCTTTTCTTTTCTTTTCTTTTCTTTTCTTTTCTTTTCTTTTTTCCCTCTCCCTCTCCCTCTCCCTCTCCCTCTCCCTCTCCCTCTCCCTCTCCCTTTCCCTCTCCCTCTCCCTCTCCCTCTCCCTCTCCCTCTCCCTTCCTTTTTTTTTTTTTTTTTTTTCCAGGGAGGCAGAAAGGCTCAGCAGTGCCCACTTACAGCTGTTTCTGAAGGGCTGGTGCTAAGCTGGACCTTTCTCGGCTGTATTCCTTCAGAGTCCTGGCCCTGTGTCTCACAGGTTGTCCTGCACACTGCAGAGGAATTCTATGGGATTTGTTTAGGAGTTTGGATTCCAAGCAGTTAAAAAATGGTGCAATGCTCCGTCTTGCAGAACTTAAAGTTTTTTGTTCTTGAATATGACTCTGAACTGCTGTTGGCCCCTAGGAACATACCAGCTAAGAAACTGCAGTTTAGAATTGCAAATCAATTGCAAATCATTAATTACTCATTCTCTTTGCTGCTTTATCAGGAAGACTTGATGGTACGTGGTAGTGCAGGACCCAAACAGAGACCAATCATAGTTTTATTTCCTGATTAAGTCTCTGTTCCTGTGTGCTGGAAATCCATAAACCAATGTACTCTCTTCTTTATCCTACCACAGGCTCTCCAATTCTGAGCATGGTAAATCCATCCCAGGTGATTTAACTGGTAGAGGGTGTACCAAGACCTGGGTGCTCCAGGTGGCACTTTAAGGTAGAAGTAATGTTTTTACTCAGTATAGGTTGTTCTGAAAGTGAAGATTATCTTTGTACATAATCTTGCAAAAGTACCACAGAATCAGTTCTAGCCTACTGTATTTACGAGCCTGCACAATAGGAGCTGTGTCAAGTGGAAAACATTACTGATGGGAAAGATTCATCCACCAATATTTGAACTAACAAGGATTTTTACTGTAAGAAAGAGGGTGCTAGAAAGAGGGTACTGCAAGAAAGAGGGTCCAGCATAACAGGATTATTTCAGCAAGTCCTATTTCTCCCCACTATGGTGAGATCCAATACCCTGCAGTCACTGCTAATATACACCTCATTTTTGTCTCCAGACTGCCTCTGGGGCAGGTCTTAGATATGCTGGGGCAGGTGCCTAAATCCCAAAAGCAGTTCTTCCTCCACCATAATGATAATTATGCCTCGCTAATATTCAAAATATTGATCTTTAAGCCCTTCCAAATGCTTTAGATAAATGATCAGTAATGTTTGTACACCATTTTTAGTGTGGTCCTTGTATTAATAGCCAATATGTTCTTTCAGCTACAGCTCCCGTGAGTCAGACTTGTCCAGTAACCAAAGGCAGAATACAGGCAGTACAGTACAGCACAAAGCAAATGCTGTTAGAGGTCACACCAAGGATAACGCAGGACAAACAATTGGCTCAGGAGCTGGAGAAAAGCATCATGAAAAACAACCAAGTGTGAACAGGGTATGTAGCAGAACAGAATATTCATTCCCCAATTATTATGACACTGTTTAGACTGTTTACTATAAAACCCATGATGTACTAAGATGCACATGTTTTCCAAGAAATAATGTGTTTGTGGTAACAGTGAATGATGATTGCCTTGTAACAGTGCAGCAATTGCAAGATGCCAGAATGTAGACTAAGGAGGTTGAATTTATTTAACTTCTCTCAGGTAGACAAGGAGTCAGATAGAGCAGCACCTTAGGCTTTATATTCCAAATTGCTAATGTCTTCCACAGAGTTAACAACAACCACTAAACTCATTTTAGTCAGCAACTGGAAAAGAGGTAGTGATTGTGAGAAAATGTTAGTCCTTAGATCTTGAAATTGATGTCCCTAATTTCTTGGTAGAGATTAGACAACAGTAAAACGGTGTTTTTAATCTCAAAGCTTCCCTAAAAATCTACTAACAGTGAAACGCTATAATGAAAATCCATATCATGCTGATTACATTGTCAATAGTAATGAAAATGTTTCTGTTGGTCTTCAGGGAAGTGGGTTAGATGTTGCAGCATCTCTACATAGAAGTTGCCAGCTAAGTGCATTTTTTTCCTGGAGACCTGCTAAAACCTAACACGACAGTATGTTCCTTCTGTGTGAGATGAAACAGCGACACTGCCAGTAGGAATATGTCAACATGGTAAATTTTCGCCTCTCTGGAAGTGGGCAGCTTGATGATTGCAGCCTGACTGTGACACCATGGAACATTACTGTCGGCTCTGCTACTTCAGACCAGAGAGGAAATGTAAAGGTATGCCAGCCTAGGTAATCTTTTATGTGATTTTAAAATTCAGACAGTATTTCAGTCCTCTTGAAAGACGAACTGCATGTCAAAGATATCACTAAGTACTAAATAACTCTGTGATGGTAGGTGCTTTTACCACTGTTCTAATTTGGTTCCAGTAAAACAAATGTACACACTGAACAATTTGCATTTGCACTTTCTCTGTATTTCCTTGTTAGCTGGTAGGTCTCTTGAATTAGCATCTGCAGGCACATCTCCAGAAGCTGATCTGTCATGCCTATCTCCTTGCAATGGCTGCATTGCTCTTTTTGTGTGTCCATTAGAAGATCTGTCCCTGGGGGAATGCTGTGAGCATGTTTTCTCTCCTACTATTCTTATTTTTAAATTAATTTTAAAAGGATTTCTTTTTCTAAGAAAGAATATTAGAACAGAGAACATTAGAAATTACATTTTTCATGTTACTTTTCAAAGAATGCATTGATAATCTCATAGAAATATTTTGTTCTTCTGTGGAAGTTTACATTCACTATTCTCAAGTGCTGTAAAACTGCTTTCTAATGTATGTCTTTACATGAACAGATTAGCACAAATGTAGGCCTGGTGGATGGACTGACTTGTGTAGACCCCTGCCTATGTCTGTCCTGCACCATGCTGGGGAGGACCAGGGGGGACTGGGGAGTTTAGGGGATGGGGACAGAAAGTACCAGAGTGAGGGAAGGAGAGGTGTAAAGTTCTTCCCAGCTTTTCCAGAAACTACTGATGCCTTGCTGAGTGTGAGTGAAGATGTATTGCAGGAAGCAAAGCTGAGCAGGCGCTTTTTAATTCAGTTGCAGTAAATGATGTGTGGTGGTGGTATGGCCAAGTATGAACAACTTGAGGAGAGTCTTCATGGTCCATGAAGACGGTTATGTCTATGCAGCCCCCATAAAACTTGGTGCTCTTGTTCTTCAAGGAAAAGCCTACGTGTCTGCAACATGTCACTCAGGGCCTTACATACACTTTTAGCTATAGAGTATAGGAGTGACAATGTGCTCCTAAAAACAGATTTTGGCAGCTGAAGTTTGAGGAGCTTGATGGCCAGAAGCCACCTCATCCTGTAACAGGAGGCATTGTAACCACTGAGTGGATCACACTTCTTCAGTAGCAATTTTCTCAATGGAACAGCTTGATTTCCTCCCACTATGTTTGTAATAGGTTAAGACTGGGGATAAGAAATAGACTTTATTTCAGCAACCACCAATTCAGAAATCTTTTTTCCATCTTGTCTGTTGCTGCTGTTAAACCTGGAACTCATAAAGCAGCAATAATAAGGCTAGGTTTTTGAAGTAATATATAACTGCTGAAGGTGTGGACCCAGATAGGTAATTCAGACATAGATAATACTATTTCTTTGCTTTGTTAGAAGCTGAAAAAGTTTGAAAGTTTCTCTCCTACTGGTCTTCTATTCAGGGGAACTGTGTCTACTGGAAACTGGCTTGGATAACTCCTGATCTTCCTGGGACTTTCTGTATTTCCTTTCCAGTTTTCCTTAATTCTCTTAAATTTGTATGTGTATGGTTCTGAATATTCACAACTGCCCTACTTTTTCAGGATTTGTTTGAGAACTTCTACATTGTACTCCTTGTGTTGCGTGTTGTCAAACAGACTGAACAGAAATTTCCTTGTTCTTGCTTAGCATAAGTTTCCCTTGTAAAACTCAGACAGTTCTGAATACTAGCAACCTGTCACTTCTCTACATAATTTAGAAAACATCACCAAATTTATATAAGCTCCTCTGGAATTTATGTTAGCTTCTCTGAATTTCCTTCTGGTGGTTCATTAACTGGGAATGAGAAGACAAAAAAAAACAACCCAAAATCTACCCGACCAGCAAAACAAAACACCCAAACAAAATCTACTAGCCTATATTTATTTCTTGTACATATTTTTTCCTAGCACCTGACTTCTTAAAGTACCAACATTTTAATTGTGGGTTTTGCATATTTATATATCATCATGAAGATAATTCCCAATGTCCAGAACCTAATCTCGAAGTCTTATTCTTTTTCATAATTCTCATGAGACCTCACACACTGGCATTTTCTATTATGGATCTCCGTTTAAAACTACTCTACTCAACTTTCAGCTCACTGCTTTTTTTTGGTCCAGTAATTACTTTGAAAGCTGGTGGCCTCTTTTTGTTTTGTGGCTTCTTCCTCAGCATTATCTCTCTAAGCCTGATCCTTTACCTTTAGTAGGTCCAGATCTCTGTAGCCCGAAAGAGATCATTATTCAGCTGGCAACATCCCTTTGGTTGCCTGGAAAACACTTGCTGTTTTTCCCTTCTTACTATGAGGAAATTAATCTCAACAATTTAATTACCTGACTGCTACCTATTACACTTTGTATCTTTTTTTGCTAAATGGAAGACTTAAAACACTATTTTCATTATTATAATCTTTACTGTGATCATAAAAAGAAAAGAATCATGCAGTTTTCTATGAAAACAGTGCCTGCACTGTTTTCCTCACAAGTAATTCTACAGTTTGTGGCATATTTTGAATGTTTCTGTGGAACTTAAGTGTTGATTGATTACTACAAGAACAGGATTTTTGGCAAGAATTAAGCTTAACATTGGCAGGTTGCTTGATAATTATTAGAGTGTGAAAACCAACACAAATATATTCATTATGCAGGGAGCTCAGTCCCAAACTATATTTAAAGTGATGCATTCCTCTTGGAAGAGTTTCTAGGAGCTGGAGTTATGCTACTTAATTTGAAATATAAAATAAGAATATGTATTTTTTGTAATACTTTTTTACTGCTAGAATATGTAAAAATAATTTAAACTGATTTCAAAACATATGTAGGATGTCTTCTTCAGCTACATTTGTCGCTAAACTGCTTCCTGTTCCTCTTCTTTCTCTATGGTGATTGTGCTAAGATATTTGTTGGAAGAATTTCATTTTATTTTCGTCATTATTGATTTAATTGTAATTTTATAGAGAGATTTCAGTGAAAAATAACCATTTACATTTTGGTAGAGACTTTTTATTAAGAAAGATGAAATATATTTACAAAGTAAAGCTGGAAGTGTTTTTATCTTAAAATAGAAGGAAACTTTTCTTGTAAAATCTCAAGGAAAATATCATGAAATTAAACAAATTAGATATAAAACACTATCTACTTTTGTGATGGTATCTGCAGGAAAAAAAAAACCAAAAAGATGTAACATTGCTATCCAAGAGAAGTTCTAGTCTTGCAAACAATGGTTTTTGGACACAGAAATTCACTGCATTGCATTGTTTTGGATTCTGTTTGTTTGTTTATGTATGCTTTTTTGTTGTTATTTTTTGTTGTTTTTTTTGTTTTTGTTTTTGTTTTGTTTTGTTACAGCAGCAGTTCAGTTTTATCCAGCCAAGCATAAATTCTTACACGAGGACTGTTCCCTCCTCTGATCTCCTCCACCTTCTTCTGTTCTGCATCTTCTGTCTCCCCCACCATATTGTAACCTGATTTGAATGAGGAAATAGGGATCGTTAGTAGTTATTTAACATCTCTTAGAAGACTTTCTTGGAATGAGTAACTCAAACTTTGACATCTAAATGACATTACATTATAATTATCAATGTCTAAACTACATAATGTTGATGCCACTGCAAATCAGAAACTACCACTGGGAGAAAAACTCGTACAGATGGAGAATAACATGCTCCTAGAAAACAGGATTCTCAGGATTCAGATACATAGGGTGTAGTAGGTACTCAGTGAGGTACTATTTTGAGATTTAATAGTTCAGTTGTTTCTTGTGATATGAAAGAGTAGATAAGTAAATATAGAATTGGCTTGTTATAGTGGCATTTATCTCTCTTGTACCTTGCACAAACAGTCCAGGATTTGGAAAGGAAAAATCTTGTCTGAATGTCTTAACATCTGGAGAATTCCAAGGCAATCTAGGTCAACATAGGGGCTTTAAAGCACATAGGCAAATCTGACTAGAAATAAAAAGATCATCTTGACATTGAATGTGACGGTTGTATGAACCAGTGAAAGCTTCTCAATTCATTAATGGAATGTATAGAAAGGTTTTGTATTCTCTAAATTCACTGGATACTGCTACACTTGCCCATGAAGATTTTCATTTGTATTTCCACCTTCATTTTAAAACTATATGCATATTTGCTTACATTCCCATGCTTTTACTTTGGATTTCCATGGCCTACCATGAGGTACCATCTTCAGAGCTTAGCTGAGTAAGTTGTTCACACACGTTCATTATGAATTGAATGCATTTGCTATCTGTTCAGCAAGAACACAGTTATGACATAGCATAATACACACCAAAGGATGACAGATTTGTTATAGTAAGAGCATATATTACGACTTGTACATACTTTTTGATTTTCAGACCTTGTATAAGTTAACTTACATATGTTAACCGTACAGTTCAGAAGAGTGCGTGATTTGACTTTGACTACAGAAAACAATGTTAGCTCTGAGGTGGGTTCAGCTTTCATGCTCAGTGTTGAAAATCTGAAATGTTTTTGATGGAGAATATTTTTTCATTGTTTTAAGTCTTAGAGAGACATACATTGCCCATCATATAACAAAAGCAGTGGATCAGCTAAGTGTGATTAAAAATTCGATAAGCAAAACTGACAAAGGCCCAATTCTCTTTTGACTTTATAGAGACATTCCTTTGATTTAATAATTTGTTCCCATATAACTGGGGGCAGGACAGAAGGACATACTGGGAATTTCATTCTCCTGCCTTCATAAACAAGGAACTGATTCTGACATAATGTGATTCTCACATAATAGATGATTGTCACTTGTGTTGCAAAACCTACTATTGTGTCCTCTTCTATATAAGGCTAGAACTGACCCAGTCTTTCTATTTTTAGCACTGAAATACAGAGCCTAATTAGTGATGTCCTTACACATTATTCCTATAGTGGAGAAATAACTCTTACAGAAGGCTTCCACTTTGTAGAGCATATGTTTATTTAGTCTTTCATAGTTATATTATCTAACTATTGCTTTTATGGTTCAGGCCACAGATTATTAATTGAAACAGTAAATTAAGCAATCATCTTTGGTTGCCATAGCAAAGCTACCCAAAATATAGTTGCTGAGGAAACCATACTGAGAATATACACAATAGATAACCAGATAATGTTGACATACAGCTTTAAGACTATGGTGATACAAAATATACTTGCATTCTTTCTGGGAGATTAAATACTGAATCTAATGCATGCTTATTCATTGCTTTTAGAAAATCTTCCTCCTGCATGTGAAGATAGAGCTTACTTAGCTACCAGATATGTTACTTCTCTCACACTCTTTAAACTAAGTAATGGTTTTTAAAAATATTGCTTCATTAGGGGAAGAGAGACGCTTTGGAAAAAGATTCAGATCATAAATGGATGAAAAGGGAATAAAAAACATCTTGATGAATACTGCTTTTATAATCCAAATAGAACTCTAAAACTATGCAAAATAATAATTAGAAAATACAATTTTTCCTTTCTGCATTTGGTTGCTTCATTTCTAATTATAAGAAAAATGTTAAAATGACCTTTCACTACCAGGATGGGATGTGTAGCATGTATTATACCTTTCCTGGCAGATTTCAGAGCCTCTCTATGTAACCTGTTTGAGAGCATTGTTCCTCCACTGTTAATAAGAGTTTTTCAGCGTCTGCCATGAACATTCATTGCTGCAGCTTAAGCTACTTATTTCTTGTTCTGTGCATCATGGACGAGGTATTTCATTCCTTTCTGCATTCAATCCCTCAATGTACATGAAAACTGTTCCCATGTTTCCAAATTAGTAATTACTCCTTTAAATAACCACAATCTTCATTTTTTTTCTCAGTACTTTTTGTTTCATGCTTAAATTGCTACGACTTCCTTGAAAGTCTGTGCCCAGAAATGGATTTCATTTTCCAGATCAAACCAAATCCATGCTAGACAGAGCAAGGGAACTATTTTGTATCTTCACATATTCCTAATTATAAACCCTAACATATCTAGCTGTCTTTTTCTTGGGAATAAGACACTGTTCATTCATGTTCAGCTTGTGATCCACTGTAATCCCAAAGGCACGTTTTTGAAGAAGAGCTACCTAAATACTTCTGCATTTGTGCAGTCAGTTATTGCTAAGAATAAAAACTTGCTTTTTTTGCATTTTTTTTTGAGAATTTTTCTTGTTCTTCTGTTGATTATTTCTTGCTTGTTAATATTTAATCTCTAATGATGCTAGCCTTTTTTGTTTGCAGACCCTTTTTTATTTGTCTCATACAAATGTAATTGTAATTATAATTCAGTTCTTTTAAAAAGCTTAAGAAGCTTTTTGATTTAATCTTCAGACCGTTAATGAAAATACTTTTTGCTACTAAAGCCAAGATACACTACAGCAGAACTTCAATATACCCTTCTGTTTTTCACAGCTATCTACTGGCAGCTGTTAGCCTCCTGTTGTCCAGCCAGTTTTGCATCATGTGGTAGGACATCCAGCAAGACCTGTCTGTTCTGCTGAGTTGTTTTCCTTAGACATTTAGCCAGTTGAGACTTCCCTAAAAGGTCTTATGCTTAATTTTACTCTCTGTAGACAAAAAACCCCTTAAACTTATTCTCTCTTGGCTGTAATCAGCTGCTCCCCATCACTGTACTCCTGTGTCTTTTTTTTTCTTTTCCTCAACCTTTATTAAACCTTGTTTCACATTATTCAGCTTTCTCTATATTCTGGGTCTCCAAGCTACAAGATAGTAGCTGAGTGTAAGGGCAACATATCTTTGTTTGCTTGCTCTGCGAAAAAGCTATATCCTTTAATATTGATAACTGAGTCATCTGTGTGCTTTTCCACAGAATGTATGCTATGGCTGTTTAGTCACTTCCTTAATCATGTAGCAAGATTTCAAGCTCTTCTTATTTGGTTTCACACTCGTTGCGATGATATGCAGACAATTAGGGTATTTAGCAGATCAATTCATCATCCTCTCCCTCTCCTGTGCTCTACTATGGATAGATTTATTTTTTTCTTCTGTTTCCAGACTCTTCCCAAGGCTGATGGTGCTGTTCTTGTCTTTTGTGATAACCTCTACACAACAGATTGGTATGTGACATGAGGAAGATTCTGCTTTTGCCCAGCATCACAGAGAAAATGACTGTGGAAGAAGTCACCTTCCTCCTGACAATGCCATCTGCATGACTACACGCCCAACCTAAGCCCTCCCTCTCCCCCCAGGGACTTTACAAATATCAACCTGGGTTAAGCCAGGGTTCGTTAGGAGGGGGCTGAGGACATCGTCAGTACAGCCCAATGTCCTGTGGGGCCATGAGGCATGTATGAAGCTTTGCTGGGAAGTCCACAAGGCAAGTCAGGGCTATGATCAAGGCCATCAACATCAAAGGCCAGGTGCAGTCAGAACAGCAAGGTGCCTCCAGCAGGTGGGGGCCTGAGCTATGTGCAGGTCCTACCATAGGTGAGGAGCCAGAGGAGGTTGGTCATGACCCTTTCTTACAGCGTGGCTGTTTTCTGTGACGCTGGATCCCAGGTTAAATACCTGCACTAGATCAGAACAGACCTTGATTACAAATTCTTAGAACTTGGAGGAGAATCATAGAATCATAGAATCACAAGGTTGGAAACGACCTATAAGATCATCTAGTCCAACTGTCTTCACACTACCACTGCTACCACAAGCCACTAAACCAGATCTCGCAGCTCCTCACCCAGACGCCTCTTGAACACTGCCAGGGATGGCGACTCCACCACCTCCCTGGGCAGGCCACTACAGGGAAGGTAGAGACAGCAGGTCAGTGATGGCCTGTTATTATTCCCATGTCCTACTGTTATTTATGGCACTGTCTTTAGTGCTCTTGTGGATGAGAAATAGTGGACACAAAAACCCTGCTCATCTTTTAGCTACATTCTCTGATTAACCTCCTGGAAGCTGACGCAGTTCTTTGATCTCCAAGTAATGCCAGAGTGAAGTAAGGGCCAACACCATGACAGGCCCATGTTTTAAAAAAATGAATTAATGCAGAAAACTAGTCATCCACAGATCAATAATTTTAACCAGAAGCCTCTGTAAGAGTTTTTAGGAGTCTGAGCTTATGAGGTTGTACAGATTTTTTGCCTTGATTCTCCCTAAGAAAAACCTGGATGGTCTGAATGGTTCTGAACTGTGTGAATGAGTGATGGATGAAAGATTCCCCAGGTACTATGTACAGAACACCACCACTGACCCAAATGGTTCCTTGAAAGCTATTCTGGTTTATCGTGTCAGTGATCCACAGATAATAGGTATCTGGGGTATTTCTGAACCAGGTTTTTCAATTCATAAGGCAGTAGGGATGCTCTGAATTGCCAAGTCTGGGCAAACTTTGTCACATCTTGAAGTGTATTTGAAGGGCTTAAAGCAATGTCTCACAGACTTTTATTGAACTTGTAACAGATTGAAAGGAGGAACAGTAAGGAAATGCAATGGTTTTGGGTTGGGGGAAGGCATGAGTGGGAGGAAAATCACGCAATGCTCAGCCAGATTCTTAACAGTAGAAACAATTTTCAGGCACAGAGGTAAAGAAAATGGTTTCACATTTTCAAGCCTTGCAATAGCTGCACAATGTTCTATCAAAGTTTCTGAATAGCTGCAGATTCACAGTAGACTATATTTACATTCGCCTGCTAGAGTGTGAAGTAATCACAGGGTAATTTCATAAGCAAACTTAAAAACATTAACAGTTCTAATTTCTGAGTGATAGTATATTGATAGTTTTGTTTCATGTAATTAAAAAAAGGCAGAAGGAAAATTTCAAAGTTAATTGCCACACTTTCATATAATGATGTGTTATGGAAGAAAGAAACTTAGCCTTGAAAACTAAATAAAATCTGTCAGTCATGGAACTTGCTTCTGAAAAACGCTTACCTCAGATAAGACATGTCTGCTTGTTCAATCCAGTTAGCATGCTCCCCCAAAACCTGGGCTTGCCACATTATTTTTTCTTGTTTCATGTTTATGTGCTCCCAAATTTAATTCTTATATTACAAAAATGTTCTTAAATAAATATAGCAAATGAATGTATTGCTTATCATACTCACATTACTTTTTAGAGATAGCTGTTATGAATAAACCGTGGAATTAGAAAAATTTTGTCCTTTAGAAAAAGCCTATTCAAAATGTAAATTTTGGTGCATTATTTCAGGTTTTTTCTTTCTTTTTTTTTCTTTTTTTCCAAACTCTGTATTTTCAGAAACATAAAATGCAATTAAGAGGTCTCACTACATTTTACCAACTTGTGGATGAGTGGTTAATGAATGCTGTTCATGAATTGTTATTATTCACGAGTCCTTGTTATTCATGTTGCTTATTCAACTGGAACTAGATTAGTTCAGAACGTGGACTGAGCTCACCAGTCTTCAATGCATGCTGTGTCTTTGCAAACAAATTTCCAATTTTTGAATCATCCTTGTTGTGGTGAATCATTATGAATCCCAATGTGTTGCTTAGGCTTTACTTGGACAGCTTTTGGATACCCCTTCAGTATTTTAACAAGAAATGTAGTAACTATTATGCCTCTCAATAGCAAGTGACAATTCAACAGCATATTCCATAGCAATAGATACCAACTATTAGAAAACAGGATTGCTGTATTCTGACAAGTGTCACTCTTCTTTAGTATCCAAAGTGGAACAGCATAGCTGGCACACAGTGCTTGTGCCTGGTCACACGAGACTTTTAGTTAACAGGTGGCCTGCATCAACTAAAATAGATGTGTTGGAAAGGTTGCATTGAAATGCATGCTGCATACCTCTTTCTTCTAATCTTTTCCCATTGCACGAGCACTTTCTATTCTATTAAACTCTGTATTAAATAAACATTGTGTCTTGTAAGATTTACCGCAAGAGGAAATTATTCTCAGTTATCACATTACAGAAATGTAAAGCTATGAACAGTAATGTCAAATTATTTTTTCATGGTAAGTTTCTTCATGTGAGGCTGCACTTACCATTTTGCATTCATAGTTTCAAAAGTTGTGCCTCCATTACATTACAAGACGCAGGTGGTCTAATTAAAGTCAAGACTTATTAACAGTTGAGTGAGAAGATCAAATCATAAGGAAAGAAATATTATGAATAATATATAGTCATTTATATGGAGCAGAAGCTAAAATAGGTAGGCAAATGTTGAATTAGTTATCTCAAATTTATAGAGAGCACTTTTCCACTCTCCCGTTTGAACCCTCAAAGGACCCAGTCTGCAATACACCATTCATGGTTATTGTAGCATCTTTACCTTTTAATTTCACCTGTAGTTCTCTTATTCTTCAATGTATCTGTACTTAAAGGAATGTATAGGCTTTAAAAAAATTCTTTTCATATACATCCTAAACACTTAAATGCTACTGGAGGCTGACCTTAGGCAAAGAGTGACCTTAGGCTAGCATATGCTATGTGCATAGTTTGTTGGTGACTGACTGAGAAATAAATACACTTCAAAATGGAAACAAAAATAAACGCTTCAATGATGAAACCTCAAATTGTAGTAGTGTGCATTGGCATGCCATGCAGCCTGCACATATGTTGGAAATGCATCTGTCTGACTGTATTCTGAAAAGATCTGGGAAAAGAAGAGAGGCTTCCTCATTTTGTGGCGTGTTGCATCCTGCATCTATGTTTCACTGTGCCAGTTTCTGCCAGTCATTTTAGAACATGTGGCAGTGACAGGACATAGAAATCCAAAATGCCGTTGATAAGTCTCTCTTCCACTCTTTTTACTTAAAAAAAAAAAAAAAGTAACAGATGAGGTAAACATTTAAGAATGGGCAAAGTGAATTCTATAAAGAAAACAGCAATCAGTTGCATTCAGTGTCATGTTTTAGAGCTGCACAGATCTATTTCCCACATTTTACCCCTCCACAATATTTGTTGGATGCAGTCCTGCAAGGACACGTTCAGCTGACATCTCATGCAATTGATCCAAATGTAACTACAGCCATAGCTGGCAGCATCAGTAAGCACAGGCATATTTGGTTTCAGAGTAAGACTTATCTTACATATCTTAGAAAAAACAATACATAACACAAAGAAATCCACAGCTTTTTGTATTCTTATTATTTCATTGGCCAAAGTGAGCTGGTGTTACTTTTTAAAATCAAATCAGAATTCATGCCACAAGACATTATGAATTCAATTTCTGATGGACTTATTCTGAAGGGATTTGGGGTGGAGGACAGACAGAGCAAAACAGTTTTAAGCCTGTTGGGAATTGCTTGTTCCCAGACCTTATTTACAGTCATATCGTATGGAAAGCTCTTTGAAGAGCTCTCCTAAAGGACTGAAATGACTGGAAATAATGCAAGCAGAGTCTGTATAGGAGGGTTTATAAGGACATCGTAAAGATACGATGATAATGGAAATATTATCCCCATGCAATGACCAGCACCATGCGGTGTTTAATATATTCTGTCATTAAAAGAATTTTTGCAAACCAAATTCACTTTTATGCATACTCCATATTTCCTTCAGCTCAGGCAGTGAAGCCCACATGGTTCTTTCAGGTAGTTTGATGTTCTTATGCCTGATTACAGCGCTGACTCGTTTATTCCTACCGCCCTGAACCAGGCTGTGTCTTTAAGGCACAGCCCTGAGCAAGATGAGCAGTGTGGGCTGAAGCACCACAAAAGCAGCCCTCGAAGGCACTGTGCCTCAAGGATCCTCCTCTGCCGCTCATATAAAAACAAGGGGCAGGAAGAAAATTTATATCATGTCTTCAAAAGTAGTATCTGTCTGCCTTTCTCACAGTGGCCAGTTATTCTGTCTATGGAGTAAGTGGGTGAAGACAGAGCACTTTGGAATGGTATTAACTTCTACATGCATTTCATTTCCCCTTTCCAAGATTGTTTACAAGCCCAGACCTGCTTTTAGGATGCTAGGACACTTGCTCTCCTTTTCACCAATGAAATGGAAGGAATAGGCTACGTCACAACACAATAAGTATTCGATGTGGGATAGAATAGGCCTTTTGGCCTCAACTCCCACTTCTAAATCCTATATAGGAACAATATGAAAAATATAGGAAATCTGAGCAATCAGTAAGAGTGCAAACGAGAAAATACCTCTAACTGCTGAATATCTTTGAGATGGCAAAGTCCTACAGGACTAGAGAGCAGTGAGTCTGATCCTTCTGAGTCTAAACCCCTCTGTATGAATACTGTGTCTAAGCAAGACCACTAAGGCCAGTTCCTATTTCTCACTTGTGTCATCTGCCATGTGGCCATGGAAAACACGTTGACCTCCCTTTTGACAAGAACTGTGGAAAAGTCTCACATGCATGCTACACATACATGGTACCCACTTCTGAAGAAAGAAAAGCTGGATTTCTAACTCCTAGCCTGCTTCCAAATAGACAGTGTTCCTCTCTGTCTCTGTCAGGGATTCTCAGGATGCAGTTGCCTAAAGCGTGGCTCACAGAGCCATCTGTGCTAGCCTGGATGGCAGAAGTGTGAAGTTATGCTACCCTGGTTCTCTTCCAGAGCAGATATATCCTGTTATTAATGAGCATTAAATATCCCATGTACAGTACTATAAAAACTAATGTTTAATCATGTCTCCTGCATGTGAGCTAACTTGGCTGTCTCTTCACAGCAGGGAGTTTCAACGTGCAGATATTTGCAAAGGAATTTAAGGACCAGTCTGTGGGAGCTCTGGCAGAGGGAGGATCTCAGGTGTCTAATTCCCTCCTGGCCTCAGCAGTGGAAGAAATCTTATTCCACTAATATTTGAAGAAAACATTTGATAGAAATGTCAATAAAAATAAAGTGTTGATATTTGTAATCTTGCTTTCCCATTTTCAGAAGCAAGAAACATCCTTCCTTAGAGAAGACATGATGAGTTGGCTAAGGGCAGTGATTGCTTCTTGGCTCAGATGTGGAAGAGGAAGCAATAGAATGACAGTTACATATTTTAATAGATTTCCAAGGAAGCCTTGGTGGCAAAGTTATTATTTACTTACCCTAGCATAAAAGATTGTTACATTCAGCTTACAGTTACTTTTAAATTTGCTCTTTCAACATAGTTTGGATGCATGATTCAGGTCTTTTTTAAGAAAATGATTTTGCTAAACCAACATAATGTATACATAGCAGCTATAAAAAATGGTTTAAAAAATAATATTAATCCCTTGCATAGAGTGCAGATCTTATGCCAGGAATCAAATGGAGAAGACTGCTTCCTCTTTCATCTTTAATAACCAAAGTGTGGCCCCTGAAGACTGAAGGTCACTGTCTGTAATGCTTCATAATGTGATATGCAATGCCAGCACATAATGCTCCAGCTTGATCTCAGGGGCAGATGGCAGGAGTCACAGGTACAAATATACAAACTTACAGTTTCATGCTGGTTAGATCACGATGAAATGCTGCGTGATGGCACCTGTACTCTCTGGAGCCTTCTCAGATTTTTCCTCTGCATTACAGATTAAAAGCCACATAGCTCAACAGACTGCTGATCTGCTTTCCTTTTTTTTTTTTTGGTGATCATTCTGTCAATAATCATTTTCCCCACTGCAAATATATTTTGAGGTCACTGGCTAATTTCTCTAAATCTTAACTTAAATTCTCAAAGACATCAACCTCTTTAAAATGGCATAATAAGTAGTGGCGGAATAGAGTTAAAAGTTGTTCCCTCTCTGAACACCGCTCTCCTGGAGTGCTCAGCTGTGGCAGTGTAAGAGATTATTATTTTGCATCATCATTGTCTCAAAGCTTGCTGAGGACACAGACGAACAAGTTCAGGCAAGTCCTGGGCAAGGGTTGTGAAATCCTTTGTCTGAAGGACACAGATGAACAAGTTCAAGCAAGTCTTGGGCAAGGATTGCGAAATCTTTTGTCCGAGGGTGACAGATGGACTGGGCCGGGGGCAACGAGAGAGAGATAAGCTGCAGCTTAATAGCTGTGAAGTGGTCTTTTGTGTGGGCTTATCTCGAGGAAGATGGCCATCTCGGGAAGTACTGCAGGACCCCTGCAAAAACGCCCAGGGATGTCACGTAGGCAGGAGAAGAAGTAGGATAAAAGGAGGAATCGAAAACCCTCATGGTTCATGGTGTGAAGGTTTTCTGCCATCAGATTCCTCACCACGGAACTCCTGCATGCTGACGGACTCTCCTGGGCCTGCTACCTGAATCCTGCTGCTGCTTCCTCCTGGACTGGCTCTGCGACTTCTTGTTGCTGGCATGTGTCCTGGCATGATGGCTGCGGATGGAAGTAGCCTGTCTCCAAGGGGTAAGAGGATCCTAGCCCAGGAACTGGCAGGGCTCATTGAAAGGTGTTTAAACTAGGTATGAAGGGGGAAGGGGACAGAATGAGGGCCACTGGGGTTGAGCGGGTAGTTCGTGGCTCAAAATGGAGTTCGATGGGTGAAAAGGGTGGAGTTCAAAGGGATGGAGAGAGGCAGGGGGGTGCTGCTTCCCTAAAGTGTCTATACACTATTGCGCGCAGCATGGGAAATAAACAGGAAGAGTTGGAGATCTGTGTGCGGTCGCAAGGCCATGATCTCATTGCGATCACGGAGACGTGGTGGGACAGCTCGCATGACTGGAATGTTGTCATGGAGGGCTATGTGCTTTTTAGGAAAGATCGGCTGGCGAGGCGGGGTGGTGGAGTTGCTCTTTATGTGAGAGAGCAGCTAGAATGTATTGAACTCCACCTGGGGGAGGGTGATGTAGCAGTGGAGAGCTTGTGGGTGAGAATCAAGGGGCAGGCTGGTATGGGTGACACCGTTGTGGGTGTGTACTACAGGCCCCCTGATCAGGAGGAGGAGGTTGACGAGGCCTTCCACAAGCAACTGAAAGTAGCGTCGCAATCCCAGGCGCTGGTGCTTATGGGGGACTTCAATTATCCAGATATTTGCTGGAAAAGCAACGTGGCCAGGCATGCGCAGTCCAGACGGTTCCTGCAATGTGTCGAAGACAACTTTCTGATGCAGATGGTGGAGGAACCAACGAGGGGAGGGGTGTTACTGGACCTTATTCTCACAAATAAGGACGGGTTTGTTAAGGAAGTAAAAGTTGGGGGTAGCTTGGGTTGTAGTGACCACGAGATGGTGGAGTTCAAGATCTTGAGTGGAAGGAGCAAAGCAAAAAGTAGGATTGCTACCCTGGACTTTAGGAGAGCCAACTTTGATCTCTTCCGGGACCTACTTGGAGCTATCCCGTGGGCTAGGGTGTTAGAAGGTAAGGGGGCCTGTGAGAGCTGGTTGGCATTTAAACAGCTCTTCTTCCAAGCCCAGGATCGGTGCGTCCCTGTGAGCAAGAAATCAGGAAAGGGTGGCAGGAGACCTGTGTGGATGAGCAAGGAGCTCATGCACAAACTCAAAGGGAAAAAGAAGGTCCATGAAATGTGGAAAAAGGGTCTGACCACTCGGGAAGAATATAGAAATGTTGTCAGGGCCTGCAGGGATGCGACGAGGAAGGCTAAAGCCCACCTGGAATTGAATCTAGCAAAGGTGGTAAAGGATAATAAAAAAGGTTTTTTTAAGTATGTTAACAGTAAAAGGAAGACTAGGGAGAATGTAGGTCCCCTACTAAGTGAGGGGGGTGTTCTGGTAACGGGGGATGCTGAGAAGGCGGAGATACTGAACGCCTTCTTTGCTTCTGTCTTCAGTGAAAAAGCTCCCCCTCGGGAATCCCAGGCCCTGGTGGTTAGTGAGAAGGTCTGGGGAATGGAAGACTTCCCTTTAGTCAGGGAAGAGGCGGTCCGAGAGCGCCTAGGCAACACCAATGTTCATAAATCCATGGGACCCGATGGGGTGCATCCACGGGTGCTGAGGGAGCTGGCAGAAGTGATTGCTGAACCGCTCTCTATCATCTTTGAGAGGTCTTGGAGAATGGGGGAGGTGCCTGAAGACTGGAGGATAGCCAATGTCACTCCGGTCTTCAAAAAGGGCAAGAAGGAAGATCCAGGTAATTACAGGCCAGTCAGCCTCACCTCTGTCCCTGGAAAGGTGATGGAACAGATTGTGCTGGATGCCATCTCCAGACAACTGGAAGAAAAGGAGGTTATCAGGAGTAGTCAGCACGGGTTCACCAGGGGGAGGTCGTGCTTGACCAACCTGGTAGCCTTCTATGATGTTGTCACTGGCTGGGTGGATGGGGGGAGAGCAGTGGATGTAGTCTACCTTGATTTCAGCAAGGCATTTGACACTGTCTCCCACGACATCCTTATAACGAAGCTGAGGAAGTGCGGGATAGATGAGTGGACAGTGAGGTGGGTTGAGAACTGGCTGACTGGCAGAGCACAGAGGGTTGTCATTGGCGGTGCAGAGTCTGGTTGGAGACCTGTAACCAGCGGTGTTCCCCAGGGGTCGGTGCTGGGACCGGTCCTGTTCAACATCTTCATCAATGACCTTGATGAGGGGGTAGTGGCCACCCTCAGCAAGTTTGCTGATGATACGAAGTTGGGAGGATTGGCTGACACGCCCGAAGGCTGTGCTGCCATTCAGCGAGACCTGGACAGGCTGGAGAGCTGGGCAGTAAGGAACCAGATGAAGTTTAACAAAAGCAAGTGTAGAGTCTTGCACCTAGGGAGGAATAATTCCATGCACCGGTACAGGTTGGGGGATGACCTGCTGGAGAGGAGCTCTGCAGAGAGGGACCTGGGTGTCCTGGTGGACGACAGGTTGGCCATGAGCCAGCAGTGTGCCCTTGTGGCCAAAAAGGCCAATGGCATTCTGGGGTGCATTAAAAGGAGCGTGGCCAGCAGGTCGAGGGAGGTGATCCTCCCCCTCTACTCTGCCCTGGTAAGGCCTCATCTGGAGTACTGTGTCCAGTTCTGGGCTCCCCAGTACAAAAAAGACAGGGATCTCTTGGAAAGAGTCCAGCGGAGAGCCACAAAGATGGTGAAGGGCCTGGAGCATCTCCCCTATGAGGAAAGGCTAAGTGAGCTGGGTCTGTTTAGCCTTGAGAAGAGAAGACTGAGAGGGGACCTGATCCAGGTCTATAAATATCTAAGGTGTGGGGGGCAAAGTGGCGAGGCCAGACTCTTTTCAGCAGTGTGCGGAGACAGGACAAGGGGAAATGGCCAGAAGCTGGAGCATAGGAAGTTCCGCACCAATGTGCGCAAGAACTTCTTTACAGTGAGGGTGACGGAGCACTGGAACAGGCTGCCCAGGGAGGTTGTGGAGTCTCCTTCTCTGGAGATATTCAAGACCCGCCTGGACGCCTACCTGTGCGACCTGGTGTAGGGATCCTGCTTTGGCAGGGGGGTTGGACTCGATGATCTCTGGAGGTCCCTTCCAACCCCTACGATTCTGTGATTCTGTGATTCTGTGATTCTGTGCTACCTGTTGCTGCCCCAGGCCTTCCACGCTGCTGCTCTCCCCCCCTGCTGCTTCTGCCTCGGACCTTCGGAACGTCGTGCAACGGGACCGCCGCTGGATCCTGGTGGTGACTATCCCCGCTTAACGGCATTCTTGCTTTTTCCTAGCTTTTCTATCGCACTCCTTCCGTTCCCCGTCTCCCTAATTAGACTTGTAATAAACTGGTTGGACTAACATATGAACCGTTGTTTCTTAATCTCACACCGGGTATACAGATATTAAAAGAACCACAGCTCCCTCCTATAAATTGGAGCGTGACAGGCAGCGGCTGAGCACCAGCCCTGCAGGTGTTTAAGACCAGGTTGGATGGGGCCCTGGGCAGCCTGGTCTAGTATTAAATGTGGGGGCTGGTGGCCCTGAATATGGCAGGCAAGTTGGAGCTTGATGATCCTTGAGGTTCCTTCCAACCCAAGCCATTCTACGATTCTGTGATTCTATGATTCTATGAAACTTGTCAGTGGCAGTTGCCTTTCAGGAATGCTAAGCACATACTGCTCCATAAAGAAAGCACAGTCCTGCTTTAATCCCATTTGGTAATAACCTCGCTATTTGCGAAGAGGAGATGACAGTATCTTCTTATCTCATTAATGTTGTAAGGTTCTGACCCTTAAATAGGAAAATGAAAGATTTTGTCAGTAGAACAGGCATGGTGTTACTTATAGCTGGTCCTACCTGTGTGATCACACTCCTCTTCCAATCTGTGGTTTAGAAGAAGCATGCCTTCCCACTGCACACTTTCTGTTAGAATTCTTTAATATAGAGATTCTTACAAAACATGTCAGTATGCATCTGAATGTTTTAAGAAAGAAAACGTTTCCTGGACTTTTTGCAGTACTTTCACTTTGCCTCAGCTTATTTACAGGTCTATGAGAAGTTTAAGTTGAACCAAAAAAATCCTCTCCACGTGGTGGTCTTAGAGCTGATTTTTTTTCCAGTATTTCCAAGTGGGACATGAGCAAAGAACTCCCAGGTGATTTCATATTCAGTCACTGTCTGTCACATCAGAATGAAGCAATCAGACCAAGTCAGCATGAGGACACAGCAAAGGGCAAGACAGAGTGGACTAGCAGGTGGAGAGAATGCTGTAAGTCTGTGCTTTCTGTGCCACAGGAATGGAGGATGTTTTAGAGAAATCATCCCTCTGCTCTGTTAAATAAGACAAAACTGGGGGTAGGAGGAGAGAGAGAAGGAGAAGGAGAGAATTACAGGCAGGACATTTCTTTTTTTCCTTTTACACAAAGGAATGAAACTTTATCTAATCTCTGGCAGTTTCACCATGCAAGTAAAGGAAGAGTTATGAAGAGAATATAGAGAAACAAACAAACAAACAAAAAGGAATTAATTGGGAATGAATTTGGATTACAAACTGTGACATTCAAATGCCAAAGGACATATTCACTTTAGACATCTTTTAACTGAAATGCAGTTGGAATATGTATGGCTTCCAGCTCTTCCCTCCCAAGATGAGTATATATCCCTGTTAAATCCTGTGGCATACTGGCAGTCTATACAGATATCTTGGGTAGCTTAGGGTATTTCTTATGACACTAGGTACTCATTTTTAAGCTATTAAGCTGTCCCCAAGGATAGTTAAGTGAACTGAGCTACGGGTTGCACTGACTAGTAGGCAACTCTCTGCTGGCGATGATTCAACTTTGGGCAGGCACATACACATGTGGACATCTAAATTTAGAAAAGTCAGTCGCAAAATGAGTGCTCTTAAGTGAAAGGCTGTGTTCAGCTGCTTAAACATGGCTATTTATGGCCATTCAAGATACCGTTTCATTTCTAGGCCATCTGTGGAGATCTTGCACCTCAGACAGCCATTGTGCTCTTCTGAAATGACAGTGGGAAGTGAGATGCCACACCAAAACGTACCTTTAATGGCGTTAGGTCCTACACTCAGGCAACTGAATCAGACCTGAAGCCTCTGATGTAAATGATTTTCCTACATGAAGAAGATGGGAAAAGGTAACTACCAGCTCGACAAACAACCCAATGCTGAGGATGCTTCATGTGCTGCAAGAGTTTGAAGAAGAAAGCTTTGAAGTGTTTCAATCTTGATGCAACTATGGTGTGTAAGGCTTAACAGACAACAAGATCAGGGCCATATCCTTCCTAGCGTATAGCACTGGCTCCACAGAGTGCTTTGCACATCCCACAGGTAAATCTAGTCTGTGATTTGGATGCGTGGAGTGATTTTAGAGATGAGAAAGACTACACTGAAAAATATATGACAGGTGTTGCTGTACGTGATGAAAAAGTTCATGTGTTAGATAATGGAAGAGGGACCAGCAAAGCTGAGAAAGAGAGGAGGGAGCCATGGCCACTGTGGAGATGCAATGCCTTTGGACCTGCCACTGCTCAGGCACTCACTTTGCTTTGTTTAATAATTTGACTAATAAAGTTTGCTTTTTGTTTCTTGTTGTACAGAGAGTTATTAACAATACTTGAATCTGCCTGTGTTTCATCTGCAATGCCTAAGTAAGTCTTCAATTTTTTAATTTTTTTTTTTGCCTTTGTATAAAAGTCTTTGAAAACAGAATTTCATTATGAATGTCAAAAAGCTCTGCAGTGTGTGAGGTGTGTTGTCCATGCATCATTATAGTGAAAGAGACCAGTGTATATTTCACACTCTTTCTTTTCAAAGATGAATACGTTACAGGCCTCATGCAACTGAAGAAGTTTTTTAGTCCTTAATCTGAGTATTATAGCTAAAAACTGCTGATGCTTCAAACTAACCACTGAACTAATTTCTATGAAGGAAAAAAAAAAAAGCACTTTCTGTAAGGTATCTGTTATTTGTCAGAGTGAAAACAGCGATGAAAATACTGCATTCATGTTATTGGATATAATTATATTTCTTATGAAAGAACAGTTACTACTTGCATCATATGAAGTGATGGAGAAAGCTAAATCCTTTGTTAGCTAAGTGAAGTTAGCCGTGGCAGACACAAAAGCTGTAAGTCAGAGATTTGCAAACACTCTTCACATCTTGAAACACGTGCTGTTAAAAGCAAAGTCTAAGAAAATTTACAAAGTTTTGAAATATAAAAAGCATTCTCATCTTGCGATCCTGCTTGATAAACTCACAAAATTGCAATAGAAGTTCAGTAGAAAACGTGGACTGCAAACACATGGAAAGGCTGGACATTTGAGGAAGGCATATTGTAGCTCTCAGTCTAACGAACAAACAAACGAAATTACTTTGCAACATGCTGGTGTTCTGAATATGAATAGAAGATGTCTGAAAGACCTTGCCGATGCAATACCAAGGTATTGTCAGTATTTCTTCTACATCAGGAAATCAGTCCCAGGCTTCTGAATTAATGCCATTCTTCATACTAAGCAATAAGATTCTCTCACTGGATGATTGTGTGATATCAGAAGTTCTCTGAATCACTGTCATAGAAATGCTACAGGAAAAGTGTGCAGCTTTACCTTTGGTCTGATCTGGATATTGAAACAGAAGTCTCAAATTTTACTACCTGTCACATTACAGGACAGCAGACACGTGTTGCACTGTCGTTCTAACTTGTCATTTTCCCTGATTCATTGTAAGAAGAATTTGTGAGTGATATCATAAGGCCATTTGACCTTGCAACATTTGACCATCTCTCTGATAAATTACTTCAGTAAGGGATCAGATGTACTGCTAGTGTTATTGCTCACTTTTGGCAACCAGAAGTGAATTCTCCTTTAGGTGTCCTGTGTTGCAGGAAGAAATTCTACTTCCAAAAAAATCAGTGTCTGACACCAAATTCAATGTGCTTTCTCAGGATTTGAAACTTTGTTCAGAGAGTAAATCTGTTTTCTAGAAGATTAACAAGTTGCTATTTTTAAGGTGGCAGAGGTATTGAATGCTTCAGTATATGTTTGGAAGAGGTTTTACTGAAGCTAATCCAGGAGAACCTTAGGAGCCTTCATTGGTGATATGTTCTCTCTTGAATGAAGTAATTCGTGACATTCATGACATTTTTGAGCCTCTGCATGCTGGATCATGTCAGTTTTTCGTCGGTCAGCTACACAACCTCTGGATTCAGGAACACTCATTCCTTACCTGTCCCAAATGAGTACCCTAATAGCAAGTGCCAGTGCTAGCATCTTCCTTCCTTACTCAACTTTTGATCACATGGCCCTTGTTGCCTTAATTTTATACCAGCACTACTTTGACAGGAGTGATTAATGGAAATTTTATCCAAATGAGCTCATCATCTGTTATTTTTCCTGCTGTCCTTGGAAGTTTGAAATGTCTCAGCCTAAAAGAGAGCCTAAAATGCATTTTTCACTTTCTGTGTGAAATTCTGGGAAATGTTGACAGCAGCATCAATGCTGTTACCTCTCCTCCAATTCTTCATTACAAAAGTAGATATGATAAATTGAGAAGCCACTCCTAAAAGAGACTCAGGCTCCATAAAGGGGTGGGAGTTTCAAGTAAGCGATCTCTGATGCTTTGTTTTGGCACTCATTTCTTGGCAGTACCTGAGCTGGATCTTAATTTGTAAGTGGTTCTTGAGGTGTCAGACTCCTTTAGCTTCCATTCCACTTTACTCACTACAGCAGTCCTAAGGTTCAAAGATACATAAAAGTCATGGAATATATTAGAAACGAAAGTTTTTAATTATGCTGGGCACTCCCCAGCCTATTGCCATCAGTGGTAGCGAAGTGACAGCAATATGCATGGGAATGCCAAATGTAATTAAAAATTTTGGATTCAAGTAGATTCTGTGATTTTTCTGACATTGCAGTATCACAATCTTTAAATGGATCTCATCCTGCCTGAAAGCTGACAAGCAACCTAAGCCTTCGGAGGGGATAATCAACTGGGATAACATAAGAACTGTGCCAAATCTTTGCACTTTGAAATCTGAACCATACTTTCTCTGAAGTCTGAAGATGCTCTGTTCATGTATTCCATAAGTGGCAGTTAGCTTGGACAGGTTAAAAGGACCTAGGAGTCCTGGTGAACACCAAACTGAACACAAGCCAGGAATGTGCATTTGCTGCTAAGAAGACTAACAGTATTCTGGGCTGCATTAGGCAAAGTATCACCAGCAGGTCAAGAGCACTATTGAGCCTGAAGAAGAGGAGGCTATGGGGAATTTCCTCCATGCGTACAAATACCTGAAGGAAGATACAAAGAGGAAGGAGCCTGGCTTTTTTTATTTTTGGTGGTTGCCAGTGCCAGGGTAAGAGACAGTGGGCACAAAGTGGAATACAGGAGGTTCCATCTGAACACCGGGAAGCACTTCTGTGCCATGCAGTGTGCAGCACTGGCACGGTTTACCAAGATATATTGTGCAGTCTCCCTCATTAGAGATCTTCAAAAGCTGCCTGAATGTGGTCCTGGGCTACCTGCTCTGAGTGTCCCCACTTGTGCAGGAGGGGCTGGACCTCCTGAGGTCCCTTCCAGTCTTGAGCATTCTGTGAATCTCTGTTTCTGTTACAGTGTGTTTTTCTTGTCTTTGAAGTGAAACTTAAAAAAAAGAAGAAAAAAACAGAAAAAAACGATGTGGTGTCACGATCCAGAAGAATCTGCTTCTCCTGTATGGACTATGAAATTTACAAGTCCAATACAACTGTAGATATCTACTTTGTAAGTGGGTATAGTGATGAATTTGATGGATTGAACATCTTCAGGACCCCGGGTAAGTGTGGTATCTGAAACTAAACTGATGGTAGGTCACCTTAAATCTATGTATTCAAACTGTATTGATCAACAGTAAAGCCACTGGATATGTTGGAATTACTACTGATCTAAACTTATTCTAACTGTAGGTTTGAATTCTTTAAATTCTTTTATATCTCTCATAATCACTTGTACTTTGTCAAAACAACCCCTTAGAAGAGCTCTGGATGATAGCATAGAATCATAGAATGATTAGGGTTGAAGGGAATCTTAAAGATCATGTAGTTCCAATCCCCTGCCTTGGGCAACGACACCTCCCACCAGATCAGGATGCTGAGGACCCCGTCCAGTCTGGCCTTGAACACCTCCAGGGATGGGGCATCCACAGCTTCTCTGGGCTGCCTGTGCCACTGCCTCACCACCATCTTAGTGAAGCATTTCTTCCTAATGTCTAAGCTAAACCTATCTTTTTTTTACTTTAAAACCTTATCCCTTGTCCTGTCACCACACTCCCTGATAAAGTGTCACACACCATCTTTCTTGTAGGCCTTCTTTTAGATACAGGTAGGCAGCTATACAGTATCTCCAGAGCCTTTTCTTCTCCAGGCTGAAGAACTCCACGTCTCTCAGCCTGTTTCCATAGGAGAGGTGCTCCACCTCTCTGGTCATCCTCACAACCTCCTCTGGATCCACTCCAACAGGTTCATGTTCTTCTTGTGCTGGGGGCCCCAGAGTCAAACACAGTACCCCAGGTAGGGTCTCATGAGAGCACAGCAGAAGGGAGACAATCACTTCCCTTGACACGCTAGCTACACTTCTTTTGATGCGGCCCATGACATAGTTGTTTTTCTGGGCTGCAAGCGCACACTGCTGACTCATCTACCAACACCTACAAGTCGTTCAGGGCTGCCCTGAATCCAATCTTCATTCAGTACATATTTGTGCTTGGGATTGCCCTGATATCTTGCACTTGGCTTCATTGAAATTCATACTGTTTGTGCTGGCCTACTTCTGAAGGCTGTCCAGATCCCTCTGGATGGCATCCCTTCCCTCCAGCATGTCAACCACACCACATAGCTTGGGTTCAACTAGTTGTCTTCTTCCTTTCTTTTGTGAATTTTAAGAATTGGCTAAGATATTGCTAAGCTAGCACTGGATGAACCTAGAAGGAGTGAAAGTATAGAATGAGGACCTATGGTTTCACAATAAAATGGACTTAGGAGACAATTTAGGATGGAATGAATGCATCTGTCTTTTCAGTTTGAACAAGAATGTGAAATGAAGGAGACCTCATTCTTGGCGACTTGTATGCTGCTGAAGGAAGTTAACTGAATATTTTCAGAGTTTCAGCTCTGCAAAATGTTCCTCCAAAGCTGCTATAGGTCAGTCAAACATTACAAATACAGTTTACCTCCTCCCACAATAAAACTTTAATTTTTGCTGGTGCTTTAATGGCAATAACTAGGCTCTTGTTTAATAGATATGTGTATTATAATTTGACTAAACTGTGAGTACTTTTCAGTATTCCTGAACTTATAGGCACATTTAAACCATTTAAATATCACTGCAGTAAGTTTATTTCATTTTAATTATCTGACATCTATCTATACAGTAGCTGGAATGAAATTGTTTATTTTCCTGGGGTAAAATTAGCTCTTTGGCTGTTACTTGAATTGCATAACTTCTGCACCATCTGACTTGCTAACAAGCTTGTCACCTACATACATTAATGCCAAAGATCTGATATCAAGGACACATACCATGTTGGTACAGGCTGTGCAGTCCAGAAGCTGATATGCTCACTCTCTGGGGTAAGCATCTGTCTAGCCAGTGTAAGCAACATGCCCTGCTGTCATTCCAGAGGGGAAAAATGCTAAGTGACAGCTTAGAATGAGTTGAAACGATGAGTGCAGAGTAAGAGAGAACAGTGGGAGAGAGAAAAATACAAAATACAGTCCCTCTCAAAAACTTCTCCTTATTTTCTGAGAACCCAAATCTAAATGAGTGTATTTCTTCCTGACTGCCTGCAAAGAAAATTAAACTCTTTTCTCAGGTTTGTTTTACAGAAAAAAACAGAGCTATTATTAATTCATTTTCCTCTTAGTAAAAAGTGCCAGATACTGATTATCAACAAAACAGTTCATTTACTGTTTCCAGAATATTTCATCATTCTGTCCAACCAGCTAAAGAGGTCAGAAGGTTGTAACCTACAAGATGTGAGAAAGTACTAAATGAAAACATGGGAATTTGACAGAGCAGTGCTAGAGAGGTCTGGCTGACTAGTCAGTGAGAAAAAGGAAAGAGCCTTAGGAGAAATTAAGCCAGACCCAGGTCCAAGATGGAAGTGAAAACTGTGGCTAAAAACTGTACTGATTGAATGCAATTATCCTAATGGTGAGGGGGAAATGGGCAGTTGTTAAAAATGAAGAAAAACTTTTTACCTGTATTGTTTTAAAGGAAATCATGCTGCGTGGGTCAGATTCAAATAACCTGGCTTCAGCAGTGATCCTATCTTTTCTCCAAGTTTCATCTGTTCTTCACCTTTGCGTGGTTTCTTTTTGTACTGATTTGTTGATCATTATTATATTCTTCTTGACACTATGTTCCCATGAAGCCTTTTGACTAAGAGTACAATCCAAGATTTACCCTGACTTAATACTGACTCTTCACAGGAAAGCTGCTGAAAGCCTATGGGGCATGAGTCCTTCCTCTGCCATAAGTTTGGGGAGGATGTGGTGTCTGGTCTTTGCTGCCGTGGCACTCCCTCCTTCAGTCATTTTCTGCAGTGTTCCAGCAGCGTCTCAAGAACCTTTCCTGTAGACCTTCTTCTGTTGGACAGCAGCATTCTCAGCTACATTCTGTGGTTTATTTCAGGTGACTCCTTGGTGATCTTTCTGAAATGCTTCATTTGCACTGTTGGCATACCAACGCAGGCTTCATTTAAGCACAATACCCTGGCACTCAGCATACAGAAATAAGCAGAATTAGTCCACTTTTGCTAGCATAAAAGCTCTTCTTTGCTGTGGTTACACTGACACTAAGGGTAGTTACTTAAGAAAGTATGAGCTTCAATGATGTCAGCCTGCAACTGCAGAGCAGACATAGCTAAAGTCAGATTAACAATTCATGCAATGCTGATTTTATTTGATATTATTGTTGCTCATCAAAAATCCACCTCCTGATAGAGCATACTCAGTTTTAAATAAATATCATGTATTACAGAGAACTTGCACTGCAGGGAGTCACAGTAATCTTGGTAGCTTTCACTAAATAGGCTGTAGGCACACACCCATCTCTTGTTCAGAGTCATATTTTATTTACTTTTTTTTCAGTTGTGCCTATTTCTTAACCTGTGTTTTCTTTTATTGCTCATTTTCTTTGTGTCAGTTGTAATGTTCTAGAGCTCTTTATTCAGGCACCTTTATTCTACATGAAAAGAGTCTCTGCAAATAGGATATGTGCGATGTATGGGGGTTACTCCAAAAGTAATGCCTTCTGTGTAATTATGCTGGCCCATGACATCAGAGGCATATGGTGGTGGTAAGGCAGTAGGGGATGAAACCTCCCATCAATATTCAATTACATGTTAGTGCCATGCAACAGATGGCAGCAGAGGGGCAGTCTGACAAAATGGCATCTGACATAGAAGTGCTTATGGAGCAAGGATGTGTCATTGAATTCCTCCATGTGAAAAAAAATGGCACCCATTTGGCCATGTTTGTGGAGACTGAACAGTGGATGTGAGCACAGTGAGGCAGTGGGTGGTGTGGTTCAGCCGTGGTGACAGTGACAGTGGGTCACCTCTGCTGGGGCAGAAGTTTATGAGTGTGACATGCAGGCTCTTGTTCACTGCTATTGAAAATGCATAGCCAGTGGTGGCTATATCGAAAAATAATGTTTTGTAGCTGTGACTTTACACAGTGCTATTGTGTTCTTTGTATCTGTTGTAGTTTCTTTGCAAATAAAGAGGAGGCATTACTTTCAGAACAACCTATGTATAGAAGAAGTACTTGATAGCTAACTCTCACTGCAGAGCCTTTGCTGCCCAGCAGTCATTGTTCACATGGGAAGGGCTGGACTCCACTGCCCCCTGGAGTGCATCCTCAGTGGTGGTGAGCAGCTGTTTTCTGGCTCCCTGATTTTTTTCCTTAATATTTTATTGTTGATGTTTTCCCTTTTGAACTTTCCTTGTCAAGCTGCTAATAATCTCTGACCCCCCATGTTTGCAATTTTATGTTCCTTATGTAGCCCAGCTCTGTTCTAGATACTGTCTCAGTGGTCTTTCTCACAATTTCACAGTTTCCTCAGCAACCTAAGCCAAGGTGTCAGGGCCAGGCTGTATCAGAACTGAGCCTTGGATTGTAGAGTGCCAAATCCTGTGAAGAGGTGGAAGTCACACATCACTGTATCATTCTTCATGCTGAATTATGTCACTGTTTCTAGGACCAGCCCATGGGGAGCTTCGGTGATTTTTTTGACCAGCTGTAATCCTGTTGGAAGATGTCTGTTAACTTCCAACAGGTTCTTTTCTTAATTTTAAATCATCTGTGGTTTATTATTCATTTCTAGCACTATGTCTTTTTATTCTCCAAAATGATTCCAAATCCGAAACAATCACTTTCAAGTGTCCCTCTCCTAAATAAATAAATAAATAAATAAATAAATAAATCCCAGTTGTTTGCTTATGTTTGATGAAACTGATGACAACTAGCCACATCTTCACTCAGACTTTGCAGTTTGCAAGTCTGCCATTTTACCTACTTCTTGTTAGAAAGGAAAAATCTTTGGATGCCCCAGAGTGGAGACCTTTCGGAGGCTCTGTGGTAGCACTGAACTAACAAGGTTAGAGCCGACGTTGGAACATTACATGAGAGTCTAAGTGCAGGTCAGACCTCATGCAGAGGGAGAGAGACTCCTTGCAGACTTCCTCGCTACTTGCTCATGATGGACACAAAGCACAAAGTAAATCTTAGAGTTTGATCTACATCAAAATCAGCAAGAGTTTTGCTCTTTGTGTAGGTTTTGTTGCAGGACTCAGATTGTACACAATTTTAGGTAAGGCAAGAGCTTTTTCAGGTCTGTATATTAGATCTGGGAAAGAAAGTACCTTGTAACAGTGCATGTAGGACATGCACCTTGTGTTGTGTCTATAAAATGTTATTCGGTACAGTGGACCAATTAGCCTTGGAGGTTTCCTTCCAGAAGCGAGTGTTTTATACAGTTGTTTGTAGACATGCTGTTTTCCAAGAATCTCCAGCTCTGATTCCACTAGAGACAGGTGTTACAAATGATGGTAGAAGTAAAAACTAAAAACATGTATTTTCTTGTTTCCTGCTTGAAAGACATAATGTAAAACTAAATTGCATTTACATTATATTTAAATGAAATGGTGTTTTCCTGACATAGCAACCTATAGCTGTTTAGATTTAAGAAGTGTTCCATATATTTCTTCTCATGTTTTCCTATTTTCACAGTAATTAATTTACTCCAGTGGATTTGTGAATTTTGCAAGCCAAAGAAAGGAAGCACTTACTCCTTTCTTAGCTGTAAAAAATGAAAGAAATCAGGTTTCAACAGTAAACAACATTTTCCACAATAAATGGACCCATACACCAGTATGGGTAAATGAGAGAGCTAGGTTATGCAAGCAGGCACTGCACTCTGGAAGTGCTTGGGCATGCATTGCTTTTTGAGGTGGATTTGTGGTTCTAGAGAATGGCTGGATGCTACTAGTCATCAATGTAAGCTGTCCATTTTGAGCAGTGAATTCACAGCCATTTGGCCTCGATGAATCCTGACAAGCAGAAATGGAGCCATATTCTATTTTCTGAAATGCCTTCTCTCATTACGCATTGGTGTTCCTTTGACAGCTTCCCTTCCTGCTGTCATAACTGCTTCTGTCATCCAGCCTCCAATCCAAGCTCAAACAAAAACTGAATTTTTTCTTAACTAATGATCGCTGAAGTTTGGTGCATCTATACTCATATTAACAGTGCAGAGTTCTCTTAATTCCTTTTTTATATCATGACAGCACAGACACAACGTTTGTGGCAGTGAGTTTCTGCAGCATTTTTTTGTATATTGTAGTGTGGTCCATTTATAAGGTAAGCTTCACTGTCAGAAGAAGCCAAGTAGGTATTTGAAGCTCTACATCCAGTCTGAGAATGACTGACATCAATCATATCTCTGTCTTCAGGGAAATAATAGTTGTAAGTTTGGTTCATTAAAAGAGTAAACAGAATTGAGCCATGTATTTCATACTCATCTCCTTAGACATTTTGCTCTAAATTTGAAGGAAAAATTGGAAGAAATATTTCTCAGAGGGTTTTTTTCGGCATGTTTTACCAACAGCAGCGTGATACATCAAGATAAGAAATCAGGATAATACATTTCCAATAAGATAAACAAATGACTATCAAGTCAATCTATGTTACAATTTCCCAGGTGGGATTATGAGACAACTCCAGAAGCATTAGAGTTTTAATAACATTTCCCAGCTCAGTCATTATAAACAATTAAAGAGTATTCAGTTTTGGGGTTAAGCCTTTTTGGGGACAGGCTGACCTGTACCTAATACCTGAGAATCCTTTACATTTGTAGCATATTTTCTTATGCTTTCGAACCACTAATGTTAAACTTTTTATTTTTATTATTTGTGGATGCCAAACAGTGCCAGATATTTCTATTACTTGCCACCCTTGTACTGCCACTTCAGATCTAGTCAGTGACCCAAGCATATGACCTGAGGATATACTGTGGTCAGGGAATTAATCACTAGAAAATCTGCAGCGTATGTTTAAAATTGTGGCTGTACCCTGTACGAATGAAAGTAGCAAGCCAGTACTGAAAGGAAAAAATAAATCCCTGTGCTTAGATGAGGCCTGACTTTCCAAGGCTCTGAACATTTGAAGCTCCATTTGGCTTCAGCAGGAGACAAGTGTATTCAAAATCGCTGAAAGTCATTCCAGCTGAAACTAGACTGTAACAGTCAGTATATTGTTGTAGCTGATTACTTCCCAAGTCATGTTACAGAATGAAACAATATTTAAAAATGACTCATCTTTCATATTGAAGGAAATGTTTTAATGGATTTTTGTGAAAAAAAAGAGTTTTTAGTCTTCCTAAAATGCAAACTTACATAAAACCTCCTTTTGAAATATGATAGACACAAAAAGTAGTCATATAAAGACACTAATTACTTCAAAATATTGAGTTACATAAAACAACGGAGTATCTCATAATGCACAGAAGATGACAACTTGGAAACCTAATCTAAGGTTTAGGACTGGTAAGTGATATTTTACGGAGAAAAAGGATTGAAAAGGTAGAATTTGTGGAGGGTGGACTCACAGAGTGTTCTGCACCTGCAATGGTCAAGAAAAGTGAACAGAAAAAGATGGTGTGAAATTCTTTCTGTACCTCAGTAAGAAAAGCGTGACAGGAAATGGCTTAATAAGATAGCCGCTTTAATAAAACAGAATAGAAAGAGGAGTATGGGAGTCGGTACATCTTCTGTTCCTTCAGATGACAGGCGCCTCACGTTTGCACAACATCAGACAGAGCCCAGGTGGATTTTCTCACAGTGTACTGCACAGAGCAGATCCTGTCTGTGGAGAAGAGCTCTCCCTTACTTGCCACATACATTTTCCTTAGAAGAAAACAACTCTATTCATAATGGACCTTCTTGTGCAAACTTGTTGCTTCACTGTTATGTAAGGCATGGCCACACTGGTGGTGAAATCACCAACACCAGTTTAAGATGCCTGCAGGCTTCTCTCCTCCTCGCAGTGAGACGGCTGAACTCATCCTGCAGCCAAGGACTTGTGCAGCACAAGGTTAAGGTTAGGCCTAGGGTTAGGTTTACAGTATTTTTGCTCAAGAAAGGAGATACAACCTGTACTCTTTACTCTTTTTCTCTTTATTCTTTTTCACTGTTTTCTGAAGCTCAGTAAGTAGGGACATTGATCAAAAGACACACAAGTTTGAATAGATGCAAAAGTAAAGTGTTCATCCAATAATAGCTACTACACCATTTGAGTTCTACTGTAGCAAAAAGAGCATGAAGAAATGGACAACATATTAGCTAACGCAATATTGGATAGAATTGAATATCATGATCACCTACAGCTGGGAAAAGATAACTATAGCCACTGAAGAGAAATATGGCTGGAGAAGGAGCCAGATAGTCAAAGCTTTAACAATCAGGATTGGAAAGCTAATTATATGTAAATAACTGAAAGAAAAAAAGTGTTGTGTAGGTGATTTTGTATATCAGAACAGAAGGCCAAGGCTTTGCACATGTCTCAGAATACAAATGCAGAACAGACACGGTTGCTTTGTTCAAGGGTCAGAAAAGGTGGTGAAGAAACTGGAACATGGGAGTGTGGCAGGACTGCAGATATACTGGGCTCAAAGAGACGATTGACTAGGGAAAGCTTTACCTTTAGGGGGGTACGGTTCTTGGCAGGACAGATAGGCTTCAACCAGGAGCTGCAGAAGAGGGCAACACAAACTGTAAGAAAGGCAGAAGGCTACAGCTCTGAAAAGGTCTTTGTGGCCAATGCGTGGTATTCTGAAATCCAGTGGAATGGATAATGAACAAGGCTTGTCAATAACCCTTTCTGATGGTGATGACAGAACTGTTTTCAAGATATTTCGTCTTCTAAGAATCTTGCTTGTATTCAGGTCTGAAGTACCTACATGGAAAAACATGGTGCCATATTATCATACAACTGTATGTATGTAGTAACTGAACTATTCAGTTATTGATAAGATAGAAGTAAGCAAGCACAATAGGTTTAAAAGGATGACACGCTCACCTAACTGGCTATTTTTCATGTACGCGGATTAGCAGAAACTGAGGATGTGACATTTTGAGTTTCTCTGCTCCATGTCTAGTGTGTGCAGTTATATTATTATATTTCTCTCAGAGAGTGGTCAGGCACTGGAATGGCTGCCCAGGGAGGTGGTGGAGTTGCCATCCCTGGCAGTGTTCAAGAGACGTCTGGATGAGGAGCTGCGAGATATGGTTTAGTGGCTTGTGGCAGCAGTGGTAATGGGAGGTTGGTTGACTAGATGATCTCGCAGGTTGTTTTCAACCTTGTGATTCTATGATTGTTGAGTAAGTCTGGTTGTATATGGAGGGGTGGAAAGAATATTTTTTACTCAAGCTCTAAGCTATGCTGCAGGCAAATGGGAATATTTACTTGAAATAGAAAATGCTTGTAATAAAAAAGGAAATACAGGTGAGACTAATCATGGTGGCTTGCATCAGGTCTGTAATTCCTGCACTTATGGCCTGATGACCAGAACAGCATGGCTATTTCATTTCCCCTAAGGCATCTGATTTGCATAATAATTGAGTTTTAAAGTTTTAGTTAATTTTAAAACAGGACGATTCCATTCAATAATACTTTGGAAAAGTAAATTGTTTTTCTCAATAGCCCTGGGATGGTTTATTCTTACCACAAAGATGCCTAATCGTTGATTGTCCTTCCACGTGGATTCCAGTACTGTAATTATTCCCATTTAGGAGTCTTTTACCCTGATTTGTTATTGATTGTAACATTTTTTACAGATCTGTTGCTCCCCGTTCATCCATGAATCCTTGAGTATTTAATGCAGCTGAGATCCCTTGGTTTGCTCAGAGCAGAGCAGAGGAGCTGAGGGGAGGGGAGGCCTGATGGCGGCTGCAGCTCCTCACAGGGAGCATAAGGGCAGTGCTGAGCTCTGCTCTGTGTGACAGCGACAGGGCCTGAAGGAATGGCATGGAGCTGTGTCAGGGGAGGGGCAAGCTGGGATAAGGAAAAGTTTATTCAACAGTGAGTGGTTGGACCTTGGAACACATTCCCCAGGGCAGTGGGCACTGCCTCAAGCGTCAGAGTTCAAAAAGTGTCTGGACAGTGCTCTCAGATACAGTCTGATTTTTGTATGGTCCTGTGTGGAGCCAAGTGCTGGACTCAGTGATCCTTATGGGCCCCTTCCAACTGGGGATATTCTATGATTCTATGATCCAAAACTGCAGATTTGAGATTTGTATTTGAGTTTTGTCTTGTTTCTCCCATTCTCTAGGAGAGCTTTTTTCATAAGGTTTAAATTCATCTACATTCTACTAGCTACACGCAATCACCATTTCAGCCAATGCAGAAGCAAGCAGCAGAGTTGATGCAGAAGGTGCATGTTACAGGCATTTACAGATATGGCTCTTCTGGTTGAGTGAAGGATATGGATGGATAGAGATGGAGCATCAGGGAGAAATATGTTCCTTGTTCATTAAACACTTCCTAGGGCTGCCCTTTATGCTGACAGGCAATGATGAGGTGCAGATAAAAAGACGTGTCTATGAAGGACCTTTCAAAGAAGCTATCAAGGCTTGGTTCTTGCTTCCCTTTTTAATTATTTCAAAGGAATGGACAAGAAGTCTTGAAGAAGAAAGTTAGAGGACAATTGATGCAAAGAAAATTTCCTTCCCCAACATAACTATTTTAAGAACATCTTACAGATAAAACAGTTATTTCCAGTACCTTTATTTGTAAAGCAGAATTTGTAGTCACAAGTTTTAATGTTAATTTCTTCTCTGAAAACTCCCTGCAAAGCATATCAAATTTACATTATCAACACTGAAAAAAACCCTCTATTCAATACCCAGAATAAATTTCCTTAATAAAATCAATTCAAAATGTTCAGTTGATGACAGATATTAATTGTCTTTGTTTAGGGGCATTAAGTTTAATTTAAACTTCATCGTGCAATATATCCCTCAATTCTATTTTATACTTTTCCCTCAAGTAAAGTCTTTTTGAAACTTTATATTACGTTATATAATCACATTGTTCATTAATTTCTAATATATGCATTTCATTAATGACAAATCCCCGTGTTTGTAAATGTATTATTATTATTCATTTTTTAAGATCAAAGCACCCCTTATTTAATTAATCATAATGATATTCTGACATAAGCTTTCATAATATACCTTATTGTAAGTGCTATTTTTGGTACAGAAGATGTGATTCTTGGAAGAGTGAGAATGGGAGGAAGGATTTCAACCTAGATTTTATGCTGTGCTTATCAACACTGTGTCTGTGGTATTGGCTGTAGATAAAAGCTGTTCCACTTTGATTTATATCTAAGTTTGAAATAGCTGAAATGGCTATTAATTTATTTCAATGAAGGCTCAGATAGATGAGCAATTCACCACAGTAGTAAACCTTTTATTGCCAGAGGAACATAGATGTAAGTTTGCAGTTTTTTTTCAAAAATAGAATTGTAGTCAGTGTAAAGTGGCATAAGGTGCTGTGAATTAGTATGCAGCAAGCATATATAAATCTCAGTGAAGACAGGTAATGCACAGTCTACATATCTCTCACCTGCAATGGGAAGGATTCTGTTGATATATTCTTCCAGCACTCCGTCCTGAAGCTTCTTCTGTGAAAGGATGTTACCTCAGAGTATGCTGCCCTCAAATTGACTGCATATACTCTGTAGGTAGCAGCACGTCTTTTCTGCCCTGGCAGTATTTTGGGATGTTTCTCTATACTTGCTTTTTTTGTACATAATTCTTGATTTTGAGCAAGATGTTGGGTTGAAGTACCAGATGCTAGGAGAGAAGCTGTGTCCATTTCAGTAAAGAAAATGTAACTTGGAAATCTCCTTAGAAAATCAATCCATATATCATTTTCATAGTGGTGCTTTGTCTGTATGTTTTTGAGAGTTTGTATAAACAGAATGTCAAATGTGCCCATTTCTGAACTATATTTTTGATGTGTACTTTGAATATACAAAAATTCAGATGCATCCCAGTTCCTGCTCTTCTCCACAGGTGATAACTTATGCTGTATGCCAAAGCAGTTAAATTATATTTTTTAAGTAGCTCAGTGTTCTTGAAATTGCCTCAATTTCCGTTATCCTGTAATTTATTTTTATTGAGTATAGGAGAAGCACTCCCTTTTTTCTGTCAATGGCTCTTGGAGAAAGATGCTTAACAGTAGCTTTAATGGTTTGCTGCTTAGAGAAATTTTTTGGTCCCAAGGGCACTGGATATTACAACAATTGACACAGAGGTGCTAGCATCAGCAACACTGTGCTTCTCACTTTCACTGCTAGTGGCATTGATGGCTGGCTTAGAGGGGGCTAGAGAATATCAAGTGAGCAGCCTGGGGACTGAAGTGGCAGCTTTTCTTCTTTTTTATTTTAGATTTATGCATTTTAAGTCACTCCTCATTGATGTCTGGAAAAGACTCCTAGCAGAAAAATACTCAAGAGAAAAAGTAGGATTGTGCAATACACCACACAAGAGTTCCTGGTGGTGGCAAGGTCAGTCCAAGAAAATAATTAATTAAACTCTGCAAGATCCATTTTTGTTTCAGATTCCAAGTTGATGTTTTAACAATTGCTTTACTGTGTTCAGGAATGTATCTTTGCAGAGTAGGAGAATTAATATTTTTCATTTCTTCTTCCTTATTCTTTACAAAAAATGGGGAAGAGACAGTAATAAGGTTTTCTTGATTCTCCAGGCTCTTTATAGAAAGACCAATCAGAATTTGTTTTTCCTATGTATTACAACTCTTTAAAAATTGTCACAAATGACAGATGGCAGCGGTAGATTCACCTATCGGCCAGATGGACTAAGGGCCTGGGGCAACACAAACTAGGACAACGTGGAGTAGTCAAAAGGAAAAAAGCAATTGCCTCAAGATTAAAGACAGCTTTGCAAAATTTGACTCCTCTTGTCATCTGGGGTGAACATTTTCTTTTTCCTTAATGAGTGGAAGATTATCTTCAAAGCTCCTGCTTTTTGCCACAGTAACTGAAATTAAGAATAGCATGCAACATTTTCCATGGCTGAAACATGCGATGCAGGCTTTCTGTTAGGAAAAGTGGACTCTGTTCTTCTCTAAATAAATGTTTTGTCCACTGGTTCTTTATGAGCTAATTAGAAGCAGGATTTCATGTCTTGTGGTGCGAGAGTATAATGAATATTAAATATTACTTATTCTAATGGTCAGACAAGAAAAAGATGGGTACCTAAAAGTAATGACTTCAGTTCCACCTATCCTTCCCTGATGGTTGTGTGTTTGCTGCAAGCCAGAGAACCATTTTGATCAGAATCCTGAGTTTGGCAGTACCATGTTGGGCTGCCGTGTTGGCTGTCAGACCAATGTAAGCAGATTACATCCCTGGTGAAACCTTATCTCAGCATCAGCAGGGTGGTAGTACTACAGTGTGGGACTAGCAGTGGGGCAGAGGACATGTAATGAGATGGCAAACTTGTAGGGCTGTCATGGCTTAAGAAAGAGTTTGAAGAATTAGCCATGCTGGGGTGCAGATATTCACTATTGAGCTGCAAAAATATCTAGAGAATTAAGGGCAAAAGCTTCACAACAGATAGCATAGAGATTAACTTAGCTTTTATTCCACCACCTTGTGACAGACAGTGTTACTTGATCAGAAAGCAGTTTTCTTCATAAAATAATGTGGAAGAAAATCATTTAAATTAATTCTTGCTATTAATTTATACCCAGGCCTTGATATTGCTAAGAGCTTTGTGGCTCATAGCATTCTACTGAAGAAGGATATGAAATGGATAAATAGATATAACTGTCAGCTTGCTGGTAACAGAGAGCCTTTATTTTGTAAGAAAAACTTTTCCAAACTTGCTGCTTAGATCAGCAATTCTTCAAAATGCTGTGAAAGACTTCTTAGCATTCAAGGGCTTTTACACATATGCTATTCAGATCAAATAACACAGTAGGTATCATCTCCATTCTTCAGGTAACTTGCCTTGTAAACTGTATGGAGTTGTGGTTTCCTCAGCCTACCTGGAGATACCTACCAGGTGTTTCTGAGGTTAGCTACCCAGTCACAAAGCATTGCTTACAGAGTAGCGTGGCAAATGACTAAAAGGCCCTGGGACATCTTCGTAAGCATCCAGCTCCCCTATACATCCATCGTAGCCAGAAAGGAGCAAAGGAGCCATGGAGGCAGCAGAGAGGGAGGGCACCACACTACCAGATAATTTTGTACTGTATTATATGGGAGTACACTGTGACAAAACGTACAACAATCAGGACAACAAATATCCTGGCCACAGAGGGATTTTTGGTGTGGTGGCTGTGGTCTGAAGGCTCTGATTAACATCTGATGAGCAAAGAGTTGCAGTTGTTTGGGACATGAGGGGTTTGCAATGGAAAATAATTTGATGCTGTTAGAGAGCACCTGTCTTAGCTGGCCCAGTTTGCAAATTGGTGTGTATCAGCATCCTTTCACGGCAGCTCAGGTCACCAGGCAGCTCTGTATATTGGAGTGGCTGATGGGTAGGAAGCAGGCTGCTTTCTAATGCCTTTGGTATAGGAGTGGTAGTCCTCACTAGAGGCAAGGAAATGAGCAGCTGAGGCTGATAATGATAATTATAATGATAATCACCACAGCAAGAGTTTCCAGCAGTCATCTGTTGGAGCTTGAGTCCCCTACAGACCAGTGCTTTTCCTATAATACAGACTTTCTGTATTAGAGAAAGAAAAAGCCATTCTGTGCAGCACTAGCTACTCTTAGCTACTTTCCCTTGTCCAATGTTTGTCTCTCAGCCCTCCACAGTTGTCTTTCTGATCACTTATTACCACTATGCTTGCAAATTCTTTCCAGTAAAGCTGAAAAAAAAAAAAAAAGAGAAGAAAGAGCATTGTTTAGCCTAGTTTTTCTTATGTTCTGATAGCTTGACACCATTATTAGATTTAAAAAAATCCACTGAATTGGTTTTTCCAATAGGAACAATGTTTTTAACTGAACAAAATTTGAAGTGTCAATTGTCTATGAGTTCTGAGTAATTTGGAGAAAGGAAATGACTTACGATGGTCTTAAACTCCTGGCAAAAGAGCAGTCTTATAGTTTATTGTTTAAAATGTGCAGAAAAAAATAACTTGCAGTCTTTGACAAAAAAATGTACTTTTTTTTCCAGAGAGAAAAACAGCCACATCTAACTATATCTAACTAGTTTAGCATTACTGAAATAAAGAAATTTATGTTGAAACAAAACTAGAAAACAAAAGAATGGGATGGATGAGGTTTCATGAAGCTTATTACATCCATCTAAACACACTTTCTCATAAGAATAGACTTCTGCACTTTCTGTAATACCACAGTAACTCACTTCACACCTGCAAATGGAAAAGATTGAAGCAATCTCTTCCCCCCTTTCAGAAATCTGCTTTATAGCTTCCTTACCTTACCAGAATGTAATTGTTTCTTCTTATCCATACTTGACTCCTTGGAGACCAAAAGCTGCAAGATGAGACAGTCTGCATGTTCATCAGGTGAGTCTGGCGCAGAAAATAGATCCCAGTACATCCACTGTAGATCAGTACTGAAACAAACATTGCAAAAATAACTTATTTATTACTGAATGTCTGTAGAAGTGGTATTAAGGTCAATGATGACTGTAGTTTATATCCATTTATGCAGGTGAAGCTGCTGAATCTTCCTAAAATTGTAAAAGTTTGACAAGAGTGAGAGAGATAGAAGAGGCATAGAAGAGAGAAAAGGAAGAAATTGTGTAATTATAGTAGGGACATCAATTAAGAGTGGTTTGAGACGGATGAGAAAACAGGCACAAGAAAAGAATGTTGGTAGAGACAGATGAAAAGGAGAAAATCCTCAATGAAAAGAGACATAAATGTGAAAAAAGAAATTCTATAGAGAGAGATGAAAAAAGTGCATGAAAAAAACCTTTATATTATAAAGAATGTTTCAGATTTAGTATGTGCTTCATGCAGCAAATGACAGAATTCACTATCCCATACTTGTTTTTCTGTTATTTCACTCACAGTTGTGGACAGGATGATAATGTCCTAAGAATTAGGAAGACAGATAAAAAATGTATCTGTCCTAGAGTGCTTGCAGTCTGAAGTCAAAACAAAAGATAACATATGATACAGACAAAAGGAGAACATGAGGAAATGTTTAGATAGAAGTTATTGGAGATATTAAATGACTCACATCAGGTGTTTCTAAGTGGAATTTGAAGGACACAATGAAGTAGATTTGAAGACAGTTAGTGAAAGGTCTGAAGTGTGCAGAACAATAAGGAAGAAAGACCCAAGGTATAAAGTTAAGAAGCAGTTGTGACTGAGTGGTTAGTGGGTGCTGAGTCACCAGTAAACCAGCAAATGCAATTTGATGGTGTCAAGAGACTGAAGTGAAGAATAACCCTGAAAGTGGAGATGACTAAGTTGTGCTTGAGTCTGAAGACAATAATATGCTAATAGAGGAACAGAGGAGAGAGAATAGAAGGAAAAAGATTTGTTTTCTGCAATGCTAATCTCAACAGACATGAGCAGAACAAAACTGCATTCATCAAAACCAACGAAACAGATATTGCAATAGCAGAAATATGAAGTGGTTAGAGTATGGGCACGACATTCAGCTAGGCGGTTAGATGAGGCTCACAGTGAGTGTTTTTATGTGGAAAGAAGTATCTAGGTGTAGTCCTAGAGCCAAAGAAAGATCTGAGTCAAGGACAGTGCTCTGTTTTTGTTCCTGAGTAAAGAATGAAAAGGTGGAACTACCAATAGAGATTTGCTAAGAACATCACGGAAAGAGATTAATGGTGAATATATACACAGTGGTTGTACAGCTTGTCTGGGGCAGGGCCTAGTACAAAGGCCATTGGTGTAAAAAAGAGGCTTACGTTGTCTTCACTGAATGGTATGCAGAAGACACAGATTATTTACTCATCTTATGTGAAGATTTCTGGTGGAGTCATTTGTTAGCAGAGCATATACTACTATACTACTATACTATACTATAGCAGCCCTATGCTACTGTGAGAGTTTATTATTTTTAAGAATTTCTGGTTTGAACTGCCTTTCCTGATTTTTCACCATGCATTTGAATCTCAGCACAAAATGCATTCACTGAACAAGCCTTCAACAGAGTGACCGGAAGAAAATGTGCTTACCATTAAATTAATGCTTGGACACTTGAGATAGTAACAGATGGTAGCAGCAGAAGATGCATCTTCTGAGGACTAGGTAGGGACTTGCTGGAGCTGACCTTGAATTTCACATCTTTTGTCCATGGAAACAACTTTTGAAAAATATACTTAAGCCCAGGAATACTGTTCCATGCTTTCATCATCAGAAGAGGGATGTTATTAAGGCTTTATCAGAGCAGTCACAGATTTTTCCCAGTGAGTGAGAGTCAGAACCACAGACATTAAATGATTTTAAAAACTGGGCTGACATATTATGCTCTGATGAGTATGTCTAACAGCCCTTAAAAATGTTAAGCATCTCTGCGTGTTACTCAGTGAATTTTTCCTGGAGTTTCACAGAACACTGATTTTCTCTTGATTATTAGGTTGTGTCAGGAGCTGTAGGTAGAGAAACTTTAGAGCCTACTTTGCCAAAATGTCCTCAGTCCAATATCTGGGGGCTTTTTCCAGATATTCTTGCCAATAGCAACACTGAAATGAAAATTTAAATGCAGAAAGTATGAAGTTACCATGGGGAAGTGAAGAGGCAAATGTAATACCTACTGGGGTAGAAGAGTGAAAAGTTACTCTTTATGAACTTGTGCTTCATTTTAGAAATTTAAATGTATTTTATTCTTTCTTGGCTGGCCTTGTAGATACCAAAGTAAATTTTAAATTGTAAAGGTTGATGTATTCAGAGAAATATCTTTTCAAAGAACAAAATAGGAAATTAGTCACAGCTGTTTTTTTTTTAATAAAATTCAGTGAGCGCTTTTACTGAAAAAGTTCAAATATACTTGACCGTCTTCTGTGAGGAAAATTTAAGGCATTTGTTCTCAAACCTTGTGGTTGGCCTTTTTCATCTTCAAATAGATACTCCTACTTATTGTTTATGTGAACTGAGTGTAGCAGTAAGACTAAGCAACTGTTATTTCAGTTAAACATAATGTTCTCTTAAAATGGATAATTATCAGCGCTGTTCTCTTGATGCTGCTACAGGTTTTATTTTGCACTCTCACAGTAATTTTACCTGGTTTTTTTCCTTCTTGTTTTCTGAAAACATTTATTCAGAAGGGACGTTTTTATGCCTCCTGCAACTCATAAATATATTTCATCATGTGATCTGAACATACCTATGAATTGATAATCATAATAGTAATTCTGCTGTACAAGTTCTGCAGATTTTTTTTTTAAATATTGATTGCATAATTGTTTCTCAGATCTAAAATACCAAACAAACAAAGGAGAAATGCATTTGGGTCTACCTGTCTTCCTTTTATATTTGCTTCCAGGTGCATGAATTTCAGTACAGTGGCCCAGAACTGGCACGTTGCTTGTCTGACAAGTGGATAGGTACATAAAGTAAGACTGTCAAGTTTGTGGGAGTGCAGGATCCTCAAAATCAGTTCTTGACTTCAGTTACTGGAACTGTTACAATAGCTAGAAAAAAAATTCTTTTTAAGCAGTTAACACAGGTATTTTTTTTAAGTCACCAAGCTAATACAGAATTTTCACACTCACAGAACTTTTTTTTTTAATGTATTGTGTACCCACTCATGTACACACATTCAGAAACACAGCTCTACACTCATTCATTCTCCTGACTTATTGCAGGTGTGCAGCCATGAGCTGAGCACAGCATGGAACAAAGAGATTCAGGATTTCCAGCTATTGCAGCTCCCTACAGCAAATAACAAATAATTCCCAAGTAACCAAGCAGGCCTTCATTTTTAGCTACAGATGTTGATTAATATTAGTCTTTAAGTCTCAGGATTCAGAGATCAATTGTGACAAACTCCAATGATTTCTAAAGGAACAGCCAAATCTGTAGGCCAAAACTCTGCCTTCTGCTTTGTTGCATGTATAACTAGAAATACTGCATGTATCTGTACTAGATATACTGCATGTATACTAGATATAACTGACAGGTAATGTTTCTGTTTTCCTTTTTTCATAGTCATACCATTGTACTGCACTGAGAATAAATGAACATAACTTCATTACCTGACATTATTACCTGTTACCTGATTTACTGCTTATAATTTACATGATTATATCTAGATAAATTAAATTTGATAAAATGAGTGATTAAAACAGTCCACTAAGCAAACTAGTTGAAGGGGAGCAATCACTGGTAATGGAGGAAGATAACAAAGTACACTGGAATAATTAGTTTTTATTTTCTAATGAAATGTCATTCTACTCTTTTCTTTCATTTTATCTTTCTGCTTTTGACTTTACTAAAATATTCTTGTTGACCATTGTTTATTTTTAAATTAAATAAGGAGTCAGAAATTGTAGGCATTTTTGTGATTAATCATTTGTACCTTTTGTGAAATCTCTGTATAAAATGGCTGCACAAAGTCATATATCTTGTCTTGTCTCAAATAAATAAAGTAATGGCTGCAGTAATACCAACACAGAAAGTGTGGTCATGCAGAAGCTGACAGCATTTAGGAACTGAATGTTTGCAAAGTACGTTTACCTGTATCTCTATTAGTAGTGGACATATAAACTTTCCTACTTTTTTTTTTTGTGATGATTTTGGAACCCCAGCATCAGACCGTAGAACAGTCAGGAATTTATGGGGGACCATTGTAGTAGGTGTGGCGAGGAGACGGTGTGTGACGGGGTCAGGTTCCCTATGCTCAGGGCTTGCCAGGTGCTGTCCCATAATAGGACAGCGTGTATGCAAGGGGTGTAGACAAAGCGGGACGAGAATATTTAAGTGCCTGCTACATTTTAATAAACGCCATTTTGCTTCACCTATACTTGGGGTCTGTGTGAGCATTTGGCCCCGACCTGGTATGGGGTCGGTTTCGCTGGCAAAGCAGCATCTTATGGGGTGGAAAACGAATGTTGCAGAGAGAGCGGCAACAAGTGGTGACCCCGACGTGATCTGCCCTGTGAGTAGTAGCTGCCCGGCGTGCCCGTAAGGCGGTGGAACCTGTGAGGTGGCGGCAGGTCGCCTACGGAAGACACACTGCGGTGGAACCTGTGAGGTGGCGGCAGGTCGCGTGTGTAACTATGGATCAAGTAATTAAGGTACTTTTATATTTTTGTAAAAGTTATTGCGGTAAAACCGTTCCTTCTAAGGAGATTGCGGCCGTGTTATCGCGGCTAGAAAAGGAGGGTGAGCTGGACTCCCCTAAACAGGTGCTCGATTCAAATAAGTGGGACTCACTCACTTCGGCGCTGTGCCAGCGCGCCATGTCCGACCAAAAAGCCTCAGAGCTTAAAACGTGGGGCTTGATACTTGAGGCTCTTAAAGCGGCAAAGGCAGAAGGAGGGTTCGGGGAGGACCGGAGCGTGACGGGGGCTGCCGGGAGCGGGTCTTTGCTTTCTTATAGATCCAGCGAGGCAAAGATAGCGGCGACGGCGGAGAGCGGAGGCGGAGAGACGGAGAAGAAGGAGTCGCCGAGTCAGTCATGTGAGCCGACAGCCCCGCCCTCGCCTTACCCTGCTCCGTCTTTATGCCCTTCTTTGGACAAAACGTCTCAGCCAGAACCGCCCCTTGAAGAACGCGATAGGGCGGTGGGTGGAGCGGGGCGGGGGAGCCCGCGCCGGGGGGGGAGCCCGCGCCGGGGGGGGAGCCCGCGCCGGGGGGGGGGCCCGGTTACTGACTGGGCTAAAATTAAAGAGGTAGCGGAAGAAAAGGGCCTAGCGAATCCAGCTGCGTTTCCGGTTGTGGCCTCAGAAGAGGGCCCAATTTGGGTTCCTCTAGACCCGAAAGGGATCACGAGGGTGCTTGAGGCAGTTGAGAAAAAGGGTTTGAAATCCCCCTTGACGATGAATGCCCTCGAGAACCTTACCGCACAGGGGCCTCTCCTACCCTATGATATAGAGAATTTGATGCGTATGGTTTTGAAACCGGTGCAGTATACATTGTGGAAGGAGGAGTGGCAGGCCCGGCTTAGACAGTTATTGGTTATAGCGCAAAACGATCCAGCGAACGTATTACATAACTCCGACCTTCAGAGATTGATGGGTAGCGCACCAGGTCTGTTAACTGCCCAGGCACAGGTTATCCACCTGAGACCTGGGGAATTAATTGCTACATCTGACGCCGCTTTAGAGGCGTTTAGAAGGCTCGCAAGGAATGCAGAGCCCTCTACCCCGTGGACAGAAATTACACAGGGCCCCACGGAGTCATTTCAGGATTTTGCAAATAGGCTGATAAAGGCCGTAGAAGGGTCAGACCTTCCTAGGGCGGTCCATAGCCCTGTTATTCTGGACTGCCTATATCAAAAGTCGAGCGGGGACATACGCGCTTTGCTAAGAGCGGCGCCGGAAAAGTTTCACACCCCCGGTGAGGCCATCAAGTATATCGTAGAGAAGCAAAAGTCAAATCCGTCTGTGGCAGGCGAGGTTGCTGCCGCAGTGGCTGGGGTGATGATGGCGCGCGGGGGCTTTGGTCATCATCACCCCGGCTATCCGGCAGTGGGTCAAGAGGCTCAAGGACCATGTTTTAGGTGCGGCCAGTGGGGCCATATCAGGGCCCAGTGTAGGGCCAGAATAGGCAGCAACGAAAGTCCAGTATGCCAGTTGTGTGGGAGAAGGGGCCACAAGGCGCCGCAGTGTAGAGCTCGAAGTAGACCGCAGCATCCTAATAGATCGAGAGGAAGACCGCGTTCGACCGGGGACCTCCCTGTCCGCTTGCAGTTGGGAGACCTGAGCCAGCCTATGGTTGCTTTGTCTTTGGGTTGTGAGGAGCGCCCTCTAGTGAGGGCCACTATTACGATCACCGATCTCCCACCTGGTTCAGCGGGGCCACGGTCCATCTTTGTCACTGCATTGATAGACTCTGGCGCAGATGTGACGGTTATTGCGGAATCCGATTGGCCCTCTACATGGCCTACAGGGGCGGCACAGATGATAGCAGGAGTGGGAGGAACAACGCCCACCCGGAGGTCCGCCCAGATGGTTGAGATTATCGTAATCAGCAGGGATGGTTCCCTGGAAAGGCCTGTTCTGCTACAGCAGAACAGGGGCAGCACGCATAACAATTTATAGTGGGGGCCACGATCTGCCAATTGTCGGCGCAGTATGCGATCCCACTGCGCTGGAGACAGGAAGTGCGACCTGTCTGGGTGGATCAGTGGTCCTTACCGACGGAAAAGCTTGTAGCACTTCACGCATTAGTACAGCAAGAGCTTCGCTTAGGTCATATAGAACCCTCTCTTAGTCAATAGAACACTCCTGTATTTGTGATAAAGAAGCGGTCAGGATCCTATCGCTTGCTGCATGACTTGCGCGCAGTTAACGCTCAGTTAGTGCCTTTTGGTGTAGTTCAGCAGGGTGCGCCCGTACTATCCGCCGTGCCTGCAGGCTGGGGGGTTGTTGTTATCGATTTGAAGGATTGCTTTTTCTCCATACCCCTGGCTGAGCAAGACAGGGAGGCTTTTGCCTTTACGGTTCCTGTCCGTAATAACCAAGGCCCGGCTCGTCGGTATCACTGGCGAGTGCTCCCACAAGGGATGGCGTGCTCTCCCACGATCTGTCAGATAGTGATTGACAGAGTCCTGAGTCCGGTCCGACAGTCCCCTAGGCAGTTCCTCCTGCTGCACTATATGGATGATCTACTGCTATCATCCCCGACCCCATCGGGGCTCCAGTCATTAGAAGCCCAAGTGGTGACGCTCCTGACATCAGCCGGCTTCACTATTTCTGCTGAAAAGATCCAGAGAGGATCGGGGGTCCAGTTTTTAGGATATCGGCTGGGAGACAAAACTGTCCACCCAGTCGGGGTTGACATCAAACCCCGGATACGCACGCTATGGGATGTGCAGAAGCTAGTAGGAGCCCTACAATGGGTTCGAGGGGCACTGGGGATCCCTCCTCGCCTCATGCAGCCATTTTATGAGCAGCTTAAGGGCTCGGATCCGAACGAGGCGCGTTCCATCACGCCCGAAATGGCAGAGGCATGGAAGGAAATAACAGAATCCTGTTGTCAATCGGCTCTGTCTCGATATGATCCTGGAAAGGAGCTGGAAGTGGCTGCCTGTAAATGCGAGAGTGGGGTGGCTGCTGTTATAGGCCATGACTTGGGAGCCAAACCGCAACCATTGTGGTGGCATTTTTCCGTTCAGCCCACGCGTGCGTACTCCTCCTGGCTGGAAATATTGGCTAGGCTTCTTCGTAAATGCCGTCATACAGCTGTCAGAACCTTTGGACAAGAACCTTCTATTATCTATCTCCCTACATCATTTCGTGATTCTTTACCGCTCCCAGAGCCCATCTTGCTTGCTTTGGAAGGGACGTCAGCTTCCCTCACATTTGCGGACTCGCCCCCTATTTTCGAACTGGCGAGACCATTGCAGCTGTCGTTACGGTGCAGGGTGCAAGACTCGCCCGTGGAAGGGCCTACCCTGTTTACCGATGCATCATCATCAACGGGGCAAGGGGCAGTAGTGTGGGAAACAAATGGTCGCTGGGATTCCATAATCTTCACAGATCCGGGCGCCAGCGTTCAGATGCTCGAGGTCAGGGCTGTTGCGATGGCGATTGTTTATTGGCCCTCCCTTCCCTGTAACATAGTCACAGATTCTGCTTTTGCAGCTAAGCTCGCTTTGAAAATGGGCCAAGAAGGCATCCCTAGTACGGAAGCAGCGCTTATCTTAGAAGATGCTTTGTGCACCCGAGTAGAGCCTATAGCAATTTTACATGTAAGAAGTCATTCGGATGTACCAGGATTCTTTTCAGAGGGCAACGCAGCCGCAGATGCGGCTGCAGGGTCCCGTGTCCTGACGATCCGGAAGGCCAGAGACCTCCACTCCACGCTTCACATAGGCGCCCGGGCACTCGCTCGAGCCTGTGGTATTTCCATTACAGCTGCAAGGGATGTGGTGCAGGCCTGCCCTCACTGTAATTCAGCTCCTGCTATTGGGGCGGGGGTCAACCCCCGCGGCTTAGGGCCGCTGCAAATATGGCAGACGGACTTTACGTGGGAGCCGCGAATGTCACCTCGTTCGTGCTTGGCAGTTACTGTTGACACAGCCTCCACGATGATCGTGGCTACCCAACACGGAAAAGCTAATTCTACCTCGGCCCAGGCCCACTGGGCTGTGGCTATTGCGGTCCTCGGCTTGCCAGTGCAAATTAAAACGGACAACGGCTCATGTTTTACATCACGGTCTACCAAGGATTGGTTAGAGGCCTGGGGAATTCAGCATACTACGGGTATTCCGGGAAACTCACAAGGACAGGCCATTGTTGAAAGGGCTAACCGCCTCCTCAAAGAAAAGATCTATGTTCTTGGGGAGGGGGAGGGTTATAACGACAGAATCCCAATAGCAAGACAAGGAGAGATACTGGCCAAAGCTCAGTTTGCCTTAAATCACTATGAAAGAGGGGATGCCAGCAGGGCACCAGTAGAAAAGCACTGGCGACCCAGAATTCTAGAGGAAGGCCCTCTAGTCAAAATAAGAACGGAGGCAGGAATATGGGAGCCAGGATGGAGGATTCTAGTATGGGGTAGAGGGTATGCTGCTGTAAAACATGTCAATACGGGAAGTGTCATGTGGATCCCGGCGAGAAAGGTCAAACCAGATCTGATGAAAGAGAACAGTAACGAGGGACTCTGAGTTTTGCAGGTATGGCTCCTGTGAACACCGAAGAAGAAGGAGACAGCCCAGGAACCCCGAAAGAAGGCCGGGAGAAGCGTGGAGGAAACTCAACCGTTGCTGCCAACGAGAAAACGCGTTTCTATCAGGCAAATGCTATGTTTAGTGTGTGTGGTGGTTATTGCTTTATCACAGGGAGCGAGGGAATTCACCTTTTGTCACTGTCAGGGAATTTATGGGTTACTTAGGTAAATAAGACGAGCCAAAACAACTTTTGCTTTAGCTTGCAATCGGCAACCTCACTCTTTTGCACTTGCCTAATGGGCATCCCTCAATACATGTTAGAAGCCTTTGCGAGGTACACTTCAAACCATTCCAGCTGCCGTAACAACACCGATCTAGCTAGCCAAACGGCATGTTTGATAAAATCTCTGAACGACTCTGGGGTTGCTGTAGCACAGAGCTTGGCTCAAATAGAACACCTAGCATGTTGGTCAGTTAAGCAGGTGAATTTAACAACATTAGTATTGAATGCGATGCTAGAGGACACAAACAGCATTCGGCATGCGGTGCTGCAAAACAGAACAGCCATCGGCTTCTTGCTCCTGGCACAGGGGCATGAATGTGAAGACCTAGAAGGAATGTGTTGCTTCAATCTTAGCAACCACAGCGTATCCATCCATAAAGCGCTGAAAGCCCTGCGAGACCATACGGAGAGGATCCAGGTGGACGACGACCCCATCGGAGACTGGTTCAAGAAGACGTTTGGCAACTTCGGGAGTTGGATTGCGAAGATCGTTAAGGACATAGTATTAGCACTCTTAGTAATTGTGTGTATTGCCGCTATTCTGCCGTGTGTGATTATGTGCTTTCAGAATTGCTTGCTAAGGATTATGTAGCAGCTTATGGACCAATGCATAGAGTATAGAGTATCACAGGTATCGGGAACAATTGTAGCGTTTGCGTTCGCGCTGTTACGGGATATTACTGAGCATAGGGAGGGGGAGATGTAGTAGGCGTGGCGAGGAGACGGTGTGTGACGGGGTCAGGTTCCCTATGCTCAGGGCTTGCCAGGTGCTGTCCCATAATAGGACAGCGTGTATGCAAGGGGTGTAGACAAAGCGGGACGAGAATATTTAAGTGCCTGCTACATTTTAATAAATGCCATTTTGCTTCACCTATACTTGGGGTCTGTGTGAGCATTTGGCCCCGACCTGGTATGGGGTCGGTTTCGCTGGCAAAGCAGCATCTTATGGGGTGGAAAACGAATGTTGCAGAGAGAGCGGCAACAGACCATTTCATTTGTTTTTTGTCTTAACATTCCCTTCCACTTTGTTTAAAGTGAGCAGCTCCTGTAATCTCTGCCAGCTCTCATCCCTCAGTCCACTATTTCATCCTTGGCACTTACTGTCCTGATTTCCCATGAAAAAGAGAATAGAAAATTTTGTTCATTATTAGTGTTTACAGCAAATCTCAAGATTTCATGCTATTTGCCTTCCCGACATTGCATTCCCATATATAGTTTGCTTTCTTAAAGGGCTTCCTCATGCTAACTTTAAACAACACTTTCAGATAATTTAAGTGTACCTGCAGAGCTCTAATATTAGTGGAATTTTAAACTCCTTTGAAGACTGCTGCTCATTCTTATTTTTGCCAAGAGATATTTATGTACATATATTCTTAGCTGTGAAAGTTATTACAAAATTAGTAACCAGATACACTAAGGTCTGAAAACATGGCAGAGCAAATACCACCTGTAAGGTAAGAACATGTGGTTTTAGGCACTGTAAGTACCAGTTCAGACTTTAGGCTAGTTCATGCCTTAATTGTAAATAATGTTTTGAATTTGTATGCACTATCCACAGACCTTATGGAAAGGAGTGAATAACCCATCTACTGTGTTGCTGAGATACATGAACAGAGGTGTTTTTTTTTTTAACAAAATCCTAATTTATTAAGGCCTTTGCATAAGAACTTGCTTCTGTGTGTAATCAGATTTCCCACGATCTCTGCAGGATAAAGTCCAGAGAGTGGTGGTCAATGGCTCCATGTCCGGATGCAGATCAGTGATGAGTGGTGCTCCACAGTGAGCAGTGCTGGGACTGATACTCTTTAATATCATCATCAGTGACACTGACAGTGGGGTTGAGTGCACCTCAGCAAGTTTGCTGATGACATCAAGCTGTTGGGTGTGGTCAACACACCAGAGGGATGGGATACCATCCAGGGTGACTTATACAGGCTTGAGCAATGAGCCCAGGTGAACCTTATGAAGTTCAACAAAACCAAATGCAAGATCTTGCACCTGGGTTGAGGCAACACTCAATACCAACACAAATTGGGGAATGAAAGGATTGAGCACAGCTCTGCCAGAAAAGACCTGGAAGTATTGGTGGATGGGAGTCTGGACATGAGCCAGTAGTTTGTCTTTGCAGCTCAGAAAGCCAACCATATCCTTGGCTGCATCAAAAGAAGTGTGGCCAGCAGGTCGAGGGAGGTGATCCTGCCCTTCTACTCTGCCCTGTTGAGGCCTCACCTGGAGTACTGAGTCCAGATGTGGAGTCCTCAGTACAGAAGAGACATGGACCTGTTGGAGTACGTCCAGAGGAGGGCCACAAAAATGATCCAAGAGATGGGACAGTTCTCAGAGAATAGGCTGAGAGAGCTGGGGCCATTCAGCCTGGAGAAGGCTCCAAGGTGATCTGATAGTGGTCTTTCAATAGTTAAAAGGGAGCTACAGGAAAGAAGAGGGCAGACTCCTTATCAGGGTTTGTGGTGATAGAACAAGGGGAAATAGCTTCAAGCTCAAAAAGGGGGTATTTAGATTGGATATAAGGAAAAGGTCTTTTACAGTAAGGGTGGTGAGGCACTGGAACAGGTTACCTAGTGTGTGGTTGATGCTCCATCCCCAGAGACTATCAAGGCAAGACTGGATCAGGCCCTTGGGCAACCTGATCTGGTTGTGCATGTCCCTGTTCATTGTGGGAGACATTGGTCTAGATGGCATTTAAAGGTGCCTTCCAACTCTAAAGATTCTATGATTCTGTGATTCTCAAATGGTGTGGTCAGATGGTGATGGTAATTTCTCAAATCTCCCTTGCAGTGACAACTTAGAGAGTGGTCAGGCACTGGAATGGCCTGCCCAGGGAGGTGGTGGAGTCGCCGACTCTGGCAGTGTTCAAGAGACACCTGAATAAGGAGCTACAAGATATGGTTTAGGTTGTGGTAATGAGAAGACAGTTGGACTGAATGATTTACAGGTCGTTTCCAACCTTGTGATTCTATGATTCTATGAACTTCATGTTTATCAAATGAAATTCTATGAACTGTTCCAACTCAGCTGGGCCATGGTCCTATGAAACCACTGCACCATATGTGTGATCCATTCTTGCTGATTATCTTGAATTCACCATAAAAATTTTTTCATCTAAACTAAATGCACAGTTATATTCTGCGTGATCATTTCTGCATCTGCAGGAACAGGTGCTACTGACTATTTAAAATAATCTATATAGAACTTGGTCAGTGCTACAGAAACTGTCTGGGGGAGTCCCTAGGACAGTCAGTTTCTCCACCCCGGGGATTTAATCAGCATGTCCTGAGCATAAAAATAGCATCTAGTAATTGGACTAAGCACAGCAGGAGCTGTCTGGGTGAACAGACTGTCCAAAATTCCCACCTGGATTGTATCTGTAAGGGTCAGTCAAATGCTTTGTTGTGGAGGTCAGTCAGTCATCGTCTTTCAAGTCAGCATGTGTATCAAATAAACTCACAGAATCATTTGTCTCAGCTATGTAGAGACTACCTGGTGAGTTCCATGGCCACCCAGGCTCCCATGCCCTCCTGTCCACTGAAAATTTATATTCAAGCCTACTCAAATGTAGCTTCATTCTTTTCAATTTAATAGGAATTTCCTTTCATCTTGAAGTTGCTGTAAAGAGCATATCCATTTTTTAATAAACCTAATTCAGATTAGGTGGAAGGTTAAAAATGCTTTCTGACATACATCTACTTTCACTTTGAAACTCCAGAGAAAGTGCTTTATACCTTAAAATTAAAACAGTTATAGAATGTCCATTAATCTATGATTATGAGTGATTCTGCCAGCATTTCTCTAAAGACATTTCATTAAAATGACAGGATATACTTTCTGTGTATGTATAAACGCTGATAAATATTTGTGAGATGTTATAACATTGCATGCATCTTTGATGTTTGAAAGTTTTAGGTATTACAGTTGTTCATTTGTTGATGTCTAATTGTTCCAGCAGGCTCATTTTAATTGTTTCTGCAGCAGTAGTCCGTGAGTGTCAAATTCAAAAGCACTATAGCAATTTAGTTGTCCTCTGAAGAATTAGTTTGTTAAGCTTGAACATGAAGTCCAGTCCTTTCAGTGCAAAATAGTGACATTTTAATCCTGCAAATCTCGAGACATTTAACTATGAATTAACTACTGATGATGAACTACTGATGTCATCCTGGTATACTCTGGTGTATTATGCTCGTATGTATGTCTGCTCGTCTGCTTGAAGACAAAGGTTCAAAGTTACATAGCAGAAAATGCAAAAAAGTTCATGATGGGGCTGGAGGTACGAAAAGAACTTCCTATACCTGTTAGGATAAAATACAATGTTATTTGGAAGTTGAAATTCTGCCATATTGAAGGAAAGAGAAAATATTTGTCTTGGAGGCTGATTTAAAACACTTTCAGCTGTCTTTCAGATGGTCCAAAGATTTGCTGCATTGGAGGCATTCCCAAGAGAGATGCATTGGCATAGGCATAGGCAGGGTAGTCAAAGGGCAAGATGTTGTAATTTATTTCTTGTCTGTCACCAGTTCACCTTTGCATAGATGAAATGTTGCTTTTTACTAAAGCCAACAACAAAATTCTTGTAAAAGATGCATGTGCCTATGCATGGGCTCATATATTTGTGAATGTATCTAAACACACACACCAGCAGGAACATTTTTCTTCAACTTTTTACTCATTTTAACAAATGAAGGTATGATGCCACAATTTCTATCCACGCAGTTAAGTGTTGAGTGATTAAAAATATAGTTATATTTCAAGTCTTGTAGACCAGCTCAGAGCACGCGTGTGTTGTAAGGTAAGGTAAGTTATGTGTGTGTGAATAGTGCAAATACAAGCCAGTTGTACTATATTTATGTATGTGTGGAGGGTTAATGTTAGAAATATATAACAATCTTCTGATTTAAAATCTGGAACAGTCAGAAGTGTGCTGCCAGGTGTCACTCCTCTTTTGGACACCTCCTCTATAACAGCAAAGTCTCATGCCCTACTATACCAGATAACAATGATAGTATTTCTTTGCCATAGTGATTAGAAAAACAACGGGGAAGTATATCAGAGAATTTGCCCATATTTAGATACTAAATTTTAGGTAATTTTTATAAATAAGCACTGTGCCCTTGGGTACTAAAGCTGCTGTGTGTAGAATTCGTATTGCAGGAGGTCTGTGAGAAGCATTTAACAAAAAATAGAGATAAAAACATATGGAGTCAGATTCTCATTTTAGATGTATATCAACATAAAGAGTTGACTCACTGCACTGACTTCAGTGAGATTACTTATAATTGATGTCAGTGTAAACACAAGAGAATCACCCTGGTTGTAACCAAATATTACTATCTAGGTTGGCTCGCGTTTCTGGAAAGCACAGCACAATCAATCTATAGTGAGAGGAGATCAGTGGTACTTTAAAACATCTGTTTTATTTCTGGGAGAACTGGCAGAGTAAGAGAGGAAGGTTGAGAAGACCAAGCCACTAATGGCAAAGGAAGAAGATCTAGCATAGGAAGGACGTTTAGATGGTCTGTCAAGCAAAAGCAATTAAACTCCAGCAGATGTGCTCAGAAATAGTTCTCCACTTTATCAACTTTGTGGCTTAACACTATTAAGGTTCTACATGGAGGATAAAGGAAAAATATTTGAGAAAAAAAAAAGTCAAAGAGAACAAAGGAAACCATGCAGAATTAAAATGAACCAAAAAGAGAGCAACAACAATAAAGAAAGGAGAAGAAAGAAAAAAGGAGAAGACGTGAAAAAGGAAAGAATAAAAGGGTAAGGAAAGAAAAGATAAAGATTTTTTATCTTTTCTACTAAAGCAAACATATCTTCTTAGTTAAGTCCAAAAGTGCTGTCCAGAGAGCAGCTCAGTCAAGCTGACGGGAGGTCTCCTGTTTTGTGTTCCAATCTTTCTTGCATTTACATTTAATGCAAAACTCTCCTGCTTTAAAAAGTAGGCACTATGGCTGACATCTACAGGTGTATTTATAGTCCAACACTTTGCCAAGTATTTACATTTCCATAGTAACTATTAGCAGAATCCAGGCTAGGAAAACATCCACAGCCATTACTCAACAATTACATTGCCACATATCCAGTATTGTTTCGTCTCATACAGCAGTTTAAAAATACATGCCTATCAGTTATTTCAGTACAGTATGGTAAGACCTAGAGTCTTTGCCAATACAGTATGCAAAATATACAAAGTACAATACAATACACAAAACCATAGGAAAAGGCTATTCTCTGATCATGAGAACCATCAGTCCAGACTTAATGTGCAACAGGCATGCAGATGAGTAAGCGGGGGAGAACCTAATGAAGCGGCTAAGGGGACAATAACCATAGGTTTCCTTGTGTGCATGTAATGTGGTCACAGAAGTCACAGGTGACATCCAGCAACCTCCTAGGCAAATAAAAATGACCTGTTGGCACTGATGTAAGAAAAGCTGTGAGAGAGATTTAGAACTTAAAAAGTTGAGACATTGAGCAGTGATGACATAATACCTTTTTTCAAAACCTCATATTCACATTGAAGTTGAGGAATATCAGTGAGAATAAAGGACCACTACTGGAGACAGAACAAAATGAATAAGTCTTTTTTTCTTTTTTTTTCAATGAGAAGGAAAATCTAACTGGTCCTGTTTTCACAAGAAGAGCAGACTAAATGGATGGGGAACTACAGAAGTGGTCAGGATAAACAAATTGTACCTTATATTGCTGCTGCTGAGATTTTAAAAGGGATCTTTGAAGCTTGCTTTCTGCCAACCACTGAAATGAAGGTCACATTCAGGTCTTGTTAAAGTCAAGGGTGAAAAACTGTGACTTTTTTTAATATCAGAAATTGTCTCTACAAACACAAGTTCTTTTTTCATCATCAACTATCATTTTCCCCTCACTGGCCATGAAAAGAAGTGGTTGCCTCAGGTAATTATGTGTATAGGAAGAAATTCTCACTGCTTACTGAATATCACCAATAACACGTTTAAGTGATTTACTGTACCTTGTAATTGGTTTTCTGAAAATATGAATATTTTACTGCCAGTGTGGCAACTCTCCACAGCATCTATAATAGTGACATTCTTCAGGACATGATTAATGAGTTTTATTTTTTGCTCTGTCTAGAAATAAGAAGGTTAGAAGTTTTAAAATGATTTTCTTTATAAGAGCACATGAAAAGATTATAACACTGCATCTGATAAATTTGTGAAAATTTTTCTGAAGGGCCAAATGAGCAAAATAACAAAGCAAATATTAAAAACAAGCTAGAGAAAGCCCATCAGGCATAGAGTAATGCCATCTTAGTATCATATACTCCTTTACAGCCAATTTTGGAAGAAGAAATTAGCTTTTCTTTTGTGCTTATGATGTGAGAACAGGAAAGCAGAAAAGAATGCCCATGAATGTTAAAGCCTGCTTTAGTGGATGCCTTTGAAATCACAGAATCATAGAATGGTTGAAGTTGGAATAGAGTTCTGGAGGTCATCTGATCCAACCTCGCTGCTCAAGCAGTGTTCCCTAGAGCATAATACACAAGATTGTGTCCAGATGGCTTTTGAATATCTCTGGGGAAGAGGAATCCATAACCTCTCTGATCATTTTGTTCCAATACTCTGTCACTCTCACAATAAAGAGGTTTTTCCTAGTGTCCCTACAATAGGGAATTTCCTATGTTTCTCTTTGTGCTTGTTGCCTCTCATCCTATTGCTAGGCACCACTGTGAAGAATCTCCTCCCATGCTCTTGACACATTTCCTTCAGATACTTAAACACATGAAGTTCTTCCTTCTCCAGGCTGAACAGGTCCAGTTACCTTAGCCTTTCCTCATATGAAAGATGCTACAATCCCTTCATCATTTTAGTAGCCCTCTGCTGGGCTCTCTCCAGTAGTTCCACTTCTCTTGTACTGGGGACACCAGAACTGGATGCAGCATTGCAGGTGAGACCCCACCAGGGCTGAGTGAAGGACTACCGCCTGCAACCTGCTGGCCACGTTCTTCTAAATGTAGCCTAGGATACAATTGGCCTTCTTGGCTGCAAGGGCACACTGCTGACTCATACTGTTTTCTATCAGGATTCATGAGTCCTTCTCACCAGAGCTCCTGCCCAGCAGATAAGCCCTCAGCCTGTAGTGGTGCATGGAGTCCCCAGGTTTAGAGCCCTGCACTTGCCTTTGTTGAATTTGACGAGGTTCCTCTCTGTTGGACTCTCCAGCCTGTGGAGATCTTTCTAAGTGGCAGCACTGTACTCTGGGGTTTGAAGCACTTCTCACAACACTGTATCATCAGACTTCCTGAGGAAGTACTCTATCCCTTCATCCAAGTAATTACTGAATTATACCGAACCCAGTATTGACCTCCAGGGGACGTTGCTAGCTTTAAGCCTCCAAATAGAGTCTGCAAAGCTGATTACAACTTTCTGAGACCTGTCATTTAGCTACTTCTCAATTCACCTTACCATCAACTTGTTCAACCTGTGTTTCCCAAGCTTACTTGTAAGGATACAATGGGAAATGGTGTCAAAAGCGTTGCTGAAGTCCTGGAAGAAAACATCCACTTCTCTCTCCTCATTTATCCAGCCGGTTGTCCCTGCATGGAAGGCAGTCAGGTTGCTTAAGCATGATTTTCCTTTGGTGAATTCATGCTGACTACTCCTGATCACCTTGCCTTTTACATGCTTAGAGACAGCCTCTAGGATGAGCTGTTCCATCACCCTAATATCTAAAAAATATATGTGGAGTAAAATACTATAAAAATGAGATGTTCTTCTCAGTAGTGAAAGTAAAACAAATCAACTTTGGAAAGCATACTAGAACTGAAAGGATGCCATGCATGAAGTATGACACTTCCTTAAAAGGTGTGCACCCTTGAGAAGATATTATGCTATCCATGTCTCCTTCCTTACAAGGAGGAAGAAAACATGATGATAAAGAAGCACATTATGTTGAACACACTCTAATATTGTTTTAAAGAATCTTTTGAAGAAGGATTCTTAAATGGAAATAATAATAATGTGTGTAATTTCAGGTTCCTTAGCACCTTTAGTAATTTACAATCACAAGTACGGCTCTCTTACGGAACAGAGTTTCCCATGCTTTCTTAACAGGTAAGGAGAAAGTTCTTCAAGAAAAAAGATTTTGTTACAGCATGCTAGAGAAAAGATCCCAACCCCTGCCTGAGCCAGGGGTTGGGATCTGTTTCACAACAAGGAACTGAATTTTTGTTATCAGCATTCAAAGCTAAATTGTTTATTCCAAGACAGGACTGAGACAGGAAGCGTTGATATACTTTTAAACACTAGACTGGTAGGTATGGGGCTTATGAAGATGCAAGAAATTTAAGCCCTGACTTTAGGGCTTTGATTTAATAACAACAGGAGGTGATTCTGAGTGGGCTTTATTGCTATGTCCCATGGAAATTATTTGTTTGCATTTGCTACTAACTATTTAGAAGATGGTTCACAGTTATATGTGCTTCTTCTACTATATATTAGTCAGTCTGATAACAACTGTCTGTAAAGCTTTAGAACATTTGAAAGAAAAGCTACAAAGAAACAGATGGAAAATAAGATAAAAATTTAATGGGGGATTATATATGACAGATCATGCAAGACCAATTTGGTCTAGTGACATAGCAAAAATTATGCACACAGGAAAGAGAGCAAAATCTTGAAGGATATATTCAACTGGTCTGAAACGCAGTCTGCTGGGGATGATGCAGCACAGTACAAGAGCTGTAAAGCAAGAAAAAACCTGGCTAACTGGAAGACTGCTAAAAGAGGGAACAGTGCTGCTGGATGAGGGCAACTAGTGTAATTCCTCAAGGATAGGTCTGGATATATGGTCTGGATATGTAATGTTTTTATTGGTCACCTTGGCACCAAGAGTAGCAGTGCGCTGATGAAATCTGCTGATGATACAGAGCTGAGAGCAGTAATCAATACAGAGGAGCATCAGAATAATATACAAGAAGAGCAGGATGACCTTGAGGACTGGAGTAATAGGAACAGCAGGATAACATGTAGTACCAAGTGCAAGGTCATGCACTTGGGAACTAATAAGAAGGACTGCCATCAATGGGAATACAGCAGTTGCACATGAGAAAAGAGGAGCAAATTTGCATATTTAACCACAGTATGTCTATAACCATCAAGAAAGCACATCCAATGTATTTCCAGCAATGATGGAAAAAAACCATCCAGAAAAGCACAAAAGCATTATTGAAGTAGTCAGAAAAACATTTCTTATAGTACGTTCAAGTAAGTACATGAAGTTATCTTTTAAATATTTTAAACCGAAAGGTGCTGGGGTAGGCTACCTTGAAAGAGGATTCTCGGTGCATGGACGTGTGATTGAGTTACTGCAAATTGGGAAGGAGCAGTGCTTTTCTAGTAATACTGAAGTAGTTTCTGCTAAGTATTTGCTTGCTAGCTCTCCCAAGTAGTTAGCTCTTTCAAAGTAGTTTTCCTTCACTCTCACTGAAAGATGAGCTGCCTTGAACTTATCAAGGAGAAAAATTATAGCAGCTACCATAAGGTGGCTAATGAAGTATATAAAGACATGAATTCTTGTTATTACATGCTGAGTTATTTTGCCCATACTAGCCAAATGTCTTGGTTTTGGCCAGGATAGAGATGATTTACTTCATAGGAACTTGCATGATGTTGTGTTTTTATTTTTTTTATGACAATGGTGGTAATAGCACACCTCTTGGTTTTAGTTGCTACAGAGCAATGCTTACACTAGGTCAAGGACTTTTCTGCTTCTTGGGCTGCCTGACCAGTGAGGAGGCTGGATCTGGAAGAAGGCATATCCACTGACCCAACTGGCCAAAGGGATATTCCATACTGTATGGTATTGTGCTTAGCAATAAAAGCTGACAATGGATGATAAAAGGTATAACTAGTAAACAGTCTTTTTTTTCTCATGAGGTCTTGCACTTCTACATTTCCAGTCCTGTCTCTATCCCAAGTGGGGAGAATGAGTGAGCAGTTGTGTCTGTAAATATGTAAAGAAAGCAGACACCAGAGATGAAGAAAACCTCTTTAAGTTAAAGTAGTTCAAGACTGAGTAGCATTTAATTGGCTATGAGTTATGCTCTGGATGGAAATTACAGACTCATTTTTGGTCACAAGAAAGGTGGGTTGTCACAACAGCTTTCTGATGAGCATAATGAAAGTAAGAATCCTAAGTGCTTCTGGACATATAATTTGAAAATATCTTAATGACTGCCAAATCTGCATTTGCAGTTCTTGTTAGTAAGGTGTTTCATGTGTGGAAAAAGTATGATGTGGATATTTGGCTTGTGAAATTGTCTAAGGGCAGGAGACTTCTCTAGGAAAAATTCATTCCCTTTTCTGCTTTTCGAGTACTTGATTATGACAAATGAAGACTCAATACACTGCACTCCTATGTTGTTTTTTTTTTCCTATTATTCTAATCCTGTTTCCTGAACATCTTCTAATGCTTCAGAGCATTGTAATGAAAAGAATTTCTGACTTGAGTCTATTTAACAAAAATAGAACCTCTGTATATTAATAACAGTGAGCAATGAGTGTATGACTCTAAGCACTGATGAATTTTAGTCTTACTTCACATGCCATTGTACGTTTTTTCGTTTATATTTTTAATATGATTTTTAAAAACCACGATTATGAATTGCCTCTTTCCTGCAATACAGGAATGAAGGAAACTCTTAAGATAGTGACTAATTAGGCTGAGGTATACAAATGTTATTAAACAAATCACAGATTATGCACATAGAGTATATTAAAAATAAGTATAATTTATTTTTTTATTTATTCAACAAATGAATGAGTAGTCTGAAGAGGACACAGAAATGGAATTTCCCATAAACAGAGAAGAAAAGCAGATGTTCGCATTCTGTGCTGAGGGTCTATGACCTGAAAAGTACAGTAACTGAAACTTTGGTAAAAAATCCAAAGATGCATTTCTAGTAAGCATGTGTATTAATGCATTTGGGGAAACAGTTATGTATTGAAAATGATGCCACCCATCATGTTGCCATGGATACAGCAAGATTTTAAAATATTCTTAAGGCTTACATTTTTTATTGTTTTTAGCTGAGATCTCAGGTCAGAAAAGCATATGACTATCTACTTAATTTTATGTACATAGATAGATTTCAAGTGAGAAACAGAAGTAGGGAACTTCTGTTCACATGACTTCAAAGATGCCTAGAGAGAGGTTCTCACGCAGAGAACTGAGGCTGCAGGCAGAACTTCCTGGCTGTCTGGGTCTGATATGTAGTTGTTCCCTCTTGTCCTTCTTACTGTAAACAAATCGGATTGATTAATTCCCAAGAGATCCTCAACCCCCCTCAAAAAAATGTGTGGACCAAGAATTGAGAGGAAATGTGTAATCACTGAGGATCAGAGCCTCAACAGAACAGCAGCAAGCTGCAAGAAGTCCAGCATACTGCTCCATTTCTCCTTCTTGCTGCTTTGCCTGTGAAGAACAGAAACATGTTACTTCATGCTTCATTTTCCAATCTTCATTAGCTGGCTGACGAAATCAGTAAATGGTACTCTACTCTTTTTCTCCATATTGGGTGTATTTATCTGAAAGAAGTGCTGGTCGTAACACTGAACTGATGAGTTGTAAACAAGTCTTGCTATTCTGAAGCGTCCTTTCATTACATAATAGAATTCTATGATTAAAATTATTTTCAGTATTTCCCATGATGAGAAGTTTCAAAAAACTTAACATGCAAACTTTGATTACTGAAATTTAAAGAAAATGTCTTGAAAGGGATCTCTGTTTTTATATATATATATATATATATATTTTTTTTTTTTACAGTTTTACAGAGTTATGTAGTTTTAAGGAAAATGTTTATTGGGAGAGATTTAAACAACTATTATATTTCCTTCAACTTCAAATGCTTTCTTTCCTATTTGTTTTCTAGTGAAACTGCTATACATCATGAGTTTGTTTTCTCGTTCTATCCATCTCAATAAACATTTTTTACCAATTGCAGATATTTATAATGTTTGGAACCAAGTGATTTTCAGGAGCACAGCTGATAGGTTTCTTTCCAAGTAAACAAAGAACAGTCAATATCAGAAACCAGGCAAGATGGTTTTTACACTTTTTCCCCCCTAAATTTTATGTCACATAATTTGTGTGCAATCCTTGTAGTGTAAAATATAATATGTACACTGATGGAATATTGCCAAAGTAAGGTCAACCCCACATATTTTATGGCCAGGATATTTCTTAGTGAAAAATATTAATGCACAAAATCAACGTTCAAAGCAACCTAATTATTAAAAAATGCTGTGTGACAACACAGTTCCTGGCATTAATGTAAATCATGGAATACAATTTCATGCTTTCTTTTAAAAATTTCTCCCTACATTGATAAACACAGGTAGTGTGATGGCTTTGTTATCCAAGCACGAGTTTTACTCTTATATCTTGCATGCCATATAGTACTAATAATGTGAAATCCTTTTCCTAGCGGAAAAGATAGGCTATGCCTGATGAAAGAGTTTGATTAAATAACAGTTATCTGATACTGAGCTTTATTAGATAATTCTAAAGCTTTTTACAGTAAAATTCTTCTTCTTTGCAAAGTGGTTTTCCATATAAGCTGAGGTAAAAAAAAGTATCGTAGATCAGTTGAAGCTAAAAAAAATTTTACAGCCTTTGAATTGAATTGACTTGTAAACCACAGATTAATTAACAAGAGAGAAAGAGATTTTTAAAATTCCTTTAGTTACTAATTTTTTATTTTCCAGCATTTGTGAAATTCTGAAATTACTTTGATAATAGAAATGATTTTTTTTATTATGAGTATTTGTTTATATCCATGAATTTATTAATGTATTTGAATCATGTTAATCATCATGACAAATAACTTTTTAGTTCTAATGTATTACAGTTTTCTAATATAACTGAACTGTCAATGGCCTATCAATATCTTTTAAAATATTGAATAAAGCACAGGGACTGCTATAGATCTCAGAGCATTCTGCGCTCTCCTCTAGCAGTGACACTGACCTAGCTGTTCCAATGGAAAACATTTTAAAATAGTTTTAGTCAACAAAGAGGCCACATTTTTAATGCTTTTGTCCCCATGCCTGTTTCCTGGTTGGTGCTAATTGTACAGCAGAGCCACAGAGTGGAGGAGGCAGGCAGGGACCTGTGCCTTAGCCCTGTGCAAGTGGGGCCAGCTGCAGTAAGGTACTCATGACTGTGTCCAGTTGAGTTTTGAAACTCCATGGATGGAGATTCCACAACATCCCTGTGAAACCTGCTCAAGCATTTTAATGCAAAAAAATGCTTTTTTCAATAAATCTGGTACGTTATACACTTCTTACTTAATGCTTCCTATGCATTGAGATATTCCTATGATATGAGACATAGTTCAGGCCAAAAGACAGGAGTTACATATTTTAGGCCTTAGTCCGGAAAACCTGGAGACAGGATATTGTGTCACACTTCAGCCATGTCTGTTTGGATAAAACAGTCCTAGTGAGATGCTCTTGGACAGCAAGGCATGCAGGTATGAAAGATGTATCTCCGTGCCTCCACTTGGAGGTCTCTCAGCCTCCAAAACACTGGTTATCTGCAGTGTGGCTGCTGGCCCTGGTGTGCTGGGTCTCCAAAACCATGCCAGGAGCTGTACGAGAGAGCATGTGTGCACCGATCACAAAAATGCCATGACATCTGAGTGGCACTCATTCCATCACTGACCTGAATTGCATAGCTGCAGTTGGCCCTCCATGGTGGACAGGCGAAGTGATCTCTTAAAATCCATTTCTAGCTTCTGTTTCTCCAAAGTGACACAAAAGCCTTATTGTTGTACAATATTAAAAACTGGGTTTTTCACTGAAATCCTTATTAAGACAAATTAATTTATTTTTGGTCTTCAGATTTCAAGCATTCAGGTTCTGCACAGTGCTATCTTGAATGTTCACTTGTGAAGATTTAATTTCTGATAACTGCATATGGAGCAGGGATAGATGGCCCAGTTTTCCTACCTGCCCCACAAGCAAGGACTTCTCCTTGAAAACAACGAACAAATGAAAAAAAAACTTTTTTTTTTTTTTTTTTTTAAGACAGTATTTGATTTCTGAAAAGTCATTTACTGTAGTTTTTTCTTTAATATGATTTTTAACTGACTAGCATTAAACACGTTGAACCAAGAGAGAAAAATATCTTAATTCATGTATGCACCCATAATGCACAGTTCATTAACCACCCCCATATCCAGACCCATCCCTGTCCCCTAGATTCTAAACTCTACAGCTGGGCTGGGGCAAGTGTAGTGATGATCACTGGTCAGATATGACTTATCTTTGCTGCCTCCTCAGGAGTCTTCCCAACAAATGCTGGCTGCTCAGAAGCATCCCATACTCTGGGATGACCCTAGCATCCAAAATTCTGACAAATGCTAGTTCTTGTTAAAAAATTGATAGAACATATTTGAATGATTTCAGATTATAAACTGCTTGATGCACAGAATTAAGAACTTCTCAAACGCAGTCAGACCCAACAGATTAGAATAGATGAAAAGGTTTTTTTCCTATCCCTCAGGAATTATGCAGAGTTTAAAGTTCTTGTGCTGGTTAAATTAAAATTTTTTAAAATTTTAAATTCCAAAGATAAATAAAATGAGGGAAAAACATTGTATTCAAGTTTGCTCTGTTCCTGCTTCCACCACAATTTCTGCTTTGTAAGTTATATCGGTTTTCTGATTCAGATTGAGCACAGTAAGGTTTACATTTAATTTATGTAGAGTGTGGACATTAAAATACCAAGCAGTAGCTTGTAATACAGACGTGCAATGAGTAACCACATCTATTACTTTTAGAACCGGATCCTAAGCTAGCTTTTATTGAAATTCACCAGCTTGCAGATGCTTGGTGTATTTACAGATAGGAAACAGCAGTAGCAAGATAAACAGCTCACAGCCTTTTTTCTTTATCTGCTAGAACAAGAATTTCACTTCATTGATATAGAATTCCCATGGGAATCGATCTATGGATCCAGTAAAAATAACCTCTCTGTGTTGAATACACTAAACACTGTTCAGTTACGTTGCTGAGAATGTCAGTCCTGATTTCTTTTGAAGACTTCTAGGACTGAGCAAACCTGAATTTTGCTGTCTAAAAGATGGTGAGCCAAAGCTAGGTGAGGTTTAGGTTCCTCCTCTCAGTGGGAAGTGAAGGCACAGCACGACAAGACGGGTTCTGGAGGAAGAAAACCAGAAAATCAGAGCTGCTGATCAGTATGCTTTAAGGAAAGGCAGCTTATGGGCTACTACTGCTGTCCCCCACACACTGAGGCTTCCTTCAGGAGCAGCAACCAAGGACATACCAGTGCTCTTCCACAAAGTGGGCAGCAGGAAATTCTGCAAAGGCTATTACCCTACCCGTTTGTGAAAAATAACAACATCCCTTAACATCTACCATTGTTGTGAATAAGGAAACTGAGTTTTACCCTTTGTGTTTAGATATGTGCTAGTTCTAATTACTGTGCATAGCACCGGTAAACATGTGAAGGATGCTACTGCATTTCTCTCCTGGTAAATGAAGTGCTGGCTGATGTTATATTACTTTTCACTTCAGGAACGTACAGTTTAGTCTCAAAGTATGATAAATCATGGCACCACCGTGCTCCATCTTACTGATAGTCAAAACACCCAACTGAATCACAGCGTTTTTTAAGCATTTGCCTCTAAATTTTCAAAACAAGGAAAGTAATACACTCCACAGCACATTTCATAGCTATCTAGTCCAGCAGGGGGATATATGGGGACTTCATTTGGTGATGGTATTAAACACAAGCTATTCAATCTTGTGTTTGAGATACAGAGCTGAGAAGAATCACTGAGATCCACCGTGAAAAAGAGTGGGAATGATGATTGATGCTGGATTCACTACAGTGGATTCTTCACTGTAATGTACTCAGGGAGATCACAGAGGAATGTGAATTTAGCAGCTCAGTTGTTATTAAACTTAATAGGCATTGTACACTATAATGCTGATGTATTCCCTGAAAATATAGTCTTGGATACTCATGACTTGGACTTTCAGCATGTTCCAGATGTAGTATTGTAGTGGTGTATCTGTATGTCTGAGAATAAGGGCTACTTGATAATTAGCCATTGGAAAAAAAAAAAAAAGCAAAAATCTGCGATGGATGTTATTCAGATTATGTTGTTTAGCCATTTATAGAGCTGGCTCAATAAAGGCCTCTGAATAAATGATACAATAATTGCCAAAATTTACAATGACTTCTTCATAAAAGATATTCTCAGTAGCTCTAAATAGAATTTGGATCTAAATCATAACCACAGAATGCAATGTGAATACTGAAAACGAAGGGTTCATTTATATACAGGCAGTGATTATATCACTTGAGTACTCTTGAGAAAGGTCTGATTATACGAAAGGAGCAAAGTGATACATATCCAGGGAGGGGTTTAAGTTAGAGTTTAGATATTTATGTTTCTAACTGTGATCTTTGCTTCTCTGCAGGCGCAATAATTCTTAACTTATTGTGTCCTAGCAGCTATAATTAAGCCCAAATATGCCCTCATCATTTTGAAATCAGACCTTTCATTGCTTGACAAAGACGCAAAAAATGAGATCTCCCAACAGAGCTTCCAGAAAGAATCTGTCATCTATTCTCATATAATTCGTGGGTTAACATACATGTAGGAATAAGTCTGTACAAAGTAAAAATAATGATGTGGCTGGATCTTTTATATCATTAGCCCCTGGTCAGGATGCTAAATGATGAACTTTCAGACGTTAGTGTTCTTCCATGTCTTTGCACTTTTAATACATTTTCTACTTAATGTGAACTACAAAGCTAGAACTGGGCCTATGAGCCCGTAGCTTGTAGCAGTTGATGGCATTTTCTCTGAGGTCTGAGGTCACTTTCAAGGGCAGCCCTCACACAGAGCTGATCCCTCTGGATCAGCAGATCCAGGGCAGCAACAACCTCACTGTTGGCAACATATGAGTCTACTTTACTTCTCTGAAGGGTATATCACTCAGAAAGAGTTGTGTGAGGAGACATCTCCTTCAGCCCAGTCTTCAGCATCTCTCTGCTTACACTTCTACCTGCAGGTAGAAGCACTCTGATCTTGTTCACCTGAAAAAAATGAACTCACTCAAAACTTTATAAGTAAGTCTTATATTGGGTTTACCTCAGATTCTCATTTGTCTTTTGGCATCTGTTTGATCACCCATTTGCTTAAATCCAGTATTTAATTTTTCTGATGTCTGCAGAACTATTGCTGTGCTGTCCTACTCTGAAGGTACCCAAAACTTGTTTGTGGGCAGGCATGGAGGTACCGGAGACTCTTTTCCTCATCAACTGGTTCTGACCATGCTGCGGGCTCTCAGACTATTTGAGAAGAAAAAACAAAGGGCATTTCTGCAGAGCAGCAGCTCCCTGCAGCCCAGGAGAGGCCCATGGAGCAGCTAGCCCTCCTCTGTGGCCCGTGGGCACCACGCTGAGCAGATCCCTGCATGTAGCAGGGATGTGGGGCAGAGAGTGACTGTGAAGGACTGGCAGATTATGAAGCATTTTTGACTCACTGCAGCCTTCATTCCCCTTGCCCTGCTCGGGGGGAGGAGGTAGAAGAAGGTGGGTGAGTGGGGAAGGTGTTTTTGTTTGTTCATTTGTTTGTTTTTCATTGCTCTAGGCTGTTAGTAATAGGCTGTAAATTCCATTAACCTCCCTCCAGAGAGTCTGTTTTGCCTGTGATGGTGATTAGGTGAGCAATCTCCTTGTCCTTATCTCAACACATGAGCTTTTTCTTTCATCATATTTTCTCCCTCTGTTCATTTGAGGACGGAGAGTAACAAACAGAGTGGTGTGGTGGAGCTTAGCTAGCAATCAGGGTGGAACTACCACACAAAGTCATTTTACAGAGATTATTCCTATTAATCCTAAGTATTTTTGTATATATTGACCACTAATACTGTTTTGCCACTGACCGGATGCCCAACATGCTTATGAAGTGTCTTTTTATGTGACAAAAGACACTTGAACAAGGTGATATAAAGAGATTTGGCTATATTACTAGATAGGAAAGTCAATAAGCCTCTCTAACTTTCCTACTGTATTTATTTATGACAAAGACCTGTGAACATGTTGCCATTATGTGAGTTGGAGCAGTGATAAACAAAAAGACCTCAGTTTATATTCTACTTTGCTTGATTTTGGTAGATTTGAAAGCCACTCCCAGGGCAGCATGTAGGCTGGCTGACCACTCCAATAACATTTTCTTGGTGTCTTCTGTGGATGCATTTGCAAGATGGGATTTGCACAAGAACCCATTTGGAGGAAGATACTGAGAGTCAATCAAACACTGCAGCCAAGTAATAAGGACAGGTAGGTCCTCATGGAGCTTTGAGGATCTGTTTCCTATGTTTAACATGCTTGGTATCTGCACTCCAAAATGCCTTTGAGATTCTTTCTCTGATCCAACCACCTGCCCTAAGCATGAAATAAATATTTGTACATTTAATCTGCCAACATGATTAACATGATTAATATCTTTATTAAATGAGAACTATAATAATAGTATACGGAAGTATTGTCATAAGATGTAATTATTAAGTTAGGTTATAACTTGACCCCAGTATCCTCAAACCTATCCGAGTTTAAAAGTCTTCTCTGTTGCTAACTTTTGCTTTAAAAATATTTAGTTTGCATCTCTTAAATTGTGACAAACACAAGATGTCTTCTCTTGTATTAAGGCACATTCACTGGTCTGAGTCACAGCATTTCTTACTTCAACCATGAACTGGATTTGACAGTCAACTTGCATTAAAACTCTAAAAATAGGACTGCTTAATGAAAATGCTGACAGACCCTTATCTGGAGTAACATTGGTGGGCGCTACTTAAACCAAGAAAATGTCTTTCAACTTATTTACTGAAAATGAGATCAGATGACCATTTTTAATTCCAGTTAAAATATGCAGTCATGCATGGATATGAGGCTCAGATGGCCTTTTAATAAGTTCATAATTTAGTTATCTCTCTGAGAAGACTTAAGAATTTATCTCAAATGTAAAATTTATATTAATTTTTTTAATGTTGAAGAAGCTACTTGGGAAGGACTTTTTATTAGTTAGAGTTATAACTATTGGGTTTATCTTGAGCACTTCTCAAGTTTTCATTATTGGATTTTAACTTATTATATAGCTAGGCTTCATCTAAATCATAACCTTTCATTACCACTGTTAGATTGATTTCTACAAGCCCTCAAGGCATAGTTGACCTCTGTACATGGAGGCATTTCTTTCCTCTGTATTAAAAAGGTGATCCATACTTTTTATTAAATCTTTAAAAGACGTCATTCATTTACAAAATGTAAAAACATGTCAACAGTATGGAACTATAGAGTTACCTCTTTCATTTAATTATAATTTGTTCCATATAGTTGTTATATGTATACAGTCATCATATACTTTTATACAAAAATTAGTATTTTATATTAAAACACTATTAAATATTCCTCTAACTTTTTAAAAACTATACAACCATTATTAATTACCAAGGAACAAAATATTTTCTTAAAACCATAAGCTTCTTTAACTCATAGACACTTTCATGCTTTTGTATTAATTTCCAGTCAATAACCAAGCTTCTTTATTGAAGAACACTATTACTGTTCACCTACTAATTGGATAATGGCAACTAAGAATTTGCATGTAGAATCTGTACTTGTTTCCTTGTGAAAAAAATATGGTAATATTTTTGTTAATTATGTGATAAATGATCCCATGGGAAAATTATGTTTAATTTTTTTCTTTATTTCCCCATTTTCTATTTGTTACATGTCTGGATTCTGGGTTAGCTACTTCAAGCTGTCCAAATTTGAAATATGCTTATGTATATTCCCTTGTGTTTTTTATTCTCTCAACCTTTGCAAGACCTTAGGTGTGCACCCAAAGCACGTATGGTTGCTTTTCAGACATCAAGAGTAGATCAAGATCATTTTCCAAGTACAAACTCAATGTCTTGGCCAGGGCTTGGATGCATGCCAAGGGAAGAGTACCACACACTTGTCCTTTTCTGATATTCCTTCTCAAGCTGCTGGTCCCTGTTAGAGACAGGAAATTGAGCAAAAAAGTCCTTGGACTGGAGGTTTTCCAGAGATGTATCGCTTGGCTGAATCTGGGCAAATTTTCACTGATAAAATTTAGTGTGAGGAGTCTGATTAACTCTTCTGACCAGTGTCAGCTGCCACCTTGGAAGCATGAGGTCAGGAGAGGTTTATGGTAAGACTGCCAGACTTCATGTAGGTAAAGCTGTATACTACATCTGCTCTCAATATTAGAAATGACTGCATCATTCTTGATTAAATTTCCCAGAAAAAAACTAATTGGACTCAGCATGAAAAATTCTGTTTTATCTTAAGATGAGATCCTTTTGTGCTCTTTCCTGTGTGGACTGAGCGCAACAGAGCTAGTAGGAGTGGAGGATACCAGGATTTTGAGGCACTTGCTGGTTAGTCACTCAGCAGTACTGGATCTTGTCTCCTTCAGTGGTATCTTCATACAGAGCTAGCACCACTGACAGCATAAATATTAGGAAATCTTTCTTAGATGAAATATAATTGCTTGAGAGTGTATGCAGCCATCTCAGACCAATTTCTGCAATGTTTAGGTCATGTTACATGTTTTGAGATCTCCTCACCTCTTGTACACTGCATTAATTCAGCTCCTGGGGATAAATTCAGAGGCAGTGTTATGCATCTGTACTTTCCCCTAAATGCACAGAATAGCTCATGACTAAGTACTGGACCAGGTGGATGCTGGACCGTGGCTCAGTGCTGTATCAGAGGTTACTTATATCCTGCAAAGAAAGGAAAGCATTCAGATGGAGACATTGCATTGCCTGAGGCTCATGTGACTCCAGTTTGGCTCATATTGGATTTAGGGAAAATGTGATATCTTGTTTTTATACAAACAGGTTTGTAAACTGAAAAACACAGTCAGTTGAACTACACAAACCATTTATTTCATAAAAAATCACGTATGACTCATGGAGAATGGTCACTATAGATTATTTTTTATATTCAAAGACAAACAAGGTACCTATTAAATGCATTTTAATAGCAACATCTGGCTTTGATGTGAGCTACCCAATTAAGAAAGGATCTTTTTTTCCCTTTAGGCTAATTGTGTTTTCCTTTGCATTTAAAATATCATGTTTTCATATTATGAGATTATATAAATTCAGATCAATTCATCCATATAAAAAAAATAATATAAATAAAACATACAAACTAGCTTGTTTCTACTTTCAAGCTAAGTATATATCAATATAGGCATAACTAAGCCTCAGTAGCCTGCACTCCAGAAATCATTTCAGTTTGAGAATTGATAATGTTTTAGATGAGTTAATAGTCAATATATGAGATTCATATGACTCACACATATGCGAGAGAGGGAATGAGAGTAAGCAAACTCTTTTCCCAACTATAAATTAATTATGGATCTAATGGCTTTAACTTTCCAGATAAAAGCTGAGAACCTTTTAAATTCTCATAAATTGCATAATATCATAATGAATGAACCATCAAAAGCTCATATTTTGGAAAGCAAAGTTCAAATAAACAGTACTAGAATTTTCTGCACAGATCAGTTTCATTTGGGGGTAAATTTGGATGGTTTGGTTTGAATTGAAAATGTATTTCTGTGAGCATTTTAAATGTTGCTAATTTCTCACTAAACAGCGCTAGTGTTGAAACAAAGCTAAAATTATTTGTCTCGTCAGTGGTGTGCTACTGTGTGCCTGCTGCCAATTTTTACATGCTACATATATAAAAACATACCAATAAATACAGATGTAGAAGCATAGACAGGCACTTACTGTTGGTGTCAGTTCAATTTTCTGTCAAAATCAAGTCTGACACAGGTTACTTTAGATCACTGTCATTAGAGAAAATAATGAGAAAATGCTGGCTTAAAGCATTAAAGAAACAAAGGGAAAGATGCCTATTAATGAGACTTTGTTTTCAAGCCACTACAGTTAAAGTTATTAAGGTGTTCTCTGAACTCCTGAAACCAAGAGTTTATGTTTTTTCTAAGGAATCCAGAGACTCTCAGGTAATAACATAGTGCTGAGAATCAAAGTCTTGGGAAAATGCTGAACATCTCAAGATCTATGAATAGCCTTGTGGAGCTGAACACTGCCATCTATCTTTTTTTTCCTGCTTGTCACTGTCTGTGTGCTGGCGGTACTCTGAGCTGACTGACTGCCCGCTGATTTTGCTCAAACGTGTGTAATTTTTTTTTTCTTTTGGGAATTGTTACCCTTTCATTGATGTTCTCAGTAATCTGATCAGCAGATCAGTACATCAGAACAATTGGTGTTGAGGCTTCTGTCCTGTATGTCTTTATGGAGGCTTTGCTGCTGTGGCCACTTGCCCATCAGCTCAGGAGAATTCAGACTGAAAGGAGTGCAGAAGGTCTTTTTGGAATGGCTCTGGAGGATGTTTTACCTGCCCTTGAAGGTTCAAGTGAACCCTGTTCATGTGAGGATGTTCCATGTGTGCTGGGAGTCAGAGCAGCTTTATCTACTCATCAGTTCAGACCTCTGGTGTGTCTCTTTGAGACTGTTGATTGATAAGCTTCTGGGTTTTCTAACTATTGCTCTAAGTCCAAGCCGCTGGGTGACAAATGATGCCATGATTTCAAAACAGAACTGTGCCAAGCTAAAATGTTAATTTAGATACAACCTATGTTATCGTGACTATTTTCAGTAATCTTGTTCTGCTGTTACTTTAGTGTATAAAGCCACAAATCAAGCAATATAAAGATAATGCTGCTAATTAATAAAACGACTTATTAAATGGCTCTGGAAGCTCTGCATTTTTCTAAATTCCAGGTTTTAGGCATATGATCTAGTGACCCGCCTGGTGGATGAGGGAAAGGCTGTTGATGTAGTCTACCTAGACTTCAGCAAGGCCTTTGACACTGTCTCCCACAGTATTCTCCTGCAGAAGCTGGCAGCCCGTGGCTTGGACAGGTACACTCTTGGCTGGGTAAGGAACTGGCTGGAGGGTCGAGCCCAGAGAGTGGTGGTCAATGGAGCTAAATCCAGCTGGCGACCGGTCACGAGTGGTGTTCCCCAGGGGTCGGTGCTGGGGCCTGTCCTTTTCAATATTTTTATTGATGACCTGGATGAGGGCATTGAGTGCACCCTCAGTAAGTTTGCAGATGACACCAAGTTGGCTGGAAGTGTCAATCTGCCTGGGGGTAGCGAGGCCCTACAGAGAGATCTGGACAGGCTGGAGAGCTGGGCTGAAGCCAATGGGATGAGGTTTAATAAGACCAAATGCCGGGTTCTACACTTTGGCCACAGCAACCCCAAGCAACGCTACAGGCTTGGGGTGGAATGGCTTGAAGACTGTGTAGAGGAAATGGACCTGGGGGTGTTGGTTGACGCTCGGCTAAACATGAGCCAGCAGTGTGCCCGGGTGGCCAAGAAGGCCAATGGCATTCTGGCTTGTATCAGAAGCAGTGTGACCAGCAGGAGTAGGGAAGTAATTGTTCCCCTGTACTCAGCTCTGGTGAGGCCGCACCTTGAGTATTGTGTCCAGTTCTGGGCCCCTCACTGCAAGAAAGACATTGAGGCCCTGGAGCGTGTTCAAAGAAGGGCAACAAAGCTGGTGAGGGGTCTGGAGCACAGGCCTTATGAGGAGCGGCTGAGGGAGCTGGGATTGTTCAGTCTGGAGAAGAGGAGGCTCAGGGGAGACCTTATTGCTCTCTATAACTACCTGAAGGGAGGTTGTAACGAGCTGGGGGTCGGCCTCTTCTCTCGTGTAACTGGTGATAGGACTAGAGGGAATGGTTTCAAGCTTCGCCAGGGAAGATTCAGGCTGGATATTAGGAAATACTACTTCTCTGAAAGGGTGGTCAGGCACTGGAATGGGCTGCCCAGGGAGGTGGTGGAGTCACCGACCCTGGAGGTGTTCAAAGAACGTTTGGATGTTGTGTTGAGGGATATGGTTTAATGAGAACCATTGGTGACAGGTGGATGGTTGGACTGGATGATCTTATAGGTCTTTTCCAACCTTAGTGATTCTGTGATTCTGTGATTCTGTGATTCTGTGATTCACACTATCATACTCACATGTACTACTCTGTAAATAACTATAATTTTTTAAATGTTAAAATTGGACATTTGCAATTTTAAAATTACTGTTGTTTGGTGACTTAGTACAAAAAATAATTAGTAATGTGTGGATTAGAAGATAGGGGATTGCTAAGTATTCTGTGATAGCTGAGCACTCTGAAGGCACCTCAGTTTTCTTTGGCTTCTGCCTCCTTGGGCTGAGTTAATCATTCCTTAACAGGAATGTTGCTTGCTAGGATACTCACCAGGTATGCTTCTTTTCTCCTGTCCCCCCAGATTTAGTAAAGCAAAGATTGAGATATCACATTTCTTGTTGTTGCTGGGACAGTCTTAATAGAATGTAATTGTAGATAGCAATTGCCAATAACCTCTTATTTCTTCACTGTAAGATAAGCCTTACCTTACCAGGGTCTAGATATTACGCTGCCAGGTTTATTGGCTATGCCCAGGGTAGTGCAGTTGTAGTTCAGACTGACAGCAGAGCAAAAGTACTTCAGCTAGATGTCATAAGAAAATAAATACACTGGAAAAGGAAAGCTAATGTTTAAATTAAAAAAAAAAAAGAAAGAAAGAAAAAGTATTCAACTATAGTGGTATAGCTTATGCACAGCTACTTCAGCTGCTACAGTGCCTTGAAATCATGAGACATAAGCAGGACACAGTGCAGTGACCCTATGTCCACATACACTGACTCCTCATGTATGTCATGAGGTCTCCTTAATGAGAGGAGAGGAGAGGAGAGGAGAGGAGAGGAGAGGAGAGGAGAGGAGAGGAGAGGAGAGGAGAGGAGAGGAGAGGAGAGGAGAGGAGGATAAAGAAAAGAGAAAGGAAATAGAGAAAAATATATATATATTCTGAGTAGGATAAAGCTCCAGAGAGGTCAGTGATGTCTCCTGAAAGGAGCAGAGTGCCTCTTTAGCTGGACTGAAGTTGTTCTTACTGCTGCTCATCACTGGGTGGCTTTGTCTCATTCTTGTGTGGAACTGCAAATTGACTGAATCAGAAACTTAGCACTAGAAACAGTGCATATTCACTCTCCTGACCGTCAGGAACAAGGATCAGGCTGTGAAATTTTTGACATATCCAGTATTACACTCTGCATGATTTCAGCATGCCAGTAGTATCCCAGTGGTGTAATATTCCTGCAGCCACCCCAGAAGCAGTTACAGACAGGAATGACTTCAAAAAGTAGAAATGCTGAGAACGGAGCTGCCATTTCTCCATCTGTCTGCCCAGATCATTTTACTTGAATTTCTCCACTGAAGATCAGGCTGCCACAAGCTAGCACATCACAATTATACTGCTGTAAACGCTATTGCACTGGTTCATGACAAGAATCATTAGAGAAGAAACATGTATAGAAACGATAAGTACTTTTCTTTGCACTTGTTCTTTGTATGCCCTTCCTGGATTTAGTCTTCTAAGCCTGTTTGTTCTCAGTTACATTCAAAAGCATCTTATACCTTTATATAAAGAGATACGGATGAGATAGGAATTTTGCAGGCAATAGTGAGCTATCTGCAGACAATAAGGAACTCCTGTCATGTGCAGGCTAGTCACCGACTTGTTCAAATCTGATTGCCTGAGGAAAGGTTCTTGCCTTTTCAGAGATCTTCAGGGTGCTGCCTTAGCTTTGCATAACCTTACTGCTCTGAGTTCTTAATCATATATGTAAATTGGTCACATTAATTTTGCTCATAGCTGAGGCAGGTTCAAATGGAATTTTGGAAATACTTCTGAAAAAATGACATGTTGCTGAGATGTTGATCACCAGTTTCTTGTGAAGAGCGTAAAGAATTATTGTCTAGATTATAGATTAATGAAGGAGGAAAGAGTTTTTGTTATGAATTTAGGCTGTATTGAGCATACCAGGGTCTTATTCAGTTGTTGAGGTGTACAGTCAACAGAACAATATGTACAACATGAATTTCAAATAATTTTTGTGAGGCAAGTAAAATCATACTACATTAAAGTAAGTTTTTTTCAAATGTATCTGCACTCTCCATGAAGATGCAACTCTGAAAGAACAGGCAGCTGAATGGAATTGAAAGGAATCGGGTATCTGGTCTTGTGCACACTGAAGTAGAAGGCTAGTGGCTCTATGAATTTGCTCATTAATTTAAATTTTATTCAAAGATTTTTTTCTCTAACACTGGATGTAGTGCTAACATGTTGTAGTGGTTGAGCTGGTTAGATTGTTCTGGTAGGTGAGAACTTCTCACAGATCTTCGGATTTCCTTCAGAAGAACATACAGTACTTCATTTCCTGTACTGGGGGTAAGGAGAGAGTTCCTTGCAGCTGGATGGACCACTTCTTCTGCTAATTCCCACTCAGTGTATAGCCAAAGCAAAGATAAGTGAATCAGAGGAAGGACAGATTATTTTTCTTCTGCTGGTGCATGCACAAATGTAGGAGAAATTGTGAAAAATGTGAACTGCTTGCCTGCCTGCTTGCCTGCCCTTTGTTGTAGTCAGAGATTGGGAAGGAAAGCTCAATCTAGTCCTTATTATTAATGATCAAGTGATTCCCTCCTTGCAAAGATTCTTATAGTTTGCTGTTTTGCAGCAGTACTCTGTCAGGGTGAACTTGGGTTTGGTTTGGCTAACTTTGAAATTTATATTTAAATAAGATTTTGATGCAATGCCTCATTCTTACATTTAGAAGTTGTATTCAAAATGAAAAGTCTCCTAGCAAGTTTATAATTTTTACACTTTTTTTTTTTGGTCTCATTAATAATTTTTTTGATATGTTTAGATGTGGATACACAATATATTGGTATTTGGCCTACAAAACATCATATTCTTGTAACATAAAGGCTTACATGTGAAATGTTTTACATGCCCTACACTGTAGACATATCATAAGCCTGCTTGAGGTGAAGAAGGATGTGGAATATTTTATATTATTTGCTTTAGCATGGTTGTATACAAACAGTAAAACTAAGGTAACAGTACTGTTCTGTAACTGCTTAAAGGAATCAGATGCCTGGCACCCTCTCTGTGGCCTGAAGAGACTTGGAAGAACTGGCATCTAGCAGGTCATCCTCGCCTCTATAAGCTAGAGCAGACTAGTTCTGACCTGTGGAAAGAGAAGGCAATACTTCAGACCTTGCTGATCTTGAACCATTGGAAAGTTATGTAGATATTCTGGTGATTTGCAACAGAGCTTGAGGAAAAAAGAAAAGACCAAGTCTGTTTTGTCTTTCCTTATATAATATTTTATCCTCAGAGATTAAGAACTGTCAAAATCTACAGTCACCAGAACTAAAATCATGACATCAGGCTTGACTGAAATGTTTGAGGAATATATAATCCTTAGTTGCCAATGGATAGATTGCCAAGAAGTAGCGCGTGAACAAATTAGTGTTTGATGCTGGTGTTTGTCTCTCAGAATATGACTCTCTCCTATTATGACAGTATGCAGTTCCCTAACAGTAATAGCTGCAAAACTGTCTTAGTCTTATATCTGGCACTTAAAATGTAATGGCATTGCCAAAAATAATGCATAATAAAAAAATTTTGCTTTTATGTTTTTCCCCTTGTGGTATGACTTTGGCTGATTGCAGAACAATACTAACAGGAGGCGTCCCATTGTTCATCAGAATAGTCACAAAAATGTTGACACGACTAATAAGTTACTAAAAATCTATCAGGAAATGTAATGTTTCATTATGTCACAGCTGAATAAAAAAAATTAGCATACTTTGTATGTGTGTCTGTCTAGGCATATGATTCTCATTTATGACATTAATCTTCTCTTCAGAGATATGAACTCTCTTCTGAAAGTAATTGCTACCTATCAGATATTACTTACATCTTAATTTATTTCTTCACCATTAAGATTATGTAGGTTTTATAAGTAATGTTTACATTCTCATCTGCAAAGAAACAACAGTTTTTATAAAAATTGCTTGTAAGTGTTGTGCAGGATGAATGTGTGTAGTAGTCTAGGAAGGGCTTCCAATCTTCCAAAAGAGCTATACCAGAGGGCATAACACCTTATAGTTATAACAATATGTATCATTTCTAAAAGGAAAGACATTAAGAAGGTCTGCCTAATAAACTCTGTTATTGTTATTATGATATTTTCCTGCAAAGCTATTCAGTAACAGTACCTCAGAGCAAGGTTATGCAAAACTCATTTGAAAATATATAATTTGAAAGCTGCTAGAGTTGTTGACGGAAGATTTTACATAGGGAACCTTCTTCCATATTTCAGTCCTGACAGAAATGTCTGAATTGTTCCCAGAGTGAGAAGTAAAACATCCAGTTGTGTGGGATTTAAAAGAGGTTCTTGTCAACAGATTTCATCTACTGATTACTATGGTCTAAAACAGCTACTTCCACTATTCCCGATGAAGAGTTAATTTGGTAAATAGTATTTCAGTGTTCGCACATGAACAGTGTAGTCTTGTGCAGTCATACCTATGCAGATTTACACATGCATCTATTAAATAGCAGTTTCCAATTTTCTTCAGATAAGTATCACTGCCTTCAGTTTACTTAAAATAGTTATCTTTCACATCATTGAAGTTACATGTTCCAGTGTGAAAGTAAAAATGCAGTGGTATATGTGAAACATTAACCTTGGCAACTCTTTTACAACTCTCTTTATATATTGTTTTGAGAAAAGAATTTTGCAATTCCAATATTTTGGCACAGGTAGTAATTGAATTATGACTTGATTGAGACATATGGCAGTGGGAAAAAAGTAAATAATGTCTTGAATGACTAGTGCTTGAATAAATCTTATATATTTGCTAATGGTAGCAGTTGTAGTTGTACCCAGTTACAATTCATTTGCTTTGTACACACACACATAAAAAGTCTGCATTGAAAAATTTCAATTACTATTGGCATTGGAAGTCTTTCTGAAAGTTCTTCATGTAGCTACCTCTGTACTGTACTCTGTACTGTATCTCAGTACTGTGGCAAATGTCTTCACTGTTTCCATGACAAAATATTGCACCGGAGACAGAAAAATGCTCCCAGGAGTATTGGTAAGGTTCTTATAGATTTTGCCTAACTCCAGGCTTGTACGTTAAAGTTCCAGTTTTTCCATAGAAGTAGATTAACATCAAGAAGCATAATTTGTAATCTGAAGAGAAAACCCAAGGTCTTGATCCCATGCTCATTAAAGCCAGCAGGAGTTTTGCCAGCATTTTGAGCAGGAATAGGTTCAGGTTGCAAGTGAGTCTACCTTTCAAATGACTCCTTCATTTCAAACCACTGTCTCTCTTTTTGTTCTGCTAGGAGGTTTCTGTGAAGATTGCTTTTGAAAACTGTCTTTTTTGTAAAATCTTAAAGAACTCACCCAGCTAGGTCAAACTACAGTGAAGAGTTCTTTGAATTATCAAACTGCTGTGGAAGAAAAGAAAACCTAATTTTAAAATGTCTTAATACCCTGAAATGTACTAAATCAAAGTATTACGTGAATGATTTCTTTATACACAGGTATATTCTGAGAGTCACTTTAATGTAATACAATATTTTCTTCCTCTGTAGTATACTGATCATAATCCAATTCCTTTAAAAGTTTTTATTGTTCCACATGACTGCTGTACTGGATAGTTTTATACTTCTGTTATTTCAACTGGAGCATCAAACTTGGTGTGAGATGCAATAGTTCTGAGCCATGACTGTGTCTTTTCTTATTTAGACATCAGCAGTACTGTGCTATGCTGCTCCCACTGCTCTAAGGTTAAAACCTGTTTTGTGAAGGTGGGTTTCCATGCTCTTTTGTAATCATTCTTTTCTTGGTTGTTATGGAGATAAAGCTTATGCAGTTCCTTTTCTGCTTACTTTATTGTGCTCCTGGTCCAATAGCACAGTAAGCAATGCATTAGGCAACCTATTTGTCTGTGTCATTACTGCAAGTTCAGACCTCTATTATTTAAGTTGTGAATCTTCTTCCAGATATGTCTGTTTGGAATTGATTCCCTTTTATTTCAAATTGTTCTCGCTTTTGGGGAATTTTTTAAAACATCAGGAGAACTGTTTTGCTAAATATGTCTTTCCCCCCAAATGTGTCAGTTATCAATCAAGTTTGTTTCAGATTCTATATGCAGTATTATCCAATGTAATACTTTGCACACAAAATCACAGATAACATATTTCAGGTATCTCAGCTTACTTTCCCAACAACCTCATTGAATTAAACTGTTTCACATCATCTTTTTTTTTTTTTTTTTTTTTTCTTTTCTACTGTCTATTTGTAGTTAATAATTACTTGAAATTACAATTTGAAAAATGTAAAGGCAACTTGGCTTCCTTCTCTGCATTTTCCACTAAGAAATTAGACATGGTTTTCTGAGCAAATAATTGCTCAGATTTGCAATGTTCCACTGAAGAATCTGAGTAGGTCTAGGTCCTTATTTTTAAAGTTTTTTGTTTGTTTGTTTGGTTGGTTGGTTTTTTGGTACTTAAATGAGATGACCTGCACTTCCTTCCTTGAAGAGAAATGTCTTGGGTCTGATGTTATTTGGTCACTGAATGTTATCTCCTGGAAGATATAGCAGAGTGGCAGTCTCACTTGTGATCTAGGCTGGGCTTCACCCAGCTGGACATCACTGCCCAGCACAGGCTGCAGCCATCCCATTGTGGCTCCTTGCACCAAGGTGCTCCTCCATCCTGGGAGAGGGAGCCAGACACTTTGCTCAGCCTACACTGGAGAGTCAGCATTAAAACAGTTTGAGAACATGTCTGTGATTAAAACCTGATTCTCTTCAGGGGAGAGAACAGTTCTCAAACACTTCTTTGAAGCCAGGATTCTACTGAAAGCTTGAAGCTTCTTAATTCCCTACAACCTCTGCCGCACTGAAATGTCTGAACATTGAATTGCATTCATAAATTGCTGGAGAGTCTTTGTTCAATGAAAAAAATTGCACTTCTCGCAGCCATAAAATAAAATACACAGAACATCTTCACTGCTGTATCCTGCTCCTCGGGGACCACATTAAGCATGAAACATAAACCTTCTCACTTCCTGAAATTTGTTGTGTATAAAAAGAAATGATCCTAGGAAATGCTTTGTGAAAGAACCCTGCTTACATAAACATGACATTAGATTATCTTATTAGGACTCAATGAAAAGGGAAGGGATGGAAAATGGAAAGAAAGAAAAAAAAAAAAGAAGAGATAACCTTTATAGATTTCTCTTTTACTCCATTCCTGTAACTTCCATCATGGATTATTCTATTGTGAGACTTAATCCTGTAGATAAAATGACTCTTCTTTCTGCTGTGCTGACTTGGGTATATTGCATTATGCAGTAATTTTCTTTTAATCCTTATCAAATAGAAGACGTGCTAGGGCAGTTTTGTTTAACTCGCTATCTATTATTGCTTTATTTTCTTCCAGTCGCTATCAGCAATGAAGGTTTTAAAAAATTTTTCCATGACACCTCAGCAATGAACATACAATATGTTGTCTACTGCTTATAACATAATTTCATTTTTTTTTCCTCTGGAGGAATTTAACACAATTTGTAGAAACTAGCCAGACGGTGAGGACAACTATCATTATTTTTAGCATCCGTTTTTCAATCTTCATAATGTCAATGAAGTGTGTTCAGTCTTGGTGTGGGATTCAGTTGAACTGCGTCAGAGTAAATCAAGATCGAGTCTAGAGTAATAATGTTTATTATCATATTATGCAGTCTAATAGTTTGTGGGGAGGCTAGTATTATATTGCAATCTTATGAATGTTTATATAAGAGGCTGTGCATTATTACAATCACATCATGTGCCATGTAATTTCTTATAAGTTTTTATCTGTATACTTATATATACACATATACATATATATACAAACATGCATATATCTGCTCTTTTCTACCTCACAGGCATTTATTTATTTATTTATTTATTTATTTATTTATTTATTTATTTTCAAAATTTGTGACATAGTTAAGTTCTTGATTAAGATTTTAAATAAAATGTCATTTCCTTATTATTTTTGAAGTGGACACAATACTCAAATAAGGTGTCATTCTGGAATTTCTGCATGTTGGTGTCCATTTGTGCTATCCCAGAAAAGCACACTTCAGCCCAAGCTGAGTGGCTCTGTCTCTGAAAGAGGTGACAGCTGGTCTTTCTGCTCATGTTCAGCTTTTTGTCCCCCTGTGGAGAGTGGCACTGGCAGAGCTGATGCTGGAGATGTAAGCATCAGTCTCAGTGGAAATGAGCAAACTTGTTGTGTTGTGTCTGTGTTCTCCCATGAGCGGGGTCTCTACCTCCACTTTGTCCTCCATGGAGTAAGGGACTCATAATAAGTACAGGCCATTAATAAAGCAGTATCAGGCAAGACTCATTGTTGACTGGCATTGAACCAAAGGAATAAATGCAAGTTGAAGCTGGTGGATAATGAGTAATCTCAGCACCATCTGTCTGTGTTACATCTGTCCAAAGCCTGTGGTTCTGCATCTTGTCTAGCACCACTTTGGACATGGCTGAGCTGCCAACTTTGCTGCATCTTGGCTTAAAAAAAGAGCTCTTTAGGAGTGAGCTACTGTATTGCTAAAAGGTTCCTGCTGTTGAGATGTTAGTGAATGCCATACACAACCATTTCAGCAAATTTCAATTTTGTTCTCTACCTACCAGTTATGTAGAAATATTTCACTGAAATAAATTGCTCTGCTATACATCAGCCATGTCATATCACCTAGACTCACTGACTGCACAGATTAATCTTGGAGAGGGAAATACATTTCCCATGCATTTACTGTTTATAGAATCTTATATAGAGAACATGATGGTAAGGTATATGGTTTAGTCCTCTCACTTTGGAGAGACGCATATTTCTCAGGAGAAATGAAGTCATAAATAAATTAAATCGTATAGAGTGAATACTAACAAACATACCCCACCACTGCATAGACGTGTGTTTTACAGAAAGAAATACATCAGAATTCCCCGAAATATTCTACCTTAATTCTTCAAATTAAAAACCTTAAATTAAGGTTACCTTAATGTAACCTAGGAAAGATAACAGTAACTATTCTTAAAACACTTCTGACAGCTTTCTCATGTGCTAGTGTGTCACAAGCTTAAATCTGAATTGCAAAATCTACCAGAAGAAACAAATCCACTGCAATCCCTTGTCAAAGCTGATTTTTAAATCCTACTTGTAGACTCACCTATCCAAGCTTCTTCTCTGTAAAGGAGGAGTAACTTTCAGCCCTTTTGTACAGAGAACTGAACAATCTCCTTGCTCTTTCCCAGTGTGCCCTTTCCCAGTGTGCCCTCTAACTCCTCCGCCAGTTGAGTCTATGGGGCACTTGTGATCTGCGGGTGGGCAGTGTGACAGACTGTGGAGCTTCTCTGAGGATCCACTAGGGGACTGTCCCTGGCTGCAAGGCCATTACATCAATCTTTTCATTTGCATTGAGTGTGATGTTGTCACTGCAGCCCGTTGATGAGCTGTATAGAGAGTCAAAAAGCAGGAGAAAGGAGCAGTCTTATCCCACAGTCACCTAAGGACATCTTCCTTTCTGAGGGAGAAGCATGGATGCCAGATTTTGACACTGGGCCTGAATTTTGTGGTTCTCCTATTTGAAAGATAAAATTGTACATACCAGACTAATGAAAACAAAAAGAAATGTGTCTGCATTTCTAGTTGTCTAACATTTTGTAACCCCAGTTGCAATAAATGTCACCAACAGAAAGTTAAATTTAGCTTTAAAGTGAAATTTAAGTTAGCTAGTTTGGGCTGCATAAAATGAAATGTTTAACAGGCCCAACCGTCTGAGAGTTGGTTGCTGATTTTGAACAGATTGTAGTGTTTCAAGGTAGTTACTTAAAAACCAAGCCACCAGAGTACTCTTGACTTACCCAGAATATGTTTAGATTAATGAGGGAGAAAAAGTGCCTTTTTTCTTCGCTTGGTCCTGGTAAGTGCAAATATTCTGATAGAACACAAGCACAAGAGACCTATATGCACATTTATGGGAATTGTGAGATCTTCCATAATTTAACAAAGTTATCATTGAGACTGCTGCAGAAAGATCATTTTTATGGAAAAAAATAGTTTTGCTTCTTCAGCACTCTGTCACTGATCTGGACTTTTTCAAGAGGAAAATGTAGTGTTATAACTGATATTTATGCTGATAGTTTAGGGCTGAAACATGAAAATAATAAGGCACAATGAGATAGTCCTGAGTGAAAATATTCAGATAAACAAATGTGAAGTTAAACAACTCTCCATTGACTCTAGACTTCCATGGAACCAGCATGCAAACACTTAATTGCTTCTGAACCATAAACATTCTCACAGCAAACAAAAGTCAAAATAACTTTTTCAGTTCAGTGTAACTTTTTTCCTGAAAGCCTGAAGACTTTTGAAACAGCTCACTTTCCTTCCAAGAAAAAAAAGAAAAAAGAAAAAAAACCCAATGAACCTGTTTTCATGTCAGTTTAAATGAGAAACAGATCTCATTGCCATCCTTTCTGACTAAGTTCAGTTGTCTCCATGTGAACTACTTGTTTACACTCCAGCTGAAGTGAAAGAAGGTCTAGGTGTGATTTGTAAAATAAAGCATGAAACATGCTGGTGGATCTGGGACATCCATGCAAAGCACAGAGCCAATGGAAGCCACTGTTTTTCTCCAGAGTGGTGGGCAGAAGTGAGGGATTTCTTTTCTAGTAGCCCAGAACACACTGGTGTGGGCAGCTACTAAACAGAACCTGAGTCAGGTCTACATATGCTTACATCTTCTCTAGACTCCAAAGCAAAAGGCCCTTTCCGCTTACCTGTAACCATGCCATTTCATCAGCATAAGTGTCTTGTTTCATCTACAATGCCCTAGGATATCCTATATACCCCTAGCTGACAGTGCAGGAAGACAGTCTGCTACAGATGTCATTTGTCCACCTTGTATTGATATGCATCTCACACGACACTAGAAACCTGTGGTCAGGCAAATTAGTAAAGCCCTTTGTCTAGTTTGTTTGTAGCAGGAGTTTATGTATTTCTGGTGAAGTCCCCACTGACCGGAAAAGGGGAAATGTAACTCCCATTTTTAATAAGAGAAAAATGGAAGATCTGGGGAACCATAGGCCAGTCAAGTCTCACCACCATGCTTGGCAAGATAATGGAGCAGATTCTTCTTGAAACTATGTTAGGGCATGTGGAAATCAGAGCTCTGGAGTACCCTTCCTATGAAGGGAGGTTAAGGGAGCTGGGGTTGTAGCCTGGAGAAAAGCTCAAAGAGACCTTACAGCAGCCTTCCAGTACTTTAAGAGGGCCTATAGGAAAGGTGAAAGGAATTTCTTTAAGAAGTGTAGTGATAAGACAAAAGGTAACCATTTTAAACTCAAAGATGGTAGATTAAATTAGGCATTAGGAAGAATATCTATATTACCAGGGTGGAACAGGTTGCCCAGAGTTTTGGTTGCCCTATCTCTGAAAGTGTTTAAGTCCAGGTTAGATGGGGCTTTGAGCAACCCCATGGCATGAAGACAGGAACTAGATGATTTTTGAAGTTCCTTCCAACCGCCAAAATTCTGTGATCCTATGAAATCTACAGCCAAGTGTCAAATTAATGATTATGAAGAGTGAATATAACAATAAAGGGCAGTTGAGAATCCAAACACAATATATATTAGAAGAACAGAGGAACAGTAGCAATCTCACCTCTACTAGTTCTATATATTTAGGGTAATGTGCACAACTTCAGACTTTTATTACACCATATCTAGCAACTTTACAGTCTTCTTTGCATTAATGCACACATAGCCCATCTGCAGTGGAACACTGATGCTCCAGGTAATAGAAAGAAAGCAGTTCTTGCTTCAGAAAACACAGCTGGTTCAGGAAATTTAATCCAGGTCCTGAATTAGTTGTACACATATTTCATGTACCTTCTCACTCCTTCTGTTAACACAGTGACTCAAAACTCCTGCATTTTAATTTGATTGGAAAGCGCAAAATGACAATGCATCTTCTTCTCTTCCCCTCAAATTCTTCAAATGTCAAAACCAGTTAAATCATTATGGTAACACATGTAAATTCAGAACACTATCAACACACAATTGGTTGACACATCTAAGATTGCAATTATTATCATTAATGTAAACATGAACTTCCTTTTCCAGATTCTCTTAATTTGCAAGACACTCCCTAGAGTGCCTAGAATCTAGAATAAGATTTTTGATTTGTTTTGAATATTATCTTGTGGAATGCCTTCGTGTATCATTTAGACTGAAGAACTGAATGCATTATGGCTAAATATCTGCTTTTATACAGCACTGAGCTCTATTCTCCATGATTCAATCTTACTCCACCACTTGGCCATCCTCAGTTTGCCATCAGATCATCTAGTTTCCTCTTTGCATCCAACAGTTATTGCCCGGATACATTGCAGAGTGCAATTTACAAATACAAGCACTGCTGCTCCTTTAGCCAAGAGCCCTTTCATTTAGATGGTGGGCTCTGTGCTAATCAAAAGGCCTCCTTGTAAGTGAAATGATCACTGCTACTCTGCCTTTATTATTACTTTCTCAAATTTTCATTATTTTTCCTTTTTCCCTTCTTTTCCTTGCCTTGGCCTTGCCTCTTCTTCCTTCCATACTTCCCTTCCTGCAGACTAAAAGAGATGACAGTTCTGTGATTCAAAACAAAAACAAAAACAAAAACAAAAAAACAAAAAAAATATTTTTTTTTAAAAGCAGGAGTTTTAGAGCAGCATAATTCTCTTAATATCTTTTTTTTTTTTTTTCAGTTATCCATCACAGCAATCTATACTTTGGTGTTTAATTGAGTGGTTAAGTATATAACCTAGCATTTGTTAAAAGCTGTATGTAAAGTGTATGATGAGTTCTTCCACAAAGTTACACAGTATCACTGTTGTGGATGGGAGCTGCAGGGTTGCATCCCTGAGTGCTTTTCGACAGTTCAGTGATGTAAACTACTGAGAGGATACAAACTAAAAGCTCTGAAAATAGGTGTTTGTTGATTTAAGCTTTATATAGATAGACTGAAATAACATTTGGTTTGTCCTTGCTGCTTGTTTGTTTATTAGGATTGTGGAAGAAAAGGAAATAGGTTAATAAAAATGAAAATGCCTCACTCTGTTGATATTTTTTTTATTATTATTATTACCAAGAAGCAAGAAGAAGATATAGCACATAATTAAACCAAAGGTCTGTGATTCAGATTGTTTCAGCTGCCAAACTTCATAATAAACAGAAAGAGATCCACCTGTTTTGTTCTGTGATTGCAAAGATGGCCACTACTTCTCTGGCCTTCAACTTATATAACAGTGAAATGAGACTTTTCCTTGAACTTTCTCCAGCAAAGCAGCATACATGTACTTATGTACATATTTATGCAGGATTTTGGAAGTGCTAATGAGCAGCTTGGTTGTCCCTACTGTGCTAAGTGCTCAGATTCAAATAGATGGCTCGGTTCCAAAAATAGACATTTCTTTCAATGCAAAAGAGATGATGAGTGGTTAAAGGGGAGCAAATTGAAGGGTTATCATGAAACCATGATAAAGGTGTAACCTACATGTTTTGATATTTAATCATCTCACTTTGTGCCCAGGACAGCTGGATGCAAATTAAAAAAGAAAGATGCATTTTAGCTGGAATATTCTGGATTGCTTCCCTTGTGTAGAGGGCAGGATCATCAATTATGAGACTCCAAAGATCAGGAAAAGGAGAATGATAGTCACAAGTCATGCTTTGTAGCTTTCTCTGGCACTATCTGAGTAAGCTTGTGGTTGATTAATCCCTCAAGAAAGTCATGATCACGCTTTAGGAGCTTTTCTAGTTCTTGAAGATTTTAAGAAAAAATACTTGAACAGTGCAAGGACTGAATGAATTTGCTGTAAAATTGGTCTTCTACGTTCATCGTTTTCAGTACATATGCTGGCTTCATTTCTTTGCCTTGAGTGAGTCTTGATCTATTGCTATATATTTGATGGTCCAGAGTGCACAGTGAACTGGTTGCCATCTTCATGGATTGCACAATGCATTGTGCCATTCACTGTTTTTCAGCTGGAATTAAGCCTCCATGCAAAGAAATAGAGGCAGGTGAGCATGATATGATGACAAGAGGATTTTATGGATATCAGTATGTTGTTTAATATGAGTTTACAGGAAGATGGTAATATCTAGTAGCCTTACTGACCATACACAGGCAAATGAAATGAACCCGTCTACACCAAAGTCTTAGAGATACAGGAAAGAAACCTTGTAACTGGTGAATTCAACAGCTGTCCTATTTCTGTTTTAACAGATATAAGAAAGACTATCAGTGATTAATCTATGAATTAGATTATGGAAATCTATGAATTAACATATGGAGAAATGAGAGTGTTTACTGTTAGGAAAAACTGAGTTTCTGTCTCCTCTGGAGCCCTGTTGACATGCAAATGGTATCAGGGTTATCCCAGAGAGATCATAGAGAGCACCTCTCAATGAAATTTGTGGTGGAATGTGTTTGCATGGACACTAGATTATTATAGGTTTAATGTGAGATAAATGCTGTGTAAATGGATATTGCAGCTGTAATCCTATTAATAGCAGAAGAAAAGAGCCATATCTGTGTAGAAAAAACTGCAGTATCTCTGTTAGCTAATATCACCTTCTTTCAGTCATGCAAAGAATTCCAGATAATATTTAATTTTTAAAAAATGTTATTCACAATATTTTCTCTTTACATTTGAGGTTTGCTTTCTTAAGAGTCCTTTCTCTCTGAACGCTTGCTGGCAACCATTAGCGTCTGCTTATCAGTGTTTTAGTTAAGTTTCTCTGAAGCCCAATGCTATTTAATGCTTTTTGAGCGTTGGTTAACATGCCAGCAGTGCTAAGCTGGGAGGCAGGGGAGGAAAAGCTACACAGAAAATTGTTCAACAGCCGCCTTCCACATCACAGGAGAGTAAGGAAGCAACCAGACAACACTGGCCAGCACCATCAGTGACTGCTGTCAGTCTTTCTCTGACAGGAGAGGAGGGGTGTTATCCTTTTGTTGGGTTAGTGCAGTCAGAAAGCATTCTTCGTGGGTAGATGTGCCATTCAAAAAGTACTGGAGACTCCTCATCTTTAGTATTTTGCAGGTATACTCTACCATTAGGGTTAAGATGGATTTGCAAGAAAACAGTAGCAAAATGCAGGTAAGGACTCAGATATATATATATATGGTCTGAATCTAGGAAAAAATTATGCATATATATATAATTCCTGTAAGGAACTAACATTAAGAACTAACCCCAAATGCTCTTGAGTTTAGGAATGTGGGTGTTGAATTTTGAATAAAAATTCCAGCATTCTTTACTTAAGGGCATTCAGATTCAGCACATTAGAGCAAAAGAGGCTTGAACTGTCAGTTCTCATTTTTTTAATATTGTACTAAGCTGGTAGGGCACATCTACAACATTCTGAGATGTATACTTTCCCTTCCTGTTTCAACTGAAGAAAAAAAACCTTCAATACACTTTGGAAAAAGTCTCATATGTGGCCAAATAGAGATAATTAAGAAATATTAGGGCTGATTGATTGTGGTTTATAATTTTCAGATCACACAGAGAGAAGAAAAAAACAGCAGTCTCAGGAGGATCTGTGGCTTATCCTGAAACTTCGCTTCACCTCTGTCATAGTACATGTGGCTCCTGCCACTTTTAAATGAGAACAACATGTGCCCCCCTCCATACCTACAGCAAGATAAATCTCTGGGATCAGAAATGTTGTAGAGTCCTGACTGCACCTATTATCAAGCAAGAGTGCACTAACTTGTAGCAGGGCCATCACTGGTGCTGGCTCTTGTAGTCCTCACTGCAGATATAAGATATCCCTGAATGAGCTCAGAGGCCCTTGCTCCTCTTCTGTTTCTCATATTTGTGTCAGTATGAATAGAAGAAATCAAAAGCAAGGGAGTGGGGAAATCTAGGAACAATGATGTGGCACCCACGGTAAGGGAATATATTCTGTGCATTTCTGGTAATGTGAAAGGTCACCGTGATATATTCTGAGTAAAGCTAAAATGTCAAGATGAATGCAAGAGGACAAAATTATAATGAGGATGATATGGTAAGCACCAAATTATGTAAATTTTCCTCTTATGGCTATCCAGTATGACTTTGGTGCTGTTGTAATTTGACTTCTGAGTGAGAAGTTCATTTCAACAGGGTCTATTGGCAATTACAGCACATTAAAGTGTTTGTGGCTTATTCTGAAATTATGTGTAGAAAATGTAGATGCTAGTGGATCTTTAAAGGAAAATAAAGAAACTAATTGAAGGATACCCTTCACATCTGTTCCAGCTGTGTTTTAAACAAGGTGCCCAGTGTTGCAGTAATGTTGTAATGCAAATACCGATAAGTTACAAAATTTAATTTTCTGTATATCTATCTGCATTTTTGCCTGTATACAGCCCTTGGCTGTCCCCTTTTTGAATATGAATTGTGGCAGTTTGACTGAGGATCACATACGTTTTTTTTCTGCAAGACTGTCTCTCTCAGTGCCCTGGGTGGACAGCACTCAGTGGTGAGTGACTCCTCAGTACTTTTTTTTTTACCCTCATATTACACTGCATGGCCCACGGACACATTTACTCTCTACTGCCCAAACCCTTCTGTGTGACAGTCACAGATGTTCTCAGGGGATCTTCCTATGGTGCTACTTGCTTTAAGCTTTATTTACTCACTATTTTTGTGGTGTGGGGTGTGATATTATCTACATTTTATAGATGGAGAAGGGCATACAGGTTAAGGTTTAAATTGACTTTTAACTTGGTCAGCTAGTTTGAAGTACCAAAGACTTTTTTTTTTTTTTTTTTTTTTTTAGTGCATTTATAAACTAGATTAGTCCAATGACTAATCTAGGTTTTGCTAGGAATTTTCTGTCAGGGATAGGGGTAGGATTATTGTTAAACTGTCTTAATCCCCAAACCATTCTTTTCCTTACAGAAATTCGTGTTCTTCATCAACACAAGCTTTCAGCTTGTTACAGATGCACTGATAGAATTTATATCAGAAACCTGAGTCATCCCAGAACATGGTCCATCTCATGCAACATTTATTCTGGTATTTTCTGGTTTCAGAATGCATGATACCGCTATATAATCTCGTGTAGAGACTTGGGGATGATAGTAGGTTGACATTTTTATGTGTTTCAAATGATGTTAAAAGTAAAGTATGAATGTTACATGCAACTCAACACTGACACTTTCAACCTTTTTCAAAGTTCACCTTAAGTCTAGTTATTTTACCACAGCACTCACAGAAGCACAGAGCACACACAGAGCAGCGTGGGCTGTAGCAAAGCAGTGCACAGGTCATGGCTGCAACAAAGCTATCGCAGTCTCCCTGATGAGAACAGCTGCAGGGAAACAGATGGCACCAGGTGTCCAGCATAAAGCCTTGACATGATCAGGAGGAAAACTAATGAACAGTTATTGTCACTCACCCATACTCCTACATCGTCCTATATCCTCTTGGCATTTCTTAGAATAACTGTAGATGCCTCATGGCAGCTGTCACATTATCCGTTCACCAAACGAGGAAATAGGAAAGTAACTGTTATGGCTTTAACTGGTTGCAGGGTTATATTTCTCCTAGCAACTTTTAACCTCAAAGTGGAGTGGTTTTAGATCTTGTCAATATACGTTCCCTTTAAGATGAAGATAATTAAGGTTTATATCAAGTCAACAGTTTTATTTCATCTGTTTCTTTCCATACCTTTATCCTCTTCAAACAGTGCATTCCTCATCCCATGCTTAAACATATAGTGTACTCCTACATTCATTTTAGTGGTGATTCTCACTGCCCAAATCTGCTGTCTTGTACAAGGTTAGCGTCTTGGCTTCCTTTCCATGTGTTACCCCATAGAAGGGCTGTTCTACACTTAAAGCCTTGTTCCTCATCCCAGTCTTTCCCATGCCCCTTCATGCCATCTTTCAGAGTCACTTTCCTACCAGCTATCAGCTTCCAGTCTAGAGCCCCATTTACTCTCAGAACCTCTCTGCAAGCAGCAACGTAGCTGCCAGTACCCCTCTCCCAGATTTCCTCAGGCCTCTTTTTTGCAATGCCTTTTGATAAAACTCCTATTGCTCATCCTCCTTGATTCTCCTCTTCCTTATTCCTATCCACGTCCACTTCATCCCTCCATTTCACCTTGTATCAGTGCTGTTCCTATATGGGTAGCCTCAGCTCTTGTGCTGCACACCTGGGACCAGCAGTCACAGGGACGGCCGTCTGCTGTCCTCCAGCTAAAGACCAGAAAAGTTGTGAACTACGCACAGGGCCTGTGATACAAAATGGCAGATGAGGTTAACTCAGCATAAATATTCACTCTACCAGTGACAGCGCCATCTGTAACAGAGAGCAGGAGACAGCTGATATGTGTCACTGAGTTTACCTCTCCTTACACAATGAAATCATTTGCTAAAAAATCATTTTTATCAACCCAGATATGTCTAAATTGTGAAGTTCCTTCTGCTTAAGTCTGTATCCCTGACATGCGGTTCATATGAAGCTAGTACAGGTAGAAAGTGGACAAACTCCTGGAGTTTAAGTAAGATGTGAAACATCCCTGTCCCAGCAGGCAATCCGCATTTCTCCACCAACACACCTAATTAAGGCTGTTGACAACTAAATGTACAAAAATTCAAGGAGCCAGCTGCCTACCTCGGCCTGTCTACCTGTGTGCTTGTCTGATAACCTCACAAAGAGTCTAATGCAGCATTCACAGTGCAAGAGGGCAGTTCTGTTCTTCATGAACAGACATTGTGGTGATGTAGGATTTGCGTGTGGAGATTTTGCTTTGTTACTGATTGAAAATCAATCATGTAGGCAAATGGAAGTGTAGAATTAGCCAAAATATTGCCAAATGTTCAGCTAAAGGTACAAGGGAGCATTGTATCAATGAAAAACATGGAAATTTGTTGTAAGAATTGTACTCTTCGAACTAGTCCTTGCATCTGTTAGGTCTGTGCCTTTCAAAACATCAAGGGACTCAAGGAGGAAATCATGGGGGAGCAAATATATAAAGACAGTGAACTAACTGGATATGCTAGTTTACTATCTAATTGGTTTTGATCTAATTGGTGACGTTTAAATATGATTCTTGCACTCTTTAGCTTGGAATTTGTTTTATAGAGTACCAACCTGACATATAAGAGCATAACAACTTTGGAGGTTCAAGATAATGATGCATCTGTAGTGTCATCTCATTGTGCCAGCCCAGGTCTGACTCTTCACAGGGATGTGCTCAAAACTCTGTGATCGACAATTATGGAGTCATTGGGCATTTTTTTTCCCAAATCTCCTCATAGTTAATTGATTACTTATAGATACTGTCTTTCTGTAACTACTTATCCTTTTTAATACTGATAAGTTTTCATATTCAATGATAATGAGTGAGAATGAAAATATAGTAGCTTAAATATAAGCAAGAAACAAGAATTTAAAATGTACATTTATCAATAATAAAACATTGTCTTTTAATTTCTCTGAATAATTTAACTACATTTAGGTCTTTGTAGTTCTTCCCATTTATAAAGCCAAAGAACATGAACTCCAAGTAAAGCTGAGTGTGAAAATTTCAGGTTACAAATATTCCTTATGTTATATTCTAACTTTTTACCTGGTGCAAAACAGATAATAGGAATCAATAATACTCATGAAAGAACTGTTTTTGAGTAGAACTGTCAATAACAAAAGACCTAAATTTTATTCACAAAATGAAAGTTATTATACTCTCTCTGTAATCAGGGTTAATTACTGCCACTACTAAATATTGGCACACTGCTTCTGTTTTGGATGTTTTTAGTTTGATTTTCCAACTCTTCAATATTGACTTTGCCTTTTTCTTCTAGGGTAACAATCTCATAAACATTTTAGTGAGGTGAATTTAATTTAGGTTATTTAATGGAAAACAGTTCTGAATGCCTTTGATAATTCTTTCTTATTCTAACAGTTGCAGAGGATGTAATGAATCTGCAAAAAATCTTCTGAAGGTACAGTGGACATTAGATAAAATCCTTATAATAGAAATCCAGTATTGTAGGACAGCTGATGATGCACTGGGAGAGAAACCATCTGCCTGCAGCACTGCCACATGATTTATACTCAGGAATCTGTTCCTCATTGGATACCAGGGTGTAAAATACTGAGAACAAAAGGAAATGCAAATGCAATTGACAATATCCAGGAGGACAAAACAGCCTGAAGAGCCCGAGCATGAGATCTGCCATGTATCTTCAGTTCTGCTGCAGAGCATTCCCCAGAGGGACAGATGGTAGGAAATTCTGCAGTCATATCTGGTTAACCTGAATGCATCTTCAAAATCAATATTACATATCCTTTTTGACCGGTAATCACTTTTTTGGTAGTTATCATCTCTTACAGACTGTGCTATGATAAATTGATAAAACAGACCCATGCTACCTTTACCCATATCTTTCCTAGGGAAAGAAGCTATGTTTAAAAGGTCTACTTAATTCCACTCCATAGACAAAATAAATTATCATTTTTATTGCTGGAATTTTGGAAAGAGAAAGAATGCATTTTTTTAATATCTATTTTTAAACTTATTCTAAATTATTTTTATTTTCATTAGATATTTCAATTTCAACTTTGCATTATTTAAGTGGATAAAAGAAATGTCATTAAAAGTAGAATATGTAATTTTGTATGTATGGTAGCTGGCTGAACAACAGATACTTTCATTATGTTAAGGAAGGCTTTCAGGAAGCTCCTGGCCCTCCTCTGGTCTTCGCATTTGGGTGGGAAGTCTTACTCTCATAGAATCCTCAGATCAGGAATTTTAATGTCACATACAATACCACTGCATTTTTAACAGAGGGGGGGATTTTTGCACAATTCAGCAGGAAAATGAGTTTCCAGACAGTTATGGGAGTTAGGTGGAAGTCAGAAATCTGCAGCCTGGGGGTTCGAGGGCAGAAATGAAGCTGAGATTTTATACCTTTGTCAATAAACTTTTTATCACGTTAACGTTTTTATGAATGAGGGCTCACTTGTGCAGTCCAGAAAAGTCAATCTTTACCTGTTTACCATACCTGTACTGCAACTATCTGAGATTTCCTCTCCCTGGTGAGTCATACTAATGTAAGTGGAAAACTGAATCAATACTGTGACCTTACTCACCATTCACACATGCTGCATGGATATCATGGTTTATCTCATGTTTAAAGTGCAGAATATTTAAAAAATGATACTCAAAATATGATTCACGTACTAAATTTCAATTTAAAAAGCACCAATCCCAAAACTGTGGTTCTCTTATGGAAGGATGATTCAGTTCATTACAGCACTCATTTTATTCAGTAATTTCTACTAATCCTAGACCTGCAAAATATTTCCACTATCATAGAACTGAGAGCTGCAGCACCTCAGAATTCCAGCACAAGAGAGGTGAGAAAACACATACCACTTTCAGGAGGGGCAGCCTCAAATACTGTAGTGAGCAGTCTGGATGTGGAAGTGTGGATGAAGCAGTGCTGGAAGCAGGAGCCAGAAGTCCAGTCCTCCTTTTCTGACTCCACATGAACATCCTGTTTCTTACCCAGCTCAGGCTGGGTCCCCCAGCAGGATGAGCAGAGGGGCACTTGGTCTGTGTACTCCAGGGGAGTTTGTGTCACTGTTTGGGTGAGAACTGAGGAACTAGAGGGCGCTCCTCACAACACAAAGACAAAGCAACCATAGGCTGGCTCAGGTCTCCCAACTGCAAGCGGACAGGGAGGTCCCCGGTTGAACGCGGTCTTCCTCTCGTTCTATTAGGATGCTGCGGTCTACTTCGAGCTCTACACTGCGGCGCCTTGTGGCCCCTTTTCCCACACAACTGGCATACTGGACTTTCGTTACTCCCTATTCTGGCCCTACACTGGGCCCTGACATGGCCCCACCGGCCGCACCTATAACATGGTCCTTGAGCCTCTTGACCCGCTGCCGGATAGCTGGGGTGATGATGGCCAAAGCCCCCGCGCGCCATCATCACCCCAGCCACTGCGGCAGCAACCTCGCCAGCCACAGACGGATTTGACTTTTGCTTCTCTACGATATACTTGATGGCCTCACCGGGGGTGTGAAACCTTTCCGGTGCCGCTCTTAGCAAAGCGCGTATGTCCCCGCTCGACTTATACAGGCCCGGCTTAGACAGTTATTGGTTATAGCGCAAAACGATCCAGCGAACGTATTACGTAACTCCGACCTTCAGAGATTGATGGGCAGCGCACCAGGTCTGTTAACTGCCCAGGCTCAGGTTATCCACCTAAGACCTGGGGAATTGATAGCTACATCTGACGCCGCTTTAGAGGCGTTTAGAAGGCTTGCAAGGAATGCAGAGCCCTCTACCCCGTGGACAGAAATTACACAGGGCCCCACGGAGTCATTTCAGGATTTTGCAAATAGGCTGATAAAGGCAGTAGAAGGGTCAGACCTTCCTAGGGCGGTCCATAGCCCTGTTATTCTGGACTGCTTATATCAAAAGTCGAGCATAGGGAACCTGACCCCGTCACACACCGTCTCCTCGCCACGCCTACTACAGATGTCTGCAGGTTTCTGGCATTGACAGAGCCAGCCAGCAGCCAAGGAGAGATTTCAGGGATCTATATTTGGACTGGAGTCCAGAGAAGTGGTTGGATAGGATGTCAGCATGGCAGATGTGACAGGTTTGTACAAATGTTCACCCGCTCTCAGAAAGACAGTTAACAGGTTTTGCAGTTACAGAGGGCACAGATGTGAAATGTATTTCATGCCAGGACTTCAGCTGTGTAACTCTTACACTACATTGGGAGGAGAATCCAGGTACTCTGTTCTTTATCAAATTCTTCTTATGCCATCCTTACCCTCACACTGACAGCCAATCTCTTCCCCCTCCCTGTTTCTCTTCCCCTCCCTGAGCCAACAGCACTTTTAAATATACAAGAACAGCTGAAACTTTCATTTAGATTCCTGACGACTGGCACCACAGTTATTATATCCACAGACTGACAGTTCCTGCTGATTGGTGCCACTCAATTCAGAAAGCAATATCGCTTTGATATATCAACCTGGCAACTGCCTGCAGGAAGCTATTCTAGTCCTTCTCTCTGAATTTCACTCTAAGAAATGCACTCCTTTCAACAGGGTTTTTCAGGGAAAGAAAGGCAGAGCATTTAAGAGAGGGGATGGGAAGCTCAGTATGCCCCCCATTGCCTCAAACAAGAGCACCTTTTTTCTTATCGAGGAGGTAGTAACTCTACAGGAGAAAAAGACCCTGGGAAGAGCCTTTACTCCAGGATTTTACACACTTGAAAAATCCAGGTCTTATTCATAGAGAAAGAAAAGAGTTTTTAAAAAATTACCTCTGACCTATACATCCTTTACGAAGAATTTGACATGTTGGTGTTTTAAGATTATGATGTTTGATGTTTCAGTGCAGGCTCCGTTATGGAGCTCGAGGGTCAAGTAGTCAAGATGCTATGGAACAAAACCCATTGGAAGACTTGTGCCCGGCAGCACTTCAGCTAGGACGGGTGGGAGAGAATTCCTGTGGTACTGACAGCACTCAGCTGCTCAGACAAGGACAAGGTAGAATGGTTTTAAACTAAAGGAGGGGAGATTTAGATTAGATATCAGGAGGAAGTTTTTCAATGAGAGGGTGGTGAAGCACTGGCACAGGCTGCCCACAGAAGCTGTGAATGCTCCATCCCTGGAGGAGTTCAAGACCAGGTTGGATGGGGCGCTGGGAAGTCTGAGCTAGTGCTTGGCAATCCTGCCCATGGCAAGGGTTTGGAACTTGGTGATCTTAAAAGTCCCTTCCAATCCAAGCCATTCTGTGATTTTATGGTATGTTCCTACTGATGATCTGTTAAGAGGCTAATCGTGTTTTCTTGCTTCTGACTACTAGAGTGCTTTCTAAATGTTATGAAGGACAGTATCACACAAACCTAGTCACAACCAGCTCTTCCCAGTCTCATGACAGAACAGTGGTCCCAGGACATTTTCCCTGTGTTCTGCGGCACAAGTGAAAACTGAATTCATGCTCTCCGTGCAAGCATCTGGGCTAACCAGCAGGTTTTCCCTGACACATACAGAACATTTGGGGCATCTATCCCTTTGCTCACCCATGGTTAGTTTTTGTGGCATTTAAAGCTATAGTTCATTTGCTGTGAAAGAATTGCAGGACTACTACTGTTTTTTCTAACAGTCCTAAGTAAGCACTTTTCATAGAGACAGGTTATTCTTACAATAGCAGTGGGAGCCAGAGACTGTGGATCAGTCTGAAAGCTCTGGGAACAGGCTGGGGTGTATGCTGTGAAATGTTTTGCTGGAATTGCCAATAGCAAGGGCCCAAGGATTTTCCAGCAATGCAGGTGGCTGCTTATGATTTCTCCATCTTCTGTGAATGCGATTGCATTCCCTTTAGCTATTGTGTGTACCATCCTTTCATTTAGAGTTATTTTCTTAAGTGTATCTGGAGGGCAGTGGAAGGCTTTTAGTGAAGCTGTATTGCATGCTTCAGTAGTGCTCTATGAGAATATTCATTCAGTGGTTTATTTAAGATGGAAGCAGATGTTTTTGACATGACAGAAATGTAAGAACACTTTATCTTGGTGAACTGCTTTTATCAGTTCCTACAGATATTATTCACCTGTGCACATCTCCAAAGACAGACAGGGCATTTACAAGCAGCAGAGCACACCTCCTAAATTCTTCAACATGCTGCTGCAGACGGGGGTTAGAGCATCTCTCTTCTCCTTGTGATTAACACAGCTGTAGGTGGAGCAGATGGCAACACCTATTACTCTAAATCCTATTAATTGAACACTCAGTTAAAGCTACCAATTACTATTTTTTTTTTTTAGTTCCTGTATAGCCACTAGCTTTGATGATTTAAAGTGCATTTATAAGGTGATTTATTCAGCACATTTTCCCAAAGATTTGCATTGATTTCCTTGCAACAATGAAAGGAGAGTTTGTTCATCTTCTTGCCCTTCCTACTCCTGCTTTCATCTCTTGTTGCCCTCATTAGAGTACAACACTTTCATACTTTATCTGTCTCTTTGCATACAGCCTGAAAAATAATAATAATAATAAGTGAGCTCTTTCAGCTCACTTACAAAGGAGATGACACTACGTAAAAGAGGCTTTATTATCATGTTTCTTTCAAACCTACTGTTACCTGCGTGAAGCTGCATTTCTGAATGACTTTGTTGCCAAGAAGATAGAATATGAGATAATTGACAGACTTCTGTATCTGCGCACACTCACATCCTCATTTACATGCATGAAAGTGAGTGAGAATAAGAAAAAATTGCTATGTTGCTATGTGACTGCTAAGGCAGCTGGATTTAATATTAAAAATCTAGATTTCTAGCTGGAGTGGGAAGAATATACAAAATGTTTCTGTCCAGTTGGCAGGTAAGTTAATTAATGGACTTCTGAGTAGAGGACAGGTGAATCAATGGGTTGTGGTCAGGCCACTTGACAACATGGTACAGATGTCACAATTTACAAGGCTGTAGACGTGCACTGATTTGAAAGGAGCAGTATGAGCTGCCTTTCCTTGTACTCATCCCAGCAGCACTATGGGACAGCTTGTCCTGCACAGGTAAATGCATCTTATCAGCACACTAGGGAGCATTTCAAGCATTTATCAAACAGAATATTGAAATTAACCTACTGCCTCCTTTCTGTGTATTAAGTAAAATTTACATTTATATTTTTTCTAATTCAGAAATATACAAAAATCCCTCCGTAGAGCAATATTTTTGGTAGCATCAAAGCTGATTTAAAGAGTCTTTTGTGGGGGGGAAGGGAAAAAATGAGAGTTATCTGGAGATTTTGTAGAGGTGGGCTGAGATGGTGAGGCTGCTGGTTTCTTTCCCTCCATCTGCATATCACTGAGATGCCTTCCAAGCACAAGTAAATCTCAACAGCACCAAGAGGACACTATGGTGCTGGGAGTGATGAGAAAGCTGTGAGCACCGAGCTTACTTCTGGTGCCCCATGCACCCTTGCATTCCCTATTAATGGCATTTCCACTTGAAAGGGCTGACAGTCTCATTTCATAAATTTAACCAATAAAAACATACAGGTAAAGAGTGTCCAATTTTTGTGTTTTTTTCCTTTTGTGTGGTTTTTTTGTTTGTTTGTTTTTGTTTTTGTTTTTTCCAACCTACTCTTGAGGACCCAGTTAATATTTCACTCAAATGAATATGTTGAGCTAAACAAGGAAGGCATTTTACAGTTTTCTGTAAGAGAAATGGAAAAGGTAAGGACATCCCAGAGTCTGCTCAGAAAATCTGATTTGGATGAATTAACACTCTGATCTATAGAGTAGGCAATGTCAGCCCTGTCCTGGTGTGTAAGATGCCATTGCAGATAGAAGTGAAAGAGAAAAGCAATGAACAAAAAAGAAGGGGAAATAAAGCTGTAAAATTAATTTCAAGGCTTTTGAGAAGGGACATTACTCCACTGATTCCACATAAATGATAATATTCAGCTGAGAGTGACAAAATGGATAGGACGTTTTGACAGGCTGTTTTCATGTAGCCTGGGATTCAGACACTTCACTGGTAAAATGTCTTCTGGGCTGACTCAGAGGAGCTGGTACCATGAGACCAACTGCATAAATACTCCACCTATATTTCTCCCACAGCAACAAAGAGAGGTGTGTGGGGTGTTATTAACAGCGAATCAGACCACTGAATTCTCTGTAAGTGCTTTCAAGACAGCATAGTAAATTTCTAAATTCTCAGCCATTTCCAGCTAATGGTCTTGTAGCAAGACTACCTTCACATATTCCATTCATGGGTATTTGCAAACTTATTTTTAATAGGAAGTATTACTTTGGTTTTGTCAGTTACATTTACAGATGGGCTATGTTGTTGACAAGGTTTTCTGAGTTTGCTGTTGCTTTCCAAGAGCTACCCTGTACATTTTCAAATGAAGTGTTTTTTCATAATAAGATATGTCAAACTTCATTTTGCAGTGAATCAGAGATTCTGCATTGAAGTGCCTCGGGAGAACTTTAGAAACTGAAGCGTGCCCAGAATTAAAACATAAGGTTAGGCAGTTTGTCCTAAATCTCAGATTAAACATCAAAGATTCACAGCAAATAATAAAGGATACCCTCTGTAGCTGGTGACTGTTAATGACATATAATTACTTTATTTTGGCACACTTCTGCATTCCAGTGATCTTTACATTCCCTTCTAACCTGAGCCTTCTATGATTCTATAAAAGTTTCCCTGACACATGAGTTGCATGCACGTATTTATTGGAGAACATATACTTCTGGAAACTGACAGAGGAGCTACTTGAGGCTGAAAACTCATCTTATTTTCTATGCCTGGCAAGCTCAAGGCCTGATTTGAAATTTCTTGGAAGGCTTCCAAAAAAATCCAAATTCTAGAGGCAATGCTGTGAGTGCTTCGAAAGGTGGCAGTCTGTCTCTGAATTACAAGGGAAAGTATGCTCCCAAGTTGAGGGAATCAGGTGATGAATACATATTTCAGTACTGCAAAGTACTACGCACTCTGGTACTGCTATAGTAAAGCATTTAAATGGATGACTGATCCCTTCGTGAAAATGGACCCATGCAAACATGCTGGGCTGGGTTGAGCCAAAGTCTTTGTCACTTTGGGGAGCTGGACTAATGCCTCTGATGTGGAATACATATCTGGGTTGTTTTGGTCAATTCTAGTAATAGCCTCCACAATTAGGTTTTCCTATAGTTGGGCCAGGTTACTGTTCTCTGTTATCTGTTTCAGCACATATGACATGGTGAACACAGAAAGACAACTGGAGCTTGAATGAGAAGCTTGCACTGCAAGAAGGATCAAAGAGGTGGATAGAGAGAAAGTGTAAGAAAACAAGAAAAATATCCAAGATATGATGAACTACATATCTATATTTGTAAATTACTATTACTACTACTACTAATAATGAATAATAGCATCAAGGTTAAGCAAAACATGGTTTTAGAGTACTCAGTTAAATTCAAAGATTTTTAGAAAATAGCCTACATTTGCCTTCTGAAAATTGCCCTTCATCAGCTGCTTCAAGACATGTACTGTTAAATGAAGGCATTCGAAATCAACAATTACTTTAAACAATATAACTGTATAACTGTTAGTATGGAACAATTTTAAATTATGTTTGTGCTTATAGTTGTGTACACATGTATGCAGAATTATATATATGCTGTTTTTATACACTGCATAGATAATTCTGAGTGGGTATCCAACATCAGTGTCTTCTATAAAAAATAAGAATGGATATACTCAGAGTAAGAAAACAAAAGAAAACAAGTAAGTATAATCCAAAAGTTATGCCACAGCTGTAAAAACTGGGATGTCTAGGGAAAAGGAAATTTACAGTTTGGTAGAGATGAAGGCTAAATATCCTTGTTGGTTTACTGTTCTACAGCCATGAATAAGAAAGGGGTTCCTATCCATTTTGTCTTACTGTGTAACACCCAAAGCATGTTTAGATTATCATTTCTCTGATCAATAATATCCATTCAGAGTTCAAAGCTTGTGTCATTCCCTTTCCTTTTCTTCCTTCTCCTTCCCTACCCTACCTCAAATGACTACTAAAATCATATTGAAATATTTGAATCTTTGCTTTTTCTGTCTCTCTTCTGCTCTGGAATCTGTCAATCCTAGGATACTCGTCTCACAGGCTAATGGATAGGAACATCTAGTTATACCCAAGACAGGAAGAGCGTTCCATCTCCATTCTTTTTACAGTAAGAAACGTCCTTCTTGATAAACTTACAGATAACACATATAAATATCAAAGATTTCCCTCACCTCAGCATTTCTTCTTTATTCACTGTATTTTTGTGCAAAACATATATTGCTCCTCTGGATCCTTTAAAATAATGTTGATTTTGAAATTGATTCTGTTTATTTCTCTGATGTTACATGGTTTCATAAAACGTTTTTTTATTAATATTAGAAATATTAGAATAATACAAGAAAAGCTTTTTTTTTATGCCAAGAAAGCACTCATAGAGAAATAAGTTTTCTTAGGAGAACACTGCAACATTAGAGTGTCATTACATAAATAAAGCAGATTCATACAAACATACATTAGTATTGTAGTGCAATAAAAATGATTAAATGCCATTGCAAAATGGAAATATCAGCACCTGACTATGTCCATGAAATATTTCAGTTATAGAGGATGCCTGTAACGTGTTTGTTTTGTTAAATGTAGAGCACAGAATAAAAACATTCACTTACGTGTTTTCCTGATTACATTTTTTGTTTCTTTACAAAGGGAAAATCAGTGCACGTGAACAAAACAGTTCCACTCAGTAGGGCACATTACTCAGAGCATTCTGTCCCATTTTCAGTGACCTGGAAAACACAAAGACTGCACTGAAAAAAAAAAAAAGTTAGAAGAAGAAAAAAAGAAAAAGAGAGGAAAAAAGACTTGCCAGTATAGCTGTAGACAAATAGTACCTTCATTATCAACATGAATTTGAAACCTGTTTCCTTGGAGAAAGTGATTATCAGGGAAATGGAGGCATGGTGCTCTATCTCTCTATTGTTCCATTTGGGAAGTGCTGAGAAACAACAATGATAATGAGTTTGAAAAGCAACATCTCTTTTGCTGTTATAACAAAATAGAAATAATTGAGAGACAAAAAAGCCAGACACTGAAGAAAGCAATGGGATAACGCCTCTCATAGGAGAACTCTTATCATGTAGGACACCACTGGCTGAACCACTATTATACTGCACAGTCTTTCTTTGTGGAATATTATACAGCACAATGAGGTGCTATTCCAGCTATACAAAATCAATTAGAATAAATTTCAGAATTATCAGACAGTGACTACAATTCAACACAGCCACAATGAATTAATAAAGACAATATCTTTCTTTCCACTGCTGTATACACGACCTTTTCCACAGTCACCCTGTTGCTAGAGGATGCACGTCACTGCTTTGTTTACTCTCCTGTAAAATGACCATGTAACTCACCTGTGAAGTATTTAGCTGTCAGGGCAGGACAGAGTCACACAAGGGGACGAGTACAGAAATTATTCATGGTATGAGTGGGAAGGGAATTATGGTAGCAAAAAATGTTGGGTAAGCTAGAGATACCAATGAGGAGAAAGGTCACAGAGCAGGCACAGTACAGACATGATAAAACCTTTGTTAACAACAGTAGTGATTCTGATAGATTTTCCACATCTCACAAGATGGCAGGCAAAAATAGTGGAGCTCTTTCTCTGTGAGACCTTAAGTCTCACATCAGTGCAGGACATGCAGGTGTAATTAGACAAGAAAGAAAGGAAGAGCTGCTATCAGTGAAATATCTACCTGACTTAGTTCCATGATGATTGTTTTTTTCCACCTGTTTTTAATGAAATGTCTTATTGGTGGCCAATGAAAAATTGTCTTCAAGCACTGACAGTACAACCTCAACTCTTGATGTTCTGCTGCGGAACAACTTCCAACAAACAGGTAATTTCCAAAATTGTTAAGTGAGTGGTTAAACTCACTTTTGAGGATATATTTTGCAATATTTGCATCTGTGGTTCAAACGTATAGAAATTTGAACACTTCTGCTTCCAGCTACCAGATGGCTAAAAGGTTATATCATTTACCTGAGGACAAATATGCAAACTGAGTAGAATTTTCAAAACATAAAATGCATTCTTCCTGCAAACTGGGAAAGATAGCCTTGATCTTGCTAAACATATACACCAGTGACAAAATGTAAGTTATTCTTTATATGCTAAATCAAAGTACTGAGACAGGCTGAGATAGTTGGGGCTCTTCAGCCTGGAGAAGAGTAGACTCTGGGGGGACCTTATAGCAGCCTTTTAGTACCTGACGGGGGCCTACAAGGAAAGCTGGAGAGGGACTTTTTATGAGGACATGTAGCAACAGGACAAGGGGAAATGGTTTAAACTGGAAGAGAGTAGATTTAGGCTAGACATTAGGAAGAAAATCTTTACAGTGAGGGTGGTGAGACACTGAAACAGGTTGCCCAGAGAGATTGTGGATGCCCCCTCCCTGGAAGCATTACAGGCCAGGCTGGATGGGATTTTAAGCAATAAGGTCTACAAGGAGGTTGTTTCTGTCTATATCAGGGGGATGATCTTAAAGGTCTTTTCCAACCCGAACCATTCTATGATTCTATGATCTGTAGAAATCCAAATTCATTTCTTCTCATATTATACTCAGTCTTTGGACAATCATAGATCCTCTTGCCCCTATAACAAGTCCCTCCCCAGATTTCCCATAGGCCCCCTTCATGTACTGGAAGGCCGCAATAAGTTCCCCCCAGAGCCTTTCCTTCTCCAAGCTGAAGAGCTCCAACTCTCTGAGCTTGTCCCTGTAGGGGAGATGTTCCAGCCCTCTAACCATCTCTGTGTCCCTCATTTGGACCTGCTCCAAAATCTTAATGTGCTTCTTGTGTTGGGGGCCCCAGAACTGGATGCAGTGCTCCAGGTGGTGTCTCACAAGAGCAGAGGAGAGGGGCAGAATCACCTCCCTCAACCTGCTGGTCACATTTCTCTTGATGCAACCCAGGATACGGTTGGCTTTCTGGGCTGCAAGTACACACTGCTGGCTCATGTTGAGTCTTTAATCAACTGACACTCACAAATCCTCCTCCTGAGGGCTGCTCTCAAGGCATTCTCCATCCAACCTCTATTTGTACTTGGGATTGCCCCGACCCAGGTGCAGGACCTTGCACTTGGCCTTGTTGAACTTCATTTTTTTTGTTTTAATCTCATATTCTATTTGACAACTGGACACTCCCACTAACATTTCTGTCATTAGAAGTAAGGACAAAGCAGAGAAAGAAAGTAGTATAATTTAATAGATCTTACAGGTATTATTGCAATTTGTTTAAACTTGCAATTAACCATGTTTATTTTTAGAATTCGTGAGATATATTACAGCATGATAAATGCCTACTTTTATAATTTCTCCTATGAAGGGCATTTATAAACAGACTCAGATTTGTTTTTTAAAGTATTAGAGACTATTCCTGCTTTTTAACTAGAGAATAGATGGCAAATCTTTAAAAACAACCTTCAGAAATAAAACTTGTTTTAAATCTGAAAACCTCAAAACAATGCAACCAAAGAGTTAATGACTCTCACTGATGTGAGAGACTGGCTCAGTCAGAGAAGATCCACAAAAATCTGAGACACAATCACAACAAGTATTGCCTTAATGAAGAGAATGTGGCCTTAATATAATTAGAAAATCAAATATATTGTGGAAAAATGCTGCTGGAAGACTGACATCTAATATGTAAAAACTATCCAAAACTTGACCAAACAGCACCTAGAAATATTTTACTAATAAAATGTGAAGTGCTTGTGAAAAATAAAGTAAAAAGGAAGCAGTAAAATAAAACATAAGATTGATTTTTTGAATGAAGAAGTGGGATCCTAGAAAGTGTATAACACTGATTACTATATTGTGTAAAAATATCAAAGCTATGAAGAAAATTTTTCGAAATATCCAGTGTACAAAAACCATGTAATGAGTGTAACCATGCTGAAGCCAGATACCATCCTGGTTTCAGCTGGGACAGTTGATTTTCTTCATAGTGTCTGGTATGATGCTATGTTTTGCCTTTCAGAGACAAATTCACCTCTGACATTGTGGGACAGTGTAATAAAACAGGAGATATTACAGAGCAACCCTCCTATATATATACACACAAAATAAGTGATGCAAATAATTGCTCACCGTCTGCTGATCAATGCCCAGTCAGTCCCCTAGCAGTGGCTGCTCTCAACCCCAGCCAACTCTTTTCAGTTTTATAGTTTTTTCACATAATGTCATATGATATGGAATATCTCTGACCCATTTAGTTCCTGGTCCTATCACCTCCCTGCTTCTTGTGCTCCCAAGCCGCCTTGCTAACAGGACAGTACAAAACACTGAGAAACTGAAACATCCTTGACTCTGTACAGCACTGCTCAGCAACAACTGAAAATATCAGTGTGTTATCAACACTATTTTTCTCCTGAAGCTAAAACATAGCATTGTTTCAGACAGCATGAAGAAAATAAACTCAGTCCCAAGTGAAACTTGGACAGATACCTAAAGCTTAATGCTAATATCCATATTGTAATTGTAAAATACAGTAAGAAAAACTACTATATTGTCCAAAACAACTGCAGTCTTACAACACCTACAATTCTGTGATAATGAAATGTATCATAGTGAAATGTAATATGAATGTATGTGTAAAATTAAAGTAATAGAATAGGTATTTATCATTAAAATTCCCAAGACTCCTAATTGGTTTTACTTCAGATATCAGTTTTTGATAACATGTTAAATTTTGTTACTTTGATCAAATTATCACACTTACTTACTCCAATCCCAATTGTGTTGCCTTTGTCATGAAATTCCAAATGAGTTTTAGTAGATAGTGGCCTGTGTTCCTCAAATAGCTCAGTTCTGCAAACTGACTGGATGTGAGTTTATTATCGCAGTAGAAACCATCGAAGAAGATGTTGGAAACATTTGAATGCCCCATAAGAGTAATTAAAAATAGTATTATAAATAAGACAACCTGAGAGATTCAAAAAGTCAAACATTAGCTGATATTAAAACATTCTACTGCTGACTCATTTACAGAAGAATGGCCTCTTGATCATTGGACTGAATGGTTCCAGCAGAAATCCCTTGCCCTCTGATCACAGATGGCTCTTCCTTTACCTATCCATACCTACTTTTCAGCTGTCTGTGCCTAGAGTCACATATGACACTCTTTGCTGTTAATGGGCACCTAACAGTGGGCACTCTTGGTGGGATGCCAAATGGTCGTTACAGAAAGTTGGTTGCAGTCATACCAGGGTCCTGAGTTTGAAGGGCAGTCTTCCATATGTGCTTACAAGCACAGGGCTTACTCTTGGATGAATCCCTCATGCGAGCTGTCCAAACTGTGTTGGCAGAGACAGAGACACATCAGAGGCATTTGTAAAGATCAATGTCCACTGAAGTATGTTTCTCTGTCATGCCAACTAGGCAGCTCTCAACATAGCCTGGAGTCACCTCATGAGTGAGGCAGAATGAATAGTAAAGTAGTTTGGCCTGAAGGATCCTGCCAAGGTTGATCTAGAAAACTGGAAAGCTGTGAATTTTGCTGTGAATGAGTAAATAGCTCCTTAAAATGTAAGTGTTGTTAATATCAAGTGAAGAGTTAGGAAAGGCAGCACTGTGACTACCTGAAGTAAGCTGAACATCTCAGTGCTTCAGTGAGGTCCATACTGTATAAGCTGATCTGATTTTTTTTTTTTTTTCAATTGGTGTGTGAATTTTTAACTTGTGAGGTTCATTGGTATTTGTCATGAAAAGCACAACACAAACATATATAATTTCTCCCTTTATTTTTCTAAAACTTCCACTCCTTTCTTTTCTTCTTTTGTCCTCCTTTTTCAATTTCTTTGTATTCTTTATTCTGTTTTGTCATCTTCCATCTGCTCTTTGAAGGATTTTGGAAAAAAATTTAGTATGTGCTAGAAAGTATTCATTCTTAAAATTTACATAAGGAGGAACACAAAGAGAAACACGGAGCTGAGGAAAAGAAGGAACATAGATCAGAGTTTCTTCCAGTTTTAGTTCATTTTCATGTTCAGCTGTGGTAAATCCTGTGACTTTTACTGTGTCAAGAAGAAAAGAGGGGAGAAGTGGATTTCAGTTATTTATTTATTTTTCATAAATAAATGCTGATATTGTTCAGAACCTCTTTCAGTCTCCCAGCACAGCTGATTAGTTAATGCGATATTCTCTAAGACACTGTTATTACCTGTATCTGAAAATTAATTTCCAAATTAAGAAAAAAAAAGCAAAAAACAGAACATTTCCACATAAATTAACTTGAGGGCAGAACAGTAACAATCATAGGACTCATAGCCCAGTGTAAGAGTCTCAGTCCCTTGTACCAAGAGATGAGGCTCTGTGAGGATGAGGGTATGCTGTAGAAAGTACTGGAAGATTAATAAGTTGAAGAGAGCAAGAGAAGTTTTGTATATGGCAGTACATTGCAGTGCTTGTGCTCATCAGGAGGTTTACAGATGTTGTACTAGATAAGTATGGATTTCCTGTACAGTACAACAGAAAGAACAACCCTTGCAGCCCATGGTGGAAAAAGCAGGACATCATACCATGAATATCATACAGAAAGGCTCCTCCAAGGCCCCATGGCACCAGAAGGTGGAGGGTCACTGTTCTGCTCAGTGGGAGGGAAAGAGTAACATCAGTGACGTTAAAACTCCTGCTGCTCTATTTTACGCTTCAGTCCTTCAACGCTTAAATGAAGATAACACTTCTCCAGAGGGCTGTGAGCTGAAATCCTTTAGTGATTAAGAGCTGCTCAGGCAGCTCTTGTACTTGTAGAGGCATATAAACCAATACAGCCTCAGCCCTTAGTAATAGGGTGACACTGTCTTAGTGGGAATGAAGGTGTGTGCAAAATTTCTCTCCGTCCTCGCTATTGTTATTTCTGCCCTACATGAAGATCTCCCTTGAAATGTCTTTATTCCCTTCTTCTTTTTTTCTTTTTTTCTTTTTTTCTCATCGTGTCAAATGAATCTCCATCCCAGGTAAGTCTCATCCTTACTAAGAGGTGGATATCTGCAAACTGAGAAGGATTCCCACCAAGCTGGCAAGAATTCATGCAGATTTTGGATATAAACATGCTTGTTAGGCCAAGTTCCATCAAATGCCAATGGTTTAGCTGGATGTGCTAAATTAGAACCCTCTTCACAAAAAAATTTGGTCTTAACGAAACAACATTTTGTTGGAAAAGAAACTTTATCCAAAGAAGTTCTGTCACTGGAATTCATATTCAGAAATGGGATAATTTCTAGTACTGGATGTGTATAAGGATACTGTTAAAGGTGGCAATAATTTAATTATTGTCTGAACTCTTAGCAATTAATGGATGTTTCCTTACAGCTCTTCTGAACCTGCTGCCTGTCTCACAACAACTGAAATACAAAGTTGAGTTTACTATCTGAGAGTAGGTGCTGAACTGAACACAAATCTCAATAGACTGTTATTGAACTATCACTTTCATATTCCTGTTTTCACAGCTTCTACCAGCATGTTTTCTGTTTACACTCTGTTTTCTATCATGAGATTAAATAAAGAATTGCTAAGAGTACAGTCCTGTGCAGATTTCCTTCCTCAAAGCTGTTTCCACTTATTTTTCTGTGGAATGGAAGGAAACAACGTGGTCAGTCCAAGCCTCTTCTTGAATTTTGGAAGGTTGGTGTATCAGTACATAGTACTTTTGCACTTCAGTATGCTGAGGTACTTTCTTTCAAGAAATAGTGTGGGTTTTTTTTTCTTCTATTTGGGATAAATTATATGATTTTTTAATATTTTCTTTCTTAATAATAGACTCTATATATGAGTAATTGCCAGTTACTTAAAATATTTGGATCAGAGTGCACTGTTAGTCAAACTATAGAATATCCTTGACTTCATGAAATTATTACAGTAACGTCAATGATGGGTACCATGTATACCCTAAGAAATCTATCGTAACTTTTTCACATTTTGTTTGAAGTGGTGGTCATGTTTCTTGTTTCTATGATATCTGGTGGATGGTGTTCTTACCAATGCAACTATTAGAATACAGAATTTTTGTCTCTTTGGGTGTTATATTGAAAAGCTGGTAAAATGTTTTCAAGCAGCCCATACGCATGAAAAATACTGCTTATACTGCTTACATAAATACATTTTCACAGAATGCAAGATGATGATTCTCACAGAATTCCACTTATCTAACATGCTTAAAGTGTGGCCAAAGGATCTCACACATAACTTCTTTTTCTTAATTAAGAAGCTGATGAAGATTTCTGTATTAGTGCTTACAAGGAACCACTCTGGTTCTCCTTGGCACCTCTTTAATAAATCAGATTCTTTGATTGAAATAAATATTCCATCCAATTAGCACCTTTTATCTTCTGGTTACCCATTAAGTTCCCAAAAACTTCCATCCAGTTAGACAGCTTCTTGACTCTTTAAGTTTCCTTTTTCACAAATGCTTTTATGGTCTTGCCTAGATAGTTTCCTCAAGTTATTTTCTGAAGTCTTTCTTAATTTCACAAAGTGTGGTATTTGCAATACTTGAGAATCAGAAAAGTATCTGACTGTCAGGAGCATACAGCTGCCATCTGAGTGGATCATATGTCTTTCTCTTTCAATGGACTAATGTGTATTTTAAAGAGATACAGATACTACAGATAGTACCAGACCTTTGAGACCTTTGAAAGAAGGAAAAGCTACACATCACCTCTCTTTTTATTGACTTATCCACCTTTGCTGAATTGGAACACCATCATCCTGACTTCATCTCAGCTTACCTACTCTTCCTGTGGATTCTCTCTCAAACTCACAGTTATGACAAAATACATCTCGAACTTTTTAAACTCTTGCTGTCCCCTGAGGCACTCCCAACAAACATCTCAAAGCAGCTCTATTTGTCCTCTCAGAACCTCTTCTAAAGCCTTTGTTTGACAAGATTCCTGTGATAAACTAGACATTTGTTCAGTAGTGATGTGCTTCCTCCTCCTTAACTGGTCTGGAATTACTTTTGCAAAGAGCCTAAAAAAATGTGGTCATGGTAAGTGAGTGTACATGTTATTGTGTGCACCAAGACAATTTTATTACAAAGGCAGACGCATGAGATACATTTCAGCTACCTAAATAATATGACATTTGTAATGCTGAGAATTATCAGAGGTGAATGTGTGGGGCTGACAGGTTCAGTGCATCAGGACAGGATATCTGAAACTTTCTGGTTTTGAAAAACAAGAAGTAAGACCAAAATCCTGTCAAGTAGCAAGTTAAGCAACTAAATTGAACCCATAAGGAAAATAGAAGAGGGGCTGCTTGTCTGCCGATTTTCCATCCCAGTTTTCTCCTTTTAATTAGGGGTCTATACATACTTGGTTATTGATGATGCTATTATATCACTAGTTTGTGCAGTTCATAAAATAGGTTTACAAAAGAGCTGAGAATTTATTCTGTGTAATATTCTTTTGGTGCTCTGCCTACAATTATTTCTATTTGCTTAATCTACTGTGCTTTATATTCAGTCTAGCAACACAGCTAATTGGCAGGCTGTGTATCATTTTATGCAGCTCAATTAAGTGTGATATTTTGAGAGCTTTCTGGGTGACCCATCCCAGTGTTTGAACATTTTCATGGCAAGTAATTTGTTTCATGTATCAAATAAGAATTTCCCATATTGTACCTTGTGTCTGTCATCACTCACTGTTCAGCTATGCATCTCCAAGGAGATTTTAGTTCTTCCTTCTCTGCACTCTCTTGTTAAGTAGGTTTAGGTAAGATCTCCTCAAATCTTCTCTTCTCCAGACTGAACTAAGTTGGTTTTTTCAGCCTCTCCTCATACATCATGTGCTTCAGTCCCTATCCATCTTTGTCAAGTCTCCCCTGGACTTCTTCCAATGTGTCCATGTCATTATAGTCATGGATTTGAGGGTGAGGACTGGAATTGGACTCTGGATTTGGTCTCAGAAAGAGAGGTAAGATTTGGTCTTGCCAAAGAGAAGCAAAGAATCACTTTACTCAACTGGACGACTACAGCCATGTTAGCACATCCCAAATTTGCATTGCTGTGGAGACATGCCACCTGATAATATTCTATTTGCTGATTGCTTTTTGGCCTGTCAGCCCGCAACCTTTACTCATAATTGGGATTCTTCCATCCTGGGTACAGGACTTTTTGTTTACTGTAAGAATTCACGTTTTATCAATATCAAACTTTTCTTCCTACATTTCTTCGTGTGATATCAGATCTCTTACTGCCACTTCAGTGAGGAAATTCAAATAGTTTTTGATTGCATCAGTAGCTAGATATACAGCAAGGAGAAATTGTGCATGCTTTGTAAAATGCGAGTTAATTATCTCAGGTAACCAGTATAAACATTTTCCAGTTTGATGAGTACATGGATGAGATTATCTCAAAATAAATGTTTTCATTTACTAACCAATGGGAAGAAACACTTTTAGGGAGACCTGTGTTTTGTATTTGTTTCTTCTTTCCAGTCTCTTTCACCCTGTTTTTGCAGGTTTTTAGCTGAAAAGTAGAGCAGCCAGGAAAAAACAAACAAACAAAAACAACTATTAATAACAAACATATTTGTAAGAGCACATATATAAAGAAAGAAGAAAGAACAGAAACTGCAAAGTTCCATTGCAGACATTTGTACATATAATTTGTAAGAAATTTGATAACAGATGCTGCCAAATTTGATTGCACAAAACCTCACAAATTCTTTTCTGGTCTCTGCAATTTTGAGACCTTTGGTCACAGCCAAGACACTTGCACTACTGCCAATAGGATAAAACTATAGCATCTGGATGCGAGCTAGAGGATCTGACATAGAAAAGAGTCAGTGGAAAATTTTTCTCCACTTACTGTATTACTCACAATAAGGAGAAAAACTCTTTAAGGTGCTACTACAAAAAGACAATCCAAATTTTAATGAAGTCAACAGTTTTGCTCCATAACCATATGGGAACCACATCTGGGGATGGAAAGTGTTAAGATGATAGCATTAGAAAGTAGTAGGAACTGTTCTCTGTTCAAGACAACTTTTCAATTTTCCATGTTGTTCATCTCATTATTATTATTCATTTGTAACTAATTCTCAAATAATTATCAGTTACTGGTTATCCTAGATATTAGCCAAAGCCAAAACCTGCAAACAGGATAAGAGGGCCGTGAAGTACAAACTTGTGAGTCATTTTTTTGTGTGATAGAACTTCAGTCTGAAAAAGGATATGCAAAACATTTTCATGAAACTTGCCTTCAAGAAAAAATAAAAATCACAAAACAACCCAGCTGAGTCCAGTTTAAACATTCTAGACATCAAAGCAAACAATGACCTTGGTTGCATTCAGTAAAAAATATTTTGTTTTCTGATGCATCATGTAATGCCACTCAAAATTTGCTGCTATTCTTATTCCACAAGTAATTAATGCTGTAGTTCAAATTCCCCTCTCCAGCATAACTCCAGTTATGCATTTTTCTAAAATATTGAACTTATTACAAGCTTAGTTAAAGCATGTTTTGTGAAGCATGCAATTTAGATTTAAACTAAATGAGCAAAATTTCTGATTGAAAGCAGAGAAATGGGACCAGGTTTTGAACAGATGTTGGCAATTTTTTGCTTTAGTTGAGGTAAAAGATTCTGAAGTTTGGATGGCATGAATTAAAGCATTCATTCTGTAGAAAAAAATGACATGATTTAGATAGTACTGCAGAAAAACAGAAAAATTTGGACAGTCTGTTGAAACTTTTATCTAGTGGGGGAGTGATGATGAATGGGAAAGAGATGAAGGGGAGGAGGAAGAAGGGAAGAGAATTAAACAGATTTGATAGTTTTTCTCAAAGAGGTCTGAATTTTAAAGAATTAGAAGAGAGTTACTGCTGCTTTAATCATCAAGTCCTATTTTTTTTTTTTTTTTTGGTACTTTACACTACGATAAAAGATTTACTCAGCCACAGTATCTCCTTAATGCAACAAATTGAAAATTATTTCAACTGCCCAAACTTCAGTGAAAGCTAAGAAATACACAACCAAGATGCTTCAGACCTGGCATTTTGAAAAAATTATCACTTAATTGAATTTGAAACTGTTCACAAAATCTGGGAGACTTGGATTGGAGGTATTTGGGAGCTAATTATAATTTCCTGGTCTTATAGACTACATTAACTGGTTGCAGCTTTTGTCCGTGTTCTAGCAAAGAAAATGAACTCTTCAAATCCTCATTTAGGTTAAAAATGATGTAGTGTCTTTACTTAGAATAACATTCTTTCAGTGACAACACTCTACCAAAGGAATTGAGAGGACAATTACACTGAAAGGTCTCTACCATTTTGATAAATTCATGACCAAGGAACTGCTGTGGTGTACTTTCATCACATTTCTTGCTTTGAGCAGCCTCTTAAGAAGAGTGCAATGTTTCTGAATGCATGTTTGACATTATATCTTGAAGAAAGTTAACTAACTGCTTTCTTAACTAACTGCTAAACTGACATTGACTCAGACACCTGAATGTGTCAAAAGGTTGAGCACTGATGGTTCCTAAGTCAGGCTGAAGAGGTGTATGTCTAAAATATTCTTAATGTCTGTTAGACATACTTACTGTCTATGCAGCTCTGAAACACAGCTCTGCAGGCTTGAAACCACTCCATACATGCAGGCAACTTTCATTACTTTGTGTAAAAACAAAGCACTTAAGTTAGAAAAAAATGGAAATGAAAATGTGGTAATATTATCTTCCATCAGTTATGACTCACCCTCCAGAAAAGTAAAACGTGTTTTTAAGGCTAAAGAATAATAACCAGAAGTAGCTATTTTGAAGTTAGAGAACGAAATTAGAGGATCCTGACTGCCTTCAGCATTACCTGCACTACAATTTTTTCCCTAGTATGAGAAAAAAAATCTCTCAATTCACAAAATCCTGTAGGTTGGAAGGGACATTGCGAGATCATCTAATCCAAATCTCATATCTTACTCATGATTTTCTAGAATTGAACTCGTACATCCAGATTCTGCGCTGCATTGTAGGCCATTACTTACAAACTGGTTATGACATTTAGCAAGATTTTGGAACAGATCCCAAATAGACCCAAAAACAAAAGCAATATAGTTAATGAAGTAGATATTTCCAAGAGAAGTTGCTGGCCTCCTGCTGACCAAGCATTTCGGGTAATGCTTATGTATGAATTTCCCCTTAGGTTTGTTCTCATGATTGGCTTGTCTTAATGGACCATAATTGAATTCATGAACATTACAGATTTTCCATTACCACCTTTCAATCAATCTTTTCATAAATGTCTCATTTAGAAGATGCTTGAATTTCAGCAAGTGAAACTGAAGACATTTTATCAATCATTAATCATAGATACTTTCCTTTTAGAATTCATGTCAACAGTTGACATTTCTTTTGTTAATAATAATAAAAACTGGGACTTAGATAATAACTCATATCTGGGAATATCCATGTCACTTATTAAGAGTAGTTCATTTATAACTTTTATAACCCCTGAGTATTTTTCCTCTGTTTTGTAAGTGTGATAAACAAGTCACAGCTAGGGGACTGAAGCAAAGCTCTAAGTGGAAATCTATTTGACAATAACAAAACATCCATTCATTTAAGTGGAAGTAAACTTATCTCAGATGACATAAAAGATAAGGGTAAAGACAGCAGAGCGCTTCCATGAATAGGATTAAGTTTCAGATCAAGACTTAAATTTAGCACCATTAGGTACTTAAAGCATGGCTGATAATTTTTTAGAGCTATGAAGAGTTATATTAAGGATACTGTGGGAAAGAAATATGATATCAAAAGACCCGGCAAGAAAAATCTGCCATTAAAAGAAGGTGAAAAGGAGGACCCAACTACTATAAGTTTTTTGTGCTAGCTTCTGTTCTTCTTAGGCAGTTGGACAAATCATCATATTGGCTCTTCATGAGCACCTGCAAGACGACAAGAAAATGTGCATAACCAACATGAATTTGCCAAAAACAAATAGCGTCTAGTTAATTTAATTTCCTTCCTCAGCAGGATGTCAGATCTTACGAACAGAGGAGAAACAATAAATGTCATATATCTTTCCTTTGTAAAACACTGGAGTTTTCATAAGTCAGAAAAGAAAATTTAGTCTAAACAGTAACGCTGTAGAATAGGATACTGTCCACAGATTTTAATTATTGATAGTACACAGTCAAGATGGAAGGATTCATAGAGATTGCTTTGTGGGAGGTCATTCTAGTATTGTATTAAATTTTGCCATTAGAGAATTGGTTGACAGACCAAGGAATTTACATAATAAGTTTGTAGATGATACCAATACCGGGAGGGACTGCCAGTATGTTAAAGAATAGAAACTGCATTCAAAGTAGTCACATTAAATTTGAGAAGTGGTATCGAGTAAAAGGATGAATTTCAGATCAGATACACAGGAAGTAGTAGTACAATTGGGAACGAATATTCAAATGCATAAAAAACATATGCAGAAGATGTAGCTGGGGACTACAAAACTGAAAAAGAGAGCTATGTCTTGCTGTTGTGAAATAGTGAAGAATGTGCATAGATGTTAGAAAACTGGAATATATCCTCTAAAATACGCAAAATCATCTCCCTGCTTAGTTATGCAGCGGAAAGGTCTCAGTTGAAGTACTGTATTCGATTTGAAATAACACTGTCAAGAAAAATATGGGCCTGTTGCTTAGACTAGAGGAAAAGAATGATAATTTACAGATGATTAACAAATATTATCCCTGAAGAGTACCTGTAGTTTGTTAGTTTGGAGAAAAGGTTTTGGAGGGTATACATGTCATCTATCTTGGCACATTTATCAGGCTGCCTGCCACAAGAAGAATGCAAACAACTAGCATTCATGGTGACTGGGCCAAACGGTGGGCTTAACTGAATCACAGGAGATTTAGAAAAATTTCCTAATGGTCAGATGAGAAGGAAAGGAACTGATTGTCTGGGAAAGAACAGGATTTCAACCACATATCTCAAGAACCCCCTAAGGAAGTTGATTGTGCTTTTGGATCTCTTCAGGCCCTTCTAGTAAAAGCATGGAAAACAAATTCCATGGCAAATAAACAAATTCCAGTAGCTTCAAAAGAGAAAAAGATATGAACTGCTTTTATACTGTTTCTCCATAGATATGTAAGAAATATAATCAATAATTTTCATAAGATGAGAAATATTTAGGCTAACTGAAGATTTTCTGTTCATTAGGAAGGAGGGAAATATACAGGTCACAGACATTAACCATCTAACTTCTATTATTCAATCAATATTAAACTTTTTGTGCTTAAGTGTTTATTCGTATCCTTAATAACAACTAAATAATAATCTACTTTATATAACAGTTTCTATTTGGAAGGTATTTTAGTGATGTTTAGATGATCATGGTAGATGAAACTGAATAAGGTCAAATGAAAATTCTTCCAGTGTTCATAAAAGATTCAGATATGCCTTTTCAGGTTACTGTGCTCTGAAAGAAAAATGGAGATGCAAAGCAATCTGATTAGAGATTTTCTTTAAAAAACAAAACAAAACAAAACAAAACAAACAAACAAAAAAAATCCACCAGAAAAGAATTGATACAATACTACTTAGAATTTCTATATCATTTTCTAAGAAAATATAGCTACTTCATAATATTTTTAAATATTTCTTACAGAAGTTGGAGATAACTTAAATTTCTTTTCCGAGAACCTTTTTTAAGATTCAATCAAAAACTCTCCAAGCAGATGTAAGCATTTTCTATTAGCTAGCTTTTGAAAATTAGAACTCTAGAGTTACTGATCTGTGTATTATTATTGCTTGATACATTATAATAGGAATCAGATTTTCTGACCAAAATAGAATAAACGTAGGAATATCTGCTGTGAAGATAAAAGGAAGAAAGCAAAATACACAATTCCTACACAAAGAGCTTACTGTTCTTTTATCAGTGTATCAGTTATCTATTTTAGCCAAATTCAGAAAGGATAGCATTCAAAGTTAATTGACTATTTGTAGATGGATGATGACCAAGGCACAGTACTGTTGGCACAAGTTGGCACAAAGTAATAGAAAAAAAATCTTTGAAATGCTAAAAACTCTCAAAGCTGGAAACCTTTGAAACCAAATTTGTTCTTTTCCCTCAGCTTTAACTCACAGCTTAAGCAGTACTGAACAAGATCTATAAAGTGTACATTCCACATAGTTAATTTCAAGATTGAAAATTAGCAAATAAAAGCATAAGAAAATAATATTAGACAGCAGCAGTAAATAAGCTCATCTCCACAGCAGGATACTGTAAACATTTCAGAGAATGAAGAACATTTCAATTATAGGCCACATGCATAATATCTTGCTGTGTTAGCCAGGTTGAAATTAGCTTTCAGTTTTTCATCTCCTCCTTTGCAGCCTACACAAAACCATCTAATCCACAAGGATTTCTATGCGCTACACTAGGAGTCTGTGAAATTTCCATCCAAGGAAGCCTGGATTTAAATCAGAAGCATGATTCATCAATTCATGTGCAACACTCCTTCTCCAATCTTTTTGCACTCTTCAAACAAATAAATTTTTGGCCAGAATCAAATTATAGAGAGTGCTGCTCACTTTCCATTGTTCTTTATTTTGTTATTGGGTTTTATGTTGTTGTTGATTTGGTTTTGGGTTGCTTTTTTTTCTTTCTTTCTTTTTTTTTAATGTGGAAAGTTAGATTCCTTTATGCAATAATTATCTTGCTAAACCTTCTGTTGAGTTTTTTACTCCTCTACTTTTTAGTGTTTACCATAAAGTCAGAAACATAGCTTCCTACATACTGAAGCAAATTACAACAGTTTTTGAGCTTCTCCAAGATGGGTTTGAGGAGTTCTACTTAGTTGCTTTTAGACTTTCTTATTGCACCCAAAAAAAGGTTTTCAAAGAACCTCATTGTCATGCTAACCTGTTGTATAACCTGCAAGTTTGCTTTGTTTGTTGTCTGTTCTGAAGAAAGTTCTCCCAGTATTTGGATAAAAATAAGCTAATAAGTCTAGTGTATGCTATGGGAAGAATATAAGTGGAAGCTGAATCACATTTTAGAGACAGAAATGTTACGGGGAAGGAGAGAGAGAGGGCTTGGCTCATTCACAGCATCATTCATAGACTGAGGAAAGCAGCTGTAGTGTTTTTCCTCTTTTCTTTTTTTTCCTGAGGAAAACTAAGAAACAACATAGTTTGTAGAAATACCAAGGGGGGAGGGAAGGGGGAATGCCATACTCTCATCATACTTACCTTATGGTTAGTTTTTTTTACTGACTAGCATGCCAATCTGCCTTGTGTAGGCTTACCAGTTTTGAAGACTTACTTTTTTCTCCCATTTCTTCCTGAGAAAAATAGTGATCTGTTTTGAAAATTTGGAGCTGGATCTGTTAAGTAGAGAATGAAAACTGTAGCATTTGCTTCAATGTAAGCTATGCTGAATTCTAAAGCACCCAAAAGCATCTCTTCAAACATTTTACTGATATTCATATCAATAGTCCAAAAACTTATAACTCCATAAAAATTTTGTTGATGTTACAAAAATTTCCACATTTTGCAGAAATGTTACTTTTGCATGTAAACCTCCATTACTTTGGACTAGATTCTCGTTCCTGTTCGAATTAACATGGATCTGCAACATCACTGGCTAAAACATACAAATCACTCAAATTTACACGCACCAATTAATAGCAGAACCTTTTTGTTACAAACATACTTGCTGCAAGAGATTTCCTGGCATTGATATGCAGCACATATGCTTCTTCTAAGAATAACTAAGAAACAATCTGCCTAGAAATTATCTACTCCTGGCTCTATAAAGCACTGTTCATCTCTACTACTAAAAATGACAGCTGGTTCGAGCCTATTTACAGAAAAAAAAACACCAATTCAAGCCCACTATTTTCATTAGTGTTGCTGTCATTGTACAGACACTTCAAAGAATGTAAATGCTATCAAAGAACCAGCTTACCATAACCATCCCTGTAATGAAACATTATAATCTTGGATAATTTTATGTAAACTACATGATGAATCTGTATAACAAAACCAGTACTTATGTCCATTGCTGACTTTATAAATAAATACTTCATACTCATCCCTCGCATGTGTGCTTTACAACAAAAATGCCACCTGCCACCTGTAACAAAATACTGTCATGTATTTTCAGATCTATAGTGACACCCACATGTTTACTTGCCATTACATTTGCCTCCATATTTTGGATATACAATGTGGGCCTTTTTACACATTTGCTGCATTTTCTGAAGACCCTAATTTTCCACCAACAAAATTCTCTTTACAAGTAAATTACTGACTCTGGAATGACATACACACCAATCATATCATCACTGTACCATTCTGTTTCCTGCCAGCACGTCTCAATAACTGTAGTTAGATAAGGCATAAAACAAAAGTGCCTGTGGAGACCCCAGCTCACTTCTTTGCCTAAGCTGAAAGAGAATCCATTTTAACATCAGCTTTCTACTTTCAAAAGAATGATGCTAAGAAATACATCTAGTTATTTCTCCTGCTTGTACCTCAAAGAAAGAAACGTTAATTGATTCAGGGAGACAAATGAGGAATTTGACTTAATGGAGCATTTTTGTCAGATGGAGGCATCTTAGATTTGAGTCCCCACTCTGGTAATTTTTATACAAAAGGAAACCACTTCTACAGGAACAACAAAGATAAATTTTCTTTATATGTATTGTAGTTCCCAGGAGTTTTTCAAAGAAGCAAATTATAATCTTTTCTCCAAAGCAGGCAAGTAAGGATGTGAGCATAAGTTTCTACTATCATACATAAGCATACAGATAAGCAGACAACTGGGTAAAAGGCAAAAGACAGGAGCAAGTAAAACCTTCTGTCTATGTTTGAAGTGAAAAAGGATGGATATGGATTAGAGGTTATGGTGTGGGATCTGAGGACTTTGCTGATGCCGTGTTGAGTGGCTTCTTCCACTTGGCTATCTAGTGTCACAGCATCTTACTGAGGCACGTGCTCTAAATTTCCTCTTGCTGTATATCCCTAAATTAGGCATGTGAAGAAATACTGCTCAGCTAAGAGAAGTACAAGGCAGTACGACAACCTTAGAGAGAGACCCACAGGCAATGTTGAAAAAGAAAAATTTGCTTGTAACATCTTTTATCTTCTTCTCTCACCTTTTTTTCCATAAGTCTGAAAATAGATGCTGTACAGTTTCTTGAAGAACTATATTTATCCCCTCATTAGCTCAGACTAAGTTCTGCTGTGGTTAACTCATTTTGGAAAGCCACCCAAGGAAATTACATTGTGTAGATTCTCTTGATATGAATAATCTTAAAGCCAAGAAAATGAAGGCAAATATAAAGCAGAGGAAGATCTATTTCTTTCTGTGCATGAAGAATTGTCCAGATTATTAGTAGAAAAATGTTAGCATAAAAGGTGGGACCCAATTAAAGTATCTAAAAGCTCACAGTTTGCATTTAAGTCACAACCCTAGACTCCCTTTATAGTTAGGAGAATGAAATGGGGCCCTTTAGAGAGTGATTTCTACATTGGATGCTCAGGGAAAGATTCACTTTGTGTAACACGATTGCCTACTGTCACTTTTGGCACTTCAGGTAACGAGGATGCACAGCAGAGGCATGGGTCTCCTAACTATCCTGCACTATACCTGCCAATCAAATCGAAATATTTGGATCTCAAAAGACCTTACATATCGATTTGGTGGATCAATTCTTTTTTTTTTTTTTTCTGATGATGAGATGAAATGTCTGATGAAGGGATTTATTTGTTTCTTCTGATTATAAAATAAATATATGATAATCTATGATTTTGAGCTAGCTGCCCAAATTTCAGAAGCCTAAGTGAAGGCAGATGAATCTCAACTTCTGAAACCTTAGCCATGAAATAATGATGTCAAATGAGCATAAACATGCACAAAGTTACTGTTTGCTGGTTTGTTTTTTTTTTTAGTATACACAGTACAAGAAGATAATATTCTCATCAATAATGTGGAGTTTTATTTTATTTTACTTATTTTATTTTATCTAAGATATATTTGTAACATCTTAAGAGATTGTAACAATCATCCTTCCTAGTACCTTCTACAGTCATTTTCAGAACCTTATCCGTGTTTAAAATATAGAAGACTAGGATAGTGTTATACTTCTATCTGAAAGTCATAGAATATTACAATACTTTATTCAACACTGATTGCAACCAACAACCTTAGATTCATGCAATTTTCAATTTATATCACTGTGTGACAAAAAATCTTTTCTGTGTTAACTTTGCTTTTTCAGTCTCAACATCACGTTTCTTAACCTTGGACTGTATCTCAGCAGTATTGATTACTTTAGTGAATACTTCATTGCCACTTGCATAGATATTCTGTTCATCATAGCACTTTCACACTACAGGCAGGTCAAAGAAACATTTATTATATATGCACAGATACTGAGAAATGAAGTTGTCAGCATCATTCAGTATGTCACATAAATATTTCCCTTAAGAATTATCTTCTTTGCGGAGTTCTTTATTTGTATTCATAAGTATGTCTCCCTTCTGATAAAAAACAAGATTATATAAATTCTGTTTTCCCCCAGTGTCTGCAAAACATTCTAATACGCAGTGCTCTGCAGTTTCTCTATTATGTACTTCCTTTACTGCTTTCTGGTTCTCACCAATGTTTATTCCCCCTTTTAAATTACTTTTTCCCACTCTGATGCACAAACCTTGGATTGCCACATTTTTTTGTTGTCTGCTTCTGTTCTTTCAGTCTCTGCAGAATTGCAACTTTAATTAAAGTAAAAAGAAAAAAAGTCAATATTTAAAAAATGGTCTAAGTTCTGGATATGTTGATTTCAAGATTGATACCACGTTAATTACATTAAGCAAACTATCATTTTATTGGCTGTTCCGACTCTACATTTTTAAGTAGTTAAGTCATAGGTTAATGTTTGTTCATAAAATATGTGCTTAAAGTAGACAGCAAATAAATTGCTCCAATTTTGCAATCTGTCCTCTTGAGAACACCTTACCATTTTTTGTACTTTGTTAAGATGACCGCATGGATTGGATTTGACTCAAAAGAAGCTTTCAAGGAGTTTCTATCTGGTACAATGTTCCTGATGGCATACTGTGGTCTCCTCTGTTATCTCTGAAGAACAAAGGTAATTTGGATCAATTTATTGGAATATTCCCATATGTTTATACTTCTCTGAAAGCTAAGATATGACAAAACCAATTGGTCAATTCCCCGCCCATATTTTATGTAGAGAAAAACATTCAAAAATAAAGTGAACAAGCATGAGTGAAAAATAATAGCCTCTTTTCTTTCTTGTATGTTAGTTTCCCTGCACGAACTACTTCTCTTCAGTCTTTTGGGAACTTAGGTAGCCAAAAACATAATGTGATTGGAATACCTTGCTTCCATTCCTTGCTGGTTTTGCAGCCTGCCATTTGAAGCGTACTAGTTTCTGCAGGTGTCTGTCATTTGGTTTGTTCATATCTTTTAGAAACAGAAAAAGAGCTGAACAGTTCCTGCATCAGGAACATTAATGCAGAAATAAAGTTAAAAAGCTCATCACATTGCTGTAGCAACAAGTTCTGAACTGTCCTGTAGCAGGATAAATACTAGTTGTAAATGAAGAGGCTTCAAAATGAAATACTCCAGAGCTCACATAAAGAAAAATGAAATAATAATTTAAAAAGCTAGACTGGGAAGAGATGGCAGCTGTGTGAAGTCATACCTTGTCAGTACCTTATATCCCTGCCCAAAACCCACTGTCATACAGTGAGGCTATTCAAAAGTACTGTGCACGGGAATGCCTTAGTTTACACAAAATACACTCTGCTTTAAAAATAAGTTTCTGTTGTTATCTGGGAGATCGTGGTCACCAAATTGGTGTCCACAAAGGTTCACACCACACTGTTTCAGAGCACTCTCATCAGTGCTGCATTACTAGGCATGTATAAAGGATACAGCTGAATATCTACCAGCTACTTAGATTAATTATTGTTACTTAGCAAACAGCTGCTAGATAATCTAGACAGTAGAAAGGGCAATGCTGGAACACTTTCAGTGTGGGAGATGGATCTATTTGCGTTTGGCTCCTGTTGTGGTTTCTTAGTATGGTTCTTGCTTGCTTGCTTACTTGCTTGCTTGCTTGGAGTGTAGGTATATGCTTCCTCTGAGAACAACAAATTATGCTTCTAATAGGTAAATCTGGAAGTGTAATTTTTAGACCCACTGAGTGAAATACTCATTTGTGTGCAGAGGCACTTGGCTTTCTTTACAGAAAGAGAATCAAGCATTTCAGAAAAGGATGTAAACAGCAGGGAGTTCCTAAAGCATAGCACGATATTTGTAGTGGTGTGCTTGAAAACCTATTTCTCTCCAGAGCCCAAGTTCCCTAGAGAGACCTAAGGCTAAGAAACCATCACTTGGGATTTGGAATTAAAAAAAAAAAAAACACTATTTTTTCAGTAGCACATTAACAGTGTTATTCTTTCAAAAAGCCTAAACAGGCTGATTTTTTTTTTTGAAAGGAATGGTATGCACTGTTTATGATAACCTTGTGGCTGAACTTAGGAAAGGTGAGTTTGATTTCCCCTTCCTTTCTTCTGAAAGATTACCTTAGCCACTAGAGTTTCTCAGATATTCCAACAAAGAGGCATTCAATTCTAGCACTAGCAAGATTAATGTGTAAATGGCCTTATGTGCATTGCTATAGTCAGAAATTCTTCTTGGAATGTCAGGACATTACGCCGTTGTGAGTGTCTGACTTCATCTTGCATCAGATAAACAGAATTTGTCTGCTGCAAAATAGTGATCAACCTTAATTTTGTCATGTGGTTTTTATGTTGGGATGTAAAAATTGTGCTCCAAGAACTCAGCTTTTCCTCCTTAAAACATACTGTCATGGGACAGAATATCTGATGAAAACCTTAGTAAAAACCTCCTCCCACTTAACAGAGATTTTTTTCTTTATTTTTTAGCTAGTGAAACAGCTAGGATGCTGCAGATGTCACAGGATAAATGATTAATAATAATCATCATGAGCAAGAGCAAAAGGGCAAATGATGGCCCCAGATCAGTTCTGGATCCTATTTTTGGCTGACAAAAGCAAGTCATATGTCTGACAGGTTTAATAAACTGGTATTGGTGTTGAAGATTTTTTTTTCAAGATTGTTTCAGCTGGATAGAGAAGTATATGTATTTTATAAAAAAAAAATAGCCAATAAAAGCAATAGACAACAAAACTCAATATCTGGAGGCTTTATTGGAATCTACATACTTAGAAGGAATCAAAGCAGGATTAGAGATTAAAACTGGTATTAATAAAGGCAGTATTGTGCTAGAAAAAAATGGAATGTTAGACTACTTCAGGACTGGTATGAAGCATACTTGTGTTCAGCATAAACAGCCAACAAGAAAGTGGAGTTCCTACAACTTCATTTTTCTCTTCTTCCTGAGTGTAAGTACGGCCTTTCACAACCCACATTTTTTAAAATTTCTGATTATTAAATGCCTTAAATATGTGATCACTGGGCAGTGTGTCTGGCTAATGGCAACACTATGATACCAGACTGCAAGGTATTGTGCAACAGGTACAAGATATGCATAAAGTCATAGAAGGAAAAGGTTAGATATTCAAACACCTGAGGCAAAGCCAGCTTTATGTTGGGTCCTTTGCTTTCAAAAGTCACTCCAGTCATAGTCATAGTCCAGTGTGTAGCATCTCACTAAATCAACTGCACTGATCTGGAGGACATCCTAGAATTTTCCACTTGAGTCCTCACAGCATATCATGTGTTTCATTAGTTAAATTTTAATTACAATACTTATCAAGACAAAAATAACATATTATGTGTAGATTTAAGATTTAATTGATGGCTTTCACAAACAGTAGCAAACAATTTTTCACATCCAAGCTGATAATTTAAACAAGCTCCATCTAAGCAGGACATTGCATTAATCTTCTCTGTACAAGTATAAACCTGCAGTACCAATTTTCAGGTATGTAATTACATGTTCTTTGCCAGTAGCTTCTGTTCAAACACCTGGAAATACAGACCTAAGAAAATTTAAAAATTAAAAAACAGAAAAGTGGTTTGTCATAAACAAGTAATTGAAGACTCAACTATTCAAATCAGTACTTCCTGTTCTAACATAGTCTGCATTATTGAATATCAATATAGACATGCAGAAAAGAACCCAAAGTGCTGCTTAATTATAAACAAACTTTTTTTTTTCTAAAGTTCCATACACAGCAATAATATTCTTAAGCCACATTTCTCAGAACATTTTAAACACTGAAAATTCCTAAGACAATCACTTTTAACCTAAATCACTCACGTTCAAGCATATGATCATTCTATTCAAAATATATGGCAATGCATGCATCTTCATGGATATATGTACACATTTAAAGGATCCTCAGCTTGTACAGAGCCAACAAAGCCGCTCCTGTGTTATCTCCATCTTTGAGGCTGCTGGAGAAGAGAACATTCAAAGGAAAGGATAATGGCTCAGGAAATTCAGGGTCCAGGAATTGTCAGAAGAACACAAGGGGTCAGACAGTGAGCTAAAGTTAGAGCAGCTCTCATACTGCTTTATATAACATTTTACATTTTGTCCAGTGATAAAAACTTTCCCTGATTACAGGATCTTCTGGCTTTTTCAGTCTTCTCTATTCTAGAATAATGAACATTTATGTAAGTCTCAGAATGATGATGAATATATTCCCTTCTGTTATCAGAACTGGCTGAAAAAAGCATCTTTGATTAGCCTGCTGGGTTGGACAATGAAGCTTCTGTGAGAATCATTAGTGGCCAGGTAAGTGGAGGCTTTTTCTGAGCCGTCAGCCAAGCAAAGAGAGTAAGGATTTTACCCTTCCAAATTGGAACATTTTTCATTAAGATTGATACAACTAAAAATTTGGTGTTTTTTTTTCAACCACAGCCTCTAAAGCAGAATGAATTTTTCAGTCACGCTTTCAATGTATGGCACTGTTCAGAAATGGATATAAATCAAAGCCAAAGCCATAGTGCAGTTGGTTTTAGATGAGTGAACAAAGAGAAGAGGCGACATCTGGGACATGTCTGTCTCTGTATTGAGTATAACACTCTGTAGTATGGGTTATATTTAAAATTACTAACACAACTACAACGAACCAGAACATTCTCTTGTACTGTCTGGAACTCAGCCATTTTCATATTGTTGCCTTCAGAGCAGTTTTGTGGTTTTAAGGGGTAGTCTCACCTTGTCCCTATGGCCTGCATGCATTTCTGTTGTCAACACAAGGAAGAATTAAAAACTTATATAACAAGCAAAACAGAACAGATGAATAATTTGAATGGTACACTCTCCTGAGCATTTAGCTGCCTAGGAGAAATTTCCTCCAGTCTAAACATTTTTATACCACCTTGAAACTGAAGAGATTCTTCAGGTGCTGTTAGCTGATAATTGTTTATAAAAATCTAACTAAAGGTGATAACTCGAACCAACAATGCCTCACATTGCTTAGATACAGAAAGAAAATATTAACATAATAATATGTGGTCTGATCAAGACGTGATCCTTATTAATGGCTTCTCAATTTCTCATCTGCCTCATTGAGTAACATGCTTCACTACAATGATGTGCAACAATTCAGAATGGCAGTAGTATAGTGAACCATGCCTATTTTGGGATGCATGTCTGTAAGTGTCATTCTTATGCAAACCTAGTAGATACATACCAACAGTTAATAATGTTTAATCAAAAGGGATTCACCAACACATGAAGTTTGTGCTTTGTTGTACACAATAAAAATACGTATCTTTTGCAGTGATAATTTTGAATCCATCACTATTAAACATTTCAAATAATGTTTTAATGAATTTCTAGAAGCTCAACTGAATCAATAATTCAAGTATTTAGCCAGATAAAAGTATATTCTATGTACTTGCATCAAACATAAATCTACTGATCACAAAACGATAATCAGTTCCAACACCGGTATTGTTTTCCAGTGTCATCCAGCATTCTTTTCTCTTTTGCTTGGTTTTGTATTATGTTACATAGTCTGCTACCTGCTTGTATTTTGATATTCCCTTGAAAACCCCATACTGTAAAATTATTTGCTTTAGAGATGTAATATGCAGAGCCCATCCGTATTCTACCAGATGAAAATCTGGGTTCCCTGGTGTGGTGCTGGAACTAGGCTGAAGCTAGGTCACATTTTAATAGCTGAGCGAGCGCATGAGTAACTGAGTGTGTGGGTGGGTATGCCATTCCGTGCCTACACTGTTGAAGGTCATTTCTCAATGTTAAAATATATTTAAAAAAAAAATCAAACTTTGACATTAGGAATAGTACGGAGGCAATTTTTCATCTAGATGGTTAAAATCAATGAAGCAATGACAATTTACTCCAGCTAAGAATTTTATCTTTTGAAATTAAGATGATTTCACCTAGAAATTCCTCTCTCACCTTTTTAGTTTGGTTTTGTATTGAAATAATCATGTTGGAAACAACAGTTAGAAATTATTTTTTTTTAAATGAGCAGCCCAGCAGTTATCTAGACCAAAACAAACAAACAAACAAATAAATTCCCAATATTATAATTTGATTTCTTCATTTTCCAATCTCTTTCTTGTGAAACATGCATTTATGTCAAGCACTTTTAGGATCTTATCCCAATATTTTTACTTCAGTTCACATGAAGACCTGAGGACATGTAACAGCAATATAGATATATTTGCAAAGACATTCTTTCTTATAGCAGAAATAAGGAAGGTCTATTTTTGTACTCCACAGTAAAGAAGATTTCTGGTTCTGACTGTTTTTGGGGAAAATTCTTTTTTTAGCCATAAACACCAAAAGAATACTTTGGCACATGCATGGAGTCAAAACCACTATCAGATGTGAGTAAAGTGACAATATTGTAGTGATGAAACAGAAGTTAGAGCAAATAATTGCACAATACTGCAAAATTACTGGAAGAAAAGAAAAAAAAATCCTTTGTAAGATCTGGAAGCAGCTATATCCTCATCCTGGTTTGATCAATAAGCCTCCTGTTTGTCCAGGTGATGTATAGTAGTATTTATCCTATTAGATTTAGATCTGTTCATAGACAGTTTCTTAGCCAATAGGATTTATGTTTGAGTAAAGACTTCTTGGTGAAGACTTCTTTTACTCTTTGGCATCTAATATATTTGGACTGCATCTGTGCCTTTATATGAAATGTAGCCTATTAACACAAACTGAAAACAGCTATTAATTTATTCTGTCTTTGCACCTTTTATCTCACCTTTGACATCAGTTTATCATCCAGACAATATCCACTGCAAAACATTTCCACGATGTGCTCTTCATGTGCTCTTTCCCTCTCTTTCTCTTGCAGTATTGATTCCTTTTTCCTTTCTTGGAAGCACAGCTCGGCAGGTCATTCTTCTGAATCCCAGTGCTGCAGCACTGAGACTATTTTTTATTGGTGGTCAGGGAGCATGAGTTACAGCTTCTCACTGGACAGACCTCTGTTAAAGAGTCTTTTGAAGTACTATACTAAGCTCATACAGTACAGTAAGGACTGTGCATTGATTTCTGAAATAACACTTGAAGCAAATTACTCACAAATTCCTTATCCAGTATGGAGGTTTCCAGGTTAACATCCTCACACCTGGAACTGAGGTATGAACACCCAAAATTTATTAGCATCTAATAAACTTACTTACCAGAGGGATTTGACATGAGTAGCTTACAGTGGAGAAAACAATAATCCTGAGTATCAGCACGTTGCCTTCATCCAACTTGAAATATAATGAAGGGTCTATAGATGAGCCCTTAATGATCTGTTCAGGTTCTAATTATTAATTGTTTTAGACTACAGTTTATAAGCCACTGAGATAATGGGGTGTCCCCACTTTGCTACTTTTAAAGAATCTTGAGTTTAAATTTTCACACGGAAAGAGTTTTGAAGTTATCATCATCTTCATGAAGGGATCTTCATGAGACTTACTTATTCTTACTCTTACTTACTTAGGCCTAGGTTTATCTTTTTCAGCAGTCCTTTTGTAATTTTGATATAAACAAACAAACAAACATACAAAGCCATTATTCAATTCTGAAGGAAATTCTACCAATAGCAGCAGTCTTCTTAACCATACACTAGATCAACATCTACCCATCTTATAGTTTTCAGTTTCCAGAGAAGCTGCATTTAACTTGTGAAGTACTCCATCATATACTGCTGAGCTTAGGCAGGAGAATATGAACCTGTCATCTTCCAATCCAGTCTGCTCTCCAGCCTTTCCAGAAGTCAGCTTATTATTTGCTGATTCTACATGCTTGACTGAAATTCAGTTTCTGTAGCTTTCATGGGCTTATGCAGACCCCAGCATTACATAAAAGACTGAAAAATAGTACAGGAACGAATGCTTAGAAAAAAAGCTCTAGAGCATAATAAAGAGAATACAGAAGTGTCAACTTTATTAATCTTACATTTGTCAACAAATGTAGCTGTACATAGCAATAAATGATATAGTCGTTTTAAGTACTGTGATTCATTGGCTTACAAAGATCAAAGATTCAGAAAGAAATCAATCCCTCTTAGAACCATCAAACCAATTACAGCTGCAACTGCAAAATCTTAAGGGAGTCTAAAGCTTGATTTATCTCACCATTTCTATACCTTAGATGGAAATGCTTGTACTGTCACATGCAATGCTACTGCAACTGTACACATTTCATAACCAGAAAGAAAATCTCTATTCTATGCCTGATGACATTAAAATGATTGCTCCTCAGTGAAAGATTACCAGTTGATTTTCTACTGCTTCTTTCAATTCTAAACAAGGCGATTACTTTTCCTTAGGAAGGACTAAATTTTATTTATGGTCTGTAGAGCCATAATATTCTCTTTGTGGCATACTGAGTGATAACCTAAAAGATTTTAACATGGTCACAGTAAGATTTCATTCTTTTGGTGAAAAAGATTATCTTGAAGCAGATGTCTGAATACATATTTGTGGATATGAAAGAATAATACATCTGAGGCTCCATTTAGAAGAGTTTAGAATACTTACTATGAACAAATTTTTTGTCAAGACCTTATGTAATACAAGCACAGTATGTAAATTCATTGAAGGATGAAATGGAACTACTTAGGTGCAAGTCAAAACACTTTGATAATACATAATCAAATTCTAATCAAAATAGGTACTGAATTGTTAAATAAGATTCAGTCGTTTAGATTGGGATCACTCCATTTTATTTTGGGGTAAAAATTTTATGCAATGTAGGCAAACAGCAGTTTGCTACTCCTTTAAAATAACGTTTGTTACTCCTTTAGAAGATTAGTTTTGCATGGGTTCAAATTTGTTCTTACCATGCTGAGTGAATGTAGTATAGTATTAAAAATGAGAAAGCTGTAATTTGATGCTTCAGAGATGCACTAAAACAAATTTCAGATATAATGCTGAATTAAGAATGACAACTTTTTATTAAGATTCAGACTGGAGGCAACCATTAATGGAAAGGCACTGTGGAACAGTCCATCTCTTCTGGCCTTATGATTAGGTTATCATTAAATTTCATCATCATTTGTGTTAAAATCCTCCATTTGTTATCAATTTTAACAGAAGACAAAAGCATAAACAACTTGTAATCTGTAAATTAACCCGTTTTTCAGACACATGGCTTCAGTCACGTGGCTTTGAATCTAGCTTGTAGAAGGAGCTCTGCAAGACACCCTCCAGGGCACAAGAAAGTTAATTCCAAGACTGTCAGTTCTCTGTAAAGCACTGACAATTTCAATTTTAATAGAGAGCTGGCCTGTATACTCTTTGAAAGTAATTTCTTAATGTATTTGTGTTATACTAACACACCAATACCATTAGAAGCCAGTGATTTGCATAAGTAACCACATGTGGACGGTACAATTAGCAGTCTGATGAGCCATTTTACATTCCAGATGAAGCAAAGTTTATTGTGTCCTAAAATGTGTAAGCTCATGTCTATAAGCATTTTATAACTGGTTGATAAAACAAAGCTGTTGGACAATAAATTCTGAAAATACGTAAGTGGAATGAGAGATATTTCTAGACTGCACAATTAGATGTCAAATATGGTGTAGTAGGCATTATTTGATCCGGGTTATATTCCTGTTTGTCTTATTTATGCTACCTCATTTGCACTTACCTGTTAGAATCATGTTTTGACAAGTGTCTGTGTGTGGGGTTTTTTCCCATCAGAACTAAGAGGACAGGGGAGGCTCTCATGGGTGTGAATGAGGAACACTCAAATCCTCAGAGATCATTCTAGCTCTTCTGTGCTCTATATGTCCTTTCAGAGGATAACCTGATACTCATTAAGTGCTTAAAAATACAGATCTCCCCTTTATAGTTCAGGACCTATAAGATGTATCTCAACTGAAAGAGAAAACTTATCTTCAGAGAAGACCTTTGAATGGCTGTCAGTTATGATCTAAGATGTGCCAAACTCCACCCAAACTAAAGATACAGAATGAATTCTGAAGCTTGGCAATGAGGCAAAGGTCTCCAAATCCTATTCATAAAGACTAGTATAGAATCATGGAAACACACAGAATCACAGAATGGCCAGAGTTGAAAGGGACCTCAAGGATCATGAATCTCCAACCCCTTGCCACAGGCAGGGCCACCAACCGCTCAAGGACCGCTCCTTCCAGTCTGTATGGATGCCTGGGATTCCTCCGGCCCAAGTGCAAAACTCCGCACTTTGCCGTGTTGAACCTCATCAGGTTCACCTGGGCCCATCTTTCAAGCCTGTTGAGGTCCCTCTGAGTGGCATCCCTTCCTTCCACCATGTCAACCGCACCACTCAGCTTGGTGTTGTCAGCAAACTTGCTGAGGGTGCACTCATCGATTCTGTCATTGATGTCATTGATAAAGATGTTAAAGAGGACCAGTCCCAAGACAGATCCCTGGGGGACGCCGCTCGTTACCCGCCTCCACCTGGACATAGAGCTATTAATCACCACCCTCTGTCTGCAGCCTTTCAACCAATTTCTTATTCATTGAGTGGTCCACCCATCAAATCCACATCCTTCCAGTTTGGAGATAAGGATGTGGTGGAGGACCATGTCAAGTCCAGGTAAAGACATCGGACACCTTTCCCTTGTCCACCAATGCCATCACTCCATCATAGAAGGCCACCAGATTGGTTAATCATTCTGTGATTCTGTGTGATAGCTTTAAAGGCTTGGTCCTTTGGTGTTACTGAATAGGTCATTGTGGGTTCCTCCAACACCTGAACATCTGAAACAACAACTTCACATGTAACTATAAAAGCTTCACTAATATGAAGATGTTATGTAAAATGACATTTACATAAGATGTAAATATCTTTACCTCTTCTAACTGCCAATTACCAGCCTATCCAAAACTACCAATCCAAGGTTGCTTAGATGATCTGATACCTTTTTTACTTTGATAATAAATTTGGCAAAAGACATGTTCTATCATTATGAATTCACATGAAATTTATTGTAATATACCGATGAAATGAACTCATTTTATGCAGCTGTCACGTGTATTGCCAGGAGTGTTATGTTCTAATTTAGTACTAGTCAACAGGCATAATAAAAATGTTACTCACCATATCTTCAGCGTGCTATATTTGTGTATTCTATGCTGCAATCAAAGCACAGGATACATGTAAACAACTTCACACTGATATTAACAGGCTATAATTTCATGACACCTTTAATGTCTATGCATCGTGAAGATAAACTAATAAACTAGTACAAGAGAATAATTCATTAAATAACATTTTATTGTTAACAGGAGCTGAACTTGGTATTATGCTTTCACCTAAATTGAATCCATCTGATTTGTATTTATAGAAAAAGCTAGAACTAGAAATGCTCTAAGAAGAATTAGCTTCATGTCTTTAGCTTCTGTATGCTTCTTGTTTCTGTGAATTACCTAGTTATCCTGACAACTTTTTAAAATGTAACACATATGGGCAAAGATTGCTTAGCTCTTCTTTAATAAAATAAGTAGGCAAGGAGGAACATAATCAATTAAAAATATTTTCAACAATTCTCGCAGTTCTATGGTTTACCACAAAGACTGGCTTTGTAGTATGCCTTATGGCACCAAATTCAATCTATTTCATATCCAGGAACAATTAACAAATTTGGGAGTCAGGCAGTCCCTGAAGCACACTGACATTGTTCTAAGCCTCTGGTTCAGATATAGCACCTGGTTGTGACTGATGATGAAAACACAACAGAAAAGCCATCCAAGACCTGACAGTCCATGTGTGATTGTAAAGTGGAGGTGTGATGGAGCTCATTAAATTAAGATTAGGACACAAATTGAATTAAAATATATCACTGATTTATCAGATATGAAGTGAATATCAGATTACCCAAAGAATGGTTTACGCTGTTATACGCTAACTCTCTGATTAACCTGATGGATATAAAATTAGTATTATCCATGTAAAATAAATCACTGGTTGTCTTTAGCTGTGAATCCTAAACAGAAAAGGGAGACAAATCACTACTCTGAATTGCAAAATGGTCCTCATGAAAAATGTTGGATGTTTTTGGCATAAAAAAATGAAGTATCTCCCATAAATTAATTGTATTTGTTAATTTTGAAAGAATAAATCCCTGAGGGGAAGACGTTAATATAGTTATGCCATTATGCGGTATTAAATATTTAAATGTAGTTTGGTATACGAGGATACAATGTCCCCTGAGAAGTCCGTAGACAATCAACCCAAGCTCAGTACTAAAGCAAAATACAGTAGAAAATGAATGCCGAAATTTGAAAATGAATTCTTTACAGCCCACAATTGAAAAGGAGTATAAAAAAAAAAAAAAGTACAAAGTATTTTTAAGTGAGACAAGTGATTATAAAGACTTGATTAAAACATAGCGCGATGCATTGTCCACAGAGAGCATTCATAGAAAGATGTAAACCCAACCAAAACTAGTGGAGCTTAAGTCTCTTCATCCAGTTGAGCAATTAAAAATGCCTTTTCTCCAGCACTGTCCAGCTAGTCAAGTACCTGTCAAAACTCATTAACTATGTCATTGCACACATAGCAGGGAGGTTTCTGCTAGAAACCATTCTGGACAGCTGAACACCAGCCGCAGGCTGCCTGGGTAGGGCTGGTACAGACCCGCTCAAGGCTAACACAGCAGGGACAGTAGAGCAGTGCAAAATACAGGAACTCTGGCCTCCTTCACCAACAGCCTACCTGAGCATTGAGGTCTGGACTCTTCATGTCAGAAATCTTGCCAGAGCTCTGCCGGCAGATGAAGTTAGAGAGGAGCAGTTTCCAACCAGTTCACAGATATGTGCTTGAGTAGGCTACTGGCTATGTAGCTCTCATGCACACCATGCAAGCTCTCCTCCCAAAGCTGTGCTACTGTACTGCTGCAAATGCAAATAGCCTTGAGAAAAATTGAGAGCAAACAAATAATTACAGGACTCTGTAACCTAACAGTCACTGTGCTTTGCACTGTGGAATCAGAGTCATGTCCCTCGTCATAGTTTGCCATGTTGTAAAAAGTAGCTCAAAAAGTGGAAAAAAAATACAAGACTCACCCCTAACCTACAGAGTCAGAAGGACTCTCTCTCCTTCATTCTTGTCTACAGAATGGCTCAGGTTGATAAAAAGAGTGAAGTGTTGCCCATGCTTCACAAGTTATGCCAGAATACTATTCCAGGACTTTTACCAACACCAAGTATGTCAACAGCAAACAGACTCTGTGGAGCAAAACTGGGAATTCTCCACGTTTCCCTCTGCCATTTGGGTTCATTGCCCTTCTCATCCCAATTACATGCATACTCATTAATTTTCTGTCAGACTGCAGTGAACAAGATAATTATTTCTGAGAACTGATGTCAATGAGTTTTATTCTCTAGAGAAACTTCTGGATATGGACCATGCCACGCCTCCTTCATACAGAGCTGGGCAAACCTTTACTACCATTCTGTCAAAGCACCCTTGGACACGCTGTCTACGTGCTGCATTTTTGCACACATGCTAATTGCTCACTGCACGTTAGTAAGACAAAACATAGTGCACTGAAAAAGTAACCTCATTATCTCATTTCTCTTTTTTGTTGGTGGTTTTCAAAATATCAACAACAATAATTATGCAAACGTAGAGGGATTCATTTGGGATTGCAGAGAGCAGGGCACAGACCCTGTCGCAACATAAATAATGGTATGTCATATTCATAACATCACACACTTTCAGTCTCCTTTCCTGTAGGTGTTTATTTGCAGCGATTTCCTCCAGAGATAGCAGAGATGGTTTCAAACAGTGCAGCCTGAATGCAAAACAAAAGGCCAATACCCTCCGACCAGTGAAGATGGGAAAAAGGCATCCTAATTAATGTTGTTACTTGTTTCCCTAAAAGCAGATGGGAATTTAATTAGTTCTGTAACTTGTTAGTTTTGATGGATATCTCCCCTTTGCCACAAAGCAGCTGTTATCTCACCTCCAGCTGCTTCTTGCATATCAGCAGCTCCCAGTCTTTTCTGGAGCAAGCTTCACTGCTGCCTGACTTGCCTTCTCCTTCTGACCAAAGCTCAGCAGCTTTTACCAGTCTGGATGCTAATCCCTTCATCCCTCTAACATCCCCACTTCTCCCTTACCCCAAAGACCTGTTTGGCCTTGCATTGCCATGCTCCTTCCTTCTGCTGATACTCTGTTCTCTCCCAGTTGTCTTTTCCCTCCCCCTCCTCTGATATTTAATGCAATGATGGTAACACAGTGACCCTGCCAACAAGCCCAGCCTGGCTTATGAAACCAGGGTCAATTCTGTTTTTTTTTTTTCCTTTATCCTGCTGTTGCAGAGCAGACAAGGAAAAGCCAGAGAATTGGGCTTGACCAGCTTATGCAGAGTGATTCACCTCACACACACACAAGTATATTTAGATATATGTATATATAAACTAGATTAATTTGAGAAAGTGAAAGAGAAAATATTCGCTTTATCTCCCTGGAATGAAAACAAAAGGGGAAGAAAAAAAAGGATTCAATTAAATACTTAATTCAGTCCAAAGCAAAGTTTTCATTTCATTTGGCTGTGTAATCCTTTTAAAAGTATTTGACTAAATTAAAAACAAAAATTATTTAAGCTGTTCTATTTTCATATTTTCAGAAGTTTTTAATCTTTCTTTTTTTGGACCTATCAAAGCTGCTCATGTTCTAATCATTATGATTCTCACTAAAGTGCAGTTTTCTGGAAATAAGTCATTCACATTAACTCTGCTCAAATCTGTCCTTAACCATTTTACCTCCTTCCTTGTCCTTTGGTGTACTCCTAAAATAGGTAGTCTTGGAAATGAACATGATTGTTCACTAAACTGGGACATCGCTTGGAGCTTGAGTAAGGAATGTTTTTTTCCTACATCGGTACAAGAAACGGAAACAATAACAAAAGGATTGTGCTGATTTTTATATTTCTAGTTCTGATGTTTATATTTCTGTAAAATTTTTAAAAAACCAAGAGATTTCGTGTATGGTCAAACAAGCCTGTGCTTTCTCATCTAATTCTGTTAACATTATTAAAGTTTTGTTCTTATAACTAACATTAAATTTGGGATGATTTCATTTAGGTACTTGAGATTTTCATATAACAGGCACAAAAACTTTCTCAAGAATAAAAGAGAATTTTCTTGTAAGACTACATCTAGTACAGAAATAGTATTAGTCCCTTTTTCTCAAATCTTTTATTTCTTTCTTTTTTTTTTTTTTTAATGATCCAAAATCTGCCCTTGTCAACCACAGCACAGAGGAAAGCATTTTAAGTTGTTTTACTGGGGTGACTGTGCTCACAAAGTCATTTTTCACAGATTTTATCAGACCACATACTAATAACATATGCATACTCACTACCAGCTTGTCTGGGACAAATGATAATTTTGACACTCTCTAATGCATCACTTTCACTGTGTTTAAAGATTTATTATCCTCAAAATGTTCATGGGCACTGTAGGGGAATCAGATCCTACAGCTTTTTCGTAATTTTCTGAAATCTCTTCTTTAATCAACACTTCTGTTCTTCAGAAGTTAGAGGGAATCTCAAAGTTAAATACAAAGCAATAAGAAACACTCATATGCAGACTTTTTGTTGAATGTTTTTGCTGAACATCTTTTTCTTCTTGTGTACATTTTCATATCTCACCTTCAAAAAAATAGAAGTCCACGAGGATCCAAATGCTGCTCATATGGGCACCTGTGACCCAAATATAATATTTTCTGGGGTAATGAGATCTGACGTCAGATGGCCAAGAGGCTGTTGTCAGCCATTTGAATATTTCACATTTAGCTTCAGCACATTTTGTAATGCTCAGTCTAAACAACTTGCTACTAAAAAAATGTATTAGCCTTAGTAAGTCCCATGATGATGAAATTTACGAACTGTCCTTTCACATTGCTGTAAACTACGTCAGTAGAAATACATAGCCATTTTTTCCTTGAATTTTTGATATTTTGGTTAAAAGGAACTTCTTAAGAGACACTGTTGAGGGCTGGATCAAACCTCTCTCTGAAACTGGCTTATTTTTCTACAAAACAAAACTTCACTCTTCATTCTTCACTCTTGGAAAATCAGTGGTGTGTGGATGCTGTTTGAGAAGGGGCGTAGCCTGCACAGTCAGAGGGGCAGAGAGGGGCATACAGAAACCTGGAGCTACATCCACAGAACACAGTATGATGCCCTACCTCATCTCTTCATCTCCAAAATGTGGACACCAAACTGTTTTTACTGGGTAGCTCTCCTCTTGGAGCCTAGCTACTGGGTATTGCCTGGATGGCCACTATGAAAGCAGGAAACCTCACTCCAGCCTGAGCAGGCACTAGCATATGAAGTCTAGGGGGAATCTAGTGGGAGGCTTCTTGTCTTGCATGCTCATAGAAGATAATATTTTGATCAGAGAACCTTTCTTTGTTTGCCTGATTACCCAGAAAAGCAATTTTTTAACTTCTTAGTAGCCTGAAATGGATGATCAATATCACTTCCTATACCCACGAAAATCAGATTTCATCAATTAAAAAAAGCTCTGGGTGGTAAAGATACAGGTCTTGGTCTGAAATTTGTTCTCAGACAGAATGTCACGTGTAGTTACAGACCAGAAATCTGTTGTTAAGTCTTACAGGCTGCAGCGGCTTCTGAGCATGTCTAGGTTTGCAAGTGTCAAAATTTTATAACTGAATCCTCTGGCTCTGGTAAGAGGTAAAAACTGCTAAGAAAACTGGCATAAGCAGAATAAAGTATAGAAGTTGTAACATGCATGGATATCAATTTCAAAAGCCTCAGTATGCAGCAGGCCAAAATATTCCAGAATTATTCATTCTGCAAGATAACTTTTCTCATTCTCTTGTTTCTTTCTGTCTCTTCTGGTGCTCAGTCCCAATCTGGAAGAAGAAAAACAGAACATAACCTCCTGCTCACACAGAGAATGAAAAATCTCGAGTGGCATTTTTACTGGTCCCATTTAAAGAGAAACCTTTGGGACATCTTTCACACTCCACACATCAATGGGAAATGACAACAAAGAACTGGTACAGCTGTAATTGCAAAATGAATTTCTCCCACATTCAAATTCCTTTAGGCATTTTGTGGCTACCTCCACCACATTAAACCATCTCAACAATTTTATGTTTTCAGACTTTCTGTTTTACATTCTAGACTTTAAATACAGCAGATACAAGGCTGAGATACTTTCATAATTTACAAAACAAATAGATTAATAATGGGATATTTTTGGAAGAAAGTTCTTTCTGTGTTTCTACAGAAATGCTTTTTAAAAATGAAGTAGGTTTTAAAATAGACTTCAGATTACAAAGTGAATTTTAAGAATAATTTAAAGAAAAATAAATCCTTTCAAATAAATTACTAAAAAATTTTTGATTCTGCAAAGGAGAAGAAAACATGGTCCTATGACAGTTACATATTTCAGAATTAATCTCTCTGTACATGTGTGCATGCATATACATTTTGTTTCTTTTTTTTTCCACATACCCAATACTTCTAATTAAAAAAAAACCAGACACAACCTCAGAAATGCTTTGTAACATTAAAATGATCGATCTATCTTTCCTTTTTATTTTCCTGTCATTGTTGAATTACTAACTAAAATTCAAGAATATCTGTAGAAGAGAAGCACAAGCTTCAGCACTTCTCTACTGCAATGAAGACGAAGGCTCACGTATGCAGTGAGATGTCAATGCTCTTCAGGCTATAGGCTTCATTTGGTCTGTAAGAAGTTTTATACAGCTAGTTACCTTTTCTCAAGGTAAAATAAAGAGGAAAAGTTGCAGCAAAATCAGTCTGAACAGATAAATGCTATTCTGTGGTGGTTCACAGACAGACCAAAAGGAGCCTGCTCTTTGCCCAAGAGCTAGTAAGAGATATTCTCAGAAAGCAACTTGCTAAACACAGAGATTATTACTGGGATAGTGTGGGAAATCCAGGCCATGAAGGGTCTTCAGCACGTTATCTTCCCCTTCTAGATGTCAAGGTTGGACCATGAAGAACTACTCCAGTATGAATAATGTGGCAGTGGTATTGTGATTACTGTTGCAGATTATTTTTTTTTTATGCACCAAGGAAACATACCTGAAAAACTATACTGCAGAAATTTATCAGTTTCTAACTCTATAACCATTCCTCAAGTCTGTTCCTTGACCAAATCCAGTAACTAAGGTGACTAAGAGAAAGAAGGAAGAAAGAGGCAGCCCTGAAAAACAAAGGACTTTGTAGAAGAATTTTAGCAACATCAGATATTTTCTTGGGAAATGAAGATGGATCAGATGACTCTCACTGTTTCTTTCTTATTATATCTTCTTGCATACTCTGCAGCCTGCTTCAATGTTCGTACAATTTTTCTTGCTCACTTTAAGTATAGCTGGATTTTTTTTTATCAGGACTTCTTGCATATCTAAGCTTAAAATTGCAGAGAGATGTTCATCAGAAAACTAAATTGGTCATAGTATTTGATTATATTGAATTCAAGCAATTTTATTAAAATAAATATCATTCCTTAAAAAAAAAAAATTAAATCTGTCTATCCTGAGCTTTCAAATGTTGATATTTGAATTATAATCTAATTACTGAATGATCCTAATGGTAGACAGAACTAACAGGGTCTTTCATGCTTTGATACGTGGATGCCCAACATCCTAGTTTGCCTGGGACACACTGAATGAAAGAATTGTCATGGACCACATACAAGATATAATTATTTTAAATAACAGCATCAGAACACCTTTTTTAAATAGTTTTTATTAAAAAAAGAAAGCAACTAAAACATAAAAGTAGCAGGTTGAAAACATAACACTTTAATGTTAATACATTTATACCTAGGTATGTTAACGTAATAAAAGTAATCTCAAGGCTTCCTCAGTTTGCAATGTCTCATTCATTGAAAGGTGGATTGTTATATGCTTTCAAACATACACTCTCAAAACTCTTCCAACTTAATGCAATGTAATGTTAATCAGAGAATATTGAAAGATTATTGCTGGGTACGTTAGTTCTAAGGTTATCAGATAATCATAGAACAGCCTGGGTTGAAAAGAACCATAATAATCATCTAGCATGAGACACTTTTTAGGTAAACTTCATGTCAAAAGTAGTTATTTTCCATTAACAGCAGCAATCTTCACTTCAAAAAACTACCGTTAGTTCCCAAGGTCAAGAAAAGACATTCTATTGAGTAGCCTAGTCTGATACAGTGCTTACCATGAGTTATGGTATCACATACCTAAGAGAAAAAGCATGACAAATATGCTGAAATTACAATTACAGGTGCATTTTCTCATGATACACTGGGAGTTTTACAAGTTAAAAATAGCAATGATAATGAAAAATAACATCCTCCTTAAAGATATGACAGAGAATATGACCATCTTAAATGATGGTAAAATTTTAGCGAAATAGCAGCTTCTATGTATGCACCCCTCAGTTTCATTGAAAACAATGGAAAATTGTCATTAAATTCAATCTGTTTTCTGTTGTCTATGGAGAGTATCTACAATAGCACAACACTTTCTGTAAATATCTACTTGCCTCAAAATTGTAGTTCTGAAGTTCTGTAGCTAGAAGAGTTATTTTCTTTCCCTACATTACTATGCTAGCCTCAAATACATTAGACAATTAGTTAATAGAAAGGGTCTCAAAGCCCTTAGGAAAAGAGCAATCAATTAATGTCTAAGATTTGGAACATTCATGTTATCTTAAAGCTGTGAGGGAGTGTGCGAGACGGTCTCTCACTTTCCATTACCTTTTATCCTCCTCAGTCCTAGTCCCACAGACTTTTCCATGTATGACTGCAGATACATATGGCATGCTCATTACTTTAATTATAGTGGAATAGGAATCTTTTCCTCTTTTCTTCTTTTTACTAAATGAAGTGAATCAAGGAGTGCTTCCAGGAATACCTATTTTCTTAGTGATTATATGATGTTATATGATGCATGTCTTTTTTTGACACACGTATTCTGAGTTTTTGCTTTGCATTTGTGGTCCTGAAAGAAGTAAAAGGCAAACATTAACAGCATTCTCACTGGGTATTACCATATGATTCTCTATTAGTTTTGAATTTTTGTTGTGACAATCACAGCTGAGATTTAGAAGACCACATGGATTTGACAGGATAGTTTTGATTATAAAATACAAGATAAAAATTATGCAAAGGAAATTGAAAAGACACTCTATCCACTGAGTTCTATGATATTTAACATGTCAAAGGGCTAAAAGAAGAATGTCAAGTTTGATACTGAAATGCGTGCTTTGCCTGACATAAAGAGTGTCCTCTCTGTAAAGACAGATATGGATTCATAACCAAACTTCAGAGAACTACCTATTTCCAGACTGGTCCTTCATGAAGCTTGAACCTCCAAAGCAGATCCAAAGGAAACAAAACCTTTCACTGGAACAACATATGCAACAAAAAGTATGTATTTGTTAACTCTTCTACATAGCAAGTATTATTATTATACTTGCTATTAAGAACATTTCTGAAACTTACAAAACAGCTCTGAAAAGTTTAGATTGAAATATGGCATTTGTGTTCATGTTGCATGAGATATGCATGGAATGTACTGAAGTGTTTGACAACCAGCATTCACCAGTATCTGACAGTACAATCTTTACTATACGAGACTAATGTTCCATACAGAATTAATAGTAACTGAGTTAGTTAAACTGGAAAAGAAGATCATAAGATATTAACGGTGAGAATTGTGATGTTGGAAACATCACACAAGATGATAACTACCGCAGTTATGAACACTACTCTGGCAAGGAAGTGATATATCATACTTGAAAAATATTAGATTGGTATCTATATGATTATTACTACAGCTATTTTAGACTCAGTGCAGTTCTATACAGGTTTGCTTGCTATTACATGTTATTAGTGACCACTGACTTATTCGATTTTCATTTATTATTTTTGAATTACCGGAAAAGTTTACAGGTTTTTTTATGTAACGGAATAAAAATGAGGTATACCTAACCCTAAGGACAATGCTGTGGTTGCAGTCAGACCAAGAGGTTCTTCCTAAATCGGAATTCTGTCCTGACTGATATTTATAAGAGTCTTTCCCTCTGCACTGTATGTAGGAAGACTCTAGGAGGCTAAGGTTTTAATTTAGGTACCTTAAACATCAAACTGAGTATATGCATTGTGATTACATCCTCTGTATAGGAAACTGTCTTAATATTACAGTACAAATGACAGCAATATATTAAGCACACGCAGACATGCTCAGAAGAAGGAAGTTAAATTCCACAGGCAATAGCAGGAAGCAGTGAAGCACAGTAGCCTACAGCAAAGCAATATTTTACCACACAGCAGTGTCATATGATTGACACAGTGATGGCTACAATTCTCATCTTAATGATATTGTGGTTAGGGACATGAAAGGGAAGAGGGCTTTGCTTGTGCAAACTATGCATGTGCATTTTACTGCACAGCTACTCACTGCTTTCTGTCAACAAATGGTTCAAAGTTCATTAATACAAAATCTAGAGGAAATTTTGAACTGATGAGTAGCTACAGACATTTTGAGTCAGTCTGCAGCTTCTCTCTAATAATTCACAAGGTTTGTGTAATTGCCTCTCCAAGATGCCTGTGATACCATCAGAACTCAGCATGCTCAGTTCTGGCTCTGTCCCCCATTGCCATGGCAGACATTGTTCCTGAAGGGAAGACTGATGAGGAACTGAGTTTGTGAATCACTTCAACCAATAACAAATTAGTATCAAGTTCTAGAACAGTGCAAATACAACTAATTACTTTTCTGACCCTTTAAAATTACTTTGTAGCTGGCATTACTCATATGTGGAGATTTGAAAGAAAACAGTATGCAGTATGCTTCATCAAAAAAAGCAGAATTAATTTTAATTGAACTTAGTGCGGTGACTAAAACAAGAATTTGGCAAGTATCAATGTATTTATTTTTTTGTAAATCTAGTTATATTTCAATATTTCAATAGCTATAGACAGCAGACAGACATTTTTGTTAGTCTAAAGCATATCATATGCAGCTTTCTGAAGAATTTATACCTTCTGACCATTAAAATATGATCAGTTGTGGACTATCACAGGGATGATTTTTATTGCACAAGGAGAAATTTTTTCATGTCAGGTCTCCCTCCATTCCCCTTTTACTGGAGAGTCTCACTGCCTTCTACTAGTCCACCTCCCAGATCCTCATTGCTAAGGAACTTACTGTGCATCCTAGTCATACTGAATTTTACTGTACATTTAAGAAGCTTAGAGAAAAGATAGAGAAAAACCTAATTTAGCTGGTCTGTAGAAGTGACTGCTTCTCTCACAGTTTACTTGAGCTTCCATTTATCTCACAAGCAATAGAAATTAGCTTAATTACAGGTATTAGATGACATCACTGTGTTGCATACCCATAGTGTTTGTTACATGATGACTACCTCAGTGTATTAGCTTGATTTGATTACTCCTTCTCTGCATCCTCAGAACTGAACATCTGTGTTCTCTGTGACAAGCAGTCAGGATCCAACAATCTGCCACTTGAGTGCAGGGACAGAAAAGGAAAGCAGATGCCTTTTAATACATCTTCAGAATAAATAAATAGAAAAAATAGATAGTAATCAATGTGGAAAAAAAAAAAAAAAACAAGTCATCTTTAACAGTGCTTACTGTTCAGAAGAAAAGAACAATATTTTAATACCTATAAATCAAAATCTCTTTATCTTAAGTAAGAGGCAAATGAAAGCAGGCAATGAATTTGACCTACCATAGCATCCAGTGTGTGATGGAACACACCCACACCATTCTTTTGTTTATTTCAGACTATAACACAATCCACTTCCTCAAGAGTGAAATATTCAGGGGCTAAGCTAAATTAACTTTTAAAATTAAAGTATTAAGAGGTCAAATACATACCATTTAAGAAATTCTATTGTTCTATTAATTTTGAGCAACTATACTTATTTGGATTGTAAGTTAAGAACTTGCTTATTGTGAAATCTTTACATGGAACAATCTGTGTTTCTCAGAGAATGGAACCATCAAGAAGCAAAGTGCAACACATGATGTCCTTCTGAAACTGAACTGAGAAATGAGGCTAAGAAAGGAGATAGAGCTGATAAAGTAATTTGTTTGGGACTTGATAAACGATGGTCTCTGATATGAAGAACTCTATGGAAACTTTTGTAAGTCCTATGTAATCAAAAGGGCAATGCTATATAAGTGATCGTGAAGCATGAGCTGTCTGTCATTCACTGCAGTGGTGACCCAACTCTGAGTTGTCCTGAAAGTTCAACAAACCTAGTGTGACCCAGTCTGCTCTGATTTCTTCCTTTTAAACTTAAATAGTAAATTTATTAGCAGTTTGAGAACTTTTCATGGTTGGTTGAGTCTCAAAAACTATGCTCTTTGAAAGAGTACAAGAAATAGAGCATACTGCAGCATTCTGAACCGTCAGCTAGGCAAACCCAGATCATAACTTCAACCTGAGTTCCTTCAGGTGGTATGATTTATTATCCAAATATGAGACCAACAGAGCTGAACATAACTCCCTGACTAATATAAAAGCCCTGTGTGGCAGGACACAGAAGTGGATAAAAGCAACACATCAGCCAGCTAAAAAATGAGATAAATAAGGAGTACATATTTAGTGTGTGTGTCATTCCCTTATCCATGTGAGGTGTATAACCAGCAGATTCAACTCTGAAAGGACACTATTCTTGTGAAATTAATGGCTGCTCCAAAGCTTCGTAGTTGGTTGAGACCTTAAGAGAAAATTATGTTGTATGTGTTTGTGTGGACACAGGCATATGGACAAATGATTCAACAGAGTTTCAGAGAAAAAAATATGCAAAGTACAAAAAGTTATTCATTATTCATAGAAAGATACAAATTTTAGTTGTTATCTGTTAGAAAGCAAAAGTATTCACTACTTGTTAAGGACCCCGTAGCTTTCTCATACACTCCCTCCTTTGTGCTTAGCCCCAATTCCTCCATGCCCATCTCTGCATATCTGGGGGTACCCAGTGAAATCCCCATGGAAACTATCACACAAGTGTGTAAATACATGAGGACACTGCCACACATTGAAGGAATTATGAAATAATTTAAAAACAAATAGAAACTTGTTACAAGTTGCAACATGTCTTCCCAGGCAGGTACCTGCTTGAAAAACATCCACTGGTCACTTCATCACTTTGACAAAGAGAGGCATCTTCTCTGGCTGTGCCTTTGAAAGTACTATTGACTCCCAGAACTTCTGGTTGAATCCTCTTGCTTTCTTTAGAATGCATATCTGAGAGACAAAAAGAATAACATTTTCAGAGTTGCTTATAGGGCAAAAATGTCTAACTTGCCTTTCAGAAAAAATGCCCTCAGGTTTCCAGTAGAATACCATAAGATGGAAAATAAGAATGCACACCACGTTGAAAGTGTGATACCTTCTAATGTTTCCGTTTCTTCCTGTTGTCTTTTTCTTATAAGAAATTTCAACAGTATTTCTGCTCTACCTGTGCAGATATTTCTCATACACCTGTTTGCAGATATATATGAAATACAAACTAACACAATCATACCTACTGACATAATATATGGAAGACTCAAAGTTTGGTTAATATCAATAACACCTGTCAATCTAGATAAATGGGATGAGTTCTGCATAAGCATAAAATACTAAGAAGATTTCAGTATTATTTCATGGATAAATACATTTCACTTGTATAATCAATGAATAGACAGATGTTATAATTATGAAATGTACAAGAGAGTTTGGCTGAGTGGGTTATAAAACCACAAAAGAATAGATAGAGTACTTACCCTTGTCTTGGGCTCACTAGAAAACTCCAACGTAGGAATCTCCAGAAAAAGAGCCTTTCAGACTGCTAGTCAGCTCTTAAATGGGTCTAGGAGAGGTGGAGCCAAGCTCCACCCCTTCCAGCAGCACAGGTGAATTGCCTTCACACGTGCTCCCAGGGCTGACTCATTGCTCACCTCAGGTGATAATCAGAGGTTCAGGCCATGATTCAGCAGTTCCCATACACTGCTAAAAGAAAAAATTATTATATTTTCTTCATAGCAAAAATCTTTACATTTAAAGATAGCATGCATTGGACTTCAGCTCTGAAAGTGTTTTCCCTGCCATCCTTCTGCTCAGTTATATCAATGAGAAGTAAAACTGAGATCCAAATTTAAATGTAAAATTCTGATCATCTGCGCTAATCATCTAAGCATGTACACTCAAGTTATAGTACATAGCCAAAAGCAGTCACCCATTTGGGAGCAAATCTTTTACTTATAGAACATCTTTGTACAGAAAGAATATAAGACCAGCATCCAGATAATCAAACGCAGTGTGATCTTTCACAACTGGAAATGACAGCCTCACAGTGAACCTTTTACAAATACATTGGTTTAGCTCTTATGCTGTCCATTTAAAAAAATATTGTCAAATCATTATTTCAACAACTGAGATTTTTTTTTTTAATATCTAAAAACATATTTGTCACCTCAATACAGAAAGGACATTGAGGTGCTGGAGCAGGTCCAAAGAAGGGCAACGAGGCTTGTGTTTAGAGAATATGCCCTATGAGGAGAGATTGAAGGAACTGGGGCTGTTTAGTCTAAGGAAAAGGAGGCTGAGGGAAGACCTTATTGCTCTCTTCAAATACCTGAAAGGTGATTGCAGTGAGAGTGGGGTTGGTCTCTTCTCACTGGTGACAGGTGACAGAATGAGGGGAAATGGCCTCAAGTTGTGCCAGGGTAAGTTTAGGTTGGATGTCAGGAAAAGCTTCTTTACAAAAAGGGTTGTTAAGCACTGGAATAGGCTCCCCAGGAAGGTGGTTGAGTCACCATCCCTGGATGTGTTTAAAAACCATTTGGATGCAGTGCTCAGGGACATGATTTAGTGGAAAGTTAGTTAGAGTTAGGTTGTTGTTGAACTTGATGATTATATATTTTAATGTGGCAACACTGTCCATTAGTTTTTTCCCATGAATGAATGTCTTCTCTCTCCTTGCTGTGATTTGTGAAATATTTGTGCAAAGAAATAATTTGCCCTCTTTTATTTCATTTTATACTTAACAGCTTCTTAAGAAGAGAAAGTATTGTTTGGTAGATGCATCAGCATCAGCCAAAACTATGTCCGTCACTTCAAGTTACATTTCCTTTTCATCTCTGACTGGATAAATTTATCATACATCTCTTGACCTAAACAACGAACAACTGGAATGAAGGAGTCTTAGCGCAGCCAGACTCTGGAAAAAAAAATGTATTGGCATTTTACTGAAATTGATTGTGCTACTGAGATTAGAATTGTAGAATTCAGAATTTAAGCCATCATTTATCAGAAAACAAGCTAGTGAGATGGAAAGGACATAAGTAATTACCTTAGCAACTCATCTGTCAAACCTTTCACAATTCTTCAACAAGGGTTTACTGAATGGAGACTCCAGTGCACAGCAAAGAGCAATTGCAACATGAAAAAGAGATGCCCATTTCAGTGTACTTGCATTTAACAGGACTGCTTTTTTTTAAGCTGTCATTCCATATTTAGTTTTCTCCTTTATCTTGAATTGTCTTAAAACATCTAATCAAAACTGATTTAAGTACTGCGTGAATTAGTAATCACTCAAAAAACTGTGAGATTATCACCAGCAATCAATGCTGAAAAATAATGATGGTTTAGCTGGTTTCTGACTAATGTTTATATTAAATAATTTGAAATTCTAACTGGAAAGAAAAAAATCAAAAGAAACTGGGTTAGAATATATGGGAGTGTCTTAAAATAATTCTTCAAAGGAGTTATAAATTTAACTAAGATATTTTTAAAATATTTAATATTTTATTAAAAGGAGCGTGAATTCATTCTAACCACAAATTCACTTCTGAACTAACAACTGCTTGAGTACCAGATCCTGAAAAGTTCAATTTACCGATTATAGGCTAAAGATTATCAAGGAACTTGGTTTTTCAGACCAGATTTCTGATGGAATCAAAGCACCTAAGTCTCCAACTGTGACCTTGTCCTGGTTTCAGATGGGATAGTGTTGTTTTTCCTTCATAGATCCAGTACGATGCTATATTTTGGCTTTAGGAGAAAAACAATGTTGATAATACAACAATGTTTTAATTGTTGCTCAGTGGTGCTATACAGAGCCAAGAAATTTTCAGTTTCTCAGCTTCTTGTATTGCCCAGCTTCTTGTATATCAGTGAGGGAGGCTGAAGGGGTACGAGGAACTGGGGGAGGCCAGAATCAGGACAGCTGACCCAACCTGGACAAAGGGATATTTTATACCATATGACATCATGCAAAAATAATCCTTGAAAATTGGTGTGGACTTGTCTGGGGGAACAGGTGCTGTTTAGGTACTGGCTGTGTATCACTTGGTGGGTAGTGAGCAATTGCTTGTTCACTTGTTTGGTACATATATATAATTATCATTACTGTCATTCTTTATCCTACTTGCTTTTATGTCTTTTTATCTCAACTCACAAGTTCTAAATAGTTTTTTTTTCTTTCAGTTCTTTTCCCCATCCCTCTGTGTTGAGCGGTGAGCAAATGACCGTGTGGTGCTTAGCCACCTGCCAGGCTAAACCACAGCAGTCATTTTGGCGCCCAGTGTGGAGCAGGAAGGGTTGAGATAATGGCAAATCTGACCGGAGCGTGGCCTTTTGAACCTAACTTTATCTTGAGAAACACTATAAGTTGTTCTTGATGACACCCTAATTTATAGTAACATTTGAATGAGAAGTTGCCATACATGAATGCCTTTTCATTATACTGAATTAATACCATGCAGGTCAAAGCATGTGCTAGCAGCTGCATTTAAATAATGGTGATTTTGAAAGGCAAAATTTTAAAATGACAGAAACTGAAGTAATGCAGTATATTAAGGGTACAAATTGGGCCAGAATTTGCTTTTGCCAATCAACAATTCTTGTCAAGTCATTGGACACTCTCTCGTCAGCATAGACTTCCTTACCAGTTGGCTCTTACTACCAAGTTTTCAATGACAAAAAATATTACACATTTTTACTATCCATTCTTACAATGATACCTGAACAATCCAGGACTGTTTGAAATCTTTTCTTACATAAAGCAATGAAAGTGATAGATGTAAGGCCTCCTGCAGACGGCCTCAATCATGACTATACAGCCCAAGATCAGAAGAGCATTTATGCTCCTGTACTTTCCAACATTTTCATTTTAACATTTCACAGAGTTCAAGCTTTGCAGAAACTGATGTGTCTGTCTCTGAGGTCTCATACAGATTGCCTTTTGAAAATCAATCTTATCCTTTCCTTCCTTTACTAATTCTCAAACCATATGCTGACTACTGTCACACATCTCTCCATAATGAGAGAAATGAAAAGCTATGACCTAAGCCTTCTTTTCTGGAGCCAAAAAAGGCATAGACTGTACCTGTAGAAAAAATAAAGAGCCAAAAAGTGAATCCCAGTATGAAACAAAGTAACAGTGCCTGTGGATTCTCTCCCTTTTCTCTTTGGTGTTGCAGAGATTGTACTACATAAAGTTTCCCCTGTTAGGCAGCCTGACTGCACTATTACACGTTTGTTGTTTGATGTAAATATCCTCAATGCTAATATAAAATAGCATATGTGACTTTGCTACTGTATTTCCGGTGGGGAAAGGACAATTAAAATTGTTCTACACTAAACATTTAAGATGTGCATAAACAAAAATCTGCCATGCAACAGGTGCATAAGGCACATGCCTTAATTTTATCATAACAAAGGCGCCAGAATCTTCATCATGGGTTGAAGATTTTTTCTTAGTCTAAGCTTCTCCTTCAAATCTTTTTCCTAACAGTCTGGCTTTATTTATTTATTTATTAATGTATAAAAGATAAAATAAAAGATAAAATTTTTCTCCATTGTTTGTGTTAACAGTGCTTCAGTAATATGGGAATTAAATGCTGTTAACGCTTCTGGATCTTACAGAATTATAGAATATCCCAAGTTGGAAAGGACCTGTAAGGATCACTGACTCCAACTCCTAGCTTCACACAGGAACAACCAAAAATCAGGCCATATGTTTGAAAATATCATGGTAATGATTATTTGTAAGTTTTGGACCTGAAAATATCTGAAAAAGATACTAAGTATGACTGAGGTAAAAAGGAAGGGAATAGAGGTGGGGAGAGAATATATCATTACAAAAAAGTTGTCAAATATTAAATTGTCTAGTATTAAATGTGGAGGTTGGTGGCCCTGTCTGCAGCAGGGGGTTTGGTCCCTTCCAAACCATGCCATTCTATGACTCTGTGATTCTATGATTGTCCAGGTATATGACTGTTAACAATTTCTACATCTAATAATCACAGTTAATATATTATCTTATCTGGTGTTTGACTTATAGTTTCTTTAAACATGATAGTCTTTATTTATTTATTTCCTTTAATATATCAGAAGTCTACTCATGTTTTGATAAAAAGTTATTGGTATGCATGGTAAATGTGTAAAACAGTACATCTCTAGACTTTTTTATAGGAACTTGCAGGTATACTACAGAAATACTCCAACAGCATAAATCTGAGCCTTCCAGAGCTATTAGCTACAAACAGAACAAAACGAAAGGCAGATATGTTATGCTTAGGTTATTCCTGAAATATGTGGTGTTTACTAAGTGATCTGGAGTCATATTTTTATGCATTAAAGGAAGAACTTTCCTTAGTTGCATGAAACCTTATTCCAGTCCAAGACCTCTTATGCCACTGGTCACAGAGCTCTCCAGGAAGTTGTGTCTCCAGAGATGACTGTCTAGTCTGCCTGCATCTGTCTTCACTACGCTTACATTACACTGACAATACACCATTTAATTTGCACTGCCTGTACCATGAGTTTTGTTTGTATACGTGATGTAAGGGCACATACACTGTAGCTGAGCTGTAAACCTCTCCTTCATTAGCAATAATATGTTAACTAAAGCAGTTTGTCTTCCAAATGGAAGAGTTTTTTTCCAATAGCACTGTACCATTCTTAACCATAGATAGCTGTAAGAGTAGATGCTTGTATTTTTTCCATTACCTACTGAGATTTTTCTAACATTTCCTTTACCACTATTACTAAGATGCAATCAGATAATCATAATAAGCAAAACTCTAATGTAAGAGCATGCACCTGGTTCATCAAAACTCAGGAAATGCAGAGATAAAACAAATTGCACAGAGTCATTTTCCATTAGGGAAAAGAAAAGAGGATTTCAGTATACTCAAGAACTGACAATCCTTCTGGCAGCTCTTTTGTAGAAAAAAAAGAGTAATTGAGAAAAGCATTTACATATTGTACTTTATATAAAGCACTTATATCAAGAGGGTTTTCTTTGAAAATTAAGAAGATTAATCCTCAAGGAAATTTAATTCTGCTACAGAGAAAACATTTTATTTAGTTCTTAATTTTGGAAATAACAATGTAGGTAATTAAAGCAACAATTCCACACAATTTATTTGTAAGTAAAATCGAGATGTTTACTCTCCAAGCTAATTTTTGTTTAAAAGAGAAACAGTGTTGAGTGCTTCTTCCTACAGAATATGAGATGGATCTATTAGAAGACCAGATCATTTGGATTTTTCAACACCTACAGGATCGCAGAGAAAATTATTTCCTATATAGGAATGCATCAAATCCAGGTGGTGTTGAGCTGTTCAGAGTCCCAGAACACACGTACTTTGTGATGGGATTCACAGAGAATGCATTTTCCACCCACTATCTACAGGGCTTACTCTATGAAATGTTTCTCAATATTCAAAATTGAATGCAGAGGAAAGACAAGACATTAGCATCTTATGTCTATGCCATCAATTATTATGTGCTATAGTGCAACAAGTATGTAAAAAACATACTTTCAAAACCTTGCTTCAAATACCACTATGCTCCTCCAAAAAATTTGTTTCTGGTCCAGCTGACCAACCACATGGTTACTGGGTGTTATGGATAAATGTCTGTTTTGTGTTTTCTTTAATGAAGAGCTGTCCTTGATTAGATACTTAGTTTCTCTGTCTTTTACTACACTTTTCCTATTGGTTACTGGAACAGACTCTATGCTCACCCTTTCTCTTATCAATCAAAATCCTTCATAGGCATGTAATTTCCTCCTCCTCATGTTTTGTGGGTTACTTTTGCCCCTCACTTGGACTTGGAGTTACCTTATGAAAGAAAGCGTACTCTTCAGTGGAGAGTAGTTTTCTATTTTCAAAAAAGTTTACTCTCTTTCATAGGACAATTTTCTTTATGTTTTGTTTTGTTTTTGTTTTTCAGAGCAGTGAGGGGCAAGCAAGGGCTTGAGAAAATTTGAATTGTGATAAATTGCTCCTTTTATTCTCAAGACCTAGAGTAAACAACTTATAATTGAAACTGATGGAGGTATTGAAGTTCAGAGATGATATAATTAAGAGCAAAACATGGGTCATCACATCTAAGAAAGTCTCACATTTCTCCTGAAGCATCTTCACAGAAGTACTGACACTAGTTCTCTGTACACTGAACAGAAATGTGAGGAGCTAACTAATGATACAGTTTTTACCATTTCATTGTTTTATTTTCTTTGACTACTTTTTCTGTCATACTATGGGTTATTCCTTAGAATTATTTATCAGTTCAATAGCAGAGATGCCTTTGCATATCACCTGCAATCACCTGCCTAATTTTGTGGATGATTGGAGAGATGGTCATTTTTACAGTATTCTATTTAATAGAAAGCAGTGAAACATAAAGCATAAGTATAAAACATATATTCAGAAAAGTAAAAACATTTTATATTTAAAAATAAATACTGCTGGATACTTAATAAAAAGGGACAGTTAACTGATAAAGCTCACCTAGGTCAACTAAACTACACTTTGATTGATTCCATTGTAGTTTAAAGAATTAAGTCATGAGAAGTTAGCAAACTCAGTGGGAATGTTGAGCTCCCTCAGGCTGTGGAGAAGCCATTTGTTTACAAATACAAGCTACTACAAATAGCTAATGAAAGTCAGTGCTTATGTTAATGTCAATTTTTGCATAGTGTGTTAAGCTAAGGACCCAAGGATGCATTAGCTTGGAATGGTCTCACAGTACCAACCTGTGAAATGCTGGTACATCTGTGGAACAAGCTGCTCTGAGAGCAGTCTTCTGCAGCCATGTTGGTCTGTGAAGGGAAGGGAGCCTTCTGTGGAAGAAGGAATAAGTTGCAGTTGGGGTTGTAAGGAGAAGAGATGAGCTTCAGCTGGGAGAGTAGCATCAAGTAAGAAGCTTCCCTCATTGGGCACTTCTATCAGCAAATTTTACTTTGCACAAAAGATTCTTTTCAAGCAGGATACAGTTAATTTAAAAGTACAGTATAATTATTTATTGGCTAATACACATGATATATATCTAAGATAAATAAATTACTGAACTAGATATTAGTATTCTAACCTATCTTAATGAGACACTCAATGAATATTTGGTGGCCAGGCAACCATCAGTCACATCATGTAGGTCTGGTCTCCAGTCCTTCTTGGAATGAGCTGATCATCAGGATTGCTGAAATTTCATCTAATTTTCTGCTATATTTTAGGGATTTTATACATCTTAACACAGTGTTTTTCCCCATTTAATCCCTTGCCATTAACTTCTGTAGTATCAAACATCTTACTTCTGTGTGTTTATTTTCTTGTGTAGTTTTTGATCAAGATAGTTTTCTCAGTAAAACCAAGTCAAGGTTCTGTGCAACTCTCTTGCACCAGACCAAACTAGGCCTAGAAGTCTGACAGCTGAATCCCTCCTCTCTGGAAGAATCCCGCCTTGTTCCCCAGTTTTTCCAAGTTATCCCCACACTGTTCCCCCTGTGTTTTATGTAGTGAGTTAGTGTTCCTAGTTAGCTAATGGCTATTGCCTTTCATCCTATATGCAAATCCCACTGACTCAATGGCAAAATTTTGGGGGAGGAAAAGGGGAAGAAGAAAGGGAAAAGTGTACTTGAAAGGTCACAGCTGGTAAGTTTTCTCCTTATTTTGCTTACAAATTGTGAAGTTTGCATCCCAGGGCCTAGCTAATGAATCTGGCTCCCTAGAAATGGCTGGCTTCAGCAATATTTCAAAGTAGGCCAGAAAGAAGAATTGCTCAGTGAAGTGACCTGGACAGCTTTGTCCTACTTGAGTAAGAGGAAAGCTACTTCTATCTGAACTGGCTATATTTTAGTTTTTGCTTGAATTAACCTGAATTCTACCTTCTTCGTGGTGACAAGGCCTTACAGGAACAACCTGGGGCAGCCAGGATAACCTGGCCTCTCTCTGAGGGAAACAAGGGTCTGGAGCAAAAAGGGCTACAGAATAAGAGAAAGGAAGTAAAGAAAAAATAGAAGGTCATCTTTCACATTCCATCACTCCTTCACTCAATCATGCAGTACAACAGCAGTTTTATAAATGACTTCCTCTGAGAACTAAGTCAACTCCGTCATATCAACAAACAGTCCATCTTCCTTAAAATATTTCCAATCAGAACTGCACTTATTCCATAACTTCTTCTAGAATATTCATCACTCAAGTTCTCATTTAAGTCCTAAAAACAAGGATGGAAATAAACATGAAACCTAGATGTATATAAACATAGAGAGAGATTGTCAGTTTCAATTATTATCTCATTAATTCACTTTCTCTCATACTCATAGTGATATGTGTTCCTCTGATATAATCTCAGATTTCTAGGCTGATCAGATTTTGATTACATACGAGCATGGAGTATTTTATAAAGTCTCTCTGGTACCTCATTTACTCTATATGCATAGAAAAAAAACAATATTGAAAACTGCCTTTTACCTCAAGTGTAGTTTTAACATTGATCAGTTTAAGAAACAAAATCTTTTCCCCAAAAATCTTGTATATAATCTTTATTTTGAAATATTTTCACCATTTACACTTACAAAGAAGTAATTGTCTATGTTTTCAATCAACGTGTAGTTCTCCTAGAGTGCCTAGTGTTTTTATGGTATACGTATGGATTTAACAGTTAAGAATATGATGGCAGCTTCAAAGTTTAAAATATTTGTGTTTTTTTTTTCTAATAAACTTTGAATAGATCATTAAGGAAATGTAATCTTTAGTACAACTTAATTTTCCAATATCTTTTGTTAGGAAAATTGCAATAATTTAATTAGTATTTTCAAGTATTTTTTTGACTATGTAACTTCCAATAATATAAAACCTACAGAAATTGAATTATATTTAGTATATTTAATATTTTTTAAAGAGATATTTCAATAATTCAGGAGCTGTCACTGTGGTAATCGTGAGTGCTAGTTTGATTTCAGGTGCTTTTCTCCTATGCCCTATAACTCTTCATGTTTTCTACCTCATTCATCTTTCGCTCAGAAGGCAGGGCAATGCTGTCATAGGCTGATGTTAAAAACTATCAGCATCTGAAAAGATCTAACTGTTGGCTGAGCATCTTACCTCCAAGATAAAGCCTATTTTCACCCTGCAATGAGTTGAAGGTTGAAGAAGGGAACAAATATTTCAGAAAATGCAGGATCTTTGAGCTACGCTGATACTATATCTGTGGAGCTAGTTGCATCTAAGCTAGCTAACCTGTAGTTAAAATATGTTCACCTCTGTGAGCTGAAGTCATACAGGTAAGGAAAAAAACAGACATACAGATTTTTGTACCTTTATAAGTGTAGGAATAGTAGAAAGCATAATATTAAAAGATCTATTCTAAGTGATATGAAAGTCCCAAATGCTGTCTCCAGCAGCATCTGAGAGCAATTGCAGAGAAATGCATCAGAAGACAGTAGCCTTGCAATGATTATGCTTTCCCAGAGTATTCCCTCAGATTTAACTATACATAGCTTGGAGGTTTCCTGAAGATAGCAGCAAACTGATCATATGAGAACGAGAGGAGAAAAAGACATAGATGAGCTTGTATGTGGCTGTGAGGACAATTCTGGACTTTTGTGAAAGCACACAAGAGGTTTTGGTCAAGAATATCAGCATGATGTGAGAGAAAGCTTGATCCTTTGCTGCTCCTTATCAAGGACTCAGTTTATGTTGGGCCAGTTTGGGATAGGTTCTCTTCAGACTAGATATTAATTGTCTGAGATTTTGGTGCCAGAGTTAAGTGAAATTGACTTAGTGTCCTTAGGGTTCTTACTGAAAGGGCCCAAACACTACCTGTTACAAAAGCAAATGGAATGCAAGCAGACTGAATTATATGAGCTTTGTGTGGGCTTCCATGGACAAATCCAGGGCAGTGTACAGGTGACAGTGTGGTGGGTGGACCATGACCACAGTGGGCTTTAGATGTTGAAAATTTCTATGACCTCTGTGTAACCATGGAGATCAACAAAGGCTCCCATAGAAGATTTCTGGAAGATTGCCAACAATGATATTTTGAGTTGGAAGGGACCTTTATAGTCCATCTAGTCCGATTTCCATACAGTGAACAGGGAAACCTACAGCTAGATCAGGTTGCTCAGAGCCTGGTCCAGCCTGACATTTAGTGTCTCCAGGGACAGGACATTCAACCACCTCTCCAGGCAACCTGTTCCAGTACCTCACCATCCCGATTGTAAAGAACTTCTTCCTTATATTCAGTCTAAATCTCCTCAGGTTCCCTATTGAGCAGGTACCATGACTAGATCTCTATTCCTGGCAGGTAATAACCCTGTACTTAGAGGGTGATGACCCTGTATTTAGTGGGGAATGAGCACCTATCAAACTAACCTATTAACTTATTTATTTACGTGACAGATTATGTTACAGGGAACAAGCAGGTTCCTACCATTTGCTTTCCCCTTTGCGGTTTTTCTGTCAGAGATCATATTTTCAGGTGCATGTGCCTGTTGGCTTTCAGATCCTTATCTCCAAGGAATGACTATTACCTACATGTTTATAGAGGTATCTGAGTCTGAAGGCAAAGGAAAGTGGCCTTATTTCTATCTCATGACACTGCTACATAATGCACAATAAGAAACCAGTGACCCAATCTTCAAGCAATAAGTATTTTGTTCAATGCTTGGAAAACAGAATGAAAGATTTTCAAATGCCCTGAGTCATTCCTGACCTAATCAACCTTGAATCCTTTTCTGCTAAGAGCAAAATCTCAGCTGGAAGAGGAAAAATGATCTTCTCCAAAACAAAATATACAACAAACTTGTAGTTGATGCACACTTCAGGGAACTGGGAGTCAAATTTCTTCAGCAAGAGAGGAAACTGTACATTACTTGTATCCAATGGGAGCTGCTGCTATTCTCAGAAAAGGTAGGACACCTCCAAGTCCAGCTGTGTTACAAAAAATCTGCTGCTGCTGTAATTCCCAATTTGGTTAAGTTCCAAAGGGAATTGTACAACACATCCATAGGGACACAGAAAAATATCTAAATGCAGAAGCAGGTGCAAGCTTGGCACTGTATAGGTCTATGGTATGGAAAAAGAGCTGAAGCCTCTGGTTTGTATGGGTAGCAGATGAAGAAGAAACTGGGAGCTGCAGTAGGGTTTGCAGAATCACAAGAAAGCTTTATCTCAAGAGAACTGCAGTATGTGATGGTATCATACAGCATTGCTGTTTGAAATGAAATACAGTTGCTGGTCTAGAAAAATAGTTTGATAGAGTAAGGTGAAGTACTGGATGATTTTGGAGAAATCTGAAATGATGTTGGAAACCTGTTACAATATACTAGCCTTTCATTTTAAACCACATTTTCAGCGGTGACCTATATATTCTGTACATACTATACAGGTTAGTATAGTATGTGTTTAGCTACTTTGCTGTTGGTTTAGTATTCACAGTATTCTTTGAACTATATCATTATGTGTACATGTGAAAATTTCCTCCTCACGTGCCAACTCCCATTTAATGCTTCAGCTTCTAAAGTCACATGGAATACATATAAAACTGAAAACATGCAAATAAAACTAACAAGGCTTCCGATCTTATGGAAAAAAAAACTTCTGTATCTGATCTTTTATCACAAGATCTTATACGTAACTTTCCTATGAATTCTCTTTACATCACACTTTTTAAGACAGATCTCTTTGCAAGTACTGTGGCAGCTGCTAGATGGCTTGAATTCCAAATGAAACTTGATATGACAGCTTTGCACATACGAGTGCAGTCTCTAAATCTAGTTTGTAGTTAGAACTCAACAGCAGTAGAGAAATATGATAGTTTTTTGGAGAACAATGAAGTGCTCCACAAATAGCAATGTCCACAGAAGACAGTTTACTTGTATTCAACCCGTGGCTATCTAAACTGTAGATATAATTTTTCAAACAGTTAATCTGAAACATACATAACCAAGAACTTATTTCTTAAAAGTTTCTGTGTTATCTTTGCAATTACTAAGCCAAATCATATTGCACACAAAGGTTTCATGCTGTTCCATAATACTTTACTTGTAGGAAAAGCGCTGCATGGACTAGGAAACTCCCTGGGACTCCAGGAGACAGATGGGAGATTCTGCATTGCCAGGGTTACAATGTAGGAGACATTCAGAACACTCGTGTTTCTCATAGTGTAATACTACATATCCATAATACAAAGAGGAGAACAATGTTTTACTTGAGAAAGTATTTAATTTAAGTACGAAGATGCAACTCTTGGAAGACTTACAAGAACAATATGTAAACATCACTCGTACTTTGCAGATGTGTGATAGATAGGTGTACTTACTTTGCCCATGCACACTTAAATACTACAAAAGCACTATATATGGATTACTGATTTTTCTTCAATTAGTCTGGCAAGTTATGAAACCTAATATGAGCTGCTGAATGTTATGCAATCATATCCTTCAGCAATGTGTATCATTTTACTAGGTGAAGTAGTTGACCTATTGACAGTTGCCCACTATATTTCAACTGAGAGGCATCTGAATGATGAGAGAGGTTTATGTAGTCTCCCACATATGTAGTCTCCCCACATAGATAGAGGACTGTGGCATACTGGCTAGAATTTTAATGCAGTGATTTAGTGATATTCAGCTGGTTGCCATTTCATAGTAAGTGCTGTAATAAACCTAGACTGACAAAGGTTGGGAAAGAAGGCTAATTTTGCTGTGATATCTTTTTCACAAAATGATTTATTTTAGTATTTATATTTGCTGTCACAGTAAGTTTAAGAAGACTATTGATGGCCAAATCTCCATGAGGTCAGTCATTTGAGATCTGAAGGCAATTTTCTAGGATGCTGAGATTATGTTTTCTCCAGAGCTGATTTCATTAGTGATGTCATGACATAAAGCATTTAAGACTGCTGCAACTAGTAAAACGTATCATTGGTGGATGTTCTGAGTCAAACACGTAGACTGACCCAACACAGCAGAGCTCACACATACATATTCTACAGAGGTTTGTTAGATTTCTGGCAGACAGGGAGAGAGAAGCTCTGTCATTTATTAAATAAAAAAGATAATTTAATTTTTGCTAAATGTCAGACATACCTCAGGAAACAATCCTCTTGTATAGCCTTTTCTTTTTTTGGTATGTTTATTCACCTCTCTAGTTACTAATCTGATTAGTTTTTTCATTAGATCTTCTTAGTCTAACCTTGTTGATTGATATTAGAGCTGATTTAAAGAATTAAAAAATGAAAACAAATACGAGAAATTAAAAATAATCTGGGAAACTGCACCACGTTCCATGATTTTTTAATTTTTGAAAAATGACAAGTTCACTCACTAAGAAACAATGCTTTGATTATACTATATACAGTTTTATTCATCCAGAACAATTTTTCATAGCGTAACAGAAAATAACCAAAATAAACATTTTATAATACCTCTAACAACAACACAGGGTTTCCACCTAAGCCTTCCTTGTAACAAAAGAGCTCATTTTGCTGTTGCTTGCTATTTCTATTGAGACCAAATTCTAATCTCAGATAAACCAAAACTAGGTATTGTGGAGAGGCTGTATTTTGCCAGCAGAAACAATCCTGATTCACATTCACGAACACAAAAATGGAATTGGACCTATTCTGCTTACAGTGCAACAGAGTGCAACAGGAAAAAAAGTAAACAAAGAAAAGTGGATCCACCTCATGGAGTACATAGCTATTGGTGTTCTCTAGAGCCCCAAGTTCTCTTCCACATGCTTTTCATTCTTTCTGTATCTCCAGCTGCAAGGGGCTTGAGCAGCTGAGTGCCATTTCTTACCTGTTGACAGCTCCTTAGTGACATTTCAGAGTGATACTGAAAACTCCATAGCTTGTCTTGAGTTTAAATGCAGCTGATTCTAGTTTACCCGAAACCAACTTATGAAGGCATCCTGAGACACTTAAGAATGTGTCTCTTGCTATTCACGGATTAATACTAAAAATTTTTTACAAATCTTGTTTAAACCCAATTATTTTGACAATTATTTATTTCTTCAGCAAGAAAACTAAATAATATTTTAAACATAGGCAGGTATTATGTTTCTAATCATGTCTAATTTTAAAATATTTTTTCAAGCTGTCTTTATTACTACATTATGTTACCAACTTTTTCTCTCTCATGAATGTCACTGTAGAAAATGACTTGTCAGCTTGTCACAGTGAATGAGAAAACTCCTTCCTGTGTCCCTCACCTTCAGTGCTGCATTATGATAGCAACACAGTCCAAATATTTTGTGACCCTTTCTGAAACAGGAAGTACCAGCATCACTGCAAACCCAAAACCAAGGGCTAATTCCCCAAAAGAACTCAGTCTCATGGGATGCCTTTTATTAGTGCTTCAGTCTGTTAGCTGTGCTTCTGCTCATTTTCAGCAATCTTCCCTTTCATCTAATGCTTAACCTATGATTGCCCTATGTCCCTCAGCACCTCCTTGATAGGAAGCCCTACCAATATCTAGTTGATAGCATTAGATAGCTCTGAGGCTGACCAAGGTTACCTTGACTCCCTCTCTCCTTGAACTGACAGCCATTGCAAACACCTCCTGCTGCTGGCTGTGGCCTTTGCTGGGCCTGACCCTGAGCTCCCCAGCTGGCCTTCTGGTGGGCAGGGTGCAGGGCCAATGGGGAAGGCTGCACTGCATCTCCTTTGTTACAGTTGGCACCGTGTCCTCTCTGCCATTTCCACCATCATCCTAAATGACTTGGAAGGCAAGGCACTGAGCCATCCTGCTGCTTGGAATGGGCTGCTCTGACAGCTCAGTCCTGGCGGGATGGCTTGGGCAGACTGGCATTTCCACCATGATTCTGTGACAAATAGAGGGCCTGAGGACTGAGATCAAAGGTTAAATGGCTTTCTGCTGCCATCTCTTGATAAACCAGAGGAAAAAGCAGGAGAAGGTGACACACTGTCTGGGAAGCACTCATGAGGGCTGGGCAGGCACTCACTGTCTGCTTACGAGGATGAATTTACCTTCTGGGTGGACAGAGCACTAATGAGTTGTCAGGAGTATTTGACAGATGAGCATCAGAGCTGCACTGGTAGAGAGGGTAGAGAGGTTTCATTATAAATAACCCTCGCTACCTCTCCCCTGAGCCAGGGCTGCAAGAGGCTAGAAGAGAAAAGTGGTTTCTGCCTCTAAGGGAATGAGTAGTTTCATAACGGCCCATACTCTGGCATGCCTGTGTGCTGTGGTGAAAGCTTGCTGTTGTAAAAACACATTTGACATACAGGCTTCATAGTCATAAGAGGCTGTAGGTGTGCCCCCTGGAGTGTTCTAGGAACAGCGGCTGCAAAGCTCCATAGGGAGCCTGAGTCCCTGCCAAAGCTCAGTGACATTTCTGCGACTATTTTGTACTTAGCTCCCCTCAATTTCACAGGTCCCACAGCTTCCCTCCAGCACCCATATACAGCTCCCATTTTGTAGACTAGCTAAATCTTTGCTGATCATACACATACAGATCACCTACAGATGTACATCACTGTACATCAAGCAATTTTGTACACGAGGCCTCAAAATGAATGCAATCTAAATAAGCATATTTTATTTGTCTTTATCTTTTTAAAACTGTGAAAAAAAAAATAGAAATAAATAATATAAAAATAAGAGTGGATTTATTCTCAGTTAGAGACTCTGGAAAAAAAACTGAGTAGTCCATGAATACTGCTTTCATGAGCTTCAGGAGCTCTGATTAGCCAACTGATTCTCCAGGATGGGGAAAAGAAATGAAAGCAGCATAAATACAAGTCAGCAGAAGACTAGCTGAGAAATTCCCTAATGAGGCATTGCATAAAATGCAGCTGTGGTCCCTGAACTGAACCCAGAATATCCACAGAAAATTGTGATAGCCCTGAGATTACAAGCTGCATTATTGGTTGCTCTCTCTTTTCTAGACTTTGCCAGCAACCAAATTAAGATATTGTCTGATGCACTGGTACTCTCCCTGGTGAAGCAGGGTTGAGGAGGCAATTGAATTAATCTACTTTAGATGGTGGGTTCTGAAATGTGTAGTTCATACAAGTAGTCCAGAAAATAGTTTTCCTAGGAAGTTCTCTAGTGAGACCTTGAGTGAGATGGTGTGCATCATTTGGTGGCATTGAAGCAAAGGGGGATTTTAGACCGAAGTTTTGATCTTAGATACCTTCATTCTACCTGAATCTTTCTTTAGATATGCAATATTTTTATTGGATATGAAGAGAGTGAAATAGCAGGGAGATTATAAATAAACAATACCAAGAGGATTTAAATTGTGATACACTAAACTAGTGAAAAATCAATAGATTTGCTGCTTTTTACTTCATTTATTTGTCCTTAACTTTTCCCTGGAAATCATTTCCTACTTGTACACTGTAGGGTACTTGGTTACACACATAGAGTAATAATAATGTTTATTTTAATAGACAGAAGTAAGTTTCACTTGTGATTGTTTTTTTTTTACAAAAGTGGCTAGTGTGAGTATAGTGAAGAGTAGTGCACACTTATTGAAGGAGAAGGCTGAAACTATTCCCTGTCCTTGTATTAAGTAAGTCAGTTTTAGTGGAGGTAGAAAATGACTTTTCTTTCCCAGTTTTAAACTGTATATGGTATGTCCATAGTATTTCAATGTCATAGTCTCAACTGTACTGCCTTTGAGTTACCCTAGACCATCTAGTATAGCTACTGGTTGCATAGGGGAGAGTTAGACCAATGGCTTTCTAGTATGAATTGCTTAATCCCTGCAGGATGCTTGGAGAAAATAATCCTTTTGAACAGGAACATGAATCCTGTACATGTATTTAAAGCCATACTGCAGTGCCCTGCTGTATGCTCTAGGAAATTCTAATTGTGTTTAGCTGTCATCTTAAGTTCTTATGTGATTTAATGATATGGGATAAGAAGATTATTCTGATAGGATATTAAGGGGAAATATCAATTTGAGTTAGTCCCCTCTTCCTGCATCTGCATCCTCAAATGACCTGTGCTGCTGAGCCACTGTATTTTCTAACACAGACTTCAGTCACTGCTCCTCTAAAACTTTCAACTGGAAGTGCCCTTGCAGGAGCTTATTCAACAGTGGTCTGAGACAGGCAGGCAGATAAATGTACAAATATAAAAGTTTTTCTTTTTTTTTTTTTTTTCCTTTTTTAAAGAATGAAACAAACATCACACTAAGGAATTAAATATAAAAGCTTTCTGACCATGTATAAACTGTCCAACTGCATGACCCACAAGCAATCATAATTGAAGTTTTCATATTGAAGACTTGGAAGTACCTGCTTTCTTAGGAGTCACTTATGTTCTCTCCATTTTCTTCAACAGCTAACCAGAAAATGAAAATCCTATTGAATCTTGAGAAATTATACAAAGATAAAAAGAAGAACAATCTAGAGATTCTGTCTTCTATTCATGATAATCTAGATAACCTCAGATAGATTACTTTATTGCAGGAAAATATAATGGCTGTCAAAAAAAAGAAAACTTTCATTTTCTTGATTTTTACTCAAGTCAGGCCATGATCCAATATAATTCATAGGTTAATAAACACATTTACCGGATCAGACTAATGTACATTCTAGAGCCCAGTCCAGCAGCAGTTTGTTATTCCTCCTCATTCTCATCCCCAAATAACAGCTTCAGTGTTATGGAAGGCAATGAAATTTCCTTCCAAGTATGTCTAGACTCCTCCAAATCTGCAGGTTAGAACATTACTTCCTATCAATTCATTAGACAACAAACCATAAGATAAAAATAGCTTAGCAGGCTCCATTGAAGACGATCAATAAGTGAGGTAGTAGCAATGTTAGCTGCAAATAAAACTCATCCTGCTCTATTCTTATCTTTGAATCATAGAATGGCTTGGTCTGGAAGGAATGTTACCGTCTAGCTCCAATCCCCTGCTGTGTGCAAGGCTGGCATCAGCTCAGGCTGCCCAGGGCCTCATCCAACCTGGCACTGAACACCTGCAGGGATGGGGCATCCCCAGCTTCTCAGAGCAGCCTGTGTTAGTGCCTCACCGCCATCTGACTAAAGAGTTTTTCCTAACATCTGACCTGAATTTCCCCTCTTTCAGCTTAAAGCTATCCCCTCCTGTCCCATCTCTATCAAATCATGTAAAAAGTCAGTCTCCATCTTGTTCATAAGCTCCCTTTAATTGCTGGCAAGCAACAATGAGGTCTCAGCAGTCTTTTCCAGACTGAATGAATCCAACTCCCTCAGTCTGTTTTTGTAGGAGAGGTGATCTATCCTATTTGTGACCCTCCTCTGGGCCCACTCCAACAGCTCTGCTTCTCCTTCTTGTGCTGGGGGCCCCAGGACTGGACACAGTACTCCAGATGGAGCCCCATGAGGACAGAGTAGAGGGGGACAAACACCTCCATAGCCCTGCTGGCCGTCCCTCTTTTGATGCAGCCCAGGATATAGTTGGCCTTCCAGCCTAATGGCTCCTTAGCTTTTAAAGCAGTGTTTTCATTTTGTATTACAGTACATTACTGTGTGAAACAGGCATATAGCTTTGTCAAAAACAATCCTATGATGATTAAAATTTTAAGTTCAATGACTGGATTTCTTTTCAGAGCAGAAAACCTAGCTTTTCAAATACATCATAGCATTCTAAACGTCACATAAATCATGTAAATGGAAATATACTTTCTTGTTTCAGTGCTCAGAGAATCACTATTCCTTTTTTCTCTTCAAATAACATACGAGCTTCAGTATAAAAATGGAAGACAATTTGAATTGCAATCTTAACATGATTTCACAGAAAAATCTGAAATTTTCATCATTCAAATTGAAAAATGAATCAGAAGTTTGCAAATTAATCCTACAGATGCAAGGTAATGCACAATTAAGTAATGTAATGTAACATATGTCCTACATACTTAGGTACAGTGGAGGCCAGCCATAGAATTAGAGCACCAATCTACGTATTGTAGACCATATGTCACATTTGTAGACCACTTGGAAGCTGCAGCTGGTGCAAAATGAAGCTCCTATTTGCTTAGCAGATTTGGCAGTAGGAGCGTACCTTATGCTAGTGTTGTTTTTACTGTATGTTCCCACAGTACAAGTTCACATTGTTGATGCTGATTGCTAAACTCATCTACGTTTTTCATCTTTGTTAACTGAAAAAAAAATCCCTTTTTTTTTTTTGTGTGTGGATCTTTTGCAATTGCTCTTATATCTGAAGTGTCGTCTCTGTTTTTGTTTAGATCTTAGTTCTCTCAATTATGGTGCTAAAACCCTTTCTCACTATCCTGCTATTCATTTTCATTCTTCAAAACATTTTAAATCCTCCTCATGCCACTAAAATTTTAACGTCAAAAATCACTAGATTTTTCTGGGAAATGTTTCTCCAAAGGCTGTTTTCTTAAAGTACCATTAATTACTGAAATATTAGGAAATATTGACAATATATGCTTCTCAGATATTAAGAACAGAGTCTAAAAAAAAGGTTTAAATTTCATCACAACTTATTTAAATAGATAACTATATTATTCTCTAGAGACAAGAAAAGATTTGCTTTTGATTTTGATCTCCACAGTTCTGTTTATTTATCTAGAGATACATATTCATTTGCTAGTAGGAGATACGTGAGAGGCTTCCCAGTATCTCCTCAAACACAAAAAACAAGTGCACCAAAATTTCTTCATATGTGCCATTCGGTCTCCTCTGAAGTACACCATGCAATCAATCTATCTTATTAAGATACAGCATCACACCTGTGCAGGCTGATTAATTACTCATGTATCATTTGCTACTAGAAAGAAAGAAGTTTCCTCCCCTATAATGTATGTAAAGCATTTCTTTCTTCCCATTTTAAATGATGAATGGTGGGCTCAAGTGGAGATCATGGTAGCCCCAGCACTACTTGGCCATTTTTCCTAAGGACGCCAAACCCCATTCTTAGCCTTCATATAACTACTGACTATTCATGTCAGTATAATTATTGGCCTCCATCAAATTAATCTGTGGGTATCTCTGAATCTGATGCATGCCTTTTAAAACATAAGACTTCATAGACTTCATTTGCTCTTTTTCTTTTTTTTTTTCTTTTTAGAAAATGATGATGATGGTGAAGAACTATGAAAATCACATCTAACAACAGTTTTAAATAGAGGATACATTTCACAGAGCTGCTGGTTTTTCACCCTGACTCTCTAGTAGCCAACCATCAAAATCATATGATGCCCAAGAACACCACCAAAACGTACTGAAGGTACCTTTTGACTCTCAAAATTGAAGTAGGAAAATCTCAGGGTCTTTTGGTGCCCTTCTTTCTCAAATTCCAAACTGTCACTTCTATATAGGAATAAACAGGAATAAACCTTTTCTTCCACTGATGATATTACCATCAGCTCCCTGACAAGAAGAGCTGTATGATGTGCATTTATCCAACCAGGTGCTGCTCACAGCCAGTACGGCCCCTAAAGTACAGAGCTTGGTGACAATTACTGAAGAACCAAAATGCTCTCATTAAGGAGGAAGTACATGCCCCAAGCTGACATTTTGGTGCATCCATGGCAAAAAGAGCAGCAAAACCTTTACAGATATATTTATCTTTAAATGTTTTCCCAAGCCTCTCCTTGTGTCTGGAAGGCATTTAAGCTTTCATGTCAACACTGTGCTAAATCAGACTGCTGCTCAAGAGCTGATCTTTGAGATGTTAGACTGAAGCTCCTTCTGCCTGTACTCTTTGACCAGCAACTGGGAAAGAAGAGCATTTGAGAGGGATATGCTGGCATTGGTTTTCTTTGGTTTTGTTTTTATAATAGGAAATGTGTGACAGGGTATGTTCCTGCACTGCCTGTGCCTTTGCAGCAAGCAATCAGTTTTGAAGCTGAGCGTAAAAAATAAAAATACAAATCAAGCAGTGAAATCATACGATGTTCTCTGACATCGCTTCACAAGTGTGACACTCCTTTGTTTCCTTTAACACGCGGCGTTCAACTTGCAATAGAAGCGTTCCCACTGATTGACACCACAGTCGCGCGTCTGCCTTCGTAGCCGAAGAAAGACCCGGCTGTGTGCAGAGTGGCTTTCACTACCGAGTTCACGCTTTATAAAAAATCCTTCTGGAAGAGCGGAAAGCAGTCAGCGGCCCACACTGCGGCCCCCGCTGGCACTTCCCCCGGGTCGCCGGCCGCGCCGCTACCAGCTCAGCTGCGCACGGCGCGGGCGGTGCCTGAGAGCGCCGCGGCTCTGCGGCTGTGTTACAGCGCCCCCTGCAGGAGGAGCGCCCGCACCGCCGGCTGCTCCGGCAGCGTCGGCTGAGGAAATGGTTCTCAAGTGCTCGCTGAGTGACGATGTGTATGGCGACATATATTCAGCTGCAGTGTAAGCATAGCAAGATATTTCAGTGGTCGGCAAATGTAGGTTGTTTTGTTTTCTTTTTTTTTTTTTCATGGATCTAAAAGAATTGGATTTGCAAGATGCTCTAAAAGTTTTAGAAGCGTTTCCCTCTTGTTTCCATAGAATAAGTAGTATTAAATGCTTTAATTAATTCAACTACTCACTTTATTCCACTACTTTCTGCTGATAGATTGCACTTCCCTGTTTTCAGAAAGGCTGTGTCTGTGTTTTCATAGCATGAAACTAGCACAAAGTACAACATCGCTTATAAGGAGCAGATTGCATGCAGACTATGTGTGGCTGTGGCTGTGGAGAATTACAGGTTATGATTTTTTGTTGCATGATTTGGGGTTTTTGCCCTATTTGTATTGATGACAGGCTTCACGCTGTTACTGTGATATTGCTGCAGCTCTAAATGACAAAAACACTGAAATTAAAGTTGTCAATCATACTGCCGTATCCTGTGGCTCTCATCTCTGAACACTTCTTACATCTTCTACTGCCAGTTCTTTGTCTTACAATGAGGTGGTGGCATCCAGAGGGTATCTGCAATGATGGGAAAAGAGCAGGAAGGAAGAAAGTTACATTCACTTCCTGGTGAAATTTTCTTTAGTAAAAGCTGGGTCAGACATTGAGTGAAGAAGTATCTTGGAGTCCCACAGAGAAGTGAATGAGAAAAGGAGAGGGATCCTGACATCCGCTGTTGTGGAAGAAGTAGTAAGGGGAAATTTAGATCTCTTGAGATCTCATTGTCCAAAGGTATGGAATGCAGTCAGAGACAATTACAGGAGTGATATTACATGAGTGGTGTTACCAGAGCCAGCTGTATGACTTCTGATATGGGGATCTTTGTAAATGGAGTCAGTAGACATTCAGTTAAAGTTCGTGGAACTTCTTACTGTGACTTCACCTTATGCTTTATCTGAGTTACCAATAGCCTACATTCATGACTATTGCTCCTCTCCAGTTTGTGTAGAGCTCATGCAGACCTTTTCATCACAGATGAAAGATTGGTTTCAAACAACTCTACTTTGTGAGTACTAAAGACATTGCTTCCCAATTCACAACAAGCTCCTGCTAGCTTGGCTCATATATCAAGTAGATGTACAAGACAAAAGCCTATTTAGGTTGTGAAACTTCGCCTTAGAGGAATATTAAATTGTTCAAAATCCACCATTTGTTAGGATAGTTGCATTTATTGAATTTCTTTGAACAACACTAGTTTGCTTTGACATTCATGATGTGGTACTTGAGCACAAAGGAAAGACCTCTTTTAGGGTGTGGAGAAGCAACTAAAAATGTTGAAGCAGCAGACTGACCTTCCTGTATGTTTCTTCTGCTTTCCTGTACTCCACTGGCAGTCAGTCCCACATGATGCATGGTGATTGCTGAAACCTGCTACCTGCTGGGTAAGTCTGCTGCTTTCCAAAGGCTGATTGTAGCTAAGAAATAGATGACCCTTGCTCTCAGTCACACACACAGCGTGAATAGTATTTCTTGGGCAGGGGTAAAATGGGGCTTTCTTTTCCTCTTCTTCAATCCATATGGGGAAGGCATTGCTTATTATTGATTTATGTTGGTCATGGACTAGATTATTTTGACACAGCACATAGCGTTTTGCAGTCTGTCACATCTATTATTACGCTGCTTGTTTTTCCCTTGATGTGAGTGCCTGCCATGGAAATGCCTGCACACAATATGCATGCACACAATATGCATGCAAACAGTTTTTACTCATAGTAGCACATAAAGTGCTTTGCTTTTACATCCTGTAGTATGACTTACTGTGCAGGCAGTTGGAATGATTCTTACCGCGAAGCTCACATGTTCTCTCTCCAGTGCTTGTGTTCCCTTTTTGTTATATGCCCACAGCAGCAGTGAAAAAGAATGAGGAGATGTGTGATGATAATGCCTTAAGATGTCATGGACTCAATATATTCCACTGGCTGTCCAGGTAAAAGATGAACTGTCTTTAAGTGTTGCTAATCTTGTTGTAGGAAGACACTTCCTAACAGATGAGTTACATATGCTTATGAACTGCAAGTAGACTAGGTACAATGAATGAGATCCTACTTTCAGCAACAGATCTGATTTAAAGAGTTCCTCCTCACTTCTGTTGTGCTCATCTCTCATCTCCTCACTGTTTCTTGGTTGTACCCCTCCAATGGTGCAACATCCATCACCACATCTGCCTCTAAAAATAAGTTGTTTTTTCAAAATAACCTAGCAGTGTAATTAGCACAGAGAAGGTGTGTGTATGTTAACTTCTTGGGGAAGGACTAGAAATAATAACCAGTGAGTGTGAAACTGGGAAGAGACATCTTAAACCCGATATGCTGCAAACAGGATAGTAGAGTTTAAGCATATTCTTACACTGTGGCAATGCCTGAAGCACATCATGTGCTAACAATCTATAATCCTGAAACTGAACTGCATAAGCCCAATTCAGAGGATACAGTCTATAGACATGAATAATAGTGGGAAAAGAGATGCTGCTTGCAATTAATCAAATCACTTGTGAAATCTTATGCCTGATTAGATGCAACATGATTTTAAAGGCATATTTTAAGGATATATTCAGTACCATTTTTTCACCTACCCTCCTTTGCTCAAATCCACTCTAAGAAATTCTTAGCCAATCTTCCAAAAACTGAAAATACTGAGGTAGTCCTTTCAGATGAAAAGCATCATCTAAGAGTAAAGGAATGTTGTAACATTATTGACAGAGTTGAGAAAGTGAAGAAATCCCATAACTGCTTCAAATTCCTCTGTTCCTAGTAAGTTTTGATTATCCAGTCTGGAGGAGAAGAAATCTATATGAAGTCATGCAAGTTTTGAAACCAGTTTGTTTTTTTTTAATTGCTATTTTGCAGCAAGTCAACTTTTGCTCTTACAAAATGATGAGCATTTCAAGAAGAAAGCATACATTTTCATAAAGTGCACAAGATAGCTCAGCAAATGTTACTCACGACGTTTCAAAGCACACAGGGAGCGACCGCTTCTCTCTGATCGTGGCATTACCCACGCTACTCTCACTAGTCTTAAGTCACCAGTTATTTTTGCCTCGCAGTAAGAGAAGCAGCCATCTAATTCAGGCCACAGGAGGCCCCCACAGAGCAGGCAAAAAGCAAACTCCCACAGCCTCCCTGGATTCCGTGTGAGTAGATCTGCAGAAAATCTGCTCTGTGGTCACAGCATGCAGAAGAGACTCACAGTTGATAAGACAGATAGAGCATAAGCAGTTCTGTCATGGGATAGACACGAATGCTATATTTAGAATGCTGATAAACAACAAAGCTCAGTAAAATAGAGACAGTCACTTCAGGTTTGTTATTAGAACACTAAGTACAGTATCTTTCACTCTTTGAAATTATTTCTGTTGTAATAACAGTCACTATGACAATATAGTTCCATTGCTGCAAATTTCATCTTTTCCTGTGTTGTTTATAAGCTCCACTGTAATAATACTTTGCCCATCAGAATTCATTGAAATGCATTTCATTATCCCAATCAGCCCCCTGAGTCACTGCTTTATTGTATTACATTTCCTTCCTACTGTATTTGAACTTTCTTCTAAAGCTGATTCCAAACCCATTACAACCAGTTGCAAATTAGCTTTTATTCTGCTCTGACTGCTGAAGTGTGTTTTAATAAATTCATGCCAATAATTTTATAACCTAATATTCATGCACTTTATCTTTTAATTACTCTACCCTGAATTAATCCAGTTATATTCCTGATTTATTTCATGCTTTTTCTTGGTCCCAGAGTGGGCTAGCATTATTCCTATTCTCATGAGGAAAAGCAGCTGTAGCAGTACTTTGTCCCTGATTTTAAGATGAGAAGTGGGCATAACTTACCAGCATTTTCTAAGGAGAAAGGAGTGTGTTGTATATTAAAGACAAATTTTTTGGGGAACACACTTTTGAAATGAACTGTAAACATTTTGCAAGTTAAGTTTTATATAGAGAGAAGCATATATATGTATATATGTATGTATATATATATATATACATATAAAAGTAGAAAAAATACTCCTGAAAAATTTGTTGTCTGCAAGAGGGAAGATCCAGCTTCCTAACTAGTACAAACTATGCTAGTGCTACGTTCTGCATGCATACATACACTCACAGTGTCTTTGCAGCTCAGCATTTTGTTCTCACTATCCATACAGATATCACAGATTTGAACATATTCATAAGACAACTGTACCTTTAAACCAGGGAGTGGCAGGGCCAAAGAATATTTAGAACTCTTTCGGCAAAGCAATTTGAATAATTTAAATTCTACAGTTTCCAGTAGTATTTTCTTCTTCTTCCAGAAAAATTCATTCATGTTATGATTTTAGTTGCTGATTAAAGCCCTTTCTGGATAAGAAAGCTAAGAAATGCAATGCTTGATTGTTTTACAAATGTCTGTTTGACGTTGAAGTGTGAAAATGAATATATCTTCATCTAACCAGAGTAGTTATCCATCAGGAGAGAAACAAGGGGAGGGGCATAAGCAATCCCTGACTTTCAGCTGACTCACACTTCCCAGTGTGAAATCTTCCCACACCTCTGAGCCTGACAGTGATGCTGAGACTTACTTAACTGCGATACGCTTTTAGACTGGGTAGCATTCTTTCTTTATCACAAAATTCTCTCTATGTTTGCTGAGATAGAAGTTACTAGCATCTTTTTCTGTCTTTGCCTACATTTTCCAAATCAACTCTGTAGTATGTTACAAGTAATGAAACAGATCTTGCTACTCAAGTAGTAGCAGCCACATGTACAGTGAGTACACACAGGTGTTACAAGTGGGAACAGAAATGGGGCCCACATTTGCTTACTTGATTATTTTTCTCAATCATTCACATGGATTGAGACTGTCAAGTGGAAGCAATTAATAATTAATACATAAATAATTAAAAAATAAGGGGCTGATTTCACTACATCAACAAATGTGTAACCGCTTCCTCCGTGCCAACAGTATAAACTCAGTCATACAAGGTTGTAGAGGATCTCCTGAACTTTGGCTGATAGATTATTATCCTGACCAAAATTTCTTTTGCAGGGACTTGAGTATCTTAGTTCATTCTGCTTTAAGTGGCAACAAATTGTCTCCTGCCTGCTCTCAGAAGGAAAGATTTTGCTGGATGGAAAACTTGCCCCAGCATGTGGTGCACACAAAGGGCACTGCTGCTGTGCCCTGGCTCCATGGAGAGGACTTGCCTGACTTACTCATATTCGACAAGCTTCTAGTTCAGTATGAACTGCTGCCATGACTTCAGTGCCTCTGATGAGGATTGCTGCAGGAACTGCTTGGTGAGTGATACAGTTAAACTAGTTCTGCAGGCACAGTCTTACTCTGAACTATAAGAAAGTGAGAATGGGGTAGGGAGAACGGATCATCAAGAACAGCTCTAAGCAAATCATGAAGAAAGGAAAGACTCTTCTGTTCTACTTTTATCTTTTATGTTTGTATCTATGTCCTTATCCAGATAATATTTATGGAATCAAGACTAATAATTAAAATTAGAATAACAAGTTAGTCTATCCCTCAAACAGTATTGTTTTCTATTATGTTAAAAATTCTAATATGTTAATGCTGGAAATAATTTTCCTAATAATTTCAAACTGTCAAGAATTATGCTATGCCACTTACATATGCATTCAGTAACGTGCTGTTCTTCAGATGAAAAAATTCCCTTCTTCCTCAGTATCTTTTTCCTTTTGTTTTTCTTTATAAGCCCTCCTAGCTCAGATTCAGACAGTATCTTTTAAAGATTGACCTTTTCCACTAGATGGCACATGGGGCCATGTGAGTGGCAGGAAAAAGGCATGTTGCTGGACTGTGATTTAAAAGGCATGCACCGTTTATATGAGAAATATACCATGTAAAAGCAATGGTACCTTCAGTACCTTCAGTACTGCTAACTGGAGTAGCTATATTGATTTCACTGACGTATGCTGATGTGTATTAGGCAAAACTTAATGAGTACTGTATGTAAAATTCTTTTATAAGCTTCCCATCTGGAACTTGAGAACTTCCGTGTTTAATAAGGAAAGTGTCCCATACATTATATACTGATATCTCATTCACCATAGATCTTTAGACAGCTTTGATAAAAAGATCTGAGCATCAGATAGAATTGTACCTGGTTACCATATCAAAATGCTAGTAAAGGGGTGAGAAGACACAGTGCAGTGAATAAAAAGACACAAATAGCTGTTTGGTAAAAAGACATAAAAATGAAACACATCACTGAATCATTGGAGAGCTAGTATCCCTTTAAAACTGACCTGAATTTTGGTTCTTGTATTTTGTCCCTCCAGTCCCTTCAGTGATAATTACTGAAGCCTACACTATATCAGAATTTCCAAGCCAGAATTTGTACATCCTTCTTTGCTGCCAAAGGATTGGTTTCCCAACAACCTTTGACTGACCATCTGCTGTTGGAAGAGGCAGTTAATCAAGCTTATCTGTTAGACAATTTTAAAAACTTGCCTGATGTAGAGAGTGAGAACCTCAAAGGTAGCACTTTTTCAATTTCAAGCCTCTCATTTGTCTGGGGGGCACAGAAATCACCCCTGTAAAGAACCCCTTGTTGCTCTAATGGCTCGGATTATATTTGGCATATACCAAATATAGCGACTTCTGTCTTTCATTTCTTGCCTCAGCCAGGGTGGAATTGCTGGTAGCTGGGAAGCCATCCAGCTCACCAAATGAAGTCCATGACTACATTCCACAGGATCCATGGCACTCACCCAGGTCCTCCCAAATGACATTTTCCCCATATGGAAAGTCCTTACAGAGATTTACACTTAAGAGCCTTTAGGCAACATTTGTTGCCATTGGTGTGATTTGTTTTTTGTCCAGGAGCCAGCGCCAGCTATCTTTTAAAAATGGGCTTTTAATTATTACTTTTTATTTTTTTATTGTCACACTGACCATTGTGTCATTGGTGACTTCAGCAGTTATCAAGACTCTAAAGTACTGGTTATCAAAAACTGGCACAAACCAAACCATGCTGGTGCTATCTTTCTTTCTTTGGCTGTTTGCCCAGGCTAATGAAAACTTACAGTAGGTAAGTGTGACAAAGCTGCAAATCTGAGCTACAGAGGAAATGACAGTTTTCAAGGCAAGAACGCTCCATGAAATGTTCATTTATTATTTTTTTATATTATTGTATTTTATTTGTGGTCAACAAGATATTTCATATACTGTGCAGAAATAAAGATGCATGGCATAGATACTGTGTGCCAGCCTTTCCCACATAAAAAACAGGAACTGTTTAGATGAGTTGGATCCTTTAAGTGGCTCACCTTTGTGATATGGAGACAAAGGCACTAGATCTGCCCTCAGAACACGACATGAAATACCTGAACATAGTATAGTCATCTCCTGAGGACAATACCTAAGGCATATCTCCAGATCATGCCATGCCAGCGGTGCCTACTGTGTCCTCTAACTATAAAGCCTGTGTCCTTATAGTTGGCTGCCACCCGCCATTATTGAGCTTTTCCTTCCTACAGACTCTAGGTGGGCATCCAGAGCTGAAAGGGATGGGCCTAAAGAACATTAACATCATGAACACTTTTTTTCATCAAGAGGAAAAGTTCCACCTGGAAGCTGCATGAACAGAAGTGGAAGTATCACCTTTGCTGGGTAGTAGAGGTGAAATGCCCTTTAACAGGTGCTTATGAACAACCATTCATTTTTGTGCTGCACAATTCTGTGACCTCACTTCAACTGTTCTGAAAAACAGAAAAAAAAAAATTGTTCTGTGAGACAATAAATAAGCCAATGCTGTGAAAATATGGAAAGAAAAACACTGATAGAAATGAAATTGTTGAGATGTCATTATTTAATTAAAATCAGGAGAAAAATGTCATCATGGCTTAAACCACAAATTGAACTAAAAAACAGTAAAAAACCTGGAGATCCCAGGAGGATCAAGAAACAGCAGTTTCTAACTTCTCTTATCCACCCAGTGGCCACCTAGCCATTGTGATGATGAAAATGCTAACGTTTAGTTTTAATATCATGTGAATCACACCTATCTATACCTCTATCTGAATTACACAGTGAAAAATTGCTGACTAATCTTTGATTTTGTATCAGAGCACTTGCATGACCAAAGGTACAAGAGGGAGAAAAAATATCTAGGGACCATAAAGACTTATCTGTGTTCATTGCTTCATAGTGAGTGATCCTTCATGATCCTTTTTTTTTTTTTTTTTTTTTTCCCTGAAAGAGCATTTTAAGGAGACTATGGACCACAGCCTTCTCTAAAAGCTAGTCATCAGCTTTTGCGTGCAAGGACTAAACACTTCCCTTCATTAGAATTCCATGCTAGCTCCTCAAAGCTATTTTTATTTGCACAGGACCAGTATCTAAAGTGAAATATCTTAAAATGTCACGTTCTTCCCTTCAACTGCTGTACTCAACACCTGTTGTCCTACTAGCCAACACCTGCTTACTTAATGTAATCACAGCTTTTATCCCTGCACTTAAATCAGCACTAAAGAGGACCAGAGAGGTCTTTATTTCTGCTTCTGGTCCCTTATACCACCTCCCATCCCATTCTGCCATCAGTGCCTTCAGTTACTGGATATGTGCCCCATAAAGATTCCGACTAAGTATTAAATGTTCTGCCCAGATCCAAGTCGGTATATACTCTGTAGTTCCTTGTCTGGTAGTCAGGTTCTCACAGATGGGAAAAAAAAAATCACTTTGTTGAAGTTCAGTTGTATCTGTGTCCAATCATTGTCAATAGTTTTCATATGCTCAAAAAACCGGTTTTGCACTTGCTAACGCAGCTTGTTTTCACTTGATTCATTGGGTTCTGGAAATAAAATTCATGCTTTACAGTCCTCATCTCCCCATGAAAATGGGATGAAAACAGCTTCTTACTCAATTCATAGAAAGCACTGATTGTTCTCAGCAGACTTGTAACTCATAAAAGGTAGAGAAGATTATGATGGGAAAATGCAGGGTGGTTCCATGGATTCTGACTCTGGGTGGGTGAATTCTGTAAGGGGTACTTTGTAGATGAGCACGCAGGCAGGTGAAATCTATGGAGAGCTTCTTGCTTTTCCAAGCAAGGAATGTATCTTGCTTGATATATGGCAAGGTGATTAGTGTGTCCCATGAGAAGAGGCGCAAAGCAGAAACTCCAGAGAAACAAGATCTGACTCTAGGCATAGCAAGGGCAAAATACCAGCAGCTGAGGTAAGGAAGAAAATAGTTTTAAACAGGAAGGAGAGGAGAGGCCGGAGCAAACATTTTTCTCATCAAAATCAAAATACTAAAGGCATCTCTCACAAAGGGAGCTGTTATCATCCTCAGAGTGCCAGCTCGGCTGGTATCAAGTTCAGGCTGTGAATGAGTGTTAAGGAAGCAAAACCTGAGTTTTCTCTTCTGTCAGGGAGAAGGCAGACTGGAAGAGAGCCTGAAAAGTGAGGCCAGGAGTAATCAAAATGAGAGGCTTCATCAGAGAGGTTCTGTGTTTTCTGACACAGCCGTTACTGCGCAGCCTGGTGGAAGCACCTTGAAATCATCTTCCACAGCTCTGACCATTAACGTCTGCAACACTGGCTTAAACAGAACTGGACATGCCAATAGGTGTTTGCTTGGAGATCTCCATTATCTCTAACGTGGACATTCAAATGTTAATCAGATGGTATGATAATATCTAGTGATCACTGATTCATAATGTCCATGATGAACCTCTTTAGGCCACATATATTGAGAAAGAGACAATGGCAAAATGCAACTGTAAGGGACCTGATGGGACATCCTTGAACTGGACAGCCAATAACGTACAACTGTGTTTTGCCAAAAAAAAAAGACCTAAAAAATAAATTGCTGCCACTGCTGCTAGATCTTGCAGTTTATAATCATCTGCAAGAACAACTGCCAAAAGACTTAATGAAACTGGCATGAGCAGCCAATCACACTCTCACAGCAAAGTATGTCAACAAAATAAATGTACTTAGTCCCCACAGTAGGTATGACAGAACAGTTTGTTAATAATGGTCCTGGAAATCAGATAAAATTGCATATTACTGCAACTGGAACAGTTCTTGCTTTTTTCTAGATGTTAAAAGTAACACAAAACTTGATAAGCACAAATAGGTCTATGCATTGACAGCTTCTGATGTCATTTAGTAGTCATATTGGTTATGTGGAGTATTTAATAAAAAATGAAGTACAAGAGCCATACAAAGAGGTAAAAAGCTGCTTACTCAGCAAACCTTGAATCTTCCTTTGTGAGCATGAATGAAATGTGACCAGGATAGTCAGGATTTTATTTTTATCCTGACTGCTCAGTCACTGTTTCAGTGTAGACTAACTGCAGTGTCATGTTTTGCAGAGAGCTGTTCAGTGCTTTCAGGACTTTTTCATTTCTGGAAAATTGCTTTTAAACAAAAACAGGCAGGTAAAACAGTGTGCATTTTTGTTAGACATCTTCAGAGATACAGACTTTCCATGCAAAACCTGCTGTGCTTCCTAGATCTTTATTTCATAGCCCATGGAAAACAAGAGACACCCAGACAGACTTTTGCTGAAGAAAACCAAGGGTTGTGTAGAGAGCAGTAGTGTTCCTGAGTGTCCAAGGAGACTCCATTACCATCTTTACAACTAGAGAACAGAACTTCTCAAGTTGAGAAGTGTACCAACAGCCCAGCAAACCAGGAAGACACGCAAAGAAATTGTAGCAACCCTTTCATCACAGTTTTCTTTCTCAAGTTGATTCTAGTAGGTGTATCCTGAGAGATCTGTAGCAGTTGTGGCAGCTAGCTTCTGTGTTGTTCTTTCTGATAGGAAAAAAAACAACAATGTCACTGAAGACATAAGGTCAAGTATTTACATCTTTTTCATGTAGAATGCATATAGGTCGTGCATCATGTGAAAGCTTTCAATATTTCCTTGAAAATAGACATGCAAAATTTAATGACTAATAATGTAAAATTCTGTCTGTTTTTACATTTTATTTTTAAGCTGGTGAAAAATGTGCTACGAGAGACCATGCACTGCATTTTTAATGGTTTAGAAATTGATCTTTTAAGCTTCGCAACCCTGCTAAAACTGTAACAGCACTGTTGCACAGCTTAGAGTTCCTTGATTATGTGAAAGCATGTGATGATTTGTTATAAAGGTCCTTTATTTGACCATCAAGTCCTAAATACACCTGGGCTAAGTAAGTTATTGTCTATTAAGCTTTTTGTTGCTAGAAAATCTGCCACTGAATACTTGCCAATAATTCCCTCAGTCTGAGTGCTGATGAGTCCTGAGAGGTTCCACTAGGAATATTGCTCTCAGATGCTCAAGGTGTGAATTCTCCCTTAAGTTTTCCACAGCAGTTGTTGCCTGTCATAGACGGAGGTGCAAATTTATGTTCCTTGCTTGCTCCAAGAATCTTGTATCAGAAAATATAGCAAAATAAAAACAAAGGAAACATCAGTAGGGCAAATACAAAGTTATAGTATCCTATCTTGCATATCATATGTATGAGGAGATTTTTGCTTGCTTGGTTTAGGTTTCCTTACTGTTTTTCAAGTTCCTGATGTTTAGAGTTTGCAAGACACATTTGACACATTTCCTTAGTATTAACTTGATTTCCATTTTTTCTCTCCCTTTCTCCCTTCATATTTCTTTTATTCACTGAATAGAGCATTAATCATTAAAATATAACTAAAATGGCAAATAAGATTTTTATACATTTGTTTAGAAATTTCATCTCAAACGACACAGCAGATGAGCTCAAATGTTGTTATTATGGGTACCAGTGTAGCAGAGAGGACTGCTCAACCAATTAATCTATTGTCTCAGAGCTCCCAACAGATTTACTGGGAAAAGAGAAACTCTTCTGGAAAATGATTCAGAGCAGAAATCTATCTTCACTGTACTCCATGTCCCCCTGAAGAGAAGAATTCTTTTCATTGAAGAGGAGTTAAAGATTGACTTTGTAAATGCTCCTGCTTTGCCCCATCTGTTGCAGCTTCAGAGTGCTGGAGGTGGTCCAGGCCCACAAGCATGCAGGAGCATTCCACACACCCCCCAAAGATAAAAGGCTCCTCTAAGGATCACCCACTTTCAATAAGAAGAGCAAAGAACTGAGCAACCCTTCCTCCTATAAAAACAGGCAGACAGAGGAGCAGATCTGGTGGCCAGCTCTGACCCTTTCTGACCAGTCTGGTGGGCTCAGCTTGCCAACAATTTGTGATCATTCTTATATTCTTTCCTGCATTTTCCACGACTCCTGAAATTTCACAGCCTGGGACCTAACGATGTTTTTCAAGGTCACTTCCAAGAAAATATTAAACCCTCTGAGAGTAAACTTTGCTGTAATAAATTGTTTTTGTCATGCTATGCTTCATGTATGAAAATATATTTCCTTATATTTTAAAACATACTGCTACATCATAAGAGTGTTTGGTGTCCAGCTGTATGGCAGTAATGATATGTGCAGCAATAGCAGTAAGATAAATATTGCACTGCAGATGTTTGTTTTCTTTTTGTATTTTTGCTTTTTTTCACTGCCTATCTGCAGTAGTGCTGTCAATAAACCTAGAGTCCTCAGGGGCAGCAAGTCAAGTGATGTGCAGGTGATGTGTTTTTTTCTCACACAGCCAGTAACAAAGTGTTTCAAGAAAAAACTTCCACATAAGTATGTAGAAGATATGCCACTGTGAGGACTGTACATCTGATAACCCTGAGACATAGCAATTTGTATTCTCATCTTCAGTGAGAACACCATCACTGTTTCCACTCCCAAATCATTTATTATTTAACTAAAAACTTCAAGAAAACAATTAACTTGCAAATAACTCCACAACTTTCTATGGCTTAATTAACAGTGCTTTCTCTGTGTTTATATTATATATGTATATATATATATAATACATGTACATATAACAAGGTTGAAGTTATAGTGAATTATGCAACAACTACGAGGGACCCACAGAAGGGATGAAACTGGTGAGCCACCATTTTGAGTCATGTATTCTATGAGGTGACATAAACCTGCAGAGCACTTGAGGGAGCTCTCAGATGTTGGGTAAATTTTTGAAAGATGTCAATTTTAGATTACAAAGAGGTCTGTTACCTTGAGACCTTCAGGATCCTCTCTAGATTTACACATCATCTGAAGCAGTAAATCACTCAGTGCAACTGTTATGTCATTGGTGGAGGATGGATTCTAGCCACTAATTTCAACTTACCTCCTCCAGAAGACTAAGAATTTGAACTTCTTGCTTAGCTTCATCAGAGAGATCACATCACTTCCTTTGTCTTATAAACCTAATGTGCTCTCCAGTGTTTACATACTGCTAAGCAAGCATATAATCTGAACATACATCTTCAAACTGTCCAATAATATGAAATCTGATGGATTATGGAAAATGGTGCTTGTGAAAGACACGGGAAGATAAGGAAGATTTCTCTAGAAAAAGAAAAAAAATCACAAAAAACAGGAAGACAAGAACAGTGAGTAATATCTTTGTCAATAGCTACTGGGCATATAACAAATGAAGTAAGTCTGCTTGCAGTTTAAGATTAGCTCTGAGAATTTAAATGAGTTCGGCAAATTGACTGAAAATTTTTTCAGTTTTTAAATTCATTGGTTAAAACATTGCACTGAACAGAGTGCTTGCCTGCTCTAGAGTTCAAGTCATCTGGGTCTCTAGGCGTGTTGCATACTACAGCTTCCAAGGTTTGGGATAAAGTTACAAATGCTTCGGAAAAATAGGAAGGGCAGAGTGTTTACAACCCTCCCTCGGGCCTCTATTCAGATGCACATGCTGATCATCCAGTTGTCCTCTGATAAACCCTCTCTTGAAATGAAAAACTGGAGGGATCAGCAAACAAGTTCAAGGGGAAAACAAAAAAAGAGGAGAGCCCACAATCACCACAAAAACTCTTTCTCCAACTCCATCTTGGAGGAGGAGGCTGCAGAAAAAGCATTGGCTCCTCAGTACCCCAGTGGGGGTCCTGCTGCACCCTGCTCTCTCCACGCACTCTCACACACACACAGACCGGTGTACTTCCACCAGCCCCACTCAGTGATCATCTGATGGTAGCCAATTTAGTTGAAAAAAAAACCTAAGAAAACAAATCTTGCCAAAAAGGAAAAAAAATACAAAAGAGAAAGCAGTATTTTTGCCAGGTTAGTAGATTGACCCAGCTTACCGTATGAACAGATGAGTACCACAGTGACGCAAAGAAGGAAAAGATCAAGCAGCTGGGAACAGAGGCAAGGGGAAGAAGAACAGAGTAGGCAGGAGAGTGACTGACACCTCCTGCTTTTACTGGAACCAAGCCCCTAGTTTAATTTAGCTGTAACATGAAATCATACCCTGGGTATATATACCCTGACTAAGGGTTGCTGCTACATAAGAACAGCATTCAAGAATAATTCTTGAAGTGAATGAGCAACGCACACTTCATAAGGGCAGCTTTTCAAGCCTTCTGATAATTCAAATGGGCATCACCAAAATAAATTCTATTAATAGATGATTTATTGATCCATATTTTCAAAATGGTACCCAGCAAAATAGGAACTGACGAAGGCTATTGGAACGGAAGGAAAAGATTATTGTCATTATCTGTATATCCAGAAAGCAGCCATGGTCATGTGCCTAAGAAAATTTGTTCTAAAAATACATTAAGAAGAGAAGAGATTTAGACTGAATATTAAAAAAAAGTTTTTACGATAAGGATAGCGAAGCACTGGAGCAGGTTGCCCAGAGATGTGGGGGTTGCTCCTCCTGGAGACATTGAAGGTCAAACTAGTCGGGGCTTTGAGCAACCTGATCTAGCTGTAGGTGTCCCTGTTCTTTGGAAATCAGTCAACTTGACAAACATCAAGAAGATGCTACTTGTGACATATCTGAAGTGTAAATCTGATGGCACTGTTTGGGTTTAACATAACCCATAAAATCACTAGTTGATGATACTAGAGGTAATTGTCCCTCACAATACATTTGAATTTTTTTTATTTTATTTTAGAAGATAAAAGAGTACAGAGGGATGAGGAAAGGGTCAGACTACATGACTGTATATATATATATGTATATATATGTATATATAGTATACTTGATAGAAATGAAGAATTTTACATGTTTTAAAATAGTGCTACAGTCAATAAAAGTTAATGGTTCTATTAGTGAGTTCTACTTAGTGCTTATATAAAGTATTAATTAAAAATTGCAAATGTACTGAATAATCTAGAATGTAAAAACGTCATAGTGTTTGCTTACAGATCCATACCTAACCTGAAGAACCCTAGACTGAGCACTAATAGCCTATACTGATTTAAATCTGGATATATGTAGTAATAAAATAAACCTCTGATTTCATCATATAGTATGAGTGCATTAGGGTTAGATTCTCAAATGGGCAAAGGGGACAGAGTGCTGCAATGCCCAGCTGCTGTGCATCCTGCCTTGTAGTGATCTATTAGGATCTTATGGCACATGGGAGAAGTAAACTTATTAAAAATGAAATAACCCATAGTCAACAAACAGACTGGGAGCTGTGTAAACTGCCCAGTACTAAATACCAATTAAAATCAATATTCATTGACTCATACGACAGTAACTTAATAATACAGTGACTGGGTACTTATCTAGAGTCTGTGTGCTAATTACAACTATTTTGCATGGATACTTGTAACACTGGTAGACATGCAAGGTCTCTGCTCCAGGACACCCAAAGGCCTGGCACCATTCTCCTATCTGTGTTTAAACGTCAGAGACATAAACTAATGAACACATGAATAAATTAAAAAATCACATATTTTGTTTTGTGCCATCCCACTGTACCATTTTGAATTAAAAACAAACTTTAAACCACTAATCTATTTCATCTTGTAAAAACAGTTCTCTAACACATAGAAAACATTAAGGAGCTATTTCTTAAAATTTTTAAAACTAATTTCCGAGATAATATGAAAGTTATTACTTGAAGCTTAATATTATCATATGCACCTGTAAAGGTTGGTCAATTACAAGTTACCCATAAACCCTTTTTTGTTATTTTAACATCATAAATAGTAATCTGGCATTAAATATTTGTGATCTGGGCCAGTAACCTTTTTCAGTCTCACAGGACATTTTTTAATTAAACTATATCTTTGTCCCATGTCTATAATCCTCTCTTTGACATTTTATATACAAGACACCTTGCTGCAAAAAGGTCAAGCAGTACAGTTATAAATGGAAAAGAGATTAAAAGTATTCTCAAGCCACAGTGATCTAAAAGAGAGTTAAATATGGAGTGTTCTTCACAGCCTTCCTTAGATGAGTTAAGAGGAAACCCTGTTGGCAGATTTTTATTATAAGAGCAGCAAAGCAAATGAAAATTATTTAACAAAAAATGAATAATGCACAGTTTAAATTTGCATATTGGAATAATTATTTTTAAAATAAACCTATAGGGTTTTGTCTCCATAAAACTTTTATGTAGACTACTGCCAAATGTGGCTTATGTGTTTATTTAATTTTTCTTTTTAACACGGTTTCATTATAAAAATAAAAGCCCCAAACAACCACAGTAACATTTAGCTACAGTTAATTCCTTCATTTTTATTCCCACAAAAGAAACATCAGAGGAACAAAGCATGCCTTTCTGAAACATCTGAGAAATCCAAGAATTGGGAATGGCAACAGATATTACAGGAATGGGTTTAAGTCAGGAAGGGTAGTTATAAAGTACTGTAAGTAAACACATCCACAGCACAAGTGACTGACTTCTTTATTTTCATCAGAACATTAAGCAGAAATGGAAGGAACATTTTTCCCTAATATTCTCCAGCTGGCATATTACAACCTCAGCTTGCACAGTCTACGCCACACTGGAATAGCTTTAATGGTGTACACGGGTACTTGTAATGTCTTAAGTAACCTAGTAAAGCATGGTACCCAATTGCCAAAATGCTGCTGTGTATCTTTCAGGGTCTTCTTTGTTATCCCCAGGAGGCTAAATCCTGATCTGAAAACTCTTTACTGCTAATGTCTTTCTATCAATTTTATATAGTCCAGTGATAGAAGGATGTTTTTCTAACTCTGTGTCACCAGAAAGCCTGTTGTTTGGATGCAAATGCTCAAGATGGCATGCTTTATAATGACCCTACTTCTCCATTTCACTTTCCAATGGTTTGTGAGTATGTGTGTTTTCAGTTGTTCCGCTGACTGACCACGAAGAGGAGTTTTACACCATCTACTTAATACTGTCTCAGTCATCCAACTGAGGTGTGACAGAAAGCGCCTAAGTTCAGGAGCTGAGTTCCCTGGAGCTTTTGTAAAGGGATGGATGCCTCCAGACAGCTATTTGATGTGCTTAAATTAGTTGAGCTGATGGCGATATCCAAAAACTCCCAGTGCAAACATAGTATTCACAGGAACGGCAAAACCAAACCACCCTCAATGTAGTTGCATTACAGACTTAAATTTACATTAGAGAGCTATGTAATATGTTTTTGACCTTGTTTCTCCTCTCCTTTTTGCAATTTCAATCTTTGTCTGCACTAAATAAAAGTTTCCTTAACTGTTTTCAATTTCTTTCAGCTGTTAGGAGGTTGTATAAAGCAACCAAGCTGTTGGTATCCAGCAAATCCAGCTTCTGTCCAATGAAACCAGACACCCTGTTTGTATAACGTCATATCTGACAGGGCTGGATTAGCAGCCCTGAGCCTGTTAACTCAGTCTTATTAGATCTGTGTGCTAAATGAAATAAACATTCAAAAGAGAATCCATTGCAATTTATAAGGTACAAACTTGCTAGCAATACAAAGGCAAAGCGTAGCAAATATTGAAGCTCGACTATCCATTAGTGTGAAGAAGCACAACGACGAGTTGGATACACACCCCTGCGCACACACACAAGCACAGCTTCACTACACATGTGGAGACCTATCTGCTTATTTGTGCGTAGAGTTTTCTGTGGCCTTTTCAGCTGCTTTTCAGAATAAAAGTAGGCTTGTGACAGACACATTCCACATACCTCTGAGATGGTTCTTGCTCCCTCGGACAAGTGAGCTCCATTTCAAAGGGAACACTGCAGAGCCTGGGCTTTGAGCTTGGCCCCCTCAACTTCTCTCTCTACCACTTACATACTCCATCACTCCTAGAATTCAGGATTTAAACAACCACCTCAAAGCATTGTACATTAAAAATCCATGAGAGGAAAGCAAATAGAATTAATTATTTTTCTATTATTCAAGATATTTTTCCACTGGAAAAGAGAAATCTAATTTAAACAATATTTTTGACATTGCAATGATCCAGAATCGCTTTAAAAACAGTAGATCCAGCCACCTGAGGACAATCTTACCTTGGAGTCAACCTGACAATTACCTGTCACAATAAGTGTCTGATTTTACTGTTCTTTCAATCTTATTTCTTTGTCCTGGCTTTGACACTTGGCCAGCTCTACGATGAACTGATTCACCTCACAAAACTGCCAAAAGGAGTTTGGTTATTTAGTTGTTGTTATTCACCTCTTTTCAAGTTTAAGTTTTCTCTTTTCAAGTTTAAGTAACGGAAAGAGCTCCTCTAATCTGATTTTACATAAAAGTTGTATAAAAAAATGGCCCAGGAATGCATGGCATTGACTTTCTCCCTCACTCTCTACAACCATGCCAAATATGCCTTGATTTCCTTCTGAATATTTCTTTAGCAATACTGTGAGTAGTAATATTATTTTTATAAGAAGTTAAAGAATATTATACTGAAAAATATTATAAAACATTACTTTTTGTGAAAATGCTGAAATGATGTTTTAGGAAAACTGCATAATTTCAGTATTCACTAAATACTGGAGAGTATTCACCATTCAGTTGCCTAAACAAAATTCTGTTTTGGCATTTCTGACATGTAAGAAGTTCCACCTGTCCTTCAACTTCCACTCTTAAAGGTCTCAGGTCTGTGCCATGCCTGCCAGCCCCATGTAGATGTCTCAGATATCCCCAAGATATCTCAAATGGCACTCTGTTTTGGCAACTGAGTTCAATCTCATGGTCTATTACTGGGATTTAGGCATTCAGGTCATGTGTCAAGAGCTACATGTAGATATCTGTATCCAGGTGACTTACTTCAAACTGAATCCCTTCCTGAAAGCTCAGCTTATTTCTGAAACATTGGTGTCTATTGCCATTTCAGAGGTCCTGGAGTATCTCAGCTATCCAGATGAGGGTGGCAGAAATAACACAGGATGTGTGAAAGAGATCTGTATCCTCATTCAATGACAGCTGCAGGCAAAGCAGGTTACAACAGGATCACTGAGATGGTATTAAAATGCTAATACTAATATTTAGACAAGGGAATTGAGTCCTGAGCTGTTTAGTTACAAAAAAGCTGTCTGAAAGGAAATTAGTTAGCTAGTTTTGTGTCTCTCTTTTATTCAATTAAATATTTTGGACATCCCTTTTTCACAGGTCTATGCCCTCAAATGCATGAATGCCCATACTTCTCCAGTCTGCATCAAATTTCTGCAATCCCAGCCAGTAGACCATCATCTCCATCTGCACATATGTAATGCTCAAGGCAAATCTGTTGGTGGGCTGTGGCCAGAGAGCTCCGGGAAAGCATCCTCCAAGCTCAAGATCCAGGAAATCTGGACCTCACCTTCTTTGCCCATGATCCCTGAAAAGAAACCTTCTGCTTTCACATGGCTACAAAGGAAAACATGAAGAAAATGCAAGGGGAAAGGACAAACATATGCCACACAGTGATCTCTTCATCAGGCTTCAAACATATACTGCACTCATATTTAACTCAAGGATGCTCACCGTGACAGATGCGAATCAGCAATTTAGAACTAGAAATATAAAAATCCTGCAGGAAGCACAATAGGGAAACAAAGAGTATATTAGTTTTTTAATCACTGTTGTGTCTTATTTGAAACTAAGGAATGTATGAAACTGCATATATGTTTTTCCCTCCACGGAATTCAAACTATATTGCAGATGAGATAAAAATGACTTTTCCATAGCAATTTACTTTCCCATTCACATCAATATTCATACCCTAGTGTATGGCTTTAAACAGATTTTTCCATTGCATCTGTCCACAGAGCAAACAAATCTTTATGCATGTTCTTCAATTAACTTAACGTGGAGCTGACTCCATTAACATGTAAATGAAAAAGTCACTCTGGCCTTGTCTACAGACAAACTGCCTTAGAAAGTTTCACTGGCATATTTGGTTACAGTTAAGATGAAATCATGCCTTTAACGAAATCAGCGAAACTGGTAAAAGCCCTGATGTAATACAGTTACATTAAGAATTATTATTTTTGTCCACCCTCTTGGATAGTAGCAGCACCTCATTAGTTATAGCTACAAGGGCAATTTAAAGAATAGTTGCCTATACCTTGCCAGCTCAGCAACAAAAAGAATAGTCCATAAATGTAAGAAAGACACAAAGCCACAATTCTTCTTTTTAGACATTAGCTGAAGCTATAAAGATTCACTTTTTGTCAACACTGAGGTTGTTAGGATGTCAAAAGCTGTATTGCTCTACTCTTACTGTTGTCAATAACCATTGTGAGAACTATAGCTACTGCTTTACTAAACAGTATTCCCAATTTTAACTGTGATTCACTAAGCAAGTTAGTGCCTGCCAAAACTTATTTATAGTTCTGCTAAAGAAAAAAATAGATAAGTGCTGGATTTGGATGGAAACTGCTTTTTGGCATCAATCTACTTTTTTTTTTTTTTTTTTTTTCCACAGGTGACAATAGATTACAAGAGAACTTGAGATACAGAATTATTTCTGCAATATTTTTGGTCAAGTCATTTATCTTATATTATCACCAATGATTTATGCCTGTCTTTATTATTCATAATGACTTTCACTGTTGTTTCTTTCTGTAACTCCTTCCAACAATTTAATATCCCCAAAAAACTAAAACTTCTCCAAAAATAATTATTTCTTTCATGAATAAAGGACAGAGTCAATGAGCCCTTAACTAACCATAGTACTGAGGTAAAATGAGAACATCTCAGATGTTTGGCTTGAAGAAATTTCCTGGTAGCTTTGCCTTCTCTATTTCTACACATGAGGAAGTGATCTTTGCCCTCCTTCATCAGGCTTAGTTCTGCAATTTCCATTTTGCTTTTAAATATCAGCAAACAGTTCTGCAACAGCTCTGCTGCCCTCCTGCACAGCACATCCAACTGTGAGTACTGAGGACTGCGTAATCACCTCCTCATGCTCTCCAAAAATGTCCACGATGCACGGCTCAGAGGTGCAACTAGGAAGTGGTGGGCTGTCCCACAGATTGCTGTTTTCTTTTTTTAATGTGATGGTATAACAGATCTCCTGGCCTCTGCAAAATGAAAATTTGCCTGGGAAAACTGACCACCACCTTCTTGCAAATCACGCACGAATTTACTTTATGTTAAACCTTGATTCCGCTGGACAGCTTGCTGTGAGAAGAACTCAGAAACCACATCCCTTTCCAAACCCCATTTTTGATACACAATCATTTTTTTGTTATCAATCTGCTGTTGTTAGTGTTTGGCAACAGTCTTTAGTAAGGGACAGTGTTGGACAGTTTTTGGAAGTCAAGGTAAACTGTATCTACTTGTATTTCTAACTGTACCCTTGTGGCTTTCTTCCTGGAATTCTGTAAGCTTGGAAATTAAAAATTACCCACATAGAAGCTGTGAAGACCAATTTAAAAAATTATCATATATTTATACCACTAGTACCTGGGTAGTTTTAAAATGTCCTTTAATGGTGGTTATGGAAATGGTTTCGGACAATTTCAGTGGTACTAAAGCACTGTTCCCTTTTCTATAATCCCCAAGGTCATCCTTTGTTCTTTCTTTCTTTATACAAAAATCAATCCTCAGGAATGGCTTCTGCTATTAGAGGTATATTATGTATTTTAGTTAGTAGTTCAGCTACTTTTTGTTTTTCCTTTTTAAAACTCTCAAATGAATACTATCCTGCCCCAGGGATTTTCTGCCATTAACTTTATCTAGTTTCTCTAATGCCTCATCTTCAGAGGCCACTCTCTCTGAAAATGCTTCATCTGTAAAAATTAACCTTGAGTTAGGAATGTCTGCCTCATCCTCATTAGTGAAGACTGATTACAAAGAATTCATGTAATTTCTCCACAATCTCTTCATCCTTTTTAATTACAACTTTAGTGGTCCAGTTGACCTAGACATTATTTAGTGTGTTCTTCCTGACACAGTTATAGAATTTCTAACTGTTTTAATTTGATTTGACTATTAGGCTTTTTTTAAAACTTTTCATTGAAAATAAGTATTCAGCCTGTAAAAAATGACTTTTTTCCTTGTGAGAAGTCTAACTACTTCTAACAAGATTTACATCTATTTTTCATTTTGCATAATGTGGACTTTCTTAAGAGGAGCACTAAGTAAGAAACCCAGCAGATGCACAGGGATGCTGCCCACACTCATGTCTGTCATTCACATAAATATTTTGGGCACTGTGAACACAAACATCACTTGGAGGTAAGAGATCCTCTCTGTTCATGCCATCCCCAGAAAGAAGCACAAGCATTAGGAAATGTGCAGGACCTCAGCTGGTACCAGGTACCACCTGTGGAGCTCTCTGTAAATGTTGTTGTTGTCAGTGTGTAAGCCATGTCTCGGTTTGGTTCACTGTCCTGTCTTCCATTCCTGATTAATATTTGTGTGCAGCTTAGGAATCAACACTTTTCTCCTTAATTTATGTATCATAACCAAAGATGATAAACTTCTTCCCCCTTATACTTTTACCCCCTTTGACTGTTGCATATTCATCAGCTAACCTTTTACCAGAGGAAATGATGCAAGTGATATCTGTACAAACCTAGCCACATCTTCATGTCTGATTGGTTTTTAGAGAGCAATTCTGCTTTGTAAATGAACTGCCTTGGGAGTAAGTAAAATATCTTCTATTTACAGCCAACTATCACAGGCTGTTCTAAATAAAGATGTATGTTTCATCATTTTCAGCATGAAATTGACTCTCTGAGGTAATCAGCTCTGGTGCAGATGTGTTCTGCAGCAAAGTGAGGGATTGCAGGGTGAGAAGGGGATCCTGAAATCAAGGGGCCCTCAGGGCAAGCATTGAGCTGCCCAAAGCTGCTGAGAGCCCCAGCCCTTGGGAGATCAGCTAACGAGACATGGACAGGGCCAGCAACAGCAGTGACATCCCCTCAGGTACAAAGGCAGCCTCAGGGAGTGTCATGATCTATGTGACAAGCCCTCTTCCAACCCTGAGGAGACAAATGGCAATAGCACAAGATGAGGGGGACTGGACCCTGGCCTCTGCTCAGAGCAAAGAGAGGATACTCCCCCCTGATCCTGAAGTACCCCTATGGAGCAGATCTGAGCCTCTGGTGCTGGAAAGAAGAGAAAGTGTGGGCAACAATCAAGACCCAAGAAGGGCTGACCATTAAGTTCGTCCAGCCAAGCACCTGTATTAGAACAAGTGCCACAAAAAAAAGGCAAAGGGTGTTAGTAACGGGGGAGTTCTTTGCTGCAAAGCTCTGAAGCACCCATCTGTCATCCAGAAAATCTCTATAAGGAGGTTTGCTGCCTACCAGGGGTTTGTATTCGTGACATCAAGAAACAACTGCCATCTCTGATAATGCCATAGGACTACTAACATCCCTGCTCTTTAAGCCAGACACATGAGGCTGTAACAAGACTATAAAACTTTGTGTCCCTCAGAAAGATATTGAAAGGGTTGGCAGTGCAGATAGTTTTCTCCTCTATCCTCCTGGTTGGAGACTGTGACCTGGGAAGAATAAGGTGAATAGATCAGGCTGACTAGGATTGAGTGCACCCTCAGCAAGTCTGTAGATGACACCAAGCCGAGTGGTGTAATTGATGCAACAGACAGAAGGGATGCCATTCAAAGGAAACTGGATAAATGCGAAAAGTGGGCCCATGAGAACTGAATAAAGTTTAACAAGGCCAAGTACAACATGCTACACCTTGGTTGGGCAATCCGAGATATGTGTACAGACTGGGAGAACTCATTGAGAGCAGCCCTGCAGAAAAGGACTTGGGGTTTTGGTGGATTAAAACTGGACATGAGCCATAAGTGTGTCCTCACAGCCCAGAAGACCAGCTGTGTTCTGGGCTGCATCAAACAGTGGTGGCCAAAAAAGTGAAGAAGGTGATTGTCTTCCTCTACACTGCCCTCATGAGGCCCCGCCTGCATCCAAGCTTGGGACTCCCAGCACAAGAAATATGTGGAACTATTGGAGCAGTTTCAGAGGAGGAGAGAAAGATGATCAGAGGGCTGTAGCACCTCTCCTACAAAGGAAAGTTGAGGCAACTGGGCTTATTCAGCATGGAGAAGAGAAGACTCTGAGGAGACTACATTGCATCCTTTCAGTATTTAAAGAGTGCTTATGAACAAGATGGAGACTGGCTTTTTACAGGGTTTGTTAGTGATAGGAAGTGGGGAATGGTTTTATATGAAAAGAAGGGAAATTTAGGTTAGATGTTAAGAGGAAACACTATTCAGAAGGTGGTGAAGCACTGAAACAGGTTTCCAGATAAGCCCATGGATGGATGAATGCCCCATCCCTGGAAGTGTTCACTGTCATTTTGGATGGGGACTTTATAACAAGGAGTTTGGAATTAAATAAGAGTTAAGGTCCCTTTCAACCCAAGCCACTCTGTAGTTCAATGAAATCAAGTCTTACACAACATTTCTGTCTTTTCCAAGCCATTCTCACTTTCCATCAATTGCATATCCTTGAATAAAATTTCATAATACTTTACAAAAATTTAGCTTTAGGTATTTCAATACTTTCCATTTTAGGAAGTAGAATGCTGAGATATTCACTTTTACTCACTTACATTCTCAGAAATACAGAAACAACTTGTCAAGTCTCTAAACACACAGACATAGACACAGCAGAAGAGGTAACGTCAGTAACTAATAGCTGGTCTTCATATTCAAGAAAGTTTTATCCCTATTGATTCCGCAAAAACTTTTGTTATTTAAGAATAGTTGCATATAACTATATTCTCTTTTATTTTCTTTCTGTAAATACATTGTTCTTACATATGTATTTTAATATTCAGATTTAGTTTTCCCAAGAATCCAGATTTGTATTTTTTTTATTTATCCTAAGGAATTTAATATCCAGAAACTGAACAGAATTTTCAAATTTGGAAATTTGCTTTTAAGAAAATCTGACCTTGAAGGAAAAGCAGCACATCTACTTCAGAAAAAAATTTTATACAAACTATTATATTCCAATTTTGATCTGTTTTACCCTATTCTTTCATATTATTGTGATATTCTCCGTGTATCTATCTTTGACCTCATACTAATCACACTGTAAATCTATTCATTAACGCTTAGTATACATTCTGTTCAACAGCTTTTTACCAGCCATCTAAATATTCATTGGTAGATAAAGATAAGTATGATTCCGCATGCTGATTGGGATTTTACCTGGAACTGAGTTGCTTCTGTATCGAGGTTGTGTCCTAACTCATCTGTGTATGGAAACAAAGAGTTGTCCCCTTGCCCTCTCCCTTCCCCAGCCTAGAAATTCCATCCCCAAAAGTAGATTTCTGAAGTATGACATGTACACTAGCAAAGAAATGCCTTTTCTGAAAAAAATTAATTGCTGGTTCAAGCAGTACCTCATAGAATTAGGTTTTCTTTAATTTAGCTTATTTTACTGCTAATTTTTGGATTTCCCAGCTCGCAACAAAGTGCCATGCAGGCATAAACCAACTTGGCTGAGGCAGTGTAGTTTCTGAAGCTGTCTAGCTGCATTAGTAGGGCTGTGCTGATGACAGCCAAAGGAGCTAACTGAGAGGCAGCAGGATCACAGTTGTTTATAAAGCATTATACTGCATTTTATCCCACAGTTACTTTACGTAATACCCGCAATTTTCTTATGCTGATATTTCTAGGTTGTTGACAGCTGTAGGAGTAAATTGTTGAGATACTCCATTCTTTTCTTCCATATGTCATTAGAGCTATATTCTTTGTGTTGCGTCACAAGTGGAGACATCAGTGTGTTTAGGATTAGAGTATTCATGCACTCTACTGAGTGAAGGTAGTTCACCTACTAAAAGAAAACAACTTAATAACAAGAAATTCTTTAAATTTTATTTAAAATTGCAATTTTATTTCTATCTGCTGAGATGTCAAGAAACTAGAGGTCAGACTGAAACCACAGAGACCTGCAAAGGGGCTTTGTCTGGGTTCATACCTGTGTGAATGAAAGCAATTTCCACTTGTGATAAACAGCATGGTAGTCTACTTCCCAAATTATTATAACTCAAAACGGTCTTCTGTAATGTGGAAAAATGGCTGATGGTCCCCACTAGGGTGAGGGCACTACGAATTCAGGTCTTCCATATCCTCAGCAGAACAATCAGGTTGTTGCTTAAAATGAGAATCTGTAGTTATGATAGATAATTGTAAGTAGAAAAATGAGTCCTGCTCATGTGCATGGGAGCTGTACTTCAGCAGGGAGGGGTAAGTTCAATATCTCTACGTGAGATGACACACACCTGGTGTCTGAACTAGCCTTGGAAGCACCCAAAGCCTTCATGGGGCTTAATTCTTTCCTGGTTGGCAACTCATCCAAAAGATGAAAGTGTAAACCAGATGAACTTTTAGACCATGAGTTCTGAACCTGTTGTTAGTTAGGGTTCAATTCTGTCTCTGCATTGAACAGCACCTTATTGCTGAATTCAGTGTGACTAATTGTGCAGTAAAGTTGAATAATGGCAGCAGAATAGGGCCCTCGGTAATAAGAATTAATCATATCAGATCTTTGAAACTGATTTTTTTTATTGTGTAGCTGAGCTGACAGAACAGATGAAAGCAAAAGAGACAATACTCAGGAGCATAGTTACTGATAAATAATTACAACAAGGACATTATAATTATTTAATTAAAATTTGTGCATGGGGAGAGATTATGAGTCTTTCAGCTTGCTGCCTCATTTAGATGATACTAGTCATTAACCAATTTTGCTGTAGTCAGCTACTAAATGTCCACACAGCCTGCCTTATTTTTTAAACCTCTTCAATCAGCAAAACTGGCTGCATACACTGTGTAATGTTACTGAAGAACAAAGTGCCACACTTACTTATATAATTAAAGGCAATCTTGAGTTTTTAAAGGAAACTTGTATTTTAATTAATCAAGGCCATCAAATAAACAGGAGCAGTAGAGTGTTTTTATCTCTGCTTCTGAAGTTATTAATTGCAGAACCACACAGAGATCACTGCAGAGTTCACAATGACCCTGTAATTTTTCCTACTGAAATGATTTTGTTCCTTCCCTTAATTTCATTTTCTTTTCACTTTTGTATGGAAGTGTAAACATCACAGACGTATAATGTGACAGAACAGTGATATCTACACTGCAATAGGAAACACTTTCAAGATCACCTTCCCCAGCAATTTCTTCACATCTCCTAATTTCCTAATTCAAGGCTGCCTTTAGGAAGTTTTTCCCAGTGTGTCTTTCTGCAGCTTGCTTCCTGAATTTGCATCCCTTAAGCCAGCATTTTGCAACCAGCTGTATCTTTCTGTTTTCCAACTGGCAGTTATTTTATTTCTTCCTATGTTTTCCCTCAGTTTCCAGCTGGTAGGTGTTCTAACACCTCTAATGTTTTCCCTCAGTTTTTAGCTCCCCATTGCCAAACAGATGGCATGTTCTCACATTTACACAACAAATCCGAATGTTCTTTCAGCTACACCAGTACACAATGGCAGTGACACTCCTGAATCCGAGAGCTCAGGTTACGTAAAATAGGTTTTTGCAATGGGAAAAATGAGGCCCACAAACATAAGGAGATATGAGTCTACAAAATACACAGCATTAAATGTGACTCATGGAATTTAAGCTGCCTAAAAGAGAACAAGCATTTCAGAAATTAAGTATAAGTGCAGATAAACATCATTTTTATACCCTGTTGCATTTACTCAGCACTTTTTATTTTCCTTATGTTTTAGCAGATTTTCAAATAAGGAATTATAGAATTTGAAGATCCATTATCACTGGAAGGAAACCATTTAATTCTGTGGTGCAAAAGAATGCTCAAGGTCAATGTACACAATTATTTTGGATTTTCAGTGGGAAAATCCAGAGCAAAATCAACAGAAGCCCTTAGCCAGCTGACTGTAAAATTTAGATGGAATCATCCCATGCAGGCAACTTTGTCTTCCTGGGCTGAAAGCCTAAGAAGCTATTGTAAAAAGCAACAAAGAATGAGAAAATGAATAACAATAATAATTTAAAAATAATTTCAACTCTTGGATCAGGGTCCTCTTAATAATGCTTAATCAATAGGCATGAAATATAGCATTTTGCCCCTAAAATAAACAGCATGAGAAATAAAGCAAAAAAAAAAAAAAAAAATTTTTGCAATGATGAGTTCCCATAAATTTCACTGTCTGGGTACTCAGCATGAAAACAGCCTACCAAATTCATTCTCTTATCTGTATTTCAATGATGTTTGCTTGGTGATAATCAATAGTCAGCAACACTTGATTGATAGTAATCAACAGTAATAGTATTTATTCAAGTGACACTGAAGTGATAGAATCTCACCATGTTTTTGCTGTGTTCTCAAAGTATTTGTTGGTTAGGATTCTTGCTTACACATCACCTGAAGCCCCACTTCCCTTTTTCTTTCATGAAGAAATTTGTCTACGTATAAAAAATATGGATCAGATCAGATAGCAGTTCTTCAACCTTTTCCTATCCTTCCTACAGGGACAAAATTAGTTTTTATTGTACTCAGCAGTTCTCTGTATGAACATATGCTTCAATAGTTTCAACATTAAATGCAAGTGTTGAAGACAGCCCTCATTCACTTTGAGATCACTGTTTCTTCCTAACTACTAACTACACTTCACAGCATCAGAACCAAAAAAAAAGTCATGTCTACCTTCTCTAGAAACAGTATTTCATTACTTATTAACCATTTTAAATCAATGCTTATTAACCATTTTAAATCAGTGTTTATCGATTTCCATTTTCACTTTTCCAACACGGAGTGATCAAGCCTCAGAATTTTCTCTAAAAATAATATCAGTTCTATTCTGAGGACTAGGCTGTAAGGAGGAGGAATTCCGTGGTTACACATGCAGTTTGGCACACGTAGTCTCAAACTGTTCTATGACAACTGCATCTCTTGAACATCTTGTTTCATAACACTTAGTATTAATAAATTACACTGTGATTTTTTTTTCCACTTTCTTTGAGTGGAAAACTTCCTCACAGGTGCATACTAAATTAAGATCCATGACTTATCTTGTACATGGTTGGTTGGTTGCTGTTGTGGGTTTTTGGTTTGTTTGTTTGTTTTTTTGTTGTTATTTTGGGTTTTTTTTTGTTTGTTTGTTTGTTTTGCTAAGAATATCTGCTTGTCAGCTTTTTATAAAAGACATGTGTATGTACTTCAGAGCATGCCTTTTGATACCTGGACTAAACTCCTTTTCAATGACATAATCATGCTTCATCCAGTCTTCTCATGAGCGATTCTTAATGTAGATAGAATTGTGATGACAGCAGTGGATGCACTGGTGTATGAATTTGCATGGACACCTTTTGTCTATTCTACCTAGCACTCTCTTAGGACAAGGGCCATTTGCTAAAGCTCTGTATTTAAAAACTCCCTCAGGGAAATGTTGAAGAAGGATGGTGACAGCTTTTCAGACTGTTCATTCATTGTATACTAACCCTATTGACAGAAGATGCCAATTCATTCATTCATGCCAAATTCATTTTTCTGAACTTTTTCTGGCTATATAAGTGCTTGGAAATTGAGATAATTTTCTCTTCCAAAACACCATAGAAAAAATAGTGACACACGCCTTTTTTTTATTTTTAACCTTGGCATTCATAATTTAAATTCACATCATGTCCTAAGAAAGCACATATTAATCAAGTTATGACAGAGGGCACAGGAACATTTTGATTCTGTCTGTGCAGACTACTTATATATTCTTGGAGCCAGAGAAAGTGGGACTTCATGTATGTGTGACTTAGTGGTTAGGACACAAAGTGCCCAAGGACATTAGAGGCTGATATTAAGGATAGAGAAGACTGTTCTGATGAATATTTCACCTAAAGATACCTGACAATCCAGTGGTTATGAAAGTGTCTTGGGAAATGTAGGCTCATCTCCCCTTAGACAAAACTGAGTGCGTGTTTCCCACATGGCAAATGACTACTGAAACCACTGAGCTTTTGGGAGGACCACTTCAGGCAGGATTTTTTTCAGTCTGATTCATTAGATTTGATCTAATAGTCTAATGGATGATACTCTGAGGACAAAGTGAATGTGGAATCATTCATGGGCCAGGCATGAAAGAGCTGTCAGGCTGCATAGAACCAAGATAGGGCTGGCTGTGGTCAGCAGCAGAACAGAATCATCCAGGAAATTCTGCTGCAGAAAATGCTGACATTTACAGTTTTGATACCACGCAAGTTTTAAGCATGCTAGCGGGTAAAGAGAAAAGAGAGCCAAAGCTTCATTTCAGCTTTCAGTCTGGCCATTAACAGCTTTGCCTTAAATAAGTGAACATACATCGTATCACTGGAGAGTAACATGACTAGGAAAAAAACACAATGAAACCTTTTGCAACAAAATCATCACTCTTGCATGAATAGCTTAGATAGTTACATAAGTAATCAGCCAGCGCTGCTGCCACTGGGTAAAGTTTGTTTCAGTTCATAAATACATCATATTAATTTAGATTCATGAGCACTACAAGTTAGTTATTTTTATAATAGATTAGCAGTAACAGTAGCATTCTAGGATTTGGCTGCTTACAACGTGCTGATCACTTGCTGCCTCATCTGCCTGCATCGTAGCCATTCCAAACTTTAAAGTCTTACACATCCAGAAGTCCTCTCCACTTTACCTTAGTGAAAACACTCTTATACATTCTGCTTTTTTCATTGTGCGTATTTTAATTCTCATGATTTCAAGCACTTCTTGTATGTAGATGAGGTTCAAATTTCTTTCCCTTTCCTCTGAAGACTTTCCTGCTCTTTATGTGAAGCATCTACTGGATTGTATGAGAAATACACTAAGAAAATTAAAAGTGATTTTTTTTTTAGGTTCAGATGCTACTCTGAAATCTTTTTCCTTTGAGGTGAACTCCAGATTTATTTCCCAGTACCCTTGCTGGCAGGATAGATGATGTGCCCATCTAAATAAATTATTTACCCAACAAGCCATCTCTGCTCTGTCAGTTATTTCATCTCCTTTGCAACAGCAGTTATACATCCAACTTGTGACAGAGATGGCATTGAGGGAAGGGCCTTACTAGAAGGATCCAACATCTACGATACGGGGCAGTGAAGAACCTACCTGAGTAACCAAACTCTGGACTTTGTGACACTGCAGCCATGTGAAGGAATGGTTGTGCAGAGCCTGGTCAGGGACCATAATGAATTTGTCTCACTTCCTGGGCTGCTCCTATTAGATGAAGAGTAGATGAAGTTTTCTCATCCTGCTCGCATGCTATGAGAGAAATGTGCGGGCCACTCTTCCCCTCCAATTTATTGTGTTCCTCAGATGGATTTGCTTATGTTCTTGCTAATGCTCTGTTGTCTTATTTGAAAATACACAAGTGGCCAATGAGATTGCAGCCCTTTTGGGCACCATTCCAAAGCAATATCAAGCCTCCGTTAGCTTCCCAGCTGGGAATGCCACAGTAATTAAAATTAGTCACACATACAAGATGAGTAGATAGGAGCGAGAAAAAAAGCTAAAGAAAATGAATTAATGGGAAGTGAAAAAGTGCAACTAGATAGTGAAAATTAAATACAGACAAAAAATTATCTCTTTTATGAAGCTTGGCAGCAGGACAGTGGCCACAAAACATACAAATTATGCAAGTGGCGTTCAAGCACTGCAATTAGAGGCTTACAATGTTAGTGATGAACTGGATGTACTTGACCAGCTGCCTTCAAGGTCCTCTGAGCTCCAGACAGAACTTTTCAAGAGCTACATAAATTGAAGGAACCATACTGAGAGTGTGTTCCCCAATACTGTTCCTTGTGCCTTGAGACCTGCATGATGAAACTCCAAGAAATTGGAAGTTACTTAAGACAGTTATCTATTGCTGGACTAGACCTAATAGTATGGCCTTTCACCACTACACAGAGGTATATTATGGTTTACTTCTGAATTTATTGATCTCACTGAATATATAGAGGATAAGTAGACAGCAGGGAATATTTCTTCCTGGCAGTCTAAGAGAAGAATGATTAAAGTTTTGCAAGTAAGGCTTTTGCAGATAGAGAAATAAATACATCATGACAATGGGAACTGAATAACAATTTTAAAATGTGTAATGGCCTCCCAGTGGATATCTAGATTTGTGCTGAAACAGACCACTTCTATTGCTGAGGGATTTTTTTTTTTTTTTTTTTTTTTTTTTTTTTGGTAATGCTTTGGGTTTTGGCCATTGTTTAATTTTTATTTTTACTTTGACCTTTTTTTATACTCTTTTTATCTTCCACTTTTTGAATAATCCATGTTGATGACTAAATTGAAAAATTTCTCAGGTATTTCCAGCGTGCCCTTTCTATGTATTATGCTGCAGACATTTTGTCCTGCATGACTGTAGAAAGGGAAGGACATTGCTTTTCTTGTTCTTCTTATCAGTGTAAAGCTATTGAATCGCTTTTACTGTATTAAGAACTTACCAAAAGCACAGACAGACAGAATTTCCTCAGAAGGAACAGCTCTCTGTCACTGCCCAATGGTTTGTCGAGGAATATACACTGACAAAGAGAATATTAGTATTATGACAGTAAACTCTGCAGTCAGAATTCCTACCATTACCTATTTTTTTTATTTTTATTTTTAATGAACCAAACTGTGCGCAAGGTTTAAATTAGTTCATGGGACTGAACTACATGCATGGCAACTTCTTCACAGTAACAATCCATTCATGGGCATTTCAGGCATCAGCAAAAGGGGATACATTAACATGTCAGGTACATGACACTCATAACACTTAGAATCATGGATTCTAGAATCATCTGAGTTGGAAGGAATCTTCAAAGGTCATCTACTCCAACTACCATGCAATGAAAAGGGACATCTACAGTTAGATGAGTTAACTCCTAGTAACTCCATATCGGGTAATTACATCCTTTTTCTTCTAATAAATTTTTGCTGATGCTGCATAGTAACAGGCCTGAAAAGAAGATATAGCATAGTAAGGACGAAAAGCATCAGCATTTCTTGAAATGCTCTTTCTTTCTTCTTACTTTTTACCTAATTGCATGCATTGATTTAAACAAGGATTCATATATATTTGAATCTTCATTTCCTGAAGGAAAACCATGACATAAAGGCAAAGACAGTGTACAGCACCCCAGGAAATATGGAAGCAGTAAGCAAATCAAAGAAGCCTGGTGATTCTGGTGTAGAAAGCACATGCCTTTGCAAGAGGAACATGGCAGGTACCTTCACTTGAATCTTTTCCAGCATGAAGATTCCATCGTTCACAAATGAAATAGTTTTGTTCACAGACTGACAAGACAATTTTTTATGATTCCTATTTCAGGTTAGCTTTCTAGCTGATTATGGTATTACACATTATACTTGGAGCCTAGATTTATACAATATTTAAGCATGCACAACAGCTTATTAAAATTAATTTTTTCCCCAAGGACTTCTTCATTTTACTTTCTGACACACAATCTTCACAAGAGAAATGGCTCTTCAAAACTCATGCTTTTTGTCATAATAATTGCTTTACACCTCTTGGCAACTTTTCACACCATATTTAAAATACTATTTCATTAAGATTCATTAAGAGATGATATTTTCATTAAAGTAAAAATCACAAAAATGTCTGCATATTGTTTTTAATGTTAGCCTTACTATTCCATTTACAGAGAAGCATAGATGTATACGCAAACTTGCATACAAATACAGAAAAAAAAAAAACAAAACTGTTGTAAATTGATAGGATAAAAATTATTTGAAATACTTAATTCTGATTATAAGACATGCAAATTATCTTAAATGTCATAGTTGGAAAGGAAAGTGATTTTTTAAGGAAACACTGCTATGAGAACTTCATGGTAAAATGGAATAGAATTGTACAATGTAATTTATTAGATCAGAATGTTCTGTCATTTTTTTATGATACAATATTAATTTGTTTCAAATGCATACTTCATTTTGTCTTTCATGAGAAAAGAGAACACAATGGTTAAATGTAAACAATGTAAAGCAATACTACTGATTAAACAGTACATATTCACAGACTACTAAACAGAGCAGTAATACAAAGATCCCCCAGCTAGTTCCCACTTTTTCAGATGGGTAAATTTGTTCTGTGGTAAGGCCTCATCTAATGATGATGAGACGTATCTAAAGTTTTCTACCTGATACAGACTGCTCACCAATTTAATTTCAGATTTTTCATTTCTATGAAAATGAGAGAATGTTTTTCATGATTATCACCCCCCAGTATACAAATTACAGGAGAGCTCTGCAAAGGAGGTGTTATACTTGTTTGTCTATATTGTTGTTAAGAAATGACAGGCCAAATAACAGCATTCAAAATTTGGCAGTATTGTTCACCAGTGAAAGTTGTACACTGCAAATGGTTTCCCTATGTGACTACTTATATAGAATAATAGAATCATAGAATATCTCCAGTTGGAAGGGACCCATAAGGATCATTGAGTCCAACTCTGAGGTCCTCCACATAGGACCATCCCAAAATCAAACATATGTCTAAGAGAATTGTCCAGATGCTTCTTGAACTCCAGCAACTTGGCGCCATGACAACTTCCCCAGACAGACTGTTCCTTGCCTGTGGTGAAGAACCCTTTCCTAACACCTACCTGACCCTGACCTGACACAGCTTCACGTGGCTCCCTTGGGCACTGCTGCCATCACCAGAGAGCAGAGATCAGCACTGCCCCTCTGATCCTTTCATGAGAAGCTGCAGCCACCATGAGGCCTCCCCTCAGCCTCCTCCATTGTGGGCTGTACAGACCAAGGGGCCTCAGCTGCTCCCAATATACCTTTCACCCTAAACCCTTTACCGTCTTTGTAGATCTCATTTGGACACTCACTATAGTTTTATGTCATTTCTGTACTGTGAAACTCTTGAGTGCATATTGTACTCAAAATGAGGCCACACCAGTGCAGTGGAGAGTGGGATAATCTCTTCCCTCAGCCTGCTAGTAATGCCGCTCTTGATGCATCCATGTATGATATGTAACTCATATCACTAAGAGCTGTTACCTAGGAAATAAAATGTGCTTACATGCTATGTATGAGTTTCTTTAGAGTTACCTTTTCCACTAATATTCCAAGATATTTTAAGACTCTGAGTAACACACTATTCTGTACATATCACCAAAACAATAGTCATGAAATTGCCAGATCGTTTGGTGGATATTGGGTCAAAAAGTGTTTATTGCTAAGGCAAACCAACTTCTTTTCTTCCTGAGTGAGTATGTTGCTTATATACCTTTGCCTTCTGAGAAGTAAGTTTGAGGGTTTCTGAGTATGTTTTGTCTGATGTATATGATGTTAACAGATTAGCGTTGAGAAGGTATACATCTAGACCAAATGGCTATGAGTAAATGCAGACCTGATCACTCTCTGCTTAGCCTTTCATAAATCTATTGCAGTAAACTGAGTGTCTTTTAACAGTAGATTCTTTCTGCAAGGAAAGACATTAGACATCTATATGACTGCTACAGGCACCTCAACCAGAAAAGGAAAGTTCAGGAGAGTATACTCTCTCTAGTGAGTGACATAAGCAAGTTGGTAATAACAGACAAGAGGAAGGCTAAGATACTCAACAACTTTTTTTGCCTCGGTCTTCTCTGGTAACTGCTCATCACACAACCCTCAAGTAATTGTTTTGGAAGGAGACAATCGGGGAAACAACATCCCTCACACTGTAAGCAAAGACCAGATTCATGACCACCTGAGGAACCTGAACATCCATAAATCTATGGCTCCTAATGATATGCATTACAGAGTACTGAGGTAATTGGCTGATGTAGTTCCCAGCCCACTCTCTATGATATTTGAAAAGTCATGGCACTCAGGAAAAGTTCTTGGTGAATGGAAAAAGTCAACATCATACCCATTTTTGAGAATGGTAAAAAGGATGATCCTGGGAGTTACCAACTTGTCATTCGCACCCTTGTGCCAAGAAATATCATGAAGCAGATCCTCCTGGAAGCTATGCTAAGGCACATGGAAGACAGGGATGTAATATGGGAGAACCAGCATGGCTTTACCAAGTGCAATTCTTGCTTGATCAACCTAGGGGCCTTCTATGATGGTGTAACAGCATCAAAGAACAAGAGAAAAGCCACTGATGTCATCTATCTGTACGCCTGTAAGGCCTTTGACACGGTATCCCACAACATTCTTCTCTCCAAATTGGAAATACCTGGATTTGATAAGTGGACTATTCCATGAACGTGGAAATGGATGAAGGATCGAATCCAGAAAGTGGTGGTCAATGGCTCAGTGTCTGGATGGAGATCAGAAACAGAGATGAGTGGTGTCCCCAGGGGTCAGTGCAGGAAAGATACTCTTTAATAACTTCATCAGTGACATCAACAGTGCAATTCACAAACTTGCAATCAACAAGTCTGTGGATGACACCAAGCTGTGGGATGTGGTTGACACACCTGAGGGACAGGATCCCATCCAGAGAGACCTAGACAGGATTGATCAGTAGTCCCAGGAGAACCTCATGAGGTTCAACAAATCTAAGTGCAAGGTCTTGCAGTTGAGTCATGGCAAACTCCACTACCAATACAAGTTGGAGGATAAAAGGATTGAGCACAGCCCTGCCAAAAAGCACCTGGGGTTATTGGTGGATGGGAAGCGGGACATAAGTCAGCAATGTGACCTTGCAGTCCAGAAAGCCAACTGTATCCTGGGCTGCATTGAAAGAAGCATGGCCAGGCTGAGGGAGGTGATTCTGGCACTCTACTCTACCCTGGGATGCCTCATTCAGAGTACTCAGAGTAAAGAAGAGACATAGACCTGCTGGAGTGCATCCAGAGGAGGGACAGAAAATGATCCAAGAAATGGAACACCTCTCCTACAAGGACAGGTTGAAAGAGTTGGGGCTGTTCAGTCTAGAGAAGCTAAGTCTCCAAAGGTGACCCGATAGCAGCCTTTCAGTATCTGAAGGGGAGCTACAGGAAAGAAGGGGACAGACTCTTCAGCAGAGTCTGTGGTGATAGGACAAGAGAAATGATTTCAGACTCATAGAGGGGAGATTTAGGTTGCATAAAAGGAAAAAGTGTTTTACAGAGAGAGTAGTGAGGCACTGAAACAGGTTGCCCAGAGACGCGGAGGATGCCCCACCCCTGGAGACTTGCAAGGTCAGACTGGACCAGGCTCTGAGCAACTTGGTATAGTTGTGGATGTCCCTGTTCACTGCAGGGGAGTTGGACTAGATGACATTTAAAGGTCCCTTCCAACTAAGGATTCCATGATTCCATAAGAAAAGAACAAAGAGTGATCTAAAACAAAAACACAAAATGAGGATGAGAGCATATGCCAGTGATGAATGTATGCCAATAACAGCATTTAGAAATCCTCCCAGGAACTCTTCACACTGAAAACAGGTGGAAAAAAAAGCTAGAATATTTAGCTCTATGTACAAAAACCACCACAGTGATGCTCGGAATGAAACATTCTGACAACATTGGTCATCCTTGACAAAGTTTTATATTATTGACTATAACAAACAGCTCTTCACTGTGTATTTGTTGTGCAAATTGGCTTATTTTTCTCTGTGGTCATCTTTTTTCTACCCTTGTTTTCTCAGTTAAGGACTTGTTCTTTTCCTTTCATCATTAATGAACTGATTCTGCAACCATCTAGTTGTCATCAAGCAGGTTTCATGTACACACCTTCAGACTTAAGTGAAAAGTCATTTCATTCACGTGAAAAGGAGCTGGACAACTTATAAGGAAAACACAACATTTCTTATAAGGATTTGTACTGGGAGGCACTGTAAAAACAGTGTTCTGTAGCCAACCTTTTTTTGGAAAAAGAGCGTCCAAAGATCTAAATATCAGGGTCAGAAAATTCTAGATAACCTAAGCTGCAGCCACCATGAGGCCTCCCCTCAGCCTCCTCCATTGTGGGCTGTACAGACCTAAGCTGTGAAATCAGTGGTCATAAGCTTACAAATAGCATATTGATTGAAATGTTTGTGTTGGGCTTTTAATGCTCTGAAATTTTGCTAACTATAGGGATTTGTAAATTTTGTGAAGTATTTGCATGTGCATGCAGCTTTGAGCCATACCGCAGAGATGTTATTAGTGGCTAGTTACTCTGCCTGCCTGCTAGTCCATGCCATGTCTGTCCCCCACTCCTGATCCAGAGCCCAGCATAACTCTCCTAACTGTGGAGTTAGGTGGCATAGCCGTTAGGTGGCTGAAATTATTCTTGCAAAACAATGTGCCTATATGTCAGCTCACTTATCTAATTCACTGTGGCTACATGGCGATGGATCCCACAGGCAGCTACTAAGAGAAGGAAGGATGTCCTATTGATGGACAGCTGGCTGCAACACCAGCTTATAATTCAAAGCTGTAATGCAGCTTCTACAAACAACCTACAACTTTTAAAGTTACTATTTATGTTGGCTATCAATTAAAAATAAATAAATAAATAAATAAATAAATACTTCTATGTCTTGTTTATATATAAATTAGAGAATGAAGATGATGGCTGGTGACCCAAGTAATTTCTGTTTTGGGTAGCATTCTTTGCAACCTAAGCTGTGAAATCAGTGGTCATAAGCTTACAAATAGCATATTGATTGAAATGTTTGTGTTGGGCTTTTAATGCTCTGAAATTTTGCTAACTATAGGGATTCCATAAGAAATGTTTCTGACTTAAATTTTCCATTTTCTGTACTGAAAGAAAGATGTTTTGTTGGAAAATGATGCTCAGAAATTGATTTGGTGACTCCAGAGCATTGAGGTACTCCAGATTCTTGAGGTTACGATCCCTGCAGCAGAAGGAACCTTTTGTTTTGCTCTGTTGTTTTGTTTTAACTGCTCACCTCTGGCAGAACCAGAAGTATTTATATTTTCTCTCTTCACACTGTGAGTTCAGCAGGAGCTTAATTACCAACCAGTATATTGTGATTAGCTGAGGAGTATCAGAAATGAGCACATGTATCAAGGTCTGCACCACAGCTCAGGAGTAACAGCTACAGTCACTCACCAGCCTCAACTGTCAGCTCCATCTTCCTCCTGCATAAAAATAAACATTTCCCCCACAATAAAGTCTTTTTATAAAAGCAATAAAACAACTCAAGGGAGCATTGTTATCATGAGCTAATCACCCCCTTAGGGAATTAGAGGCACTTAGCTGCATCTAGAGCTTCAACACCTGAGGGGCTGTGATTATTTCATGATAACCAACAAAGCATGACAGACTGGGAGGTTAATTAGATAATATTCAAACTTGGTAATATTGAGTTTGAAGATTTCTTTTGAAGTTTTACAAGCAAAGCTCTGCTTATAAAACAGCAGTGGGATATCAGCACAGAAAGGATAATTAACATTTCCTACAAACGAACCAAGGTTTTGAATAGCTAAAGGAAAAAATAATAAAGTCAAAGTACTAAACCCTGAGGCACTCCTTTAACAATGACTAATCCTGATGAGTTCACTCCCTGGAATCTTTGGGAGAAATTGACTCAAATTATATAATGCCATTTAGTTGCCAACCTGTAACTGGTTGAGGCACTTCAGTCAGCCTCATACTACTTAACAGTCCATTGTCTTAAAGAATTTAGTGGGATAGTAAATGCAGTATTAATAATAAATAATCATCCCAGCTGCAATCATAGCCATTAGTTTGAGAAACTGTAAGAACGTGTGCCACTGCACTGCTAGAGATGAAAAACAAAGAACGCTGCAAATATTTAAAATTATACAACCAGTCATTTTTCTAGAAGAGTATTTTATTTTTCTGGACAGCGACGGTAAAATTTGTGAAGTATTTGCATGTGCATGCAGCTTTGAGCCATACCGCAGAGATGTTATTAGTGGCTAGTTACTCTGCCTGCCTGCTAGTCCATGCCATGTCTGTCCCCCACTCCTGATCCAGAGCCCAGCATAACTCCCCTAACTGTGGAGTTAGGTGGCATAGCCGTTAGGTGGCTGAAATTATTCTTGCAAAACAATGTGCCTATATGTCAGCTCACTTATCTAATTCACTGTGGCTACATGGCGATGGATCCCACAGGCAGCTACTAAGAGAAGGAAGGATGTCCTATTGATGGACAGCTGGCTGCAACACCAGCTTATAATTCAAAGCTGTAATGCAGCTTCTACAAACAACCTACAACTTTTAAAGTTACTATTTATGTTGGCTATCAATTAAAAATAAATAAATAAATAAATAAATAAATACTTCTATGTCTTGTTTATATATAAATTAGAGAATGAAGATGATGGCTGGTGACCCAAGTAATTTCTGTTTTGGGTAGCATTCTTTGCAAACTAATCTTCACTGAGTTACCAGATCTGGCACTGAACTAGAGTATAGTGAAGAAAGTTTGGCCCTAAATTGCATATATTCTGAAGGATATATCGCTGTAACAAAGCTGAGATTGCTGGTCAGGCAGAAATTTGCCAGCAAAATATTTTTTCATCATGAAGTTCTAACTTAATAGATATGAAACATTTTACTGGAATCTGTCAATTCCGTCAAAACTTTCAAGAGGGAATCAAGTCATTTAGTGTGTTCCCAGCTTGGCAGTCAGGCACTGGCAGCCTGCCTGGCTTCATGAGCTGCCTCCATCTCAAGCTCCCCACTGCCCATGCCACGGGCTGCCTGCCTCCCTGGGCTTCCAAGCACTCACAGCTGCATACTTGGCTGCTCCTTCAGTGTTCCCCATGTAAGAGCCCTGGCGTGCCTGATTTATAGCCAGCTAACATTTCCCTCCTTAAAGAAAAACATGAAAAAGGCCTAAACCCTATAATTTGCCAGGCAATAGAGACGTTTTAAATGTACTTTTGCAGAATTCATACATCTTCACTTTTCATTTTCATGCTAAAAAAAAAAAAAATAAACACCAAATAGCACTTAACAATATATATGTATATATGTGTGTATATATATCAAAGAATCAATATTAGATAGGAAGGAAAAACTATGTATTTAGATGACAATGGGATAAACATAGAATTCTAGAATCAATAAGGTTGAAAAAGATCTTCAGGATCATCTGGTACAACCATCCACATAGCACCAATATTGCCCACAAAACTGTGCCCGTAAGTACCATATCTACACATTGTTTGAGCATCTCCAGGAACAGTGATTCCACATCTTTCCTGGACAGCCCATTCCAGCACCTGACCACTCTTTCAGAGAATTTTTTTCCATATATACAAACTGAATCTCCTCTCGCACAACTTGAGGCCATTCCCTCTTGTTCTACTGATATTACCCAGAAGAAGAGGCTGAATGCCACCTCACCACAACCTCCTTTCAAGTAGTTGTGAACAGTGATGAGGTCTTTCCTGTGTGTCCTGCAGACAAAACAATTCCAGTTCCCTCAGCTGCTCCTCATAAGATTTGTGCTCCAGACCCCCAGAAACTTTGTTGCTGTTCTCTGGACATCCTCCAGTGCTTCAATGTCTTTCTTTTAGTGAGGAGCCCAAACCTGAATAGAGTACTCAAGGAGTGGCCTCACTGGTACCAAGTGCAGAGGGACAATTTCCTCTTTGGTCCTACTGGCTACACTACTTCTGATACAAGCCAGAATGCTGTTGGCCTTCTTGGCCACCTGGGAACACTGCTGGCTCATGTTCAGTCAAGTGTCATAGATAGGTACCAAGGTAAAAAAAAAAAAAAAAAAAAATTAAAAAAGAACAGAAATAGAAATACAGAGGAACAGCTCACATAATTTTTGGCAGAACCTCAAGTGTTTGCCAGTCATTTCTTCTTTTAAGGCATTAAAAAATGGGTAATTAAAATTACTTTCAGAATTACCTCATGTAATTCCAAGAATTGTACTTGAATGGGGTGAGGCAACATCTGAAGGTACATGAGGACAAGGGAGGACAATCTGATGGCCGTCTTGTTCTAGATTACAAGGGATAGATGGCTGAGAAGAATTCCATGCCAAGAACAGAATAATGGAAATTGAGAGAAAAGGGTAAAAGCTATGTGAAAAACCTTAAACAACTTCTTATTCAGTGTATACGAATCATCACCAAGAGTTAGACTGCTCCTTTCATAGTTCCTCAGTTCCCTTTCTTTATATCATTTGCCACCTTCTTCAACACCTTCTTTGATTTTTTTTCCTTAACATTTACCCAATTATTTATTTCTTTTTGTGTTTATGTGTTGTTATCACTATGGCACCAGATATGCAAATCCCTAGGAACACATCCTACTCCAGAAAATTTGCCCTTTTTCTTATATTTACAAATTGCCTAGTGAATCTCATGTAAGAAAGCATATGAATGTTTCATTAAATGAAAACACTTGAACTGTTGGTGCAATTTCATTTTGCAAAAAAAAAAAAAAAATTAAAAGTGTTCCCATAGGATATAATCCAGTGGCCACTAAAATTGCAGGAAAGACAGACACTGATGTCACTGGAGCATTGCAGACTTTTTTTTGCTGAAAACATATGTTCAAGAACAAAGCTCTTGAAAAATATGCACCAGAAAGTTGTGTGGGTTCATTACTTGTTCCTGCTGCAGAGCAATATAGCTCTGCTGTTGCTGCTGTCCTTATCAGATATATTTTAGTGAGTTTAGTGATTAATAAACCAGTGTCAAGGCTTTGAGAACCTTAGTGCTAGTGGGGATGCAAGAAAAAGCTCTTATCATCAAGCTTCTCTGGGAGAGTGATCATAGTTTCAATCATGTGGTAAAGATTTGGTAAGGTTTTCTACACTTGAACATGGCCCTAACATAATTTGACCAGTAATGATCAGTGCAAGAATGAAATGCAAATCTGGCTTGAATTTACCAGCTATACTTTCTGCACTGTTTTATGAGCAATGTGCATGGACCATGGTTCCAGTGAGGCTGACATAGAGTGCACCTGTGTGCATGGGTGGGCTAGTACAAATCCCTTAGGTCAGCAGGTGCACCAGCAAAAAATAGAACTCAATAGTGAGCTGCTTTCAATGGTGTGAAGCTCATTACTGTGTTCTTGAAAGCTATGAGGATGTTAAGTTTGCACGGTTATTAACATGTAGCTGTTTGGGTTCTTTTTAACATTGAATTCCATGAGCTTGCCAAAGTGAGGAAGTAAGTGTGAGTTTATACAAGAACTGTTTTAGACCCTTTGCCTACAGCTTTCAGTGTGCTCTGTACAGTATGTAAATCTTTCCTGTTAGAACTGTGAATCAGAATCTATGTGTGAAAAGAGATATCTATATATTGTAGGTTATCAGCTTATTGATATGTAGTTAAATTCTACTTTTTTTTTTTTTTTTTTTTTAATTTACGATGCACCACATTTTACTCCACAGAGTGATATACAAGGAGTTAGAGCTATACTCTCTCATCTGCTCATTCCTTTGTTTGCATTGTATTTCCCTGGAAATCTCATTTAGCTAAGAATTTCAGAGAAATAAATAATTCCAGAGGCTTAATTTGGCACATTCTTTTTGCTCAGCTGAAAAATTCAGGGAAAAAAAATCAATCACTAAGTATACAATTTAAAAATAATAACAAACATTGAGTCTTGAAATACAGCCACAAATACATGTTTTAGATAGATCTCCTTCTGGATCTTTGATGTGAAACAGCTGCTTTTGAAAGTAAACCCATCAAAAATGGTCTAAATGCTGAGAGAAGATGGGATGGACAGGAGGAAAACAAATAACTGAGAGTCATCTCACAGAAGTCAAGGACTTTCCATGTGATTAAAGTTACAGATAGCAAGTGTTTGCAGTCTCATGCTGTAATTCAATCTAACCTCAGAGAGAAAAGATTAAAAGTCATTATATTCATGGATGTGTTATGCAAAGCTTTCTCCTCGTTCTTTATTTCTGTGGCAATTACAATACTGAACGCCATAGGTGAGAAGTTTTCCAACACTTCACAGGGGAGGCCACCACTTACTTAGCAGTAGCAGCTTTGCAAGCTGCTTTTCTTCCCATATGACATTTTGTGGACCAGCTCCTTTCCCTTTACTGAGTGAATAACATCCCTGTGGCAATTGCAGCAGTGTCTCACATAGAAAAGTAATATGAGGAGAGTATTTAATGTATGTGCAGCTGTCTGCAGTGTCACTCTAGCTGGTGGAAACAAACTGAAGAGATCAACCAGTTATTTGGGAAATACCACTAGTTGATTTGCTACAGTTGGTTGTTATCTATGTGTTTATGCAGCTTGAATTTAAATGTCAGAATGAAATCCTTTTATAGGTCCTTCCTAGTTTTGAAATGTACATCTTCGCCCACAAATATCTCATGTTCTCAATTCATGCTTTGATTTAAGGATATTTCCACTTTCCCTTGGCCAAAATTCTTCTCAAACACATGAGTTTTATAACAGTTTGTGGATTCTTTTGTTATTTTTGTGTACTTTTATGACACTTAAATGGGATTTATATATTCTTATGTGCCATTTCTTCTTTTCTACTAGCAAAATAATTGGAAGAGCCACTCTGTATTATTCACAAAAAGAATGAAAAATCTGTAAGAAAATTTCAAATCCAAGAATGTAGTATGAAGGAAAATGGGGAAAATACAAATCAAAAGATAAGGATTGTAGACCACTGAAGAGGGAAGCTAAAGGTACAAGCATAAAATAATATGGTCAACTTCTTAAGAGTAATAAAGAGGAGCAACTGTGTTAGGAACAAAAGGCAGTTTCACTAGCAAATCATCCTCATATAGAATACTAAAGAATTATTAATATATATTTCTCCTCTGTTTTGAAAGAAGGAGGTTAATGAATTCATAATTTATTTTGTTTTATATATCATGTTTCTGATTCTCCCAGTCACGGGGGAGCATGTTAAACAACATAATGTCTCTGTGTCCTCAGGGCCAAATAGCTGCTATCAGAAGTGTTAAAAACAATGTCTTTAAAAAGAAATGTAAACCTGTGTTTTCATTGCAATGTGCAGACAGGGCTGCTCAAGTCAGCTGGGTTATCAAAATCCATGCAACAAACTTCTGGTAGACCTGTTAACCTAACTGAGAAACAGCCAAATACTGTGCCACAGAGAATCAACATCCCATTGCACAGACTGAAAACATTAATGACAAATTGATACTTTAAGAACTGGATGATCCAAGTAGCTATATAATTAGCACAGGTAAGATCATAAACAGTCTAGGTGCAGCTGAGGATTACTGAAATATGGTATCAAGAGGTTGATTTGCTTATAAGTAAAAGACTCATTATATTACCCATCTGATAAAGATGGCTATAAAATCCTTCAAGCATATCTGTGCTAGTAGGTGCAGACTACCCACAGGTTTCTTCTGCCCAGCCAGGCACAAGCAGCTTTGGCCTGGAAGCCATCCAAGTCTGTTAGCACACAGAATGCCTGAGCTCTGGGGGCAGTTTGGACAAAGACAGCAGTGTTCATAAACACATACTATGTACATATCCCCTAAGACTTCTATAAAAGTATTTTCCTCCAGATAAAAAGCCAAAAGAGAAGCTGGGCACCTACAAATTATTAGGCACTGCCACAGCTCCTAAATGTTGTGTTTAACCCTCAGAATATATTCAAAACTTAATATATAAATTCCTAAGTTTCCTTTAGAATATGCCAAGAGCAATGGTGCAAAAGGAAGCTTTGAAATAATATGTGCAGCACCCAGATCAAACCAGAAAGAGACACAAAGTGGGGGCCCCAAACTGAATGCCATCTCTTGGAGTCACCAGTGTTTTAATTAGAGATGAAATATTGCTTTCCTTTGGGCCGCTATGGAGAAAAGAAGCCACAAGTCATGGAATCAGGAGAACTGTTGGCAGCCCCAAAGAGAAGTCTCTCCGTTTCGGAAAGAAGTTTGCAAAGCAAGTTTTTCTCCATGTCTTAGACTAGACAGCTACAGTTTATTCGTTTACCACTAGATGGCATCTGGTATTTGGCAACCATATGCCTGTCTACGCTTTTTTTTTTCTTTTTTTCTTTTTTCCTATGGCGTCGAAACAAGTACAGCAATGGGACCCTCTGACAGAATAAACATGAAACCAGCCCCATATCCTTGAGCTCTCCATGCCAAAGGCTTACATTTGAAAGTAGTGACCATCTGCCTAGCAAAATGTTCAGTAATGTTGCTATAACCTCTTTGGTGACCTGCGAGGAGGGGGCTGTGTCCTGGCCTTCCTGCAGCCTTGCTCTGTCTGCAGACAGGAGGACCAGCGCAGGACTCATCTTCAGGGCAGTTGGGCACCTGCTGGAAGCAACCACATGCTTACATAATCTAAATCTGGAGCTATTTTTTCTAATTGTAACAAAATGATTCCAAATGTTGTTTCCTGCTGTCATTTCCACAGATTTCTGTTCAGTGAGGTGGATCACTGTTTACAGTGATATCTGAGTTGTCTGTAAAGCTGAATTTATCCCCATTGTTATGGGTGAGTTTCTTGGTCTATGGAGAGCCTGTCCTTTGTGTTCCAAAAAATAAAATGTACGTTTCTTGATTGCAAACAATCACAGTACTGGAATTTACTTCTCTGCTTTCGGCGACAACCTCTGTGCAAATCTGATAATATGGCAGGCAAATACATGTTAGGTTAGAACACGGTACAGCAGCTGGTGAGCTACTGGTAGTAACTTAGTCAAATAGCCTCGATAATGTCCAATATTTAGACATGTCCTCTTGCAAATATAGTGGGCCTCTGAGGTTCAGAAAACCTAGTAAAACAAAAGTAGCTCCCTGATGTTGGACAAAAAACATGATAAGGCTCAAAATAATAGCCTTTTTGGAAAGGAAATTTCCAGCCCTTCCTGTCATATTAGAACTTAGAAATCGCAAAATAATATTTAAAGCTAAAAGCTTTTCAAAGCTTCTTTATTTTTTTCTTTTTTTTTCCCTTTTTTTCCCTGCATGCATGTATGCTGTTTTTTTGTTTTGTCTTGTTGTTTTTTGTTTGTTTTTTTTCCCCTTAAAATTAAAATTCCACAGTACTTTCCTTCTCTGCTCTGAAGGACATTTTTTGCCTGTGAAACATCTGGGGGGTATCCAGCTACTTCAGTGGTGGAGAAGTCTGAAGTTGCAGTTCGTAGGCAGCATCAGGAGAGCAATGCACTGGATTAGGTACTATGTTGGAACAAGCATGAAATGTGTGTGGAGGAACTGTCTGATTCCGATTCCTGATCTGATTAAGTCACTTAGTATTGCTCCTGCTTATGTTTATTACAGTAATGTCTATAAACAAAATATTGCAAGGGCCCCATTGTGCTAGATACCATGAAAGCAGAGAGAAGGCAGCAGCATCCTCTCAGCTGTTGTTTCCCCATCTGTCAAGTGAGGACAATGTGCTTGCTTTATACAAGTACATGAGCTCTAGTTAATTAATATTTGTAAAAGGATATGTAAATGTGTAAATGCTAAGTATTATTTATGAATTATATTAGAAATGAAGATTGGTGGAGAGGCTTTGGAGAGAACATAGAGATGGCATTATGAGGGCACAGAGAGCAGTGCAGGGTGCAAAGATCAGCCTAGAAACAAGGGAAGCAAAGAGAAGTAAGTGATTTACAAAAGAGATGGTTTTAATTAACAAAAAGAAAGAGGGAATGCAGAGGATGTGAGCAATACTCTGGTGAGTTTAAAAAAAAAAAAAAAAAAAAGCCAACAGAAAAAAACCCAACAATCAGTGATCTGGAACTGGATGGGATATAATAGAAATGGAAAAGGTAATAAAAAAGAAAAGGTGAAAAAAATAAGCAAGAAGAGCCCTAGTATTGTACATAACACTGATTTATATAAATTCTATTTTAAAGTAGCAGTAGATTATTAAAGCCTTATTCAGTGTAACAAAGCATAGATACTTGCTTGGAGTAATTGGAAAAGATGCACTGTCAAGGTGAACAAGCTTGTAAGTGTTCATAAGACTAGGCCTCAGCATAAACTACAAGTTAAGTGATGAGAATGCTATAGGTTTAATACTGTGTGGTACTGTGCTCTATGAGCTGTTCTGAACGTGGTGAATTACTCCATCAAAGGACATTCCGAAAAGTAATGAAGGTTGTTTAAGACAGAGTAACCACCTCTTTTTTTAATCACATCTAACACCCACGGGATATGCCAGTTTTCTTTCATATGGTCTATGTAAAGTGTCTGCTTAACCATCCTGGTTCTAAAGGTGTGCTTTAGCAACAGAACAGAACACAGTGGCAGCACTTTTTATCACAACTACTGTGAAAAAATATTTGTAAGTATTCATATTCAAGCTCTAAACTACAGTATAATTTGATCTAATTCACTCCAATCTGTTGTTTCTTTGCCAGGAATGTTCAAACACACAGCTTTTCTTACCATGAATATGCATGAAGTTTAGGCTCTGGAGCTGAAGAGCTCAGCTAATTCAACAAAGTCAGCTTGGCAATTCCATTGTGAGTTGTTACTCTTGCAATTTGCTATTTGGTTTCAGCTGGAAAAATCAAACAGTGCAATGTCATCTGTTCAGGAAGCCAAAAGAAATACACTTTGCTTAATGCAAGAACATGTGGTCAGCTGTTTGTGAGTGGTCCTACACAACGACTTACTCAATAAGAAAACAACCAACTATTTGTAAGCAGTGGACAAACAGAATTTTGTGATCTGCTCAGACAATACACACACACACAAAAAAAACCACCAGGCAACATTTTCCCAAGAGTTTTTTCATGGAATTTATTTGCTTCATTTCAGTTCTTAACAAGCATGAGCAGCTGATCATCACCTCCTCTACCACAGAGGAGTAATCTCCAAGATTTTTCCTACCCACATTACTAGAAAATGAATGAACTCAGTTTGGACAGTTCTCCCCCAGTTATTTCACTGACCCTCAGAACCAGAAGGCTGCTTTGAGTAAATGGAGAGAAAAACATTAAAATTATATATCCTGGGTTGACTTTGATCTTTAAAAATGGAGTGGATTTTATTTTAGGTGTATAATAATATTGCTAACCTCTGTTCACTAGGCAATCCTTCCTTTTCCCTCAGCTCTCAGTTTGACATACCTCCACCATGAAATGACTAAGATTGCCATGAAACTGAAAGCTGTGAGTGTGAAAATTGGGGAATGCATAGACAAATTCTTCTTTCCTTTTTAAACATATGCCAGTGAATAGGTTCTCTTTTTTTCTCACTGGCTTTCTGTATTCTTGGTAAATATGAGTACAACCCTGGACTAGAAAGCCCAAAGCAAATTTTATTAAAGGAATTCTGTTAGAGCTACAGAATACCAGACACGAAAAACCAGGGGCAGATTTGGTGTAGAAATTGTACCCCGAGACTGAAAATTGCCATCAAGGTCAGGTCATTTTTCTTCCTAAGTTTTGCCAATGAGAAAATGAGAGAGCACTGCAGAGCACTAAAAAAGACAGGAAGCATCTACAGAAGTACTGATTGTAACATAACTGTTTGGCCACCATGGTGTATTTAAAGAAGCAAGAGATGTAGGAGTAAGCCTCAGAAAGAAGGGGGGTGTTAAGTTGTAGTTGTTAGGTGCACTGTCTGAACAAAGCATTATTAGTAGCCTACAGTCTACTACTGGTGTATCAGTAACTGTGGAGACCTAAATGCCTCCTTGCTCGAGCAAGCAATCCCAAGCATGATTTAAGGGCAAGTTTTAAAGGGAAAGTAAGGAGCATTTAGTGATCAGTTTCTGCAGGTCTCATGAAGGGCAGAACACTTGTAAAACTGTGTGCCAATGGCTACATGTCAGCTTCTTTAAAAGCCAACTAGCCATTAAATATAGCATACTAACCATGTAGATTTTGCCAAGAAACAGAGATGCTGAACATCGTCGAGCCTAGTGTTATTTATCTCTCACTCAGCTTCCTAACTCTTAACACCAACAATTTCAGGACTCCTGGGAAGTTCTGTGGTATGTTTACTTCAGTCCAGTTAGTAAGTAGAAAGGGTTTAATTAATGGAGAAAGCAGTCAGAACCAAAATGGTTATTGATGGACATCATGTATTTATATGCAGCCAAGGCCAGCCCAAGCAATTGCCAGTCAAAGGCAAGGTTCACTGCCTTAACAAATCAACATTAAAAGTCCAAGGCTTCCCAGCAAACTTAAGAGTTTCTGAAAAAATAAATCCATAATCTGGTGTTATTTGCATGTATCTATTTAAATCTTATTGAAGTCTTTCAAACTGCCAATTTTGTTAGGTTTAATTGAAGGAGTTTGGAGTTAAGTAAATGTCACAGATTTTACAGAGATTTTATTGCTAGTGACAGAGAAATCTATTGTTAAATGTAGTTAAGTTCACATGAGGAGGAACTGGGAAACTCAGACACTTCTAAAAATAGTGATAAATTATACAGAAAACCAAACAGGAAGGGAGTTCAGTTCTCCTGCATGCTTAACTTAAATGAAATTCAGCCTACCTGACTACCCTTTTGTGAACTTTTCTGTCAAGGTAATTACACATTACCTAGTGATTAAATATCCAAAATATTTATGGAACATATTTTTACGAAATATATGTTTTCACTAGCTAGCACCTCTATATTATAGCTGTTTTCCTACATGTGATGATATTTTTAAATATGGCTTAACTTTTAAAAATACATAAAGTATTTCATTTTAACTTCTGAGTATTCAACTTTGGAAATAAGTATGCACCAAACACATCTGTAGCTCAAGTTAAGCATTTTAATAAAGGACTAATACTTAGTATAAAAAGAAAAAAAAAAATTGTTAGTATCTCAGGCCAGTGATTTGTAGCTATATTTAAGCCTAATTTTCTGTTTTTTTTTTCTCCATAACTCTTCTTATCATCATTGTAGTTTATCTTTTTTTCAGATATCTTCACATTTTCCAGTTGTGAAGACAGATCTAAGGTAAGAAAGATATTTATATTTGAAATCTGTAGAAAACAATCACTCTATTTAGTGACTAAGAATGTCAAACTAAAGAACTTCACAATACCTTTTCACTTTGTAATTTTTTATTTTTTTTATGATTTTGTAATGAAATATATGACCATAATTTGGCACATCATTTGGTTCATTTAATTTGCATCCACAAGCCACAGAACCATCTACCTACATCCTTTTATATGTGATGGTAGGGATATTAGAGAAGAATGACATGTTTCTTGCTGTGACATATGCTTTCCAGGCAGGTTTAGTTGAATCACTTAATGCTAGATCCACAGAGACATCCAGACCCAGAGCCAACCTACTTAATTTTAAATTTGAATATAAAATGAAGTGAGTGTCCCTAGAAAGGACTTTGATAATCAGATAGTATTTGCCTAAAAGGTAGGGAAATGTGTATCTGATTTCCTGGAGGTAGAAAAAGGAACTGAGTGCTGCTCTTCCTCATTAGATTGCTACATTAAGTGATAGGTCTCTTTCTCTTTCTTTTTCTTTCTTTTTTTTTTTTTTTTTTTTTTTTTAACAAGACAGACATACATCACAAGTTATGGGGATTTTTTGAATAGTTCAGTTCTGTATGTGTGCTTTGGGAAAGCCCTAAGCACGTTGGACTGAACTGCTCACAACAGTTGAAGAAATACCTTATCTAAGGATCTCAACAGTACTTCGAGGTAGAAACCAATCTATTCAGACCTTTCAAGACATTCAAGGCCCTCCTTTTTGTAGTGCTTTTATCTAAGTACTTCAAAGCACTTCATAAAATAAAACAAGTAGCATTTCCTCATTTCACTAACTGAGAACCCACAGAGATGTAGTATTTACACAGGGCACTTTTCCATGTCTTCACACAGACGTGAGGCAATTTCACTTTTAATTCTGCCTTCCCAGCATACTCCAGATTGTAGTAATCTTTCTGTGCCCAGGGCTGCTAGCTCAAACACATCAACTCATAGAAGCTATTAAAACTAATAATTAATGTAATGTTTAAATTAGCTATGACCAAGCTCTTTGAGATCCTAAGACTTCTCTTCAACATTTTCTCAAGAAAAAGAAAAAAGGAGATGTTTTTCTTTGTAGGCTTGGTTGAAGATTTTTCAGTTTGCTTGTTTTAACAATTCTCTTTGAGAAAATAGCAGGAAATCATTGCCTGCTTTATGAAAGCAGTTAGCTGAAACAATCATATCCAAATCTGAAACACAAGATGTATGTCTCAACACAGAGATTACAAGGAGTTGAGCAGTGCTATAATGAGGAATGGCTGAGATGGAAAACACCAATAGAACAAAAAGACAGTATTAGATGCCTTAGCAGTAGAACCTTTGAGAGCACTATATATGGAGAAGATTGATAAGTCAAGATGTTTCGTCAGGTCTGGAACTGAAAGCACAGAAGGATTCTCTGGTTACCTGGATTTACATGTATTACAAAAGGAAAAAAAAAAAAAAAAAAAGATCAAATACAGTGTTGTAAATAGCCAACAGTGCAACAAGGAAACTCAACCACTGCTGTTCTCCCATAACTGCTAAAATAACCTATAAGAGACCAATTTTGAATTAGTAAATGCCCAAGTGACAAGTGTAGCAGATAAACAGAAAATTGATCAGAAGTGTCGTAAGAAAAGTGTAATGGAAATTGTTTTTTCATAAGCATGGTCATGACTTGTGTCTGAAGTAACTCCTCTGGAGAAACTTTAGGCTCCTATGTTCATAGCAAACCCTGATGCAAGCAGTAAAGAAAGCCAAGAATCTAGCATCTTCCAGTTCTCTAGAAGTTCTCATCTGAGTAATTCAGATGCTGAGAAGATGGAGTTCACATAAACCCTGGGAATAACTCTCTGTAAGGGACTCTCCAATTTCTGGCTGGAGAACAAGGAAACTTAGATTTTTGCAAACCAAACTCTTGAGCCACTATTTGTGGACTCCTCACTTTACCTATTGCAGAACTGCTGAGAAGCCCTAGCTAGGCTTCTGCAAATGTGAAGGCTGAATCAGAAGTGAGGTGAGAACGAAGGTACCAGAGGGTGGACATAAAGTAGGGCTGGGACTTCTCTGCAGCAGCTGCAGATGTGTGTGTCTTAAACTGACATAACATTTATCTTGTACATTACAACCTGAATTACTTACTGCAAAACAGGGAGATTTGCAGGATATTCAACAGAAAAAAATATTTTTCTTGCTTTGTTAGTTATTAGTTATAATGCTTTATTACTCTTCCTTGGACCTGATCAGATGGGTAGGACATGAATGAATGAAAAAGATTAAGTTAACAAAAGTATATCTTTCTCCTAGTGACTGTCATCCATTCTGGATTGCCCTGATCAAAATGTAGGAGATGGACATGTGGTAACAAATATGATAGAGAAGTCTAACTTCATTGCTTTGTGTCCCTCCATACAAATTAAATCAAAGGAAACTGTCTATACTCCTATATTACATTTGTAGCAATGAATGTCTACACCTGAATGATGGAGAGGGAAAAAGCACCATTTCAGAAATATTTTTTAGCAGATCATGGATTTAAATGTCAGAAGAAAAGGGATGTTAAGAAAGTTAGCAGTGCTTGCTACTGGAGGAAGGCTAGGTGCACTATGGGATTGTCAGAAAATGAATACCACGCTAACAATATGAAGCTCTTTTTTGTTTTTTGTTTTTGTTGTTTTTTTTTTTTTAAACAAACTAATTATATTTGTATATTGAAGTGTCACAGGAAAAAGAAACTTGAAGCACAAATTTAAATAGGATTGGCTTGTTAGTGATGGTTTTTAGGAGTTTTATTTTTTTTCCGTCGGCTTCCATCCTTTTTTTTTTTTTTTTTTTTAAATTTCTCCAGGGCATGTCATATATAGTGAACAAAATCTCAATGGAGGCCCACAGGTATCACTGCTGTTTAGTCAGACTTCAAATTGGGCTGTAATGGTTTTAGATAGAAGAGCAGATGGAGAGGGTTTGTTCACTAGTCGGTGCCCTTGCCTCAGAGTTCACCTCAAGTTGTTTTCAGAAATTCTCACTTCATGTGCATTACTTATTTATATCATCACTTTTTTTTCCCACTTCATACATAATTGCTACTTAATTGATACTGCCTTTATACAAGCCTCCACAATAGCAAGCAACAAGACACACTGCTAAATAGAGGAATCATTAATCTGTGTATATATTCTGGATTTCCTTTAAAGATGGGCTGGAAATAAGCAAAGTCATTAGTAGTTTGTTTGCAACAGTGTATTTATGAAAGCTCTATGGAGAATGTGTCAACAGTCAGTATGTAACAGAGCAATTAACACAGTACTTTTGTACTTTTGACTGTTAGCATGGGAGTAAACAGAAGCAGATGTGAAGTGTTTGTGCTGTTAGTATTCACAGACTGTTCTGACATATGCAAATACAACTAATGCTTACAGAGCTTGCAACCCTTATTGTACCATGACCTTACTCACCAAACCCTGGGACAGGACTGCTAAACTTGCACACTTTCCTAATAATTATTAACAAAACCCAGATACAACATTTTTGTTCTTAAAGCATTATGGAGTGCAATGGTAAAGCTTCACAGATAAATATATTGGTAAAATATATTGGTAATATTATGCATATGAGTTCTGGTTTTTATCCTGGGTGGTTTTTTTAATGCAAACAGAGAACAAATAATATAGAAGTAATGAAACATATTTAACAAGAAATACTCTGAAGAGGAATCACCACTGAAATACCAGTTTAGATTTGATTATATGAGTCCAGTGAAGTTCTGGAGTTAACACACGTATCTGATTCTGTGTATTTAGGACAGAGTTCAAAATGAGACCTTTCATTGTCACAGTCTTAAAATATATATATCTTTCTAAAGCATCTCCAGCCAGGCTGTTAAAATAGGATGCTGACACCAAAATTATTTCTGCCCTGTTGAAAAAAAATAATCACAGACTTGACCTAATAAAATCACCTGTATTTTGGAGGGGAAAAAAAAAAAAAAAGAAAAAAAGAAAGGAAAAGAAAGCTTCATGTGTTCTATTATTTTTCATGTGAACTATATACAGCTGACATACCATCCAATAAACCTGCAGTTCATACAGTGATTTTCATCTTCAAATAGTATGTTACAGCTAGCTATGTTACATAAATTAAGGTCAGATGAGATTTAATTTTCAAGTTTTCTTTTACAGATATGTATTTCCATAAGAGGAATTAAACAAAGCTGAATTGTAGAACAAAATTTACAGTGATATTTGGCATTATATACTGCATGGAAAATATTTTGATTAGAAATAAAACAATGCAGAGAAAATATCACCAAAAACAATACTGAAACTCCATCTCTTCTACCCCCATCTGAAGGCAGAAATGATGCACAGCTAACCCCGACCATACTGCCTTTTTACTATCTGTAAATACATAGTGACTCTTGGAATTAAAATCCTATTTTGCGAGTAAGTACATGCTTGTTTCTGTCCTGTTTTCTTCCTTGCAAATCAGTTTTTGTTCTCTGTTATGGGGTATGTTTTCTCTTCTGTGTTTTTGTGGGTTGTTGGGGTTTTTTTTGTTTTATTTTGTTTTTAAGCTGCTGGTAACAGTTCAGGTCCCTGGAAGGGGTTTGCTTTTCAGGAGGCTGAAGTTATTTTTTCATATTTTGCTTGACTTTGTGTGTGTGTGTGTGGTTTTGACATCTGAAAGGCACAGGTGGTACAGCTAATTGCAGACATTTATTTTCTGATTCAAAAATATTATCACTTTCGTAGGTTTCGATTTTTCTTGGCTATTATTTCTTTTAATTTGAAAGATATCACTTTCTATTTAAACAGCAAGCTGTGAAGAAATGAAGACCTGAAGTGTGATAGTAAAGTTGGTTAAAATAAATTCCATTCAGTATTACTTTGCATTTTACTGCCTTAACCCTAAAATTGGACAGCTGTCTAAATCACAGAAACATTTTAAAGTAAATATTTATACTGCAAGTAGTCAAGGATATTGTATACTGTTGTGGGCTAATGCCAATACAAATACAGTAAATGAGTTTATCTGGGCCCTTTAGTCCAAACGTGCTCGAGGGGTTTGAGCTGTTCTACCATGTACTAAGACTGAGAATGACTTTCCTTCAAGCTTCTGGTTTGTATCAGCTGGCTTGCGTATCTAAATAATCATTTGTCCACAGCTGCAGGCAATCAGCATTTTGTGCATACAGTATAGATTCCCAAGCCAAATTATGAGATAATGAAAATACATGTAATTATATGTTGCCATGCTAGTCTAAATATAATTTACACTTGAAAGGAAGAAAAGCAGAAAAGACAGTAACAGGTGAATAAGGAAAAAAAAAAAATGTATTTTAGAAATCTTTCCTGAACTTCTTTTCCAGCAAAGTAGGTACACTCATTTACGCTCTGTTTACTTAAAAGGTTATTTGTTAATTAGAAAGTTCAGTTCTGTGGAGTTCTTATGATTTCTATGGTGTTTAATTTAATACTTGGGGAGAAAAGTCAAATTCCTGTTTTATGATTGCTTCACATCAGTTTGCAGTTCTGAAGAATTTCCTTCAAACTTTAATGTAAAAAAGACATGTTGAAATATTTTCTTAAACAGTTTTCTGTGTCCTCCTACTTATTCCTTTGAAAAGGTTTGGTTCACTTTTCTTTGCAGGTGTGAGACTCCTACCAATTTTTTTTTTTTTTTAATGCAAGAGTTCTCAATTTGTAGACAGTCAACTCATGGTCAAGACACCATGAAAAATAGTGCGAGGACAATCCTGTGTCCCAAACTGAGGGGTGCTCTGACACTTTGTAAATGGGTCTGACTTTTAAGAGTTCCACTTTTAATTTATGTGCTGTGTATAATCCCATGCTTTCTTGTCTGTCACCTTCTCTAGGAGTGTCTATAGAATAGACACTAGAATAACCACGTCCAAATTCCTGCCTGGGAAAGCTACTCAAGGGACTTGTGCCATGAACTGCATCACACAGTAGATGATACATCAGTCATTTGGCCAGCTGGTAACCATGGTGTATCACAGGATGTGGCTTATCACATTGATGGTATATATATATACCTGTCTCCTATTTGGTCACCCTATGGCTTTGGATGATAAGCAACCAGCTAGGCTAAAAGAGTCTGTTCTGGCTCTGAATATTATTTAGCTTCTTTTTTTTTTTTTAATTTTCTCTTGCGAGTTTTTCAATGCAATGTTATTTTAAGCTTTCAGTAATGATTGTATTTCTGAAAACAGATGGCATTTTCTGAAAGAATTATTATAATATGAAATGCATGCTCTTTCCCAATAACTTGATCTTTCAACTCCTACCTAACCTTAATTTATTGTTGTTAAAAATATTTGGAGTGCTTGATGCTGAAAAGAGTGATAAAATTTTATTAGTGAAAAATTTTCCCAAAGGAATTTTTTGAATGTCGTGATATATAGACAACTGAGTATCAGATAGCAAGCAGCCTTTCACTATTTAAAGGAATGCTATAAGAAAGAAGGGAACAAACTCTTTAACAGAGTCTGCTGTATCTGGACAATGGAAATGGCTTCAAACTAAAAAAGGGGAAATTTAGATTGGAGATAAGGAAGAAGTTCTTTATGATAAGGATGGTGAAGCATTGGAATAGGTTGCCCAGAGAGAAGTGGTGGGTACCCAGTCCTAGGAGATATTCAAGGTCAGGCTGGACCAGGCTCTGAGCAACCTGATCTAGCTGTACTCTGTTCATTGCAGGGAGGTGGACTACATGACTTTTAAGAGTCCCTTCCAATTCAAATGATTCTATGAAATGCATGTGCACTGTTTTTAGGAGTTAAGTTACACAGACCTATACATGTAGTGGAAACAGTAAAATGTTTGTGGGTTGGTTTTGGTTTTGGGATGGGAATTTTATGTTTATTTAATATCTTCCTTTCTTGTACATTTTCTTCCACAAGACTTTTGAAAAGTAAATTTGGGAAATTCAATTTCTAGCCATTTTTACTATAGGAGATGTATTTTTTGCAGTTTGTACGTTGTTTTTCGAGTCTTGTTATAACTACTCCACAAATCAATTATATTTTCTTGTATTGTTATGTTTTGGGCCTATTCAATTTGTAGCTTGATGAATTCAGATGTACACTAATTGCCCTTAAGTTTGAAAATATTTTTATATTTGAAAAGTTAGTTCTCTAAATTTTAGAGCAATGCTTGGTATTTCTTGCTGACTTTTGTATTTTCATCATTGAATGCATTTTCAGTGACTAATATAACATTTAAAAAATGCTTCTCCTGGAGTTAAAGAGACATCAAACTTACTATAATTCATTACTTCCAATTGTGCGAATGCAGCATGAGATTCTGCCTTTATTCACTACATAAAGTATCTGGAGAAGCACTATAAGCCCTCATTACATTTGGTGCCCTTCAGCACACAGATATGTAAAAAACATGTCTAAGGCATCTTTACAAAGATGAAGGTTGGCAGATGTTTGAGACAAGAGAGAATGCTATGGAGTTTATCATTTCCATAAATGGTTGTTATCATATAGACACTTTAAATTTATTACTAGGAGCACATTTGGAATTATGGTCTTTAGATTTCCTGCCTTTCACCTACTTTCTTTTACCTGAGAAAGAACTTACCAAACTCCACCACTGAATATTTTTAACAGGACTGGATATTCCTTTTTGATTAGCTGAGGCTTCACCACAGCTGTTAGGCTTGCAAGAATTACTTCCTCTTTAAGCAGTTGATGTCAGATGATTGTGCAGCAGTTCTGGGTAAAGGGAAGATAAGAAAGGGAAACTTTATTTGTGAAAACTCCTTCAAATGTTCAGAGCGTGTTGACTGCTGACCTCCAGCTGACTCTGAGAAGTCATTAAAATGCACAAAAAGATGTGCAGACCATGAACAGCCACGAGACTTTTCTTCATGGAGAAATTATGGCATGAGACATGTTGAGCCCAGAATCCAGGTCTTAGCTCGTGCAAGCAGCATGGTCCTTTGGGGCCTCAAGGCTTCTTTTTTTAAAAAAAAATTGTTCAGCATGCACATAGCTACTTTGAGCTGTGCAGAGATCCCTGCTGCATACAGCCACTGTATGAGACAAAGCTGGTCAGGGACCAGGTTCAGTGCCACAGCCCTAAAATAAGAGCATAATCCTTGCTCAAGTTGTGGGGAAGTGCTCCTGGGTCTGCTGTGGCTGGCTTCAGCATGGTGCAGCAAAGATCACTATCTCATTCCAACAAAGATCCTTAGCTCATTTGTCTGACAAGTGCTTAATTGTTATATACAAAGCGTAACGGTTTCTACTGTTGTGAGGATGAGAGGACCACTGTCAACTCTCACTCCATTCCCATTCTTGATAGCTACAAAGTTCAATATCAACAAAAGAGGAGTGTTCATTCCAGAATTATTTTTATTTCTTTTAGTTCTCAAATATCCTCAGATTTTATTTAAGATAAAATTTGATTTTTTCTCGTTAGTTCACCATCTAACCATTTTTCAGACTAGCATGTATATATGCTACTCTCAAGAAACCGTGACTGCTTCACAGGTGCAAGGTATGGAGGTATACCTCCATAGTTTTATGATATAAAAATGTTTAAATGTAGTCCTTATAAAGAATGGCAAGGTTCAGGACTTCTGACTGTTAAACGAAGATAATAACATAGCAAAATCACAGAGACAGCTGAGTCTTAGGCAATCATGCAAGATACAGATCCAACAGAACCGCAAAATAAGCTTCCAGCCAAATATTCTTCACAGAGTTGTCTTATAAGATAATTTTATCTGTAGATCTTAGACATGAAAAGGATGCAAAGTATCAGTACCTTCACTTTACAGCTGGAGAACTGAAGTACAAAAGGGTAACACAGTTTGCAGTAGTTGATAGCACAGAGGCTCTACATTTCCTGAATTCAGATTTCCTACTTCAAGCACCATTTTTCAGCCAACAGGTCTATGGTAGAGCCTGGGGCAAGTCCATGCCAACACCTTCAGCCTCTAATTTTTCTGTTCCCCTGACACAAGTATGCACGTAAAGACTCCAAATACTACACTACAGGGGAAATACCAAGAAAAATATATGAATAATAAACTTGTTTTTCTTAGGATTTCTGACATAAAAAAATCCTCCTGCTGATGTAAGCTGCATCTTCCGGTTCACCTTGTAGCCTGTGGTCTGTGTCTTTCTGCCCCAAATGCTGAAGCAAGCAGCTGCATATATTTCTTCCCCAAACTGTTCACCTACCATTTTGCCAAAATTTACCACCCCATAGACATGAAGGAAAAGACAGATGTATGCTCATATCCCCAGCCATTGCAATTCACAGTCCTGAATGATAGTGCAAACTTAATTCATGGTCTAAACTAAAACACTGGATCACAAGCAGGAATGACCAAAATGCAAGCAGACATTCCCTTTTGACATTCCTGTTATGAAGAAAGTAAATGCCAAAAGCTGGAGAAAGCTGCAGACTAGGGCAAACTAATCTTTATGGTTCCTTCCAACTTGTGATATTCTATGCTTCTATTATACGTTTACTGTCTCAATAGGTATTGTTAGAGAATATGTGGATAAATTCAGTATTTTCCAACCAGATGAGACAAATAAAATTCAGATGCTTGAGAAATCAGATGAAGCAATTGCAGAGCTGTTACTTCTGGAAGCTTCCAGAGTCCCAGCAGACTGGAATAGTATAGCTATAGTGACTGTCTTTAGAAAGGAGGGAAAAAATAGTGAAATTAGTAACAAGCAGACAGCTATCCTTTATGAGAATGCATGACAGCACAGAGCACTGGATGCCTTTAGTACATTGACTTTAGTATAGTATAGCTTTTTGAAACTTACATAACAGTTGTAAATGAAAGACAAGAAAACATCACTTTTTTGAAACTGTCTTTATGTTGAGAGAAAAACTGTACAAAGACAGTACTTCTTAGTAGTTCACTGTCAAAACCATGAGGACATGTGGAGTGGGCTTTCACAGGAGTCCATCTTGTTCTGTTTATTTTTGGTACTTTCATTAATGACCTGGATGATGGAGTGGAGAGGCTGTTTACTAAATCTGTAGACTGAACCATGCTGGGATTTCTGTATGGACAGAAATTCAAGAGAATTTTTAAAAATCGGAAAAATGATTGTAATACTGTGTTTTTACAGAGTTCAGTGTCCAGCTTTTAAAGCTCATTATTATTATTAAAATTATAATTTTATTCTCATCCAGGCCATTTATTATTGTTATGCAGGCTTCCGACCACTATCCCTGTATATCCTGAAACAACTGTAAAGTCATAGTCAAAATTGAGGAGTATTTGAAGAACTGAGATTCAGATAATTTTCTTAATCTTTGATAATTTCACATTTTAAGTCAAAATAAGACTTTCTAGACTATACGTGTAGGATTATGTGAAGCTAAATGACATAAATTCAGCTTCATGCCTCACTGCCTTAGTGCATACCTTAGGTATAAATACTCTTTCATAAAGGCCTACTGCACAGCATTACTAAATTATATAAACTCAATTAATGTAGAATAAATGTGGATTCAATTTAGCAAGCTGACAAACCTTGGCACTGCTCTACATACATTATTTGCACTGCACTGTTCTAAGAAACATGCTTTTTAAAAAACAATTTACCTAACTGGCATGAATCACTCTACTGAAAATAAATACAGCGATCCTCAGTGGGTCCTTGATGCTTCCATTTTCATTAGGAACTTTAACATCTATCTCTTTGTTTTATGCCTGTTACATAGAATTATAGTTCCCCCTGGAGACATTAGATTAGGGATTATAAAATCAATGTGGTGTAAAACCATTGTTCCAGCACTTTTGAGCCATCTCCACAGAATGAGTAAAGGGCAGCTGGACCCTGACCCACCATGTGGGACAATGTTGCCCAGCAGAGCCGTCTCTTCAGGAAGTGCTAACTTGACAGCCTGCCTAAAGTTAGATAAGGGGTAATATTAGCATTCACTGAGATACAAATAATTATTCAGCTACAAGTAAGGTAGCACTGCACCCTGTAAGACCAAAGACAGACAGTTCGGTATGAGCCAAAAGGACTGGATCCACTGCAGTCTTATTTAGTTTCATTAGGATTCCATACTCAGTCAAGTATAGCTGATTTTCTTTAAAAAGACATGATTAGAATTGGCAACATCTGGAAATAATACATTCTTAAAAGTCTAATATCTGTATGTATACAAATACATTATTTTTCTCTGATATAAACGTTAATTTTTGAATCTATTGACTATTTTTGTATGTTGTATGCTTAAGAGATTATTGAAAAGACTGGATGGAAATTACCATTCACCCATGAAATAAGTGTAGGCTGAAATCTTTTAAATGTCCTGATCACACAGCATGGCATATCCTTTCTGTTCAGCTCTGAAAAGGGACAAAAATGGTAAATTACTCCATGGAAAACTATACTTTTACAGTCTCTGCCCTAATATGCATAACAAAGACTTGGATAATTCAGATGGTTTATAATCAGACATGTCCAAAATGGTTCCCAAACCATGAGAAAGCCTCCTATTAATCTGAGAGCCATTCATTTCCTTTCTTGGTCTTTATTGACCTGCACCTAAATATAAGCTAATTCAAATGAAATGATTGATTTCTATTAAACCAACAAGAACCTGAAAGCACAGTTGCGAGTTTTTTCTGGTAATCTCAACAGTTTATAGAACTCATTGACCTCTGCCATACACGTGGCACTGGTAGAAACACTGCCACTGCTGCATGTTTTATTAAGAGAGACACAAAGTACAGAGGATACTGATTCAATATAATAATTGTCTTGTAAATATTATTCGATATTGTTTACATAATGAATTTGGTTTAATTACTGCAACTCAGGATGTTTTAAATCTTAATTTGGAACACCCATCTGCATGTTGAATTATATAGATGTCACTGTACGAACCAATACAGAGCTTTGGAAAACAGACATCAGTGTTATTGTATAGAGTAACAATACATTTGAGAGGTGTTGCAGTGGACATCTAAACACAGCATGCATTTTTTGATAAAAGTCTTTTCTCTGGCAAGAGCAACACAAGAGAATGGCTCTGGTGTGATTCCTCTCCTATAACTCATTTTTCATGCTCTCTAGTGTAGTTTAAATCAAAAGGGAACTACTGCAAAGGCAACATATTTTTTCTTTTATTTCATGTTGGCAATTTTTTCTTCAAAAAGCTGTAGGTTCAGAACAGATGTAAAAAAAGCACATTCTATCTTTAAGCTTTAACTGCAACAGGGGAAGTCAAGCGGGACAGAACTGTGTCACCTCTCCTGTTCTTAGTCACAAACCAAACCCTGGACGCTGCTCATCATGGCTCTCACACTGACATTTTCACCTGAAAAACGCTTGCAGCAAAGAGGCCAGGCAGCTTGGGATGAGGGAGAATATCAGCTCATGTTGCCTCTCCTGTCCTCTGCCTAAATCCTGGGTATGTGCCCGCAGGGAGACCCAGTCCCTTGGCCACCCTTCAGACAACTGCTCATCATGAGCAAAGGGCTGTAAGGTCATAAGCAGCTGCTAAGTGTCTAGCTTATGACTGAACCTTTGGAATTCATTCAGAAACATTAATATCACAAACAAAGGCATTTTCCTGGGGCTCGAGGGATTATTAGAATTATTTCAGCTTATTACCATTGTCCATTTTGACAAATTTAAAATTTATATCTCAACTTCCAATTTACATCTTCTAAACTCCAACTCAGTAGACACTTAATTTTGTAGATGTGTGAATATCCCACATGGTACATTAGGAATCAACTCAAGGAGCAAAAAAATTGTGGATGCAGTATCACGTCTATAGACTGTGGGAATACAGGATGGCTGTATATAAAATTCATTGCAAGATTTAGACACCAAACTGTCCAGTTGCTTTTGTCCAAGCAAAAGAGATACAAGGTGCAAGGATTTGCAGTTGTATTTCTGAGGTACTGTAGGTATCCTTCACTTTCATCAGTGAGGATCCTCTGGGTGCCAAACATGCAGAGCTTCCCCACCTGATGGCATCCTAAACCCACTCTGAAATCGCACACAAAATGTTTCTTAATGTTAATAAGCAGCCTGGACTCTTTTCTTTTGTTTCCTATGCCAACATTTTTTTATTTTTTTTTTCAGTAAATGGGAAGAAATATTTGCTTTAATTAGTGTTCAGTTTCCCCCATACACAACAAATCTTGTGGCCATGCAGGAGGCCACGAAGCAGGAACTTTTTGTTCGTACTTGAAGAAACTTGCATCTCCTGCTTTTCAGGAAAATACTAGGTTCTAGGGTATTTTATGGTGAAACTTCACCAGTTCTTCCAGAACAAGCAAACTCCAGAATGTTAACGAGCTCACTTGTATAACCTCCCTCTCAGTGTGACATGGGACAGTGCCACCTTTGCAGGGCAATACAGCTCCCAGCCTGGACATGCCCCTTTCCAGAAGCTTGGAACAGGAACAGGAGCTCAATCTGGTCTCACCTTTCATGTGGATGTGCCCTGTGTTTCATAAATCCCACTTTTTTTTTTTTTTTTAAATTTAAATTTTACCTATTTATTTCTAAAAATAACACTTCCAGCTTACACCTTTCTCACAATGGGAGTTGGGTGCAAGGTGGATAAGCACCAGTGAGTTAAGCATACAGCACTGAAGCTGTCGGCTCTGCAAAAGGTTAACTGTGGTTTACATATGAATCTTGTGGATGATGATATCATTTGTATCAAACCTTAATGTTTTAGAGAAAGTAAAAACTGTTAATATCAATGGGTGTTGAATGCAGACTTTGTCTGATACATTGATTTGCCGTATGAACACTGTATTACAGAGCATCTAGTTTCTCCCTCATTTGTTACTGTATTTCTAAATAAGGGGATAAATAATACTGGAGCTTCGTACCACATTATATAGTTTTATTAACATTATCTGCATGTATCGAAAAAGAATCTGAACAGTGAGTTCATAGGGAAAGATTTTATTATCCTAAACACTTGGTTCTGAGATTTCAAGACAAACAAATATTTGATAATACATTAAGTCTGTGATACAGTCCACCCTTTAAAAGTGAAGACAAACAGCTGCTGAGAAAGAGAAAACAAAATGGTAATTAACAAACAAAGGGACACCAACATAAATGCAGCTAACAAAAATTGTTCTAAGTTACCGAAAATCACACAAGCTGCCTAACTGTAAATATGTGCATATTTTTTGAGCCCATTGCAGTCATTATATATGATGCATTGCTTAGTTTTATAGAAAATGTCACATGAATGTTAGAAATTCATCCTTCAAAATGGAAAAATTGTCCATGAAGGATCTATAGGGCTTCAGTTCCTCAAACCCTTCAGATCATCACTGCCAGAAGAAATGAATGGCAAGAATACAGCTCATGTGCATAGAGCTAAGTCAAACTTTAAAGAGGAAAAAGAAGGGGAGAATGGACAAATTCATGCAGCACAAAGTGAACTACTTTAAAATTGTTAGATGCACCCAAAACATCACTGTATCTTCCCAGAAGACAAAAGATTGGATGGTTCACCAGTGTCACCTTTACATTAATGGCATCAATCCTGCTATTCTCTGAACTACTGCACTGATGTGTAGTTACTGCGAAAATGGGTGCTGAAATAACCTGAGACTATTAGCCAGGAAGTTCCAGCAACTGGGAGATGGTGAGAGTGGGGGTGTGCATGGAGATGCGGTCATCAGTGAAGTCCATTAAGTTTCTCAGACTGCAGGCAGCCAGACAGCCAGGCTTCCATCCTGCCCTAAACCTATGCTTTACCACTGAACACTGTTTTGACCTCTCAGAAGAAACCAGAGATTGTGAAATCATGTAATTCATCTCTCATTTCTACAGTAAAAGAGAGATTGATTACTGAGAGTCCTTCTTTCTGTTTGATATTTTCTGGGAAAATAAGATGGTTCTGAAGCTCAGTGAGGGCAGCCAGGAGGACACCACTTGACGCCATGAGAAGATTTTCTCTAGAGCAACCAATGGGGAGATCAGACGTGGCAGCTCCTCTCACAGAAAGGTCGAACAAAGCCTTTCCCCGCCTGCAGGAGATTCTGCAGAGCTTACAGCTCCACCCTGCCTGCAGCAGTATTCTCTAATGGTGTGGAATCCCTAGCAAAGGGACATGCTTACACTCTTGGCATTTTGGTGATCAAGGAATGGGGCAGGGTGGCAATACCTTCGTCCGAGAGAGGCAGAGGAGGCTTTATCAGCCTACCTTTTTGAATCGAGGACAAACATACACTTGCACTTAAAAACCACTTTCAGCAATAATATGATTATTCCCAGCAGGGGACAGTATGTGCTAAAATACAGCAGTATGTACCTAATTATACAATTACACCCACACATCCTCGTCATCCCTCCTTGCAATTTTCATCTGAGAAGACAAGCAGAGCTCGAATGCAGCATTTTTTGGTGCTGGATACAAAATCTCCCAGCCCGTCTCCTCAAAATCTGAGTTTTTATGTGTGCAAATGCAGCCTAAAACCTCACCTAAATCCTAACATGCTCTGCAGTTTTAAGTGATTTTTTTTTAATATGTCAGTGGTATATACAGTGCAAATTTTTGAGGCTGGATATAGCTACAAGAGGTGAAATGTCAAAGACAGAATTGCACTGAGATGACTCTGAAGAATGCACCTTACATAAATGGGTCAAGGGAAGAGGTGAACTACAGAAGTAGCCTGAAACAATAAATACTAGAGTGTAATTCTAATACATAAGAAAAAGGAAATGAAAAGGAAAAATAGCGTATAATGACTAATACAATGTATTAATAATATGCAAGGCGAAATTCTATTTATTCTATTGTATTCACTACTATGAAAATATAAGTAGCTCAAGTAAAAAAAATATTTAATTAAAATGGGAAGGTTATTTACATATATTGCTTCAGTCTTATCAGTATGCTAGCTTCTTAAGTTGCATCTATGTTCTAGGATATAGTATGGATTCATATGTAGTCTGCATACTCTGGAAAATTGGATGTAGCACTCTCCAAAGCCTATTTGGGTCAAGCACGTTCCTGAATTAACATGAAGCACAGTTCCATTGAGCATGTTGAAAATATTTAGTCATGCAAAGCCACACAGTGAAGTTACGCACTGGTAAACTTAACATGTCTGTTCCAAAGATCTGAGATTATGTCAATAGTGAAAATACAAAACTACAGTTTGTTGGCTACGTCAAACTAACATCTGAAGTGTCACAGAAGATCCAGTTGGTGAAACAGTCATGGATAAGATTGTGCTTTTACTTGTGGGGCAGGCTGATGGGTTGCTGGTGCTCTCACTGGAAAAGCAAAGCTTCTGCAGCTGTTTCATTTCACGCTGGAGACTCCCCAGTTGTGGCTGGACAGGACTATTCCATTTTTCTTCCATTGGTGATTTAATAGGTACAACTTGTAACTCTCTCTTCATAGGTGGGAAAGTGGGCTAGTGAAAGTAATGATACGTGGCTTATCCGTGCATCTGAACCCAGACTGAGCTGCATGAAAAGGTCAGAGTCTATCAAAGAGACTATTCTGAGGACATTCAATATAGATTGTTTACCTCACAGGTAAAGCAGCAAAAGCATTTTGACATCAGGGTCAAATGCCAACAACATCAAGCTTCACATTTCAAATTTGTGATATGATTTATATGAAGTGTCAGACACGATGAAACAGAATCCTCTCCAATGCAAAATACAAATGAAGATACTTCCATATTCCAACCCACAAGATGAATCTCTCTTTCTGATCTAGTGTGTGCTTATGTATTTCTTCATAGTCGAACAGAATTGGTGTCTTTAGGTCCACCAGAATGTAAAATCTCTGATCAAGGTCCTACTGATACACATATGTTTATCAAAAAAGTCCCATGTATGAGGGTAGCTCTGAAAGTAATGCCTCCTAATTTGTTATCTTGGCCCACAATGTCAGAAGTGGATGTTGGTGGTATGGCAGAAGTTGAACCTTCCTGAGAGTATTCCATTACATTTTGTTGCCGTGCAACAGATGGCAGCAGAGGGGCAGTCTGACAGAATGGTGTCTGACATGGAAGTGTGTATGGAGCAAAGGTGTGTCACTGATTTTCTCCATGAGGAAAACATGGCACCCAATGACATTCACTGATGCTTGATGATTGCTTATGGTGACTAAAGAGCAGATGTGAGCACAGTGAAGCCCTGAGTGGTGTGTTTTAGCAGTGGTGACAGTGGATCACATCCACTGGTGCGGATGTTTACAGAATGCAGGCTTTTGTTCATCACTGTGAAAAATGCATAGTTAATGGTGGTGACCATGATGAAAAACAGTGTTTTGTAGCTGAGAATTTGCTCTACCAGATAGTGCAATTGTCTCTTTGTATTGATTATATTTTCCATGGATATAAATAGGAGGCATCATTTTTAGAGCAACATACATATTTCTGTAGTTGCTAAGTGTGTTCTTTTGTGGGAGGGGAAGGAGGGGGTATGTGGAAGAGGAGTACTGCAACCACTATTTTTGGTGCAGTTAAAACCAGTGGGAAGTTCAGCATGAACTCCAAGGGGTGATGGATCAGGTTCTATGTATGCTGATTTCATCCTACTGCCAGTAAGACCTAGAGCCAACTATGCTTTTCATATCTGAAAGGTGATATACAAAATAAGGATTTCAGGAGTATCAATTTGACATTCTACATCAAAGTTGTGCTAGCCACAAATCTTCTTAAGGCTGAAGTAATGGAAAAGAGCACAGTAAATACAAGCTGCCTTTCTTCCTACATCCCCACCACATGCACACAATTGCTAGGGTATGAAACTCCAGCAAATAATCTGACAACACAAACATGAACACTTTAAATGTTTAAAATATCCTGATTACAACAGCATTAAATCTGTGTCCCTTTGCTTGGGAACTCTGGTCTTGACAGGGACTAAAATGGCTCTAAACCTCATCTCTTTTTCAGAATGCATTTCCTAGCTCCTGCTGTGTGGCATCTACCACTAATCTGACATGCCAGAACAGTGGCAGAACAAAGAGGAAACCATTGTTAATGTATTTATTTTCTAAATCTGCATAAAATGAGTATTTCAGAGCTGCACTATTCAACTTCTGACTGCAAAGTTTTGTCACCACTATTCAGACTTCAGGGTGGAATTTTATCAGTAAATGCAGAAAGAAGCAGTAGCATTTCATAACCACACAGAGGTGATAAAGTGTGGGTCTGTTTTAATGGCGAAGCTACAGCAAAATACATCCAGGCATGAATTTCAAGCACAGATGCTTTGCTCTAAGTACCTGTGTAGATGTTCTTCAATGCTAAGACTTCCTTTTTTTTTTTTTTTTCCCAGTTTAACTTAATTTTCACAGTGGACTCCTACGGAGGAATTAGCGTCCACACAGAGAACACTTAAGGATATTCCAAGATATTTTCCAACTAGACAAGCACTAACTGATAATATATTTTAAAATACATATTTCCCCATAGTAATAAAATAACAAACCTGACTACTTTTTCAGAGGAAATTAGAGTTCCTTAGAGACTAAATCACCCCCATCTGCTGTTTTGCAACCCATGTTGTATGGCAGCCTCTCCTACTTAGACATGCTAAAACAGTGCATGAACAAAGAGCAGCTCTGGCACATGCATACATTTCCCAAATTTACATAAAATTAGAATTTCCAGAATGCATAATGTGCCAGCCATCTCTAAGTATTGTTAGCCTGACTTGTCTTTGAACTGGGCTGGTACAGTATTGATTATATATGAAAAACGATGTTACCTTTCCTGTAGTACATACCGTATTGCAGAAAATGTCACTAAAATTTGTAAAATGTGCCAAACTGTTCATATAAAGCACCATGCAGAATGCAAACGTGTGTTATTGTCTTATTTTTTTTTAACTTAGGAATTGATTTCTTTATCAAAATTTTTGGCTTTCCGTGCCTGGAAAATGTGAAATGTAAGCAGGCAGCTCCATTCCCAGAAGCTCAGCAACCTTTCCAAGTGAATGGAACGACTTCCACGTTGCCAGTGGATCACTTTGGTTCTTCTGGTGTGACATTTTAGATAGAAGCATGATTACGCTGTTGTGTGTTACTTCATGTCAGAATTTTACATTATTTTTTAATATCTAGAAATGTACCTCACATGTATGAATTGTTTCAGGTCTGGCCTAATGAGTGTTACTGGCATATCACATCTTTATCGCTGTTATTTTGAAGACAGGTATGTGAGAAAAGGGGGTGCATTTCCCTCCATTAAGAGTAGAAGAAGCCAGTCTGAACTGCATTCTGTCAGTTTAGGGTGCGATGTGAGTCTTATTATGAGATGTTCTCTGCATTTCATCTTTAAACACCAATAACATAACACCATAGATTTTACTAGAACTCACATTGAAGGAAAACAAAACATAAATGTAGTGAAAATGGTTGGAAAATATTCTACTGGGGTTATTAGTAAAATAAAAAATCTCTTTGGAAGAAAATTGTCCCAGTATATTTTTAAGAAATTCTTAGAACAATGAAACATGAAACACGAGAAATCTGCAAAAATGGTATGTTTCCAAAGTTCACTATTTGATGAATTGTCTCTTGCTCTGATTTATCCCAAAAATGTTAATTTAGCTTTTGATATTCTATTTGTATTCTATCAAGACTATGAGTTTTCCACACTTGACTGATCCCATTCAGTGTTTTTCATGGCACAAAAATGTAATATGCAATAAAATGTAATACAATGTATTTATTTATTTATTTCTGAATGTTCCCACTAAACTTCAGATGTTTGGTGTTAATCGGATGAGGGTGAGCTAATGGAGTATCTTACAGCATACTGTTAAGTTACCAATTCATCTTTTGTCTTATTTATACTCGGGAGCCCTTACTCAGTGGAGTTGGAGAACAGACAGGAGATATTTTCATGGCCCTATTTCTTCCTACGTATTTCTGAACATTTGTCCTGTTCTTCAGATTCAAATAATAATAGATCTAATTATTTATTTTATTTTTGTTAATTAGAAAGTATATTTTATTTTATTTTTCAGTTTTGCCAGTGTAATTATACACTCTGGCCTTACTGCCATGAATGTCCATCTTCATGGTTGAAATATTAATACTGAAAAAGCTTTCAGAGACATTATACAGACATTGTTTTTGTCCTTACTGACAGAAATTTCTAAAATCAGCAGACTTTATTTTCCTATCTACTGATAAGTAGCAAGGAGAAAGAGCTTTAAACTGGAGAGTGTAAGTTTAGATTAGTTATTCGGAAGTTCTTCTCACAGAAGGTGTTGAGTCAGTGGCACAGCTGCTCAGAGAAACCATGGATGCCTCATCCCTGGAGGCAATCAAGGCCAGGTTGGATGGGGCCACAGGCAGCCTGAGCTGGTGGGTGGAGCCCTGTCCATGGCAAGGGGTTGGAATGAGATGGTCTTTAAGGCGTCTTCCAATGCAAGCCACTCAATGATTCTGTGATTTCTTAAAAATTGCAGGCGTTTCGGGGTATTTTTTTGGTGGTTTGTTGGCAACCTTGATGGTTTGTTTTTTTTTAACTTTAGTACTGACTTTCACAGAATCACAGAATCACAGAATGGCCAGGGTTGGAAGGGACCTCAAGGATCATGAATCTCCAACCCCCCTGCCACATTCAGGGCCACCAACCTCCACATTTAACACTAGACCAGGCTGCCTAGGGCCCCATCCAACCTGGCCTTGAACACCTGCAGGGATGGGGCATCCACAACCTCTCTGGGCAGCCTGTTCCAGCACCTCACCACTCTCTGTAAAGAACTTCCCCCTGACATCATTATAGCGAAAAGAATTCGTACAAAGGAATGGAAATTCTGGTATGTCTATTATCATTTCTCTTTACTAGTCTCAACCTAATTGGGGATAAAATCTTTTCTAAAGATGCCCTATGAATAATAAGGTTATATAATGAGCAATTGTTATACATAGCTTCCTCACTCATATGGAAACCCCTATAACTCACTAATTAAGTTCACCACTTGTGAGTTACTGATGTATCTTCTTGTAACAGGAATAGTCATAATTTATGGTGAATTTAGCGTCCCTCTATTCATGTACATTAGTGTTTCATGTGTAGATTATTGTATTTACAATCTAGTTTGTTATTGTGCTACATTTGGATTTAAAATATTCTGAAGATCTTTTGGATACCGAAAATATGCCACGATAAAGCTACTACTTTGACTTCAGACTACCAATTGAAAGTCCTTAAAGATTTCTGAAAAGCAAAAATAGTTATTTTATTTTATTTTTTTCACAATTACTTTCAAATTCTCTCAATCAGCTAATATAAAGGAGCCTACCAAAAAGGCAAAAAAAAAATCATATATCTAATTCTGTTTTTCTTTTCTAAAATCCTGTAGACAGGTGATACAAACTCCAGCTAGGTTGATGTTTCCCAGAATGTGTTATTCTGTGACATGGCAACTATGCAAACACTTTATACTGGTAAACTGACAATCAATTTTCCGTAGCATACAATTCTGTTTTATTTTTTGTGACTCCATTCCTCAGTATGTAATGGTTTCAGAGAGTAAGAAGTTCAGTAAGAATTCTTTTCAGTATTTTTTACTCAGTCTAACATAGCACAGCTTTCATGCAAAAACATGGTAGCAATGTAACATTATATCATGAACTTTAGATGGTGTTTCTGCTCAGAAGATAACAATCGTAAGGGAGCTGTGGCTTACCCACTTCAAGTGATTTTTATCTATCTTTTGACCCACAGCTATTTCACAGGCAGAAAAGAAGTCAGAGTACAAATATTGCACACGAAGCTGTACTTTTCCTTATCTTGGGAACACTGTTATACTTTTTCACTATATCTGAATTTGTTTTACACAGTACTGTATTAGGTTTTCCATACCAAGAGTAATACAGTGCTAAACTAAACATCTGACTTGATAAAGACTGGAATCACCTTCAAAGTCACACCCCATGTGTTGTATTCCAATTTAAAGCAGATGTTTGAAGTACGCTGATTCCTGGGTTAAATGTTTCTGAATACAAGTGAAACCTGTGTTACAGAATCAAAGACTATTTAAACAAATCATGAGCACAGCACCGCAAGTGTACCTTTAGAGGCTTGCACATTCTAACGTTTCTGCCTGAGAGGTTGTGATAAGGAGTGCTTATTGCAGTTTCTAAAGGCGGTAGGAGGTAAATAAAGGCAAATCCCCAGCAATCAGAGATTGATGATAATGGGAGTTTTGAAAGGTCAGAAACTCACTCTCCTGAAGGGAATGCACCTAACTTGCCTAGGTGAAGGCCTACAGAAACATGAAATTTTAGTCCGTCACCAGAAATGCCGCCTGAAAACTAACAGCAAACTTACAGAAACAGGCCATGCTGTCACACCTGAAGACCTTTGGACATAAACAGTAAGAGACAATTTAGTAAATTATGTTTGTGTTTAAATTGCTTTGAGCTTGTTGCATCCATGATGATAGGATTTTGACTGTGGTCCGTTTGTGCCCCAGATGCAGGTGGCAGTCCAAGTCTGACAAATGTGTGAGTATCCCTGCCCAGACCTTGTGAGGTCAGGACGCATTTGACTCCTTACCATATGATTTGGAGGTGGAATGAACAAATCCGGCTGAGTTCAAGGAGAATGAGCTCATGAAAATCTGGTAGGCATTTTCAGAGCTGGGAACAATTAGAAATGTAATAGCAACACCCAGCTGATCTCCCTGGAATCAAATTTTCTCCTGCCACATGTATGTATGTACCTTGGCCAGGTAGAACCTGAACTGATTTCATGCAGCTTCACTAATTCTCTTCTTGCTTCACAGTGCTTTCTGCTTTGAGTCCATTACTATTAGGGCACAGGAACCATCTCAGGACCAGCAGTTTACGTGCGCTGGTCAGTTTTATTGAAAACAGAAGACAGAAGTCCTTCCTAGCTCTGTGGGAATTAGAGAAAGTCTGGAAACACAAAACAGAACCAGAAAGCCCATCTGGGCCAGCAGCCTCCTCGCACAGAGAGCTGAGTGTCTGTAGTCTCTTCAGCTGTATTATCAAAGTTTTAATGCAACACAGCAGCACAACCTGTCCATTGTTTGAGATCTGGAAAGCTGTTTCTTCTCTGACATGCTTTTGTCTTGAATTAATACTACTGTGCTTTTAAAAGGCTGGCTGGTGGCAGAACTGGTCTGTAAAGGCTTAAAGGAGAGGATTCAAGTGCAGAAAAACATTCTGTCTTGCCGAGCTGATTTCAGTGAATTGTTGTCAAAACTATTGTCCTGAAGGAGAATTTATGGGATTCCACAAAATAAAAATGCTAGTTGAAACCTAAGATGCAGTGAAACAAATACTGTGGTTATGCACGAACCTGCACATACATGCAGTTTCCAAAGAAAATGTTGGGCTCTTTGAGTAGGGGGAGATCTGCAGTATTGCATGTTAGATACCTCCTCAGCCAGCAGCCACCATCTACTAGGAGAAGCAGTTCTGGATCATCGTTACCCTATGATTATTACTGCAAAATTAGGATTTTTGTGAAGAACCGAAGGTATGATTACCGTCCATGTCAAATAAAAGAAGTCCTAGAGTAAGTCTCAGAGGTCCAGAACCTTTAGGGTACCTGAGGTCTGATCCATTCAGCTACCTCATGCCACCATTCCCTGCTATTTCAGTCCATGTAGAACTTCAACTTTTAATCATCAGTGACTTCTGGCTAAAAACAAAACACTTGACTGCATGGTGCTTCCTAGCTCTACATTTTGGGTACAAATCTTTTATCTCGACTGGGACAAGAGCTGTGGGCATGGCATCTGTTTTGGCTTCCCATGTGAGTAGGGAAGCTGGACATCTCCTGGGGCACAGGTGCGCCATACACCAAGCTGGGGTGTTCAGGGTACAAGGCCTCAGACATGCCACCTATGGTTGACTTTTAGACATGGGCAGAGTCATTCTTTGAAAACACACTGGGTTATACTAGATCACTGCTATTATAATTTGTAAACATTTTTTACTCTTTACAAAATATGTAGGAAGGGTAGTTGGAATACTGAGTTGAAATAAGGACTCATCATCCTAAAAGACTGAGGAACACTGGCCTCAGGTTAATAACACAAAGAGGTTATTAATGCTTTTGAAAAATATACCACCTGAGCTTGAGTCAATAGTCAGCGAGGCAATTAATAAAGAGCAAGGCTAACAATATATTTGTACTCTCTTTGTGTACAAAATGTAACTGAATAGACATAAAATCCATCCAGCCATTGTCTTTCTCTTCCTGTGGCTGTGATGGAAAGGAGATGAATGGATTTCAGAGTGGTTTCCTATACAGTGGAGTCTTGTACAGTATCCCATTAATATTACAGAATAGGGTTGGTACTGCAATGAATTACCAAGACAAGAAGCTCTATACATACTTCTCGATCACTCACACAGGGTATGTGACTAGACTCTCATACAAATTCACCAGCTTTCTCCAGAAATAAAATGCAAGTTCTTTCTCTGGGAAAGTTAGAATCCTGTCAGTTAAAAAAAAATAATAATAATTTCACATTAAGGCCTTTTATGCATTTATATTGTCATGTTACACTGCAAGAAATCTCTCATTTCAAATTGAATTGTGATGCATGCTGTCCAATGATTTCAGAGCACATTGCTTCTGCTTGCTTTGTCCCCATAGCCCCAGCTGCATGCTGCCTCCTTCCTGCCTTCACACCGGCACATCGTTTTGTGCAGTGAGCCAGGTTCTGTTAGTTACATTACTTTTTCTGGCATTTTGGGTAGACATTGAACTAAATGGCAATTTGTGTCAGGTTTAAGCAGATGGGTACAAACCAAATCAAGTTTGCTTTATTCATATTCCATATGTAGTTAGGCTGTTTCCAAGCCAGAGCTGTATTCCAGCACAGATATATATCTGTTTGTACACATTCTGAATCATTCAGTACTAAGCAAGTTTTAAAGCTGTTTCAGAATAATAAACATTAGCTCCAGGGGTTTTGCCAAAATAAACACAAAATCAAACAGAAAGCAGACCTTTCTGATAGCCAGTCTGTACAGGGCTGTTCAAACAGCTGGAGCACCTGCTGCTGCCAGTCCCACTGACAGTCCAAGTGGAAAAGCATAAATGCATTGCAATATTCATGGAAGGTAACGCATTTTGGTTGCAGGTGATAAAAGAGAGGAGCTGGAACAGTCGCATCATGCTTTCGGTTTTCAAGAACCTTAGAGTATAACCTGAGGGGCAGTGATTCCTTCTTTACTGAATAGGCAGACAAAAGAAGATTAAAAAATATAAGGTGAAAAAATATTGGGATGAATAAGCAAAGCCATTCTGAGCTGTCTGTCAGCACTAAGCAGCTTTTCATTTAATTTGGTCTCATGCACTGACAGTTTGTTTATGTTGCAAGTTTATTATATCAGAAATGTTGCCAAAATGCTGTTTACACTCAGGGCATGCTTTCTGACTGTGAAGAAACACTAATCTATTGAAAAAAAATATCTAAACACAGGCAGAAATCAAATTCCAGAACAAAAAATATTGCTAAGAAAAAGGTGCTACAAGTGACCAAACACCAGATTACAAGAAGACCTGTTCAATGAATACTGTTTTTGCTGCACAAATTTACTTAATCTTCCATCAAGTTCTTTTCTATATTATCCCCACTTTCAATATACTTCATTTTGCATGCTTTAAAGGTGATCACAAAGAAAAGAAAATCATATTTTAGAATCTCTGGGAGGCAGGATTAATGAGTGGCTTAACCTCGGTTCCTTTGAATGGACACTTATTGATCCTCTCAATAACATAAAGAAGTGAATGATGGAGAATTCACTTACTCACTTTGTCTAGCCCACTTCTCTGGTATGGTGGACTAAAAAGGGTAGAGACTAATGGTACTGACGTTGTGAAAGTAATATATGAAGCCCAAGAAAAGTGTGTATTTAATACAGCAGGCAATCTTAGTTTTCTCTTACATTCTTACTTTTAGAATTATATTAATGCTATCTTACAATGCAGAATTTGAATAAATTCTACAGGAAAATTATGTCAGAAGCAATTTCCCTTTTCATTGACAGCTCAGCTTTACCACACTGGACATCTGAAATTTGATTTGTGTTATTTTTGCAAAATCTAGAACAGAAGCATAGGCAATAATGATTTGGAAACCACATATCTGTACAGTTTTAACTGTTATTTCTAATGTAATCACAACTGTAGCATCTGAGTGAGGCACTGATGGCCTTTTCAGAGATCCATGCTGTCCCTGTGACACAGCACCTTTCTGTAGGTGCATCAGTACTGCTGGGCTGCCCAATACAGCAGTGTTTGTCTCAGTGCAGTGTGACTCAGAAGTACATCTCACAGTAACAAGTTAATGCTTTTATAAAATAAGTTTCTGAGCAATGCAGGGTGCAACAACATTTTATGAAATAACAACAGTAAAGGAAAAATCAGCATTTAACCAACATTCTGTAAATCTCATTCTCGTTTAGCCTGGATTACTACAGATTTAGGGGCAACTACAGTATCTGTAATCATAGAATCATAGAATGGGCTGGGTTGAAAAGGACCACAATGATCATCTAGTTTCAACCCTCCTGCTATGTGCAGGGTCGCCAACCACCAGACCAGGCTGCCCAGAGCCACATCCAGCCTGGCCTTGAATGCCTCCAAGGATGGAGCAACCTTGGGCAACCTGTTCCAATGTGTCACCACCCTCTGTGTGAAAAACTTCCTCCTAATATCTAACATAAACCTCCCCTGTCTCAGTTTAAAACCACTCCCCTTGTCCTATCACTATCCACCCTCGTAAATAGCCATAATCATTGAAACAAACTTCAAATTATGATACTACATCTCAATAACTAAGAATTTTATGGTTGCTATTCAGTACGTAGTCTTAATCATCCTAATTTTATACAAATCAACATCCTAACTCCTGGAGAGTATTTTGATTGACACAGGTGTGAAAGCAACAGTGGGTCCTTCTGTGCAAGCACTGCAGGTGTGGATTCTGTGCTGAGTTATGACCCCGCAGTGCCCTGTCAACTGCAGTGTGACTACATCATGTGTGAGACATCACAGCTAATATTTCCAAAAGCACCTCCTGTGCCCATCCAAAGATGCCTGGCCGATATTCTATTTCAGCCAAGCACTCAAAATCACAAGGCACCTTCACTAACGTGCCAAATGTTATGACTCTTTCCTGACATTTCACTTGCGAGCTCCCCTATCATTTTTTCCCACTGGCCTGCTTAAAGTCACATCTCCACCTGATGGCTTGCTGGAGGAGCTTGCACTGCAGCTCAGCTAAGCTGCAGAGGTGCTGCTTAGATGCATGAAAAAGATATGGCCCAGCAGGATGTAGTGCTTCCCATTCTGTTGGTTCTCTGCTACATCTTAATCAACTGTAAGGAAAGGAATGAGCTGTGCAACATGAGCTTGAACTCTCTATCCTGTATGGCCAAATCTGGTTGTTAGCCAGAGAAAATTCTACTGGTTTTGCAGGCTTCTGTTCTTCTCTGAGATAATACAAATCCTCACTGCTAATAACACCTTTGAAGAAGAAAGGAAATAAACATGAACTTTCCATGTGGGATTTTCTGGATATCCATATGAAGGCATAAAATGGGGCTTTGGCAAAAGCCACGATACCAACCAGGCATCAAACAGCACACATGAGCATCTCCACAGGTGCAGCACACGGAAGACAGGGACCAATACATCCCACACCATGCTGCTGCCTATAGATATATTTCTTGTCATGTGGACTTACATTACTCTAGATAGGACATAACAGCTGTGCAACAGCATACAGGTCTTAACCTGTTATAGCTTCATTTTTCCCCACTCTTTAAGAAGCAAGGTTCACTACAGCCCTGAGACTAATTCTATTTTGGGATTGGTTCAGAATAGTTTATCCCACACTGAGTGCAATCCCCCTTTGAGTGGCAGAAACCAATCCTTATAAGAATGTCTCTGTAAGATTTAAACTGATAATAAACCACTGACTTTAAATGTGGGTTTTTTTTCCCCAATTAAAATAAAATCTAAATTTCTTTTATAGAAATAAAAATGTCTTGCATCTTTACCCCCTACATAAAAGTCTAGCTTTAAGGTGTCAAAATCTTTCAAAAATCATTACAAACCAGCAAGAAGGAGAGGTGAAAAACTTTTATCATTATTGTAAAATTGCAAAGTCTTACAAAAAAAGAAGCATTTCCAAATTTTCATTTGCCTACAGTGCCTGTTTTTTTGTTTTTTTTTTCTCCACAGCACAATCAAACCAAACACCTGTTTGAAATAAGCATACATCCAAACAAGAAAAACGACATGTTTTTTTGACAGTGAGAATAATTAACTACTGGAACAGATTATCAAAGATACAATACATTCTCATTCTCCCTCCGTAAATCAAGAGTAGGTCCATTTTTAAAAGGCAGTATCTCTCATCCTGGGATCATTATTTGAAGCACCGTGATCTGTGCTATGCAGGAGATCATAATAATGATGGTCATTTTTTTGCCAGAGATGTCAAAGAACATTTTGGCTCCTGGGCCACTCACATCCCAGAGCCCTTAGCTCTGGCTCCTGTCAGCTGCCATCAGCCTACGCTTCCCTGTTCCTGCAGATGAGACAACCAGCAGGTTTTATAGATATCTGTCCCCACGTGGTTGGCACCTCTCACATTGCTCCTATTATACCAAATGGAAACTTGGCCCATAAAATCTCCACACTTGTTAGAACAAAAATAATATAGCAATTGCTCTGAAAATGTATTACAAAAGAAAACTAATATGCCATATCTTTTATTAAGATGTAAAGGATCAATTAAGAGGTGATTTGGCCATCTTTCACTGATTTCACTACTTCAGTTCCTTTAAAAACATGACCGTTACTCCTTAGAACACCTTGTTATGCCAAGAGGTTTTCAAATACTGAACTAAAAGCTGTCTCAGGCAGGAAAAAATTGCACGCTTGCTGCAAAGCAATGGCCCAAATTCCGCTCCAATGCCACTTTTCTCTTTTTCTGTCCTCAGTGTTTCCCCCTTGCCATGAGCGTCAACTGGACATGACTCTCTCTTAAAGAACCAGGGGACCAGAAGCATGGAGATCTTTCCTCAGCTCACTGAAGGGCAGAGCCAGCCATGCAGTGTTTCATCACACAAATCCAACCCACCTTAGCCGCATCCTAGATAGGGCAGGTGCTAAGCAGCAGAGCTATTGCTGGCCTGAGCAGTGCTTGTAAGTTGGGAAGTGCTTGTTGTTTGGAAGTTCACCCAAGGACATTATGCTACAGTGTTTTTTTTCTCTGTCCTCTCTTCTGCTTTCCTCTCATTTCATAGCTCAAAATAGGTGTCTGCAGTTCCTGGTGAGAACTCAGGACCCTCAGAAAATACCCTTTGTTGTATCTGTGATTTTATTTGGTGTTCTTAAGTTCTACTCAGTTTCAAGGGACAAACAACTAGCTGTGTTTTTAAGTATCTCGTTATGGAAAAATATTCATCTCAAAATACACAGCCTTCATAACACAGAGCACAAGTAATAATAGCAAGGAGTTCCTTTTAATGCTGTGCAGTGAAATAGATCATCACTGTAACAAAATCTGTAGCCAGAATTACCCAAAAAGTCATACAGTAAAATTTGTTAGACTTTCTAGTCTCCCTTGAGCAACACAGACCTGCTCCACAGGTCATGTCTTAGGCATGTCAATTTCAAATAAGCATATGTTGTTGTTGCTTTCCAGTGCTTAGACTTCTACAGAAAATATTTTTTTCAGTGTTACACAGAAGGAATTAAGTATCTTAAGCTGCAAAAAGACACAGTGGAACTTACATTTATATATATATATATATATATATATATTTAATTTGTATGAAACCAATAAGATTTTATGGGCAAAACCAAGTAAAGAATTTACCTGAAGTTTATACAGTTCAGACTGTGTTCTGTGAAATAATTTAGTTGGGATGACTTTAAGTCCCTCCAGCCTCCTCCAGCATTACTCAGTCAATGTATGAGCAATTTATTCCTGCCATCCAAGCAAATGTGAGCTCCTTGTGCCATACTTGAGCCTGCTGAAGACCACTTGCCCATCTGAGTGGTTCAGAGTAGTTATTTCCAGGGAAGAACTGACAGAGCATTCAACCACTAACACGCCTGATAGTATGTTTAACTATTTCTCATGCTGACCAAGACTCCACTTACCACAGTGCACTATTTAGATATACTTACAACACAGCTTCTACAAAAGCCTTTATGACATAAGGGGGAATTATAGCATGAATAAATGAATAAAAAGGAGCTTTGCCAGAGATGCCAAATAGGAGGAAAAATGCCATGAAGACAGAAAGGCAGCCATTAGAAGGATTGCAGTTTTCTCCCAGAAATCTTGAGCATCTGTAGTACTTGAAGAACTCCTGTCTTTTTAGAAGAGTGGTCATTAAATAGGGCTAGAAGTTTGATTTCACTGCTCTAGACTTTCTATTGCAGAGTTCTACTTGCTTGACTGCCAGTACCAGCCTATCTGCATCTGTCTGCTTTGGGTTATTATTTGCTTACCATTAACAATAAATAAATAAAATAATTAATTAAATAAATAATAATAATAATAGATTAAATAATCCTATGATTTTTATTTGCGTATGAGTAAAATATCTGTTATATATTTGCATAAGAATGCCTTTGTGTTCAGCAGAAGTATAAAAAGCCAAATGCACTAAGTGTAATGTTGAATTGAAAGCGAGCACTACTGTAATCTAAATGTTTAAAAGGATGTAAGTATTAAAGAATGGGGTGCTTGAAAAGAAAGTTCTCTTAATTATAGCTCTGCTATCAAGCAGAAGGCAATATACTGCTGAGAAACAAACAAGATAGGAATTGATTAATTTATTAAAGAGTAATAGTAAAGTTAATTCCAAATTGCTATCTGTCCTCATACACTGATGAGTCTGGACAATGTTAGCTTATATTCTGTAAAGGTCTCAAGTGCTTAAAACAAAAATTGGATGCAGCTGTGTTATTTAAATCTAAACTCATAATCTAGTGACTCATGATGGTATTTTCACTATAAGGCAGGATCCACACTCTGCCCTGACCATCCCCATCAGGGGACCTGACTTACAGCAGACAACCCTTCCTCCCCGAGAGCATGGAGAAGGAAACACAGCTGTGCAAGGAGCAATAGGACAGCCCTGTCTTTCCCAACCTGGAGATCAGAGCAGAGATCTCACAGGGGTAAGGCTTTGCAGACTACTGGCACCTCTTCCCCACCACATACATTTACCCATGGCTTCTGACTAATTCAGGATTTATCTAGACTCACCAGATGTGTTTCTGTTCAAAACAGAGATGAGACTGTAGTCAGTGGGTTTCTGAGATGTCGTTCTGAAATGCCTCATTTTCTGTTGCATTGCATAGGGAACATAAAGGCATTATACAGAGCTGTGGGTTGTATTCCCAGTTTGTAGGTACCTGGGCCCTTCCCCAGGCACTCCCTTTCAGGCAGTGAAGATGACTTGCCCATAACAGTATGACTATCTTAAATATCACACAAATCAAATAAATGTGAAAATTGTGATGCTTTGTATGTAGAAAAAAGTGTAGCTTTGTTTACATACAACAGAAAATGAATTAGTACTGTTTATTACAATTAATGAGATTACAGTTGCCATCAATTTAATTTACAATCAATATTTATTGACTTTGTAAGTTCTTTGCTTTTGTAGAAGTAAAAAGAAAGTATTTCATGGCAGGTCATGCTATTGCTTTTTGCTATTTCAAACAACACACTTTTAGTGCTTCTCACTTGATATGTCCGTACTAAAAGATGATGTACAGCTACAGGTGTAAGTCTAACCACATCAGCCAGTCTAAAAGGTCGCAGCAGCAGTTTCTAGTGTTGAGTTTCTTGCGCTTTATGTCTCGCAATGTTTGACAATTTCAAGACAATGAACAGCCTATTTAAATGTTTCTTTATACCAAATTATGTATCATGTAATGAATAAAACAGTGCATTACCATGTACTTGCAATTTACCACACACATTAGCATAAGATTGAGGGCAAGCATCTGTGCTCCAGGACATAGGTGCCTTAAATGATTGGTAATGGTCACAAGTGGATGTCCGTGAAACATCCCAGAAAAGCAGGCAGTTAGCATGTCCCAGTCACTGTGTCCAAATGCTCTGCATTTGCAACAGCCTGCCCTCTTTGCCTCAAATGCTAACAGAGGCATTGCTTTTACTCCCAGGAACACAACTGTCATCTACTGGCTTTTTATTACTGATGCTTTTGTTATTACTGGTATAGTGGAGGGGAAAATGAAAAGACACTGCCTGGCTTTGTGCCCTTTTCTGGAGTGCAGCATGTCTTTGAGAACAGTGATGTGTTGATCACGAGCTCAACCAAACTCAGAAGAAAATTCTCCTCTTTCTGAACCTCTGTGGAACAAAGCAGATGTGCTTGTTTGCTTTCTCTCTATTGTTTTCCTTCTTTCTTCTGCCCCTGAGCAGCCTGGGGTAATTAGAGGGGCAAGAAATGTACACCAGAGTCCTCCTATTATTGTCACCTGTCAGTGGTGGATCTCAACTCATCCATGCCATACAAGGGAACAGAAAATCATGGATGAAGAAATAAGAAGCTTGTGAGGAGTTTGACCAGGACTTTTCCCCAAACAGATCACTGTTGCTGTATTTAAAGAGTTCAGGCTGCTTCTAATTGTCCCTGATTGCCCTGGGAATAGGGAGGCGTCCCTTCCTTATAAGGGGACCTTAATTATTATACTGACTCCTTCACTATCTATCCCTTGGCAGTTCTCATTCCCACTTCAGAGAAAGAGGGGAAGTATGGAAGTATGAAGCATTCTTCTGTCTTCCCTTGGAGAAGGCAGAGCCAGGAGAACAAGTGGTTGGCATGCTCAGCCCCAGAAAGATTCCCCTGGTGAAAAGGAGAAGAAATTTCTGAGTAAATACAACCAGTATATGAGATTACACATCCTATGATTTCCTTTCCATCACACAGAAGAGGATATGCAAAGGCACACTTGTGCACTACGGTCCCTGCAAATCTGAATGTCCTTCTTTAGCCAAAAAAATAAAGAAACTCATAGATAGTTATGAGCTGTATGAGGCCACGCAGAGAGTACAAGAGCTTACTTACTTAAAAACATTTTTGAATTTTCTACTAATATCTATAGCCAGACGTGTGCTGTGCATTCCTTGCTCATTGCCAACACCCATAGCTTCCTGTCACTGAGGACTGAGCTGAGTAAATGAAGGGCTATAGTATGCTGAGAATGAGTCTTTGGTTCTGGTTCGCAGAGGCTTGATCTGATCTGAAATCACTGAATATTGTGGTCAAGGGCAAGATACTCTCTGCCATAATGCATTAAGTAGTAGCTGATAGCAGTTACTAAAAGAAGTTAGCTTATACTTTCATTTTTACTACTTTAATTAGCTATGGTATGGCTAATACCATATTATCTGCCCAACTTACTCAGAATTTTATTAAACTCTCATGTTTTTAGAGAAAGCTATTCAGAAACTTTCCAATTAGCCATTCTGTTTATTATTTCTTCTTCTCTCACCCACGATTTCTCCTTTCACCTTACTGCCCACTTGTACTTGCATCACTCATACACATATGCACACACGTCTTGCATGTACTATTAAGTTGTACATACTTCACTCATTAAATGATTCAACTCACTTAATTCATGCCTGTTCAAAACACAGAAACTACCAGTTCCTTCAATCTACCTACCCTCTTTCATCAATATTGTTTTCACTCAGACATCTGAGTTTTTAATTTTGGTCTAAAAATCTCTCTCATCCCAGTGAAGTTCAAAGCTTTGGATTACCACCTCATTTCTGAATCCTAAGCAGAATCAAGATCACCTACTTCAGCAGAGCATCATGAGTCCCCTCTAGGTACCTCTATGGTCTCCTTTGCTCTCAAACAGTGCTCTCAGAAGAACTGCAAGGTCAGTTCCTTGGTCCAGTCTGTGTAACTCAAGTGAGCAATCCTGACCATATTTAATCAAGAGGGGCCTGACCATAGAGTGCAAGTAAAAGACCAAGCTCTTCAAAGAGTACAGTGGGTTTATGCATTGGTGATGTTATCCCTTTACCTATACTACCTTCATGGCTAGAACTACAGTCCAGTGCTGATTCACAAGACAGTAGTGTAGGCCAGGAAGATAGATTTTATAAACTAAGGAAGAAGGTGACTTGATTGAGGAGATATGAAAATCCCCATGTCAGTACTGTACTTGATCTGATTAGAATTTCACATGAAAATGTTCAAACTGGTCTTGGAGTAGGGACTGTATCCAAGTGTTCCCACTTAGACTAACATTGCAGTGCATGCTTTAAGAGGTTAAACTTTTCTCCAGTCCCAAAACTCTGAGATTGTTTTCTGCTGTGTTCTGCTTATGAAAGTAGAGGCTTAGTTAGATACTTCACTGCACAAGAGGGCTGCAGGATATGAAATCTGATCTGATAAAAATATTTCCCTGCAACCCAGCGTAAGTATCTAATCACCCTGACATGGCAAGGGTATAAGACCCAACTCTGCCATCAGGGTTTCCCATTAGATAACTTTGGCTGCTCCCTATTCAACACAATGTCTATTTTGATTCTCATTCATGGATCTGATGACTAGAAAGCTTATGTGCTTAATTCAGCTGTGTAGATGCCACTCAGGTACAAAAAAAAAACCACAAAAAACCAAAAAAAAACCAAAAAAAAAAAACTAGCACAGACACAGAACAGTATTGTATTAACCTTCCTTTACAGATTTAGTTAAGATTCTGCATGCCTCGTTTCTCATTTTCAATATTACTTGGACCTTTGGAACCCTACAGCTTATTTCTGCAGCCTATCTAGTGTCACAACAAAAGTCACTGGTGGATAAGGAAAAGAAAGCAATTAACAACATCAAATATTTTGGGAACTAATGATGTAGTTTGTTCTCACTATCTCCTAGCAAGATATCTGGATATAGACCTTCTTTCCACTCCTCTCCCTGCTGCCCCAGATTTCTATGTAAGTGAGTTCAATAGATTGTAAATGTTGTAATATTTTAATTTCTTACATGTATAGTTCAGATAATAGTGATGGGACCTCTCATGGTTTGGGAAACAGTTCTCTTGTATATCTGTAGCAATGCAAGCAAGCCTTTTTCCAGTATATATTATTTTTAATCTCTATATTGTATAAGAGTTGAACCTTTTGATGGCCATGGGCCTGTCACGTGGGATCATGTCTTCTTTCTGTAGGGAAGCCTGAAGAAATAACTAAAAACTAGTAGAAATAAAACTACTAATTATATTCCTAAGGCCTAGTAGGCAGCAAAACATTGACACATCATTTCTTCCTTGAAATAAATAAGAGTTGAATATTTTGAGAATGTTATGAAGGTGTTATTTTCATACTATAAACAAAAGTAAGAGGATTTTAAAAAGATACCTTATCAAATGGTAAATAAAAAAGATAAAATTACTTGCTTTGCTGTTTTAAGTACATAAGAACTTAAAAGTTCAGGCACAAATTCAGAGATCAGTCTAGAGTCCTGTTTTGCAATCATAAAGTACGATACGATGACTAAATATCTTAAATATAGAACATAAAAATCCCATTCCAAATCTGAGAAATGCTAACAATAAACCACTTGTATGTAGGTGAAATATGCTTATTCTAACATTCAAGTATTTACCCTGAATTCCAATTCTGAATGACTGTATGTGTTAAAATGGCAGACCGGAATAAAGATATTTTGAGCTAAGTTTTATGGAAATTGAATTAACTCAAAATTTAGCAACTGGTTGAAATATATTACGATATACTGTAGAATCCCACTAATTTTTAAAGAATGACTGTACTAATAGATCCTTTCTATTTATGCAGTCCATAATGCCTCCTGGGCGCTCCATAACATTTTTATGCTGTTCTCCAGAGACTGATTCAATCCAATTACTTTTATCCACCCATAATCCTGGGCATATTGATTATCCCTGTACCCTTTTATTGCTGTCCAATCAGTTGAGCTGAATCTTTAACAAACAACCAAACATTTTGGGATGAAGTAAACGAGAGAAACCACTTTCAGCTTGCACATTTCAAACAAAGAGCCAGAACAAAAAGGTTCCCCTAGCTCCAGGGTATCCTGGCTCCCAGGTCAAACAAGCAAAGAGCACAAATCTTCCTAATATATGTATTTTTTGAACTCTTTGGATTCTCCAAGATTCAATCAAAAGCCACAAGCAGACTTGTCCACTTCCACAATGGCTGGGCTGATTAGCTCTGCTTCCAATAAGGCTTGTGTTCAGGGTGTTCAGTTATTTAGCTCTGTCAGATATTTAAACATTTGGACTACATCTGATTTAGATTTTTCTAAAAATCAGATCTCATATATAGGACCACAGGACTGAGAGAAGAAAACACTTTGGATTTGGGCTGCAAATAAAAGTCTGGCCTTAAATGGAGAGTCAAGCAGCAAAAATCTTGAGCAGTGAACCACTCTCAGTTAACTCAGCTGAAAAAATGAGGGCCCATCTATGCATTCAGATACTTCCAAGCTCTGAGAACCAGATTCCTTCTGAAAACAATAGTAGTCTGATTGTCAAAGTACATCCTCCTGGATGGAATGCCCAAGTTCAGTAAAGCTGAAGATATTCAAACATGAATTTGAATCCCACAGTTTAGTAGACAGCGCATTTTCCTAAAAGGGTGAAAACCTGAGATTTGATAATCACTCAGAGTTTTCTGCATTTTTCTTTAAAAAGGCATAATTTAAAATAGAATAAGAAAGTTTTTCACCAGGGAATTCTATCTAAACTTTTTTTTTTTTTTTTTTCTGGTCAGATTATTTTAACTATTACAGTACCGGGTGTCTTTTCTTGTTCTATTCTTGTTCTCTCTGGCCATGAGGCCAGAGTAAACAGTAACAATTTCGTCAGGGCAGGTGGGGAGTGCTTTCTTCAACTTTTTTGCGCTCTAATTGAGGACCTTTATCCTGTCAGAATATGCAGATGCAACTGGAGAGCCCTCACTGTACCAGGAAGTGAACTATGAAGGCTGCTCTGAAAGAAATGCCTCCTAATTTGTTATGCTGCCCCATAATATCAGAGGCAGATGTTGGTGGTATAGCAGTAGAGGTTGCATCTTCCTGCAAATACGTCTTTATATTTTGTTGCTGTGTGGCAGATGGCAGCAGAGGGGCAGTCTGACAGAATGGTGTCTGACATGGAAGTGCGTATGAAGCAAAAGTGTGTTACTGAACTCTGCCATGTGGAAAAAATGGCATCCATTGACATTCATTGGTGCTTTTCGAACATTTCTGGAGACTGAACAATGGATGTTCTGCTGAGGTTGTGGGTAATGAGTTGCAGCAGTGGTGACAGCAACAGTGGGTCACCCTCACTAGTACACATATTTATCAGCACGGCATGCAGGCTCTTGTTCATTGCTGGTGAAAATGCATAGCCAGTGGTGCTGACTTTGTGGAAAAATAGTATTCTGTAGCTAAGAATTTGTTCTATCGAATAGTGTTATTGTGCTCTTTGTTTACCCACTGTAGTTTCCATGAAAATATGTAGGAGGCATTACTTTGGAGAGACCTGCGTAATACTGGAGTTCTCTAAACTAGAGAGGCTTAAATGTTGAACCAATTAGACCAGGGATCTGTCAAATTGCAGAGGGCAAACTGCCAACAGTAAAGGAATGTCATGTTCTTTTAAGAAAGTGCTTATGTGTGCCATAAAAAGGCTAGGTTCTTTCAGTGTTTGTGGTCTCCAGGTAAAGAAGAGTTTGAGATCATTATATACTCAGGAGTTGGAACTTGATGATCCTTGAGGTCCCTTCCAACTCAGGCCATTCTATGATTTTGGAATTATACAGACTCAGCCTCAATCTTGATTTAATTATAAACCTAAACTTTGTTTTGGACCTAGCTCCTAATATCTATTGAATTAATTTATTATCTCAATGAACATTTAGCTCCTATGTACCTTTGAGGATCCGGAACAGTATTACAGCCTTCTGTGTCCCTCTAAGTATCTCCAGCCCATCACTAAAACTCATTTATGGATGTTGTCAAAAGCTGTCAGGGCATACAGCTGTCAGCATTCTCATCAGCAACAGATCCCCCATGTTTGCTCCTCACACTGAGTGCACGATTCCCACAGAGCTCCAAAGTTAAACCCCTCTGAAGAACAAGAATGTCAAGGCACTCCTTGTAGCAGAGTCTTCTAGCACCCTGAAACATATAACTAAGTTTTAAACCATTTATTTCAGAACTAAGCTAACAACCAAATGACTAGACTATTATGGAGCTTCAGCCATATCTTGCAAACAAACCTTTCACAATCAGCGTGGTATTCCATACTGGCACTACTGAGCTGAGGAGAGGGAAACAAATGTAGCTCAAAATACCTTTCCTTCTTAAATTCTAGGGGTCTAGTAACATTATGTCATCTTAGTGCTTCTTTTCATATACTACCTATGATGGCATTTGTGGCCATCATCTGGAAAATGGCTGTACTGCAACATGATCTATCCATGTCTTTTCTTCTTGGACAAACTTTGGGCATGACCCTACGTGACAGATCAGGACCGCTATAGCAGTGGAGCCTCCAGCATGCCTGCTCTGCAGAATGCCTGCTGCACTAGGTCTCTGTGGGCTCTTCTTAGGGCATACAATAGGCTTTTCTGCCCCACAAGCCCTGTGTTTTCTATTGGTGTATAATTAGCACTAGGTAACAAGCCATAGAAAAAAGTAATAAGCCTAATTCAGACATGCTCAACACAGTCATAGCACTCCTTTGTAAAATTTATTTAATGCTTTTTAGATATGCTCAAGCAACACTGGTGGAAAAAAAAATGCAATTCAAAGCATTTGCCTAGGATAACACTCAGTTCAATGAAATTCTCAATCATGTTACATAATCTTCATTTACAAATAAAACAAAAATGTTTGTGGAAGTGCATGAACAGCCTGTGGCTGTGGGCTTCGATCTCTTCAGCCACAGGGTGGAAACAGCATGTCTGTTCATCTACACAGCTACATCCAAAAAGCTATATGATGCAACTGGAGTCTAACCTTACATTTTTCAAACAGGTGTATCACTGTAGCACTAAGTCAAAACAATGAAATAAAAATCTGGGACAAAACAATTAACCTATCATCAGATGTCATATTTCTTAGAATGCTGACTAATTACACTAGCAGATTATCAACTGCAGTATCAGTACCAAAATACTGAGTTAGTTATTACACCTTTCCCTGTGTTTTTACGTACTACACAAAATCTTTAAAAAAAAAACTCTGAAAAATATGAAGCTTTACTGCAAAAGAAATTAATGCAACAAAATGGTGGTTTTAAGTGCTAAAGAGATATGAAGCATTGCCTCTTCATAGTGTGCTAAAGAGCAACAGCTGTATTTCATTTTAACTTGACGTGCTTCAGATCTCATATTCATATAGGTATTTAATGATCCAAACATGATGGTCCTATAGTATAATTACGTATATGAAGGCTCAACTTCATATGTAATCTTTTTAAAAAGATGCTTCAGTAGAAACCTTGCTTTGGTTCTAACAGTGAATAATCTCTTTAACAGTGGAAATGCTTTGGAGGGGTTGGAGACTATTGACCATGGATCTTGAGCACGGCTGATAATCAAATAATGTTATTCCTTCTTGACAGACTCTTTGCTTCTTCTTCCTTCCCAGTAGAGCCAGTACAAGGAGAACAGGTAGAGTGCAAGACAAACCATCAAATCATAGTGGTAAAGTGTTGCAGCAAACACAAGAAAGAAGAAGAAACAAAAGATTTTGCAACCAATCTCTTTTAAACCTGGAGTCTCACTAGACAGCATCTGTTCTTCAGTATTCTGGTCAGACATATCTGCAGAATGAGAAATGTTCTGTTTTTCATTCTGCGAGTCATCAAGCCAATTTAGTGTTTTCCCCTCAGTTATTAAATGGTGAGAATCAGAGCCTCTCCCACCAACTTCTTTGGTAGCCTTACTAATTGAAATTTCTGGCCTCAATGACTTCTCTTGCTTGAACTCTGCTTGATGGAAACATTGACCTATATTGCTTCCTCTTCCTTCTCTAGCAACGGTTGTGTCTGAAGTGGAAGGTACTTCTTTTCTTTCAGCTTCAGGAAAGAGGCATTTATTAATATGTTTCATTTCATTTGGCAGACTGAAATCATATCCTGACTCGGCAACAACCTTTTCAATGACTTTGAATTCAGAGTGAATATATGGATGGTCCATGTCCGCTGCGGAAGATGACAGTGGAGGGCTTTTATAGTGGTAACTGGGCATAGTGTTTGTACCAGAAGTTGGTGTTTTTGTTTGAGCTTTGACGGGCAAATAGGAAGGTGTTCCAAGGTAGCTCTCTTCGCTATAGAGCTCTGCCAATTCTTCACTGTAGCGATGCTTCTGGGCACTCTGGGAATATTTAGATACTTCTTCTGAATGTAAGCCCTGCCCCAAGCCTTCTTTCTTTTCTGCAGAAGAAGCCTTCACAGCTCTTTCTGCAGGCAGAATATCTCCAATGTCTGGTTTTGCTTTGGCACGTTTTTCCCTGCTACTGCATACAGACATCGTTTCTCCTTGCAGTGTTTCATGTACACGTGCATTATAAATATCTAAAACTGATTCCTTTTCAAATTCGGTGTCATATAATACACCCACTGTGTTGAGTTGACAAAGAGCATAATGTGAACCATCATTTCTCCCTTCATGTGTATCAAACGCTGTTTCCTTTTCCTCTGTGGGCCTGTCACTTAGTGCAATCTCTTGAGGTAGCTTAGCAATTACTGCTTTTTCACTGGCAGACATTTTTTCTGGAGCACTTTCTGATGTTGTTTTAATTATATAAGCTGTACCTGCCTCTGCTTTCCCTTTAATGCCGTGCTCAGAGACAGGAGACTTTTCACAGCTCTCTGCCTCTTGGCAGGTAAATAACTCTTTAGTACATGAGCTCTGAGCCCCTGCATCACCCCCTGCTGCCCACCGCACCCCACTATCTGCTCGCTTCCATGCCTGTCCAGTGGCGTTTTCTTCACTTTCTGTCCCTGTCAGTCCTCCTTTATTTCCATTCTCTGTCTTTCCTCTGTCTTTTAACCTTGTGAATCCTCTGTGTTCCTGAGCATCTTCAGCTCTGCTTTCATTCTCTGGCAAGTAAGCCCCAGGTCCTGCTTGTGCAGGCCTGGCTCTGTACTTGTTGTCTTCATCTGGCAGGAACGATGCACTGAAAGCATGTTTTCTGTGAGACTTGAAAGGCTTGGGTGCTTCTTCCTCTCCAATTAGTGCTAAATCTGCTATTTCAATGACTCTTTTCTCCTTCTCTGTATCAGTGTTATAATTCTTTTCTGACAATTCACAAACTCCTTTTTTGTGTGTATATTGGCTTTTTGTGGAATCTATTGAGACATCAGTGTATGCAGAAGTGTCAGTATGTAAATCTCCTTTTAAATGTGCCTGAACTTTGCTTTCAATCATCTCAATTTTTCCTTCGTTTTTGTCAGCAGCTGATGACAATGAATCCAGAGTTTGGTGAGATATTTTCGGCACTTGGTGCTCTGGAGCTGGATTAGCATTGCCATCCAGCGTTCCTGTTATGCATGCTTTTAATTGCAAGGATTCATCACGCACTGAAGAAATGGCTGCTGGTCTCATTTCACAGGCCTCTTTCGAGATATCATCCTCACTGATGAATAACCTCTCCATCATCTTACTTCCTGAGGCACTATCTGCTTCACCTCTTGTAATATCTGTGTGGCTCTCTCCTTGTCGGCTTGAGACAGGAGCCACAATATTGATAGCCTCATTCTGCTTTGTTCCAGGAAAGTATTTTGCCGATGAAAGGGTTTCACTGATACCAGTAGAATCCCAAGACTGTTTGCTGCTGTTTGCTGAGCCAGCAGAGACTTCCTTTTCTGATGGGTGACTATTATAACCTCCTATGGAATACTTAGCATTACCTTTTAATTCTTCTCCTATCACTTGTGAAGTGTTTTCAGATAAGGAACTGATAGGCACTGGGTGCCTCAGCAAGTCACTGCTTCTTTCTACACAAGTTAGATTTTTCTCCAGTCTTACAGTTTCACTTGGAAAATTAACTGGTTCTGTTGTGTCTAAATTCCTTTCATCTCTGGAAGAGGTACCTTTAGCTCCTGTGAAGTGCTGATTTAGCTGAAACAATAGAATAGAAAAGAATGATCAAAAAAGGCTTTACAAAAAATGTGCCAAATGAATGAGGCAGGATTTTGTTATGGAAAGTTTTGTTTTCTGTAACAAAGCTTTTATGGAAACGTGTTCCGAACCATTTGCAAAATTTGCATTGTATGTATTTTTTAACATAGGTAATGAGCTTTATGGTGGCGTTGAAAGGAGCAGGAAATAAAATAGAATTCAGAACCCTCTCTCTTTATTCATGAGTTCAGTAAGCTGCTAGTGCATTTTATACAAATTAAATCTGAAGAGAATATTCCCTTAAAGGGAGGCTAATTCATTCTCTGCACATTCGGTTCTAGGTTTGGAGAGAGAGAGGCATTGGGGAGGGGGAGGATTGGCACTTAAATGAGGGCAGTGATACAGTACATCAAAGCCTGGTAATGTACAGCATTGTCCAGTAAAACAAAGACACATTTCACACTGACAAATACTGTAAGGATTATCTTTGCTTCATTTCTCCCAGGGACCATTTTACAGGCTTCAAACCAGACTGATTTTAGACAATCTAGTAAGACATGAGTTGGAAATGAGATTAGTGAAGTAAAAGGCCAGAAACTAATCACTCTCCCTCCTAGCTCCCATATATCATATTGTATTATTCAGCTATGGCTGCTTGTCATTGCACTCTCTTTTCACTTTAGCATAGTCACACTGATAGCACTAGCTGATCAATTAGAGGCTAGCTTCTTGGGCACCCCTTTATGCATTTGCACTTGCTGTAGATACCCCCGTTACAGTTTCTCTTATTAATATGTTTTCTGCAAAGCCTCTGCAAACTATTAATAGTAAAACGTCACTCAAAGAAAAGTGAGGGAGCTAATGTCTCTGCAAATTCTGTTTTAATGACCCTCTGCCAACCAGTGCTCAAGTGTATTTGAGTTCTTCGGTGATGCCAACTGTCAGGATTTAACAGTGAGATGCCTGTGTTTTTTTCCCCTCCTCATAACTGACATTTGCATGATCTCAATAATTATATGCAAATCTTACGATTTCCCCTTCTTCTCACATAAGGCTCATGTTACTTGTCAACTGCACAGCTGTCTTGTGAGCCAATGCCTGTGCGTTTCAAAGATTTGGTTGTATTTCCATCTATTATAAGCCTTCATTGTTTAATTCATTAAAGAGCGCATAGTGCAAATTAACATCTAAATTATAGCTCCCCCTTCATTTATTGTACAGACAACCCTGGCAATTGATAAACAAACGGTTATATTTGATCCTGCTTTTTGTAACAGAGTGGACTGAGAACAACAAGGGATTTTGAGGTCCTCCTTTTTATGTTTCATCATAAAAGAAAAAAAAAGAGAGAGACAGGTTGACTTTCAGGCACTGAAATATCCCACAATAGGCAACAATTTTGAACTTACTTGGAGAAAAGGCAAGAAAAAAATATATTCAAATAAGAGGAATTTATTTTCTCTATTAATAAGGAAAAAAAAAAATGGTTCTCTTCCTCTCCTGATTCAGCATTCACATTTTCACAGGTGATAGCTGTTATAATCTGTGATTACAAAACTATGCACCCAAATGATTGTGAGCTGAGAACAGACACTGAGAATAATAAATTGCTGTATGTGTCTCATTTATTGCCATTTTTTCTTTCATACTGAAAAATGTAAGCCAAACCATAGACATGCACACAGACAAACCCAAATAGATTGAATGTTCACTCAGTGTAAAATTTATTATAACAAATTTGGTACCAAACGCTGATATAGAACGATGTGCTATATACATATAGGTATGTATTTTGTTCATATAGCACGTCACATACTTATGCTTTGAAAACAACTAAAAGCAAACAGTACCATAAATAAAAGAATTACACCAAATATAAAGCATTTCTACAAGAATGTACCTATCCCAGAGACTAGGATGAGAGATCTTTGAAATATTAGTCTTCTAATTCCTTCAAACCGTCACTTAGAGCCTCTGGTAAAGAGGTAAAAGGGAAAAGTCATTAATTTAAGACCAGAAAAAGTTGATGCACTATGCTGAAATCAAAGCACCTTCTATTGTCGAATCAGTTAGAAATTCAATGAAAGTACAGACCAAGGCTTTACATTTGTAAATTAGTACATCAGTCAGCTCTGTTAAAAGGGGGCATTTCACCAGCTTTGAAGCGTAAATGGATTCATATCATTTAATACTGTAGATATAATTGTATAACACTTACCAGCAACTCTAATTCTTTTTCATCATCTTCATGATCACCCTGGTTGTATTCTGCATTTTTATCTTTTATATTTTCATTAGCTGGTGCACTCTCTTTGTCTTCTGCTTGTGAACAAACAATCTCTGGGATGTTTGCATCTGAAGAGTTAACAAAAACACGCTTGAATAATTTCCATGGGATTATTTGTTACACTTCTTTAATTAACATGAACGCTACGAAAGAACTAATTAAACCAGGTGTAGTACCTGAAGTCCTTGAATTATTCCATATGTCACCATCAGATGTTGCCAATATTTCTTCTTTGCTGTTAAACAAAAAGAAACTTTCTGTGTTATTCTGCAGAAAAATATTGTTCTAATTGCTCTTAGACTCAGCTAGAAAGACAGCTGGTTAATTACACAAAATTTTGAATGCTGTTTGAAAGTCTGAAGATAACAGCCTTATCAAAAGTAGTTTCTTTGATTGACCTGATATTAACTTTTGGACAAAGAAAGAATTGGCCAAGAAAATGAAAATGTGTTGACCTTCAAATTACATTACAAAGCTGATGGGTTTTCCCAGGCCTTTTCTGAGAAAGCAGCACAGAGGTGATTAGATGGGTCATTGACAGGCGAGAGTAACTTTGGGGTCAGACAACAATCTGCAAAGATGTATGTTCACAGGAGACTGGAACTCTCACTTGTTTATATTTTTCAAATATTTGTGTACAGAGCTTGCTGGAAAAAGACATATTTGTAACCTGAAACAAATCAAAAGATTATCTCTGCGTGCATACAGTATAGATCCTGTTGCTAAGCTGTGGATGGCTGATAGGAATGAATTCTGCTTCCCTGAAGCCAATGCATTTTTTACTGTTGCTTGTGCTGTTGTGAAAACAAAGGTCAGCTCCAACACAACAAACACCTACAGAGAGAAGCTGAGCACCTGCTGTCCTCATCAGTACCAATGCAAAATGATAGCAGTTGGAATTGTCTGCTCATAGGGATGCAACATTTAGTAAAAAGGAGAAAAAATGTAAAAAGGATGCCACTTATATAAAATGTGAATTATTATGTCACTCCCAATGCTTTCACTATGAGATGGATTTTTTTTTCTGTAGGTTTTTAATTTATGCATTTTTCAGCGATCTGTCCCCCTGTGTTACTGAAAGTTAGTTTCTAATTTTCAAATATTAATCTTTTCCCCCTTCTATATTATTCTAGGGTGGTTTTTTTCCATTTGAATTGATATAACATTAACTCTGACATTTAAAATGCTTAATTCAGAAGGAGGATGCTAAATTTATACTTCATTAAAAGGTACTACACACTGACTGTCACCAACTTTTAAGAATCCAGCCTTTCCAGGGACTGCCAGACAAAAGCAGACAGAAGATCGTTCCAGTCTAGCATCTGATCTCTGACCCTGGCCACCATCCGATACTTCAGGGGGAAATGTAAAGTTCTTGTAGGAAAAGATATGGAATAATCTGAATCGCCCTATTTAATTTTTTCTTGGACTTTGTTAGACATTTGTCCTTAAGGCATCAGATTTAACACTCTTTCAGTGGTTCTTTTTTTCCCATTAATTGCAATAATGCTGAATATTTTTGTTATCCATATGAATGTCACATCACTTTTGAGTTCTGCTACATGTATAGCCTCCACACATTTTTCCCTCTCCTACTCACACCAAGTTGTACTCTCCTCTGCCAACAGCTGCTGTACTCAGAATAATCTGCATTTCATCCTGAAAAGGCTGGCAAAGAAAGGCCTTTAATCAGATCTGTGCATTTTTTAAGGTAAAACATCACTGATTATTACTGATTCATCGTTATATTTGTACCGTTACTGTTACATATTAATTTTACTCTTAATGTTATATGAAGAACCCTGTTTTGTTCCATCCCTTTGCAACTTTTTCAGCCACCTGTGTCCATAAACCTAGCCATATGGAGTAAGTTGGGGCTTAATCATGAGACAGATGCATACAGAAGTTTAGTTGCTAACGGGGTATCTGCAAAAGCCTTAAGTGCAGAACCAAAACTCTGTATAACACGTGAGCTGAGTTAGTCATCCAAAATAATGATCTCAAAACCGCATGGGCTGAGCAGAAGGTCTCCTACTTTTAGCCAGTGGGGGAAAAAAATCTCAAAGCCCTTATTTGAATGTAGATTCAATAGGCTGTAGATTCAGGGCTACCTGCAGCTTCTAGCTATGTGGATATAACTCTCAGGAAACAGAGGAGGCCTCTTTTGCTGCTAGACAGAGTCCTCACCTGCTCTTAAAGAAATGGAGTGTGACCCACTCTAGTCCTTCAAGAAGCACTCCCAGAAAAAGGGATGCCTGTATATGAAGTAATAGTCTACTATCAGCGGAGCATGCATACAAAATGCAGTGTCACACTCAACTTCAATCATTAGAGATTAAAAAATACACTGCATACACATCCAAAAACTACCCAAGTGACTCCTGCTCTTGAAGTTGGATGTACTAGCGTGACTCCTTAGCTTATTCTTCATTTCTAGAAGAAAAAAAAAGGAACTGGATTCTGTCCTCAGTTCCACATGCTTCTTATCCAGTGATTATTTTTGTTTTTGACAAACACCTTTTTGGTGTAAAATACAGATGCTGTTGAATAAGATTATTAAGGAGAATCTCTTTCTGAATGTATATAGCTGCTTTGAGGTGGATGCCAGAATGTGTCTTAGCTTCTTAGCCTTAGTTTCCTAAACACCTGTGCTCAGGCAGTTGTGTACATCACCCCTGTCATCACTGATGGGAGACTAACGCTTCTGAGGAGAGATTCGCTTCCTCTGTTTGGGACATCGCCAGTGAGATGGAGAGAAATATCCTTTGAAGGAGCTTTCCTCCCTCTGGAGGAACTGACCATAAAAGAAATCTACAGTGACTGCCTTAGGCTGAAACCAAAAGTTTTAGATAACTAAAATAAGCTGAACTGAATCCCACAATGTGACTCCAAATCCAAACTGGAAAGTAGCTAACGAGTTTTAGCAGCTGGGACTGCACCACATTATGTGTGACCTGAGCACCTCAGTTTTACTTGGCTGTGTTTGTCCTTAACCCTTGTTCAAGTATCATCTAAAGCCCTGGACCACAGGTTTCTTTTCACAGCTGCAACAGATAATAAATATCAATGATAATATAACCCCACAGCATGAATCCACAGCAAAAGAAAACAGTGCAACATTTCAAGGTTTCTAACATGACTTGTTTCTTGTTGCACTGAATTTTATAGAGATTGTTGGTTTGTAACCCATAATTTGTGCAGCTCTGTCCTGCAAATGCGTGGCTGCAGGGAAATTCAGTGCAACAACTGTTTTCCTTATTTTACTTCTACATCAGAAATATCTGTCCTCATATAATTATTCTAGTGGGAAATCTGAAATTAACCTAAATTGAGGATATTAATACTGCAGTCTTTGAGGATCACAGTACACATAAAACAATAGTAATTTAACAGCACTATTTTAATCCAAGGAATGTTATGAAGGTGCTGAGTCCATAGCTTGATATAACTTAAGAACAATCTCAAAGGTATATGTAGAGCTGAAAGAGTGAAATATCTCCCCAAAACCTATAAATATTGGCCATTTCAACAAACAGTGATAAATAGATAGGAAAAAAAATCTCTACTATTAAAACATTTAATCAGTTTTTAACACTGCTTTTCAAGAGTATCCTTTCTTCTTTGTTCTTTATGGAAGCTGTTTGTCTAGTTAGTTAAGTAAATTGTTAGAATAATTCAGATTTTGTGTTATAAAGTAATTAACACACTGCGGTTTTCAGGGATCTAAATGTACCTATACTGTGTATTGAGAGGCACAAAAATTTGTGTTCAGTTTTAAAATGTTTATTTTTACTTTTAAGTGAAACTAGATATTCTGACAAAATGCAAGTTAGTGCAGTTTGCCTCCAAAATAAGTACCTGCATACCTGCAGAAGCGCAGTTGGGTTTTTTCCTTCATATGAGCAGTACATCAGAAACTTAAGAATTTCTACCAGCTTCAAAAAATACTTTTGCTTATATGATTCACTCTTGATGGAACTACCATTCATTTGAACTACGTGATAAAAAGAAGTAGAAATGCAAATAGGCTATGAGTATTATTTTGCCTTTAGACAGAGTACAAAGCCAAAGCTCAGGCACTAGCCATTTAGTAGGACTGAGGGGACTGGAGAGTTGATGGACATTATGGAAAGGATTTTAACAATCTCAAAGTTATGTAAAATTTGCATCCCAGATAAAAATGTAAATTTGAATCTTAAGATGATCACCTAAAGATGTGAGGAGTAAGCAGAGAATATATGAGTGATGTATAAAAAATAAAAAATTAGATAACAAAAAAAGTATTGTTTTGTCTTCACAAGGTATTGGGATAAAGTAAGATATGGCAAGGGTTTGGAATTAACCTTTTTCAGTTGAATAGGATTTTTAGAGGAGAGGTTTGATCAAGACTTCAGAGAAGTTGTGTATAATTCCACAATCAAAAGACTTCTCGGAAGCTTTTTTATCCCAGCGCTGGCAATGGGACAGAGTCTCATTTAGAGGAACACTATGAGCAAGGTATAACTGATGGGAAAATAGATTAAGAAAATGGTATTATTTAATTCAGTCTGGGAGCAGAACTTGTTTAGATATGCTCCAGTTAAGTGAATCAGATAATCTCCAACTCAAAATAGTGACAGACCCAAGAGAGGAAATAACACATAGCTGAAATTCTTTTCTATTCAAATCTGTCATTTTGGTCCAGATACTTTTGTAACAACATCAGAAGACAAGGAAAAAGATTTAGGAAAATTAAAAGTAGTGTCTGGCAACTTTGGACCCAGGTGTCTTCAAAAAGTCTTCACAGTAGACAAAACTTATATGAGAGAATAAATACAGATAAATGGAAAATGACATAAAAGTGCCAGACTCACATGATAATATCTGTCTTTGTTAAGATTGCTGTATTTCCCTTGTCTAAAAATCAGTTATCTGATCTATCTGGACTTCATTAAAGCATTTGTTATGCAGCCACATGGGAAATTTATTAATTAAACTGGAGAGGAGGGAGATCAGAGCAGGAGCTCAGAGGTGGGAGAGGGGCTCGGTGCCAAGCAGGGCCTCACAAGACCGGCTGCGCCGAGCTGGCAGACGTCGCCCTGGAATTCGAGAGGACCAGCCGTGTGATCGCTCAGTCATTTTATTACAGACCACAGCACAAAAAGTCAAAGTTAAATTAAATCTGTGGCAGATAGGAAGTTGGGAGACATCACCATCACAGAGGAGGACTGAAAGAAATCTAAGGCCTGGAGGATCAGAATAATAGATAAGGGATGCACTTCAAAATTATGAAGTGCCAAATTATACATTTAGGGACTCGAAAGAGTTTCTTCTGCAAAATGAGGGCTCAGAAACTGGAAGAAACAGATGAATAGGGAAAATATGAGTTTGTTTTTGTTGGACAACATTTCCAAGCCACCAACAAGAACTGGTTGTTGTAATAAGGCAAGCATGATTCTCTGGTAATATATCAGGGAGGATATGCCTTGTAACAAAAGATTTCCAGTGATTGTTCATATCACAGCACCAGGCACTAGTAAGAACTCCTCACCAGTTCAAGAACTTCAGGAAAGATTATTTCAGACTGAAACAGGTGCAGAAGAGGACTACAAGAAGATGAGCAGATGAAAATCATAACCAAGGAGACAAACAGTTTATTTCTATTTTCAGTTTAGCAAAGTACAGTTGGAGAAGATAAATAAACGTCCTCTTTTAATAAATAATAAGAAGGTATGAAAGATATTAACCATCAAAACTCTATTAATATATTAATAAAAAGAGAGCCCTGTGGAAACTTAAAAGAAGATTTATAAGCATTAGAAAAGTACATCCTTTACCAATTTTTCAGTGAGAGTAACAGACAGACGAAACTGTGAAGGTCTCAGTATAGAAACATACTTTTGTGATTGGGCTTATACAATATGTTTCCCTAGGGATAAGACTTCATAGTCCCCTTTGCTCAGTCCAGCCCTATTTCATATACAGTTGTATGCCCTGAGAATTACACTTTCAGAAATGCTCACTTCACAGCAGGTAGTTTGGCCTTGTTTGAAATTGTTTGAGCCTATAGCCAGGAGCTGCTAATCTTTTCGTAATGGGTGGAGTGGTTATAGTTTGTTGTGGTTTGAATTCACACAAATATTTTGCAGACATTGTATCTGCATGTTTGTACAACCCGCCACACAATTCACATTGTTCTGTGTTGTATGCATTTATTCTGAATGCTTACATTGCAAGATATTTATTTTATTACATTAAATGTACCTGTAAAATTCTTTAAATTAATGCCACTTGAGCCATTTTATACTAGCTCTTATTTAAAAGAAAATGTGACAACACTGTATTTAGTCTGAAATTTAAAAAGTGTGGTGATGTAAAGACATGTAAAGTCTATATTTAAACAAGTATTTATTTAAAAACATAAATAAGAGATAAAAAAATGATGTAATTTTGTTTAAAAATCCAGATAAGATTAGATTGTCACTGAATCTTTCCTACTTCTAGTTTCTAATTCAAGGTGGATTCAAAATCAAAATGATTCTCTTCTACCCTGAAGTTGGGGTGAAGAATAAGAGAGGCTAGTAAGATCTAAGTGTTAACTAAACAATAATTGTTTTATTTTCAAGTCTAATTTCCAGATGTAAGAAGAGACTAATGTGGTATCAAAATTTGATCTGGTGCTGTAAATAGCCAGACTTTCTGAAGAATGATGCCATTGTGATGTAAACAACATATGAGATGCTTGAAAAGAAATAATGAAATGTGACAGTAATGTTTTAGTGAGAAGCAGAAGAGCAAAAAGCAAATTTGTGCAGGTAAGTGTCTGGGTTTGAGAAGTCATTGGGGCCAAACAAAAATCCCTCAGAGCTGGGAAGAGAAGTAAAGACTGGGGAGCAGGGGAGTTGGGGGGTTGAACACTGTTGATTTGGTTTGAGTATGTTGTGTATCATTAACAGCAAAAGGACTAAAAAAAATCAAACCATAAAAAATATTTTAAAATTTTATGTGTACATTATAAACAGAAAGCCTGTAAAATAGTTGGAGGAGTCAGGTTAAAATAACATTCCTGAGAAATGAAGAAAATTCTTTTCATGAGGATTTTCCACAGGCAGTACTGAATAACAGTAATATTATCTTCAATGTGGTTAAAAACCCACAACAGTTTAAAAAAAAAAAAAAAAAAAAAAAAACCAACAACTAAGAAAGAAGGAATTTGGGAAAGAAGTAGAAAAAGCCAAGAATGCATAAAGATCAAAATAAAACTTTAACATTTTATTAAATGTATGACACAATAGAAGACTGCTTTGTTGGTTTAGGTATTGTTGTTGTTGTTGTTGTTTCCTTTTTTCACTGATACCAGGCCTGTAAACAGTTGTTACTCTGGAAAATCACATTTAAAATATTGCACTGCTGATGTTAAAATACCAGTGGGACAGGGGAGTAAATATTAACATCAAAACATGCAGAGGAAAAAATGGGGAGAAAAAAAAGATGCCAGTACTGTACACAACAATAAGAACAACATCAAAAACTATAAGCTTGATCTTTGTGATTGTGGTGAAATTACCACTGGAGGTATACATCCCAGCCATCCTCTGGGATCTCAGCAAAAATCGTGTCCTGGCCTGTCTTTGTACAGCTCTTGAAAGGGATTAAGGATCCACCAAGAATCACAGTGTGTGGATCTCTGTAGCACTTTTCTAGTGATGAGTTCTCCATAATTAGTTCTATCTTCATCACTGAATATATGAACTGAACATTTAATGAGTAAAGATAACCTCATTCCTTGTCTTCATAAGACTAAGTCTAAAACTCACTATAGGGACAAATCTCCTCCTGGTTTAAATTGAAGCCTGTGTTATCAATTGTTGAAAGAAAGTAATGAAAACTTCCAGATTTTTTATGACATGTATATGTATATTAGTCCTAAGCCTCAGCACTGCCGGAGAATCCACAGGGTAGCTCAAGAAGGAGATGTACAACCTTGGCTTGAAGCTGCCTTTGTGCTTCCTATGGCCTTGCTTCAATGTGCCTCAGGACAAGCTAGGACCTTCAGTTAGCATGAAGATGACAGGGAGGTTGAGGATTATCAGCCCATGCCCATTCCTACACTGTTGAAAGAAGCAGAGAATTTCTAACCCAGGGAGCTGTAACCATTGGAGGGCCTCCAAACAGCCTCCCCACAGAGCAACGCTTTCCCTGCAGTTTCAGGGTGCTTGAAAGTCAAGAGGCCACAAAACACCTCCAGCAGAGGTGCATGCAGATGGATTCCTTTATGGGCAACCACCCATAAGCTGTAGAGAAGGATCGTGAGGTGCTCAGTCCCTGCAGGAGACAGGCAGGCTGCTGGGTGTCAGGGTCCAGCCTGCAACTCCAGGGCTGCCTGCAGCTTGCACCTGCCCAGGGCTGAGCTCCCTGCAGCTAAAGAGAAAGAGCCTTCGGAAAGCTAAGGAGAGAATTCGTTGCTGTTGCAGGAGCTGGTGCTTCTTTCTGACTTGTTTACCTGCATATTTTGTCTAAACGAAGGCAGAATATTATTTTTATGAACAGTATGCTCTCATTTGGAATTGACACTAATGAATGCAAGGCCTTTCCCCCTCTTGTTTGTACCATCAAATTAATTAGCTCTATTGTGACATCAGTATTTTTCTCAAGCAGTTCAAGGCTTGAGCATTTTCCTTTCTTTTTCTAAAGGGCATCTTCAGTGCCCTTTATCTACCATAAGAATCATGCCTCACTTGGATTTTTCACAACTAATGCTGTTTATTATAAAAACTGATTGTGATGTGAAGATTGTTATACTGTGTGGCAAATTGCCCAAACAATTACTGTAAATGCATAAGCCATAAACTGTACTGCCAAGGACACTGGTAGGTTAGCTTCTATAAAAGAAACAATTAGAGTCTGAGGTGAAAATAATAGAGATGAGATGACAGTTATTGAAAAGGCAGAACATCCAGTTTAATGTTGTAAATATAGGTTTGTGGATTACACTGATGGTTTTAAAGTGTTCATGTCTTATTGAATGGAATAGAATATTACATACTTAAGAATGGGACCGTAATTATTATTCCTTTTTAATTGTGATGTCTGATGCATTTGTGAGCAGTTGTTGAGAACATCCTCACATTATACTGATCCTAGTTCTAAATTATCATCCTGCTCCAAGGGTTTTCTTTTTTTTTTATTTTACTTTTGTAGCATTTTGTTGTTCAGGCTCTGTTCTGAACAAAGTATTTTCTCTTGAGGAACTCAGAGTGCTTAGAGGGTTACAGCAATAATTATTTCAGTTTCAGCCTACACACTTCACTGCTTTAAATCATCATTATAAGTTTCATCCCTCAGCAACTCCTGCTGAGACATTCTTAAACTCCTAAAAACCATTAGATAAGAATAGCTTATCTTTATAACAATTTGTATATAAAAGTATTGATAATAATTTGCTAGAAATTAAGGGAATATATTTTTCAGAGGAATCATCCAAATACACGAGAAGTTTTTATGCTTACTAAAGAATTTCAGTCATTTGAACAAGATTTGTTTCATATGAAGAAAAAGTATATGCACTGTACAAGAAGATGCATTGCCATAGACTTTGGAAAAAAATATTTTAAAAATATAAGAAAAGAAATACTACTATATGAGAACATTAAAGAGTCCTCAATTCTTCTAAGAGAGGACATAGGAATAACATTAATAACATTCAAATATTGAATCCTGTGGTGTTGGCACTTGCGAACTTGATGCAGAATTATGATTGACCACAATGACAGAGGTCCTGGGCATGCAAAATCAAAGCTGGGAAGAGCCTGTCCATGATTTGCAAGGACAGGACAAAGTGAGAAGCAGAACAAAGACACCAGCCAGAAAGAAAGGCCATCATTGTCAACACTGCAGCGAATGCAATCTCTGAAGTACCAAATCCATTAGTAGGTAGAAAAAAAAAAAAAAAAACAACACAAAAACAACAGTTAAAGTGGCTCTGAAAGAAAGTTGCAAGGGAACTAAGTGCTCAGCTGTACCACCTTTCAGGGAAATGTTCTAAGTCATTTTCAGGCTTTTACATATTGTTAAGAGGAGCTGATCTTAATGCTTGCACTTGAAGTAGGGGCATTGCAGCCCTTCTGGAATCCATTTGAGGAAGGCTGAAGCTCAGGTAGCACTGTTTCTTAGTTCTGGTCTTTCAGTTTGCACTCCTGATACACATCCAAGTTTCTATTTGCAGGACAATTCTATTTGAAAATATGGCCAATTCCTACCTCGGTAGTTTTGGCTTCAAATGATCCCTTTTTGTGTGTTATGTGTGCCTCAACAACAGCATTGCTACTGCACGTCAATTCAGTGTGCATACTGTGTGGGGTAGTACCATTGTCTTCTATTTCTGTTTAGTTTTTTTACGAGTATTTTAAAAACAGAAAAACAACAGAAAAAAATAATTTAAACAAACTGGAAATCAATAGATTAAATTGTTTTGATTAGATTCTAAACCAATTGAGATTACAAGGGAAAAGATTCAGAAATTAAAGGAAAAACTGCAAAAGAACAGCTATAATTGAATGACTGTGTGAACATTAACTACAAAATACAGATTTCTTTTTTAGTATTATGCCATTACAAAAGGTCCTATTAGAATAAAGCTATATGTAAAATCAGAACCCTTATTACAAATCTAGGCCAGATTGATTTTCTTATGTGACCTTCAACTACCAACAGAGTTAGAGAAGGCTCAATCTAGTTCTTAGTAAATAGGTGTCACCAAACAAACAGGACTGACACTAATTAGCTCCCTTGTTGATAGTCAGGACACAGAGGGTAGAGGCATGGAGACAGAGTGACCCGTTCATCATTAAGTGGTAGGTGAGGGTATTTGCACACTGGAATGACTGTGGTTTGCAAAGCAGCTACCACTTTGAAACTATACTGTGAACAGAAGACTGTGTTATCAGTTTAGAAACCCTCATAAGCAGTTTGAACAAAAATAGAGCAAAAAAAATCTCTATTTAAATATATGAAATTTAAGAAAGAGAACATTAATTAGCGGTATTTTCCTACCTAGAGGAAATACCTCTTAGTTTTGGTCGTCTCATCTAAGAAAAGGGGCTGAAACCAGAAAAGAACAAAATGTGGGCCTGGGAAAGGACAATAAAAGACTGCCAGCAGCTTCTAAAAAAGGAGAAACTGGAAAAAAGTTTGAAAAGTGAAAAAAGATGTTGTGGATAAGTGGTATACAGTATGATGATTAATAGTACCTAGGGGGACAATTGATCAAGAGAGCAGCTGTGAGGGAATTTGAATGTTGTTTTTTTTTTTTTTAAAGAAAATTCCCAGTAGGATTCAGACAATGTTTGTAATAAACCTATTTTTATTAAGATTATTGGATTGGTGCTATCCAGGGGATTATATTTTCCAATTACTAATATTTTCATTTTTCAGTCTTAGTTTATGATTGAAGCAGGGACATAGGTGGCACAGAACAAAATGCGTTGGCCTGGTTTGGGATGAGAATAATCATAGCCTCAAAGCAAACAGAGTCCCAAGAAATTAGTCTTTATTTTCAAGCTCATTAAAAAAGACCTTGAGTTTTAATAGCAAAACATTTGTACTTTTTTTTAAAGTACAGTTGAATATCTGTCCATTTGAAAAATTTATTGCCTGTATTCTGAAATGGGAGCAAAACTCCAATTTGGTGCCAGATTCTAACCTTTAACATAGCCAAGTCTACCCTCAAATCTCATTACTATAGATACGAAGAATACAGAAAAACCCACACATAAGTCTCAAATTAAGCCACAGTAACTACGAACAGGAAGACCACAACTTTTGTCAGAATTTCTTACAACTCTGTCATGATTGTATGTTGAAACCAGTAGGGATGACTTGCTGCAGAGCTGTTTTGTACACAAATAGGTCAAAAAACTAATTTGGTTCCTCCACAGATCGGGCTTGATACTTCAGCAAGAAGGTTTTTTAAGGAGAGATTCCCTTGGGTAAGGCTAGAAGATCTATTGACAACTCCATTGTGAATTAGCAGTGCAGCACTTTGCTACTGGGGTGACTATCTCCAAGGCCAAAAAGACAAAAAAAAATGACTCAGGAGTCGAGTTTCCTAAGGTCTAAGCTTAGGCTGAGGCTTGTCTGAAAGGGCCGTGGTCAAAGATTAAAATGATGTTGTAGAAAGGTTTTAGAGGTAGAGAACCTCTGTTCTTTTGCTTCTTTTTCTCCCACTGCTTTAAAAGATGCAAGGAGAAACATCAACAAGTCTTGCATTTCTCCCAATCCTTATCTATTTAGGATAGCTCACAAAGGAAAAAGACCTTGCATTCTGTGGTATATAGTCTTTCCCTGGATCTTAGCTAGGGAAAAAAAGAAAAAAAAAGGAAAAAAAAAAAGAGCAGTCCTCTACCAGCACGTCAGGGGACAGTCATTTCCTAAAGGCTGACTGCAGTATGCTGAGGCACGTACACAGGAAGATGACAGATGCCTCAGAGATAGATGGCAGTCAGGTGAGGCTAAAGCACAGACTGCCACCCTTGGCGTGAACAGAATGGGTGACCACAGAAATCCTTAGTCAGTCACTCTTGAGAGAGTTCTCCTATGCTCTAAAATTTGGAAAGCACTTCTAAGCTCAGTAAATACCCCAACAGGCTTAAATATTCAGGTGTTATCACAATAAGAAGAGACTCGTATAACATTTTCTTCCATATGTTTTCTTACTGTCACAGAGGAAGAAGGTCACAGTGTGATGCACATCAAGAAGATCTGAATGTAATCTAGTGGATATTAGTACAGACTTATTGAAGTCACTGGGAAGAGACAAAAACTGACAAATTCCACAACCCTCTGTAATATGAAATGATCAAGGCTTGAACATCTTACACTACTAGCAGCCATAAACTTTATTATGGGAACAACTGTTATGCATCAATGCAAAAGTTACAGGCAAATTCACTCGGTACACCTAAGTGCAAAGTACAAAAGAACAGCCAATTTTACCTAGTCTACGTGCACTCCTTACAGCAGCACAACATTCAGTTGCATAGTTCCGTGCTCTTCAGTACTCTTTAGGGCTGTTATTAGTAACCAGTAGTAATAAATCTTTTGGGTTTACTGTCAAGAGTATCAGGTGGCTCCACAGATCAGGAGGAGAGTGGAGACACAGTCAGAAAACCAAGCCCCCCATTATGCCTTGGCATATCAACTAATATTTTCGTGTGTGTCACTGAAGGCCTAGGGATCAAATAGCTATTTCTAACATGCTCCCTCAGTGTTAAAAGGTCTCGGCTCTTCCTTTGCCCTGAGGCAGGGACTGCATTTAACTTGCAAAATACTTGTTTGGGCCATTTTTTTTTCTATCTTTTGTGACTGAAAAAATAATCCATTCATAATCCATATAAAAAATATGATAGGTGATTAGTTCTCCGGAGTTACATTGTAGCTGAATCAATTGCTTCAATTTTAGAGCTGGATCACGGCTTAAAGTTCATAATCAGAACAAACAGTTCAGATGACACTTAGTGAATGCATTGATTAAATATGACTCTGCCTCTAGTGCTCTCAGTTAATGTCTCACTGACTTTAAACATATTTCCAGGACTAACATTTAGCCAAGACAAGGTGAATGTGATTGAACAATTTTTTTTTTTTTCCAGTTGAACATTTATGACCTGCAATACTGGAGAGTGGACAGAAGACAGAGCACTGAAATGTTCCTTACCAGCCAGAGGCAATTTACAAAATAGGTATATAACTAAACAAAAGAATCACTGAACAGTGGAATACAGGATTTCCTTTAGCAATGTATTTCTATTTGTCCAAAGGTATGCCACAAGTATGACTAGCAGGTGTCTATTTACCATGTGCATACCTTTCTCATCCATAACTTCCACCTGTTTCTTCTGCATTTCTCTGATAGTGTTCAAAACTTTATGCTATTATCTTAGATATGTATCCTTAGAGTCTTTAAGATATTTCATAATTCAAATATTAAGTGTGTCTGGATTTTGAAATATTGTGATTAGACAGATAGAAGAAAAGCCATCTCAAATTACTGAGTGTAGTTACTTCCTGACCAGGTAGGATTGTTCCCTGTAGAATATTTTTCCAGTGGTTTATCTTAGCTTATTTTAAATGACTTTGGAGAGTAGGTCTGTAGCAGTTTCCTCAAAATATAAGTCTACAGAAGTATTTCCTAACATTCAGCCTCAGTTCCACAGCTTGCTTTTATCCCTCTTGTCTGAATAATATATTTTAAATCATCTTAAATAATTATCCTATCTCCCGAATAATCATGCTCCTGAAGTACCTTGAGAATTCTTACTTTTGTGCCTGTGTGCTGTCAGCTTCTACAACTGCCAAAAACTAGCACTGACCAGGAGGCAAGAGAAGGGCTCGGAATACTAGATTAGATTCAGCAACGGAGGACTTCTGCTTTTAGCTGGCTCCCTGTGAATGGATAGCTTTTCTAGCAGCTGCTCTCCTGGTAAAAACAGAGATTGCAGTCACTTCCTAATAATAGAAATAAACTTTAGTCAAATCCCATATCTGTATGCTGATCAAGGTGTAACTTGTGACTTGAGATGCCAGAAACAACCTTGAAATTAAATAGTAGTACATAAAGAAGACGCATGTTTTAACACCTCTCTCCTTTTCCCTTTCTGATTATGATGTGAAATAATCAAAAGAACAAGGATTAAAAGGGAACATAATTTAAATGCCGTATTTTAAATGGACCAGCTGGGAATAATACAGTTGTTCCTCATAGCAAAATATATGCAAAGTTAGTTCCAAATGTCTTCCTCAGAAGTCCTAGATTTTTAACGGTTTGTGGAAAAGGCCAAGAGGAGGTGATGCAGAACTGCATTGATCAGGACAACCTAGACACAGGCTTGCCATCTACCTGTGGAAGACTGACTGAGCACAGCGCAGGCTTGCCAGGCTGTATCATAGAACCACTGAGTGGCTGAGGTTGTCAGGGACCTCTGGGTCCATCTGATCCAACCCCTGCTGCAGCGGGGGCACCCAGAGCAGTGTGCCCAGGCCCACGTCCAAATGCCTTTTGAAGATCTCCAAGGAGGAGACTCCACAAACTCTGAGCAATCTGTGCCAATGCAGTGTCACCTGCACAGCACAAGAGTGCTTCCTGGTGTTCAGAGGGAACATCCTGTACTTTAGTTTGTGCCCATTGCCTCTTATCCTTTCACTGGGCATCACCAAAACGAGCCAGCCTCCGTTCTCTTTGCACACTCCTTCCAGGTATTTATATGCATTGAGGAGATTCCCCCCATCTTCTTCTTCAGGATGAACCATCCTTTCCCAGCTTCTCCCAGCACTCTCAGCCTCTCCTCACAGAAAATGTGTTCCAGTCTCTTTACCATGTTCATGGATCTCCTTTGGACTCTTTCCAGAGTGTGTCCATGTCTTTTTTGTACTGAAGAGCCCAGAACTGAACATAGCACTCCCGCTGTGGCCTCACCAACACTAAGCAAAGGGAAGGATTGCCTCCTTTGACCTGTTGGCAATACTTTGCTTAATACAGCCCAGGATATCATTGTCCTTTTTTTTTTTTTTTTTTTCTTTTCTTTCTTTTTGTCTATGTGTGTGTGTGTTGCAAAAGTCATTGGTGACTCACGTATCTATATCTTCCTTCAGCAATATAATTCCTTTAACTTTCCATCAGAAAGCAGATGAGACTGGAGCTGAAGGCAGAAGATTACATGTACACAGAAAAAAATCTCTCACTGACAATTGCATTCAGTATTTATACTTCTGAAACCAGCTTTGATGGACTACAGGCCAGGGGTTTTTAATCTCTTCCTTCCTATCGTGCCTGGTACACAGAGCAGCTCTTGTACAAAACATCACCCAGTTTTATATTCTGTTTTAAAGAGTCATCACAGAGGAGAGTAAATTGATGTAATACCATTCGGGTAAAGGTACAGTCCAGCAATTATTAAAAAGCACAGGACATCAAAGTGATACACCTGTAGGCTGAAAGAACTAAAAGGGGGTAACTCTAACAGTTATGAAAAACATACTAGCTTTCCCTTGCTTCTCAGAGAACAGGAGTCCAACTATCCATTTTAGCCTTTTGCGAAATGTTCCTCATATTCCTCACACTTATCAGCCATTTTCCTGGTGCTATCATTTCTGCTACTCTCTGGACAGATGGCAAATCAGAACCAGGCACCAAAATAGGGCTCAGCGTCACCAGTGACAGGGAAACAGTTTGCAGGTCGTTATCACTGTGCCATGCACGTGCACCATGATTTACAGGGGTTTGCTTCATGCAACACGTAGCCAGTCCTACTCTGATCAGCAAATGGAGGAGGCTGTGTTCCATAACATAATCTTGTGGTACAGTACAGTTGATAAAATTCAGTTACATTTTTCCACTTGTTCAGATGTAGTTTATATGACAGAAATTCGAATTGTATTCTGACAGAAGCTCTCTTTTTTTCCAGTAGCAGCTTTCAAATCTTTGGGAGTCAATTTTTTTTTCCCCCAAGTATATATCTGTGAGTATTTATAATTTAAATGCACACTTTCAGATAGAGTAAAAGGTAATGTAACTAATTCAAATATTATTTTTCCAAACTACATTTTGTACCTGTGAATCTTTTCAGGATTTTTGGAAAACGACAAAAGCTGTTAAAATTTATGTTGAAGAGAATTTTAGCTTGGAAAAATACAATGAGAGGCAAATATTTTACGAAAGTTTTTCATGTCTAGACATAGAAACCAAGGCAAATGAAACATGGAATGAATAGGCATGTGGTTTTGATCATCTGAATCTAAGTACCTTTCAACATTAATTAGTGCATGCAGAATTAGTTTTGCCTTTCGCTATCAATTTTTTCAGGTGTGACTTTTGAGAGTTGAGTGCAGTTTTATTTCATTTTTAAATAATTATGTCAGAAGCCATCTGATTGCCCTTATTCACACAGCTTTGTCCTGGCTCATGTTCTTAAGGGCAACCGGGCACAGTTTCATTGTGTTTCCTCAGTAACTTCCTCTAAAAGTGCATATTATTCCTTTCACTTAACTAACACAAATAATCCCTATTAATGACATGTAATGAGCCACACAGCTATGCCCTAGAATGGATCAGACTATCTGTATTAAAAAAAAAACAACCATAATTCTTGAACAGTCCTAGTTTTATAACTTAAGAGGTAAATCACTTATTTTAAGAGAAAGGATAAATATCACAGAGCTAAGTTTAAAAAAAAAATGATAACAGGTTTCTAAAATTGAGCAAGGGTCCTAAATAAATGCTGTTTTTAAATATCCTTGTATCTAGGTTATTATAAAGAAATCATCAAATTAGGTGCCTACTTTGTGGACATGAACAGCAATATTCCTTACCTGGGTTTTCATTGTGTGATCTATTTATAAAATTATTGCTTCTCTGTATATTGACTTGCCTTGCTGCAGCTCCTAGGACAACCTAGTAATGGTCCAGCACCCCACTTTACTAAATGTTCTATATACATGCATTAGAGGATATATACACTCTGCAGAGTTTATAATTTGAGCGTAGAACAAGAGGTGAGAGAGACAGGCTGATGGAGGAAAGCAGGGAAACAGACAGCACTGTTCAACATGATATGAAGTAGTCACAGCACATCAGCAGCTTCACTTTGCCAATTTTGGGGAGTTTGTTTTTCTTGAGCTTTTTTATAGACATCAAAGCAAAGAAGTTTTAATGAGGGTCTGAAGGAGAATAATGAGGTACTTTTGCAGATGTCTGCAGGGTGTTCCTCCTCACTCAAAGGGGCAACATGTACAAAGACACTTTGAAAAACAAGTGAGCAATGGAGGTTGGCATCTTAGTTCCTTTGAAACGAAAGTCCCTGATGCTGACCTCATTTACACTGGTGAAAGCTGTAACTCCTGTGAAGTCAATGAAGTCCCTGTAGCATAAAATTGGTCCTGGATTGCAATCTGCCAGAACTGTCTTTCAGAAGCCATGGCGACCACTGAAACCTTATTTCAGAAATACTTTCGGCTCATTTTTGAATTTATTCTGAGGTATATTTACATCCTTCCGCCACTAACAGGTCTTGAAGGTGTGTGTTAGTAAGCATTTGCCAAAAATGTGTAATAGAATTTAATGTAAACAAGAATATTACTTTTCTATCGCAAATTGTCATGTGTGCACATGAGTATATATGAACAAATATGCATGTGCATAAATGTATAGGTACACATGTGCACACAGCACACACATACATACATTCCTCTGCATTCTCATGTGGAGGGATGCAACTTCACATCTTTGGTAGGGAACAAGGTGATTAATTTTATGCTAAGAAATAGCATGTTATCTCCTTTCCTATTTTTTACATATCTCTGTGCCTAAATTACCTATGATGCATTCATTATATACATGCAGAAGAGTGGTTTCAAGATTAAATATTGCTACAACCTACACTAACACCAAACATGTCACTTTAGAGTTTTAAGGGAATTAAACAATTTGTCACCACTTGACTTCAACTGCCCAATTGTATCTAAATGTGCAGGTCAGACCCAAACACAGCTGGAAGCCCAGGACCCCTTAAATGAAGACTCAGCCATCTGTGTCCATCTCCTCCATGTGAGCTACCTGAACTCAGGCTGAAATCACACTGCCTGCATATGCCTGCGTTATCTGATATCAAGGCCCTTCTACAGAATACCTCAGGCTATCTTATTTACCCTGAGTGCATCAGGTGACACTTCTTGAAGGACAGAAGGACACTTCTTGCAACGTACAGAACCAGGCACAAATGTCAGGATCTGGCCGCACGGTAGGTAAATGTGTCACTCCCTCTTCTCTCACGTACAAGGATATTCCCTGGGGAAACATCAGTGGGATGGCCCCAGAGAGGGCCTGGGGGACATCTCTTGGGAGAGGTTTGTGGTCTGGCTATGAATCTGGGCCTTGGGTTATCCCAGGGAACTGGTCCTACATTGGGAGGTGATGCAGACACTAAGTTGTATTGCATGCATCCTCTCACAAGCAATCAGAGCTGCCAGAGGCTCTCAGCACAGCAAACTTGGCCTTCAGAAGTAGAAAGGGCAGGGAGGCTCAGCTGGGGGAAGCCCTGGAGACCTCCTCACTCCTCAAACTGCAACCACTGCTGTGGTTTTATTTCCCCTTCCCCACTAGTTCAGTTCAGTGGAAGAGCACAGGCAGTTAAAACCTGACAAATCAAACAGCACTGTCTTGGTAAGACTACAGGAACTAAATACGCAACATAAATTCAGTTCTGGGAGCAGAGGACACTGCAAGTAACATATCTAGTTCTGCAAAATCTACAGATTTATAGGAAAAACACTGAGCAAAAACCTGAGAATTAGATTTTCATGATCAACATTTCTCTACTTACAGAGAAGAAAGAAAAGGTGTTAGAAACAGAGTAAGAATCTAAAAGATGTTATTCCTGAGCTTATTATCTCTTTACATGGGGCCAAGTTATATGTTAAGTACTGCCACTTTTCAGTTAGGAGCATACTACATTTAATTGATGTATATATACTTTTTAATTTGCTATAAACTATGCTTTATAAATCTTTATTCATTTCATTTTGTGAAATAAAAATATCAAGAAATGGAAGGCAGATTTGCTACTTTAAGGTACCACTTACAGAACAGACCAGACAATTGCAGAAAAGTTTGTACTTGGCTATTCTAATTGCAGTAGGACCCTTCCTTGAATTACCAGCTTCCTGAACCACTACTGTCATTTTTCTTTTTGGTGAGATGTTGAGAATGAAATACAAAACAAATTTTGTGAAAATCCAGAATCACATTTTTTGCTGTTAAACTCCTGTAGACTTACCAAGAGACTGAATATGAAGTGTTTTAACAGTACAGCTACCACTAGAACAAACTAGGCTTACCAGCTCACTGGTGTCAGCTCAATTTATATGTTTCAGAGATCAAAATCAGTGCACTGCACATAATTTGTAGTCCTTCACATTGCTTTCCAAATGAGTGGCATGCTTGTCATGGTATTAAAATTCTGATGTTTGCTCCCCACCAAACTGTCTACAGAAAATTCTACCTGATATATTCAATAATTTTCTTGAAAAAAATTCTTATCCTCATTTATCATTTTTAAAAAGCAGCATTGGAATCTTAAATCCAGCAACCACAATTAGAAAGTTAGAATTAGTCAACTCTATTTTAAGTTACCAAACGGAGAAGACGTAACCTCACCTGCTTGGTGCCGTCTTTAAGCAGCCTTTAAGATGTCTATCAGCACTTTCTCTGTGTGGTTTATTATCCAACTTGGGCACAGTATCTTTCTTGTGACAAATCAGCGTGTAGTTTTTGTCGTCGTTGTTTGCCCAGAAGGTACCAATCGATGTTTCATATCGTATACAGAATTCCACTTTGGCTCCATCTCTCTGATAAGGAGGCACCAAAGAAATCTTAAAGCAGAACTGGTCAGTTTCACTGCCACAAGAATTAGGCATGAACTCTGCTAGGATATCATAATAACTGACCCAGTCATCCAGTGTCATTCGAACATACACGAATTTTTCAAAAGATACATTGAGGACTCGTATAATGCCGTTCATACAGGTAATCCCAGGCAGGAACACAATTGACTCCAACAGTACTTTATGTTCTCGCACTTTTTGCAAAACTTCTTCTTGGGAAGTAGGTAATGTAAATAGCTGAGTTAAAAAAAATTCCTCTTGAGGGAAAGCTTCATCTTCTAAGTCATTGTTTTGTGCTATATTTGGAATTTCCCAGGTATCAAACTCTTTAACAGACACAAGATCAAACCCAAATGCATCAGCAAATGAAACCTTTCTTGCAATGGTGGTAGGGGCATCTGCCTCCTCTTCCTCTGAAGAAGCAGAATTCCGCCTTCGGGGAAGTGGAGAGAAACGGTGTTTAATGTCAGGTTTAACATCTTCATCTTCAGAAAAGTAATCGTTTACAGTAGGGACTTCTAATAAGTTAGCCTTGCTAACCTGACTAGGTCCTTCGAAAGACTCCATTGGGCTCTCTGATATAAACTGAAAGAGAACTGTACAACTAGTAGCAGCTGATATTTGAGACGCTGTGATCTAAAACAAGGATTAATGTTACAGTTGACATTGCAAAAGGGACTCAGACCTATTAATAGATGCTGTGGTGTGTCAGCTATGTTGGCTTGTTTTTAATCTGATAGTATTTGATGTTATAATTTCAATCATACATTTCTAATGCTTATTTTGTGTGGTTCTGTGTGCTGTGAAGAAAAATAATATTTAAAATCTAGCTAAACAAATGGAGCTATCTTTAGATGAACAACTTATGTTGCACAACAAATTCATCACATTCCACAAATGAAGAGCTATTAATCTTTGATGAGAATGTATCGGGTAAGTCATTACTATATTTTAAATTATTTCCATATATATTTTCAAGGACATTTTTTGTGATTCTTTAAGATACAAAAGTGTAATGCCACATTCTCCCCTGGCACTATACCACGATAACCCAGTGAGTAGGATCCTAGAACTATGCCAGCTTTTTCTAGCTAAGGATCAGCCATCACAACTTAAATGGACCATGAATGCTGTAAAACATTGAAGTAAGCATCCTAGAGATGAATTTGTAATTCACCATTGTAAATAGGACTGAATTTGCCTCTAATTATATTACAAAATTATTACTGCATTGAGCACCATCCAACCAAATGGAGACAAAATCAAGTCATAGAATTAACTTGTGCAGCCAACCCTGAAACTCAAACCGTGTGTCACACGGCTATAAACAGGAGGAAGAAACACATTTTGCCATTTAATTTTTCCCAGCCTTTGTGCAGGTTATCTTCCCATAATATTAAATGAAGTGGTTTCTCAATCAAGTTAATCAGTTAGAATTTGGTTCGTAATTTCATGGTATTCCATGCGTGGAAAATGCAGTGTTTATGGGACAAAGATCATGAAACCAAAATGTCACATTTTTGCTTCATATTACTTAAGCTGTTTTCCTGGTGTCTCTCTCAAAGGTTAAATCAATGCTATAATCTAATTGTGCAGTACAAGCTAATAAATATGACAGGGCTTGCTTTGATTTAGCCATGTCAGAGACTGATGGCATTAGTGGCATCATCACAGATCTCTTCATACTTTCAAATGACTTGGGTCTTCTGATCTCTCTTGAATCCTTTCTCCTGTTGTTATAAGTAATTTGCCTCCTCCGCCATGAGAGCATCTCCAAATCTTCCATGCTTCCATGCAAATCTCCACCTTAACCTCTTAACAGCATTCCCATGCTCGGTCTTGAATATCTCCAGAGAAGGAGAATCCACAACCCCCCTGGGCAGCCTGTTCCAGTGCACAGATCACTGTGCACTGTGCACTGTGAAGAAGTTCCTTCACATATTGGTGTGGAACTTCCAGTGCTCCAGTTTATAGCTCTTTCCCCTTGTCCTGTCCTCACAGACTGCTGAAAAGAGGTTGCCCACATCCCTTTGACTTCCACACTTAAGATACTTATAAACATTAATCAGATCCCCTCTGAGTTTTATTTTCTCAAGGCTGAACAGACCCAGTTTGCTCAGCCTTTCAAACAGGAAAATGTTTATAAAACATCCATACTTCACTGCTATTACCATAGTTTGAAAAAATACCACGTAAGGAGAATTCATGAAATCACTTTCTAACATAAACTACAGAAATCCTAGCGCAGCCTTTGGGATTTTAATGATTTTTAAACTGTACTTTACAATGCTGAATTTTTCAGCAAGGGCTAACAGTGCAAATTTCTTGTTTAAAGAGTAATGTTATCCAGCCATGTATTCTTGAGGGCCTAAGAAGGGAATGACACAGCCAGACAGTGGCTGTATGCACATTTTGGTTTAGTATCTTGCAAATTAAGTGCTGTTTGGGAAACGAGGCTTCTTGCTCTAATGGCAGTTCTATTTCTCTAAGAAAATACTACAGTAGTAATTATACAAACAGGGAGAACTTATTTATGACATTATTCCCCTAATGGTTACTTTTATTTCTGTTTCATGGACACTTCTGTAAACAAGAAATAACAGTGACTTTAATCAACTCAGACAAGCCTGTGCATATGTAACTGTCATGCCATTCATTGAATTCACCTACCCTGAAAGTAAATGAACATGGGAGCTGGGAAACAAAGGGTTATTTATCAGTTTAGCCTAAGGGGTACCACCGAGTACCAGATTTTCATTCTTGTGCCATTATTTAGTGAGAGAAACAGCATGTACTCTGGCCAGTTAAAAAACAAATTAAAAAATGGAAAAAAAAAAACCATTGAATAAGAAATAAAAAACAAAACAAAACAAAAGAAGGAAAAGAATATTTGTACAAGGAAGAAATGTGAGCGGTTACAAAGATGGAGGTCAAGAAACATAGCTGAGAACAGAGGAAAATTTTGTTGGAAAGTGATTTTCAATCCACAAGCCTAATCCTCAGTGCAGTGGGGTAGAGACTTAAACTGTTCCTCCACCTGACCTAGGGCTTGCCTGGGAAGTTTGTTCCACGTTAGACTTTTCATGAGGGTGTCAGTAAGTATTTAACCAGATGGGTATAGAAAGGTACACCAAAGCAAGTATTATTGTGCATGTAAGAATTGCATTAACACTGTAAAATTATTGCTATGAAAAATGCAGTACAAAAAATAAATGAAAATATCTTGCTTTTTCTCTGCATCTTGCTGTATGGTGCCCAAAATACTTAAGTCAGATGACAGAATAAGAATTTCCTTTTGGATTGTATCAGCAACAGATAATTTAAGAACTTCTTCAAGGGGTAATTTCCTTGATCAATTACTTTCTGAATCCTCATCTTCCTTACCTTTTTTTGCACATATTAAATTCAAATGTTGAATCAAAGCACATGTTTTACAGATGTTCTTAAATACTGTTTAATTAGCTTGGATGGAAATAGGAGGTAGAATACAGTAAGAATGTGCAGAAAATAAGATGGCATCATGCAGGGTTGCTTCTTCAGTGAACAGCATAGTAAACATTACAGAGGAGAATGTTATGGAGACAGCAGGCTTAGACATAATCAAACACATAGCAGAACACCAAAAGCAATAGCCAAATAGAACTTTAATTAAAAATAGCTTGCACCTGCCTATGTTTTTGGCATATTTATTGTTACCACTGGCCAGGTGATCTTTCTTAGCCCTATCTGGAATATAATATACCTTTCTATGTCAACTGAAAAACAACTACATCTTAAGCACAGACTAAAGAGTAGTATAAAATCTGGTTCCACTTGGCTGGGGCATTCCCTAATGCCCTAAAAAACTGCATTTCTTCAGCTGGGAGTGTGAGATGTATTACTTACTTCACTGCTATTTAATAAATCTATTAGGATAAAGCATAAAAACATTTTTCCTTTGCAGAAAACACTGTTCCAGTTGACTGCTGAATGGTCAAAATTGCTAAACAAGAGGTAGAAGAAATAAGGTTAAATCCTTTAGGAAAAAAAAAAAAAACCACAAACACACACACAAAAAAACATTGCTGGCAAATATTGAGAGAGATTTTGAAACAGCAATTTATTCTCAAAATGTATAGAGCTATGGAGCTATTTCACTTAAGCAAGTTATTTGTCTAAATTTCACATGAGTGAAGCTAAATATCAGTAATAAAGGCTGAGCGAGGAGAAAAGCTGCCTCGGTTGTTTTCTGATCTTTGTTTTAGATTGTATGACTCGCAGTACTTTTTAAAATACTTTGTCCTATGTACAATTGGTAATTTACTTTGTTAATATGTGATCCAAAGTAGAAGCCAGGTCACTCTTCAACATTTGTGCTTTTTTTACAGAGACAAGTGGAAAAATTGCAAACTTTGTAAATATATTTTTAAAATATGAACATTAGTATCATCCTAAGGGGATTTTGTCAGCTAAGCAACCAACAAAACACTCTAACTCTCTTTAACCTTAACTGATGATAGAGAGGAAAACAGCGACAGAGGAAAAGACAATCAAGACGTTCTCAGCACAGTGAAAATTCAGAATAGATTACTGTACCAGAATTCCCAAATACTCCAGTTTCCAGGTTCATCTCTTCAAGTACATTTAATTTATTATAAATCAAAATGAAAAGAATTTCACACATCTACTTGATAAATCTATCCTTTTATTTTTTTATGCTTTCTCGTGGGAAATCCCAGGATTCTGAGAATTTTATCAATGATATAAAAATATAGTAAAAAAATACTCCTTTAATAAGTTATGTAAGTTTTTTTTGAAGAAAAATCTGCTTTCCCAAGATAGAGAAAATCTGTATAGGAAAAACAGACAGTATACTTTCTCTGCATCTGTTTCTTCTTTTCAGATAAAATTGGACATTGACTAAGTGAGAGTAGTTCTCACTCTCATGTCAAAGCTTTGCAGACTTTTCAGGCAGTGACAAGAAAAATCCTACCAAGAATAGGCATAAAACAGGGAATTTGCCTTATATTTTGTACAAGAAACCTTGATTTGGAGAGTTTTTCACTCTTTCACCTTTAAAGATAGGACTCAAAGGAAAACAAAATCAATTCCAGAAATAGCATGGAGCAAGGAGAAACAAACAGAAATATGGGGTGGATATTTTCTTTGTGGGCATGCCTGAAAAACTTTACATCGGAGATCAGGGGTTTTAGCTCCTCAGAATATTTCTTTTTGGTCATCTTTTTATCTTTTATTCTTCTTAACATCTTTCTTTCCTTGTATTATTTGCTGACAGGATTATTCATCTGCTCAGGTATGGAGCCCTTTTCTACACATTTCTTCTTGCTTAGGATTTGAGTTCAACTTCTGTGCTTTTGATTTTTGAGTCTTTACTGTGCTTACATTCCTGATCTCTTTAGTTTGGCTCCCTTTAATAACCTCAGTTTCTTCAGTTTCTAAAAGCCTGCCCTTAAGATTGAAAACCTCAATAAGATGGTTTTTCCTTATTTATTTAATTTGAGTACTTGTAGATACTCAAAGTCCGGTCTAAAATTCTCTACGGTTAAAAAGTGGGTACTAAAGTAGCAGAACGTGCTTGTTTCTGTGCTTCTTTGTTGAAAACAAAGGAAGGAATATATAGTCCCTGTCAAAGTGATGTATTCTCCAGTCTGCAGTTGTTCCATAAAGACACATATCTCACCAGAAATAACCATATAACCTGCACTGAATCCGGTGAAATCAAACTTTTGATGTTATTATTGTAGAAACCCATTCATACCTGGCTGGCTTTTGGATGCAGTAACACAAATGTGCTGATCTGTAATAAACAATCTAAAGTGCCAGGTCACACCCTTCAGAGATAACCTCAACAGTTTCTGCCATCATATCACAATTCTTTTGCTAAAAGTAAGAGAGAAGGAGAACAAAACCGATAAATAAGTCATCAGAAGGCTGTGAAAAGCCACCAATATGATGGAAAGATGGTTGCAACTTGTGGATGTGCCAGGAAGGAATTTTCTAGTAGGGATAGGACAGGTCAAATGAATGCCTTCAAAAGAAGTCATAACTAAGACCAATGTGGACGATGGCATTACATTATGAGTCTTGTTTCCTGATGTAAAAACATAGTGGCTACCAACTGAACCAGAAGCTAGTGGATTTTAGAGTCTGAGAAATGGTTGCAAGTGTCCAATCAAGATGATCAACTAAGATGTAAACTCCAAGCTCAAAGAGAAAGAGATCAGTTTAATGGTAGTCTAGCCCTCTGTCTCTGTTTTTTGCTAGAATTCATACTTGAAGGAAGCGCCAAGAGTTATTTTTGGAAGGCGGCAAAGCATGAACAATATCAACTTCAGCCTTGTAAGATTGAATCCCTGAGGCCTTGAAATGATGATCTCATTTGAGAATATGCATTTTGAACATCAGAAGTGACCCAAAAGAAGACAACCCAATAACCAAAGAGAATAATAATTCTGAGAAGCAAGGTTTTCTTTCAAAACTTCTTCCACTTTGTTTTGTTTTACTTTAGAGATGATTGTCTTATCCTTACTAGTCAGAACTCAGGACTCGAAGGGCTGTGTCAAAGTTCAAGTGGTAGTTCATGCATTGGGGTCCCAGTGCATAGCACTCACTCACTTTGAGTGCTACTTGCTCCCTCAAGTGGTTTCTTGGGTCAGAAGGATGGATCACATGTATACTCAGCTTAAAACTAGTTGCACAACCGGGACCAGAGAGTTACATGGGTTTTTTGTGCTTTAATTTAATTTAATTCAATTTCATCAAGAGTAGGTATCCTGCAGCTACCAAATTTGATAGCAAGTGTCATACAATACTTTCTTTTAGGGCGTAAAACAAATGTTTGTTGTACTAAATACAACATGCTTGACTAGGTGTAGAACACAGGAACCAACATGTTGATTTCAATTTGTTCTGCATATCAGTGAAGGGTCTAATCCTTTCACAACGCTATCAAGCCACAGTCATTTTTTCATTAATCATTACATTTCAATGGGGAACACTGAAGGGTGTTTTCTCAGATTATAATGAAGTAAAAGGCTAACGTCATGGTCTGTTTATCTTCATACTTAACATAGTATAATTATTTTATATTTTTTTCATTCAGCTACGATTCTCACCTTGACTTTTGTAAACATTGGCAGTTCAGTTTTCATTGTTGACTTAACAGAGTATAAAATAGGAATCTATGTGCACGATAGCAGCATATTTAAAGTCCTGCTTCCTTTTCTCCTGCTGCTTATATTCAATGAACCAAATATTCAACTGAATGCTTACAGTAAAATATCAGGACACTTAAAATAACTGCTAGACTTCATGCTGCTATAATGACTGAAGACTATTCTGAAAACAATGAAGGAAGTCCAGCCATACTTACTACAGCAGGAGAAGATGGAAATCTGGTTCATGGGATTCCAGCCCAGATTCCCAGCTCACACACGTGCACCAAAAGTGGTCTTTCTGTACCTGTGGATGAAGGAAAATTTCTGGAAAAACCACCCCTATCTTACATAGCCTTAATTGCAAAGGCAATTCTTTCTTCCCCTGCAAATAAACTGAATTTAGCTGCTATCTACAAATATATTGAAGATAATTTTCCTTTCTACCGGAACAAAGGTCGAGGCTGGAGAAACAGTGTGCGGCACAACCTTTCACTAAATGACTGTTTCATCAAGGTGGGAAGATGTGAGGATGGCAAGGGGAACTACTGGAGTATCCACCCAGCAAACTTAAATGACTTTGTTCATGGGGACTTCAGGCAACACCGACGGGCACGAAAGCGAGGACGTCAGAAGGAGTTAGAGTATTCCCTTGCTATGAATTATTTCACGCCATGGGGACACTATCTCTCCTACCCAGCACCAGGTGTATTTTATCAAACACATTATTTTCAAGATCCTCTGTGGAAAATGCTCCATGCTGACAGACTGCAGTTTATGCATGAATACCAAAAGTGGAATGCAAACAGCGATTTAATCACAGGAAAGATTTTACCTCCTCTACAGCCTAATAAACCACAGAGCATTTCTATGGACTGGTTTTACAGATTTCCTACTACTTCAGCTATGCATCAGAATATTTTCCTAAATATTCAGCAGACATTGCCTAATTCCTTGTTTTTCTCTCCTCAGAAGCATCAGTGAAGTTAAGCATTCAGACATATCTGTAAGTACTAGATAGTACTTGAAGTGCAGTAGCTTCACAGGCATCTCTGCTTGGGACTCCATCAACATACAATATATTAGTACAGTTTTTAATTTTTATGTTATGTTTAAAGACAGCAAAAGAACTGTCTTACTCATGTAAGCCAGTGATTGCCAATGATTGTTACCTAAGAGTATTAGTTTTTAATTGACTACAATGAATTTTTTTAAAAATAATTTTACTGAACAATAGCAGTGCATTGATTATGAAACATGAATAGATTTCGCTGGGCAGTCTGCTCTAGGTGACCCTGCTTGAGCAGGGGATTTGGACCAGATGGCCTCCAGAGGTCCCTTCCAGCCTTAACTGTGATTCTGTGATTCTCTATTAGCACTGATTGCCCAATAAAATTATTTTAAAATTATCCCATATTAATCACATTGTAATATGCTACAGCACAATTTTTAAATGAATATGTATATTTATGAATGCATAACTATATACTCAAACATGTACACTCATTTATGCAATTATATTTATATTATGTAGATTGCTCTGAAGGTAATGCCTTCTATTTATTTCTGTGGAAACTACAACATACACAAAGAGCACAATAACACTGTTTGATAGAGCAAAATCTCTACAAAACACAGTTTTTCAACATAGTCATCACCACTGTCTATTCACTTCTGCCATCGATGAACAAGAGCCTGCATGCTACACTCAAAAAATATGCATAGCTGTCTGGAATATGGTTTGTCTTTCACATCGTTGTCACTGATAAAAAGCATCACCCACTGCCTCACTGTGCTCACACTCATTGTTTGGTGTTCATAAATATTGAGAAAGCATCAATGCTTGTCAAGGGATGCAATTTTTTCTGCGTGGAAGAATTCAATGACACACCTTTGCTCCATAAGCACTTCCATGTCAGATGCCATTCTGCCAGACTGCCCTTTTGCTGCCATCTGTCACACAACATGTAAAGGAATATTGGCGGGAAGGTTCAGCCTCCACTGCCATACCATCAACATTCACCTCTGATGTTGTAGGCCAGCATAATAAAATAGGAGGCATTACTTTAGGAGCAGCCATGGCATGTAGAATGGGAAGAATGAATGCATTTTTCCTTTGTCAGTTGTGGAAGTCATTAAAATGCTACTTGTTGTTTACCACAGTGTTGGAAATACTAAATGAGTTATATTTCTATTCATTTAGTTTTATACATTGGTTAGAACTTACTTTCTACTACTAATTCTGGCGTATTGATCCAAAGATCACTGTACATTTATATGTCTTTATCAATTAAATGTATACTTGCTCCTGTTTGAATAAATTTTCAGATGAATAAATATTTCAAGAGAAATAGGAATGCATTATTTTTAATAAGTTTTTTAAGTTCAAGCCTGGTTCTTGAATGTATAGCAACATTTTAATTGATTAGTTAATGACAGCATGACTAATTTCTGGTTTACCCATTATTTGGGTATAATCAATTTAAGAAATTTTCACTCTTTAGATAATGTCACCTATGCAAAATTGCTTAAGCTTGTACCTATGCTTTTAGTTTACATTATCATATGTATTGACATAAGTGCTTTCATAGTTATAGAGTATATGATGATACAAAGTATTCAAATATGTTTATTAAATGTAAATATCTACCTAGCAACCTTATTGTAATAGAATTGTTTTATTAAGTTTGGCATTTAAAGTACAGAAAATTAGTTTTACACTTAAGGCTGCTTGAAATAACTGTTGAAAGGATTTATCCTATACTGTGTACATGTTCACTATTTGATTGAGAGTACTTATGATTTTATGGATGTATATTTTATTTTCAATTGCTAAACATTTTACCATACTTACTAAACTTGCAGAAAAACTTGCTTTGAAATATCGTGGCCAGCATGATGAGGAAAGTGATCCCGCCCCTCCACTCCGTTCTGGTGGGTCCTCACCTGGGGCACTGAGTCCTCAGTACAGGAAAAACATAGTCCTGTTGGAGCATGTCCAGAGGAGGGCCACAAAATGATCCAAGTGATGGAACACCTCTCCTAAGAGGACAGGCTGAAAGAGCTGCGGCTGTTGAGCCTGGAAAAGAGAAAGCTCTGAGGTGATCTGATAGAGGCCTTTCAATATGTAAAAGGGGAGCTTCAGGAAAGAAGAGAACAGACTCTTTAGCAGGGGCTGTGGTGACAGAAAAAGGGGAAGTGGCTTCAAGCTCAGGGAAGGCAGATTTAGGTTGGATAAAAGGAAAAAGTCTTTTACATGGGGGGTGGTGAGACATGGGAACAGGTCCTCCAGTTCTCCACTTAGAGAAGTGGAGGATGCCCTGTCCCTGGAAACTTTCAAGGCAAGGCTGGAACAGGCCCTGGGCAACCTGATCTAGCCATGCATGTTCCTGTTCATTGCAGGGGTGTTGGACTGGATGACCTTTAAAGGTCCTTCCAATATGATTCTATGATTCAGTGATTCCATTTGCTCACTGAAAAGGTGGATTTGTGTGATAAAGCTCTAAAGAGTACTGCGATAAAGTCATGAGGAGCCCGAGTATCTGAACAAAACATGAGACTTGGATAATGACTTGGGCCCTTGGCCACACAGGGAGACAGGATGGAGAAAAGGAAGGTGGTAACTGGGGTAGGAGAAGGAGAGCAGACTCACTGATCAAGGAGGCAGGAGCTCTGAGAAGTTTGGAGAATACAAACTGTGAATGCCAGGTAGTTAAAATCAGATGAAATTAAAAGCTAAGAATAAGAAAATCTGGGATGTGTTTAAGGAATAGGAGGCGAAAGCTCTTTGCCTACAAGATCGTGCACCAGAATGCCTGGGATGGAATGTAATACTCAATTCTTTAGCTGTCAGCAAATTACTACAAAATTACACGAGACAACCAGTTACTCCTGTTCTCTCTCCATTAGCTCACTTGGTAAAAGTCTGTGAAGTGTACCTTACAATATTCTTAGAAGGACACAATGCCATTTGACATCATTTTCTATGACAATGGAGAAGGGAAATGGGGGAATGAGTGTATAACATAGAGATGTACTTGAGCTGATGGAATCTGGTGTTTAACAGGACATCCTTTAAGCCTAGACTAACCATATTAGATTGTTTTTGGAAGAGAATTTCATTTTACTGCATTAGTGACAGTGGTGGAAATGTAGTATGTACCAAATTAGACCAAATCTATGCCCCAGTTTCCTATGGGAATGTGATCAAAGGAACTTAAATGCAGGAGGAATCTTTTCTTCTGCTCAGATGTTCAGATTTTATTTGAAGATCACTTTTAAATAGTTTTCATACCACTAGTATCAAACATACCATAGTCTGAGAACTCCCATTTTAGATATTCTCAGTATGATTATGTAGCTGTCAGTAGGCTTCCTTACTTTTTTTTTCAACATGTTTTAACTTTTTGCTTTTTTGTAGACCACCTGCACGCCCCTGTTTAGGAGGATTCTACTCGTAATGAACAACTATTTTTTTTTCTCCTCATATTCAGCACATACCCATGGCTTGCATACATAGTTTAAACACTTAGCTAGTGACTAAACATCTATTCACTATTTTATTATTATCCTTCAAAATCATAATACAACCTACTTTAAAGTATCCTGAGTGATGAGGAGCGTCTTGAAACACAGGCTTTAAAAGATTGAGGCCAAATGTACATGCTCGCTGTGGACATCATGCCTGTGAAATCATGTTTTCATGCTCAAGGCCCAGCTCCCAGTGTCCTGGTGTTTGGCTCTGTGTTCAGAACATTTGCCACAAGAAAATCAGTGACCATCTGTGAAAAGTTTGATTTTGATAACTGGTCCAGAAATACTGCAGCAGAGAAAAGAGGAAACCTTTTCTTCAAGGCAAACTTCCACTGCTGTAATATAGACATCCTTTTTTTCCTGGCATATCTAATCCAGCTTTTTAAATACTTTCCAACTTCCACAAAAAGCCCAGCATTTTTTCGTTATGCAATTCTAATTCATCTACCAAAGAGATGTACTTTGGATATTAAATCAGGCAAGAGAAAAGAGACTTTCTTCATATAATTAAAGGCAATATTGTAATGCCTTCAACTAAGGTAAAGGCCAAGTTAGGAAGGCAGAATTTAGACAAGATGCCAGTTTTTTTCCCTAGCCTGTGAAAGCTTGTCATTGCAATCTTAATAACGTTTTTCATCACAGCTGAAGGGGTAGGGTTAGTATGTCATTATGTGATGAAAATGTCAAAGTACTAATTTGCAAACAACCTGAAGTCAAAACTTAAAAGCAATATGAAACAAATCAAGTTAGGTGTTTTACCAGAATTCCAAAACCCCAAATTTGCTTAGCATATAAAAATAGATTATTTTCTAATTTTGATAACCCTACAATTAGAGAGGACATTAAATTTCTGATACAGGAAACTACCATTTAATGAGAAGAAACAAATGTTTGTGCAAATTAAATGGATGAATTATGCACTTGCACAGGAATGTCTGAGGCAGTACATGTGGAGTGAAAGACTCCCTGAGAAGTGAAAACAACAGTTACAAATGCTGAATTACAGAAAATCTGACATTAACACAGTATCCAAAAATTACATATTGTCAGCTTCAGTATTTTCAGCCGAAATGCATTAGCAAGGCTGATAAAAATACCAGGAAATCAAATTATAAGCATTTTGACCACTGTTATCTCTGTTCTGCTCATAAATAAGGCAGGATCATCTTTTTACAGCAGATCTACTTTAAGAGTACACAGTTGAAATACCAGTGTATGATATAAATAGGTGGAATGGAGGTCACGTTTGCTTTCATAAATAAATAATACCAATTGCTCTCTTCTTTTTTTTGCACTAAAATATGACTTCTACTTAATGAAATTGTGTTTGAGCCATACATTTCCTAACACTTTTAAACTGTGTCTTAATGACGAGTAGTAAGAAAACTAGGCCTGAACACAAGTACCTCTAACTAAAAACACCTTATAATCACATCAAGGTAAATAATAATATTCCCTTTGCAGCTGTCCTTCATCAGATTATGCAAATTTTTATTTTAAAATTTCTGTAAACTAAGTCTATAAGATCCAGACAGCTAGTGTACAGTTTAGTTTCTGATACATTTGCTGCCCAGCACAATTGCTGACTCAGTCTTGACTGCTTTCATATGGAAAATAACTTCAGGCCAGGGGCACAAATGAAAGCTTTGTAGAAAACGAAGTTTCTAAGCAGTGTTAACTACTCCAGCCACTCACCTCGAGACAGAAACTTATGCCCATTCAACAGTTACACATTCCTTACACACCTGCTGCAGCTCACGGGCAACAACTTCCCTTTGGAATCTGCAGAGCACAAATACCTCTTCCATCCTGGTGAGCCTTGTACACACAGAGCCATGAGGCTATGTCAGGTTGGGCCTGTAGGGACACCACGAGAGGAGAAAAAAAAAAGAAAACCTTTAAACCCTTTGAGCACTGGTATAATCTCAAATGAGATTATGAAAATGCCTCAATCACAATTACACAGGAAATATATAGCATCAGTAAAGGACAAAACTATGGTTAATTAATTGCCCTCATGTACCTAAAACTTTTAATTTCTTTGAAGTGCACATTTAACCAGAACCTTCCCAGGTTTCTTATCTGGTTTGTGTATGTTACTATGTAGCAATTGTAACATCTCTTATCTGTATTATATGTCAAATAGAGATAATTGCATACAAATGTAATTCCATCTTTGTCATAAAGTTATATGTTCATGCCAAATGGATCATGTCAGCATGAATCAAAATATACAATTTTTGTACCATAAACCAAAATTTTAACCCTTTTATTGAGCACAGACTCCTGACCAAGTGCATCCACACACCAGAGAAATGCTTGCAGACTTTATCTGTACCATAAAATCATACCGTACTAGTTTTCTTATCTGCCTGACAGACTCCTCAGCACAGTATGTAGTAGACTTGAGTCAACCTGATAGCTCAGCAAACAAAGTCTCAGTTAAAGAGCTTGCTCCTGGGAAGTTCTGTTAAATCGTGTCTCCAGATAGAACTGTCAGTTTTCAACAGTTTCTGCAGCATTTTTAGCTGTTTTAACATTTGATTTGGTATTGTGCTTTCAGCACGCAGAGCTTGCATATTTAGGTCCTTTGAAGACAGTGCATGGCTTATACTACATTTGTGAATATACAGTCCTCTGAAGGTCTAGTGTGTCTGGAGCTGAGAAGGAATATCCAAACAGACAAAAATAAGACAAAGTGCCTGGCCAACTAGATTTTCAAATGGCTGCCTCATGAAAGTGAAAGAATAGAAAAGTAATGGGGACATCCCCAGTACAAGGAAGAAACATCTAATAAGTTTGAAGTTATAGTCAAAAACAGCAGAGGAGTAAGTGAATCAGAGTTAGGTTGGGTACCCATCAACAGGCAGTTACCAATTTTTTGAGCAGAGGGTCACCCAGCTTGTAACAGAACCTGCAGATCTTGAATGTCATGGAGGACTATGAAACTGAAGATTCTTGACTCCCAGAGCAGCCCATACTGGCTTAGGGAAGCCCAGATCTTCATGTTCAGAAGAGATGGTTCCTCTTCCATTCTGGAGACACACCAAATTTTGGACATGAGAAATGGCAGTGTGATAACAACTGAAATTTACCCTAAATAAACTAATTTAGCACGTAATTCAAACAGTTTGCTGTTGTAGAAGCCAATTGAACAATTCTAAAAGGGAATAATTAGTGCTATGGCATTCTACTTGGAGCAATATTCCAGTATTCTAGTTTTGCTGTTGACAGATACATACATATTTTCATACTGTAAGCAAATCAGATTGAACCACATGTGCTCAGAACACAATTGTTTATAATAGAATGTGATTCAATCTTTTTAATCAAACATATTAAAAATCAAAATATATAACAAGTATACTGTACTGTATACTTCAAAAAACATCACAATATAAAAAGCTCATTTCAATATTTCTATAGGCTGACATTTAAAACCCTACTACAGAAGAAAATTTTATCTTTCTTCTTTTTAACTATCCCATGAAAATTCCAAAGATGTCTGTTCAAGATTTTCCGAATTATTTAGTAATTCTGTTTCACAAGTAACATTCTAGAGTTCATGGTATATGGCAACACATGTAAATATGTAAATAATCAGCCATTAAATATAATCAAAGCTGCATATAATCCAGTCTTCCCACCTAGATATCGATTCCACAAATTAAATCATCTTCCTCTTCAACTCTCAAGGTTCAAATAATATTTTCATGTCTATCATTATTTGTACAATCAATAAGTTAAATTGTTGGATTTAGAAGAAGTGGCAAAGGATAATTATTGTAAGCAAAGATTGTTCTAAATCTAGAGGCTAGAGAAGCAGTTTGAGAAAAGCCTGCAGATGTTTTGAAATGGATTTTGCTTGGTAATAGTTTCTGAAAAAGATCATGGCAGTGTTTTTACAGAAAACACACATAAGCTGAACTTCATTGTCCAGAAGTGCTTATAGTGTTAAGAATGCAGCATTATGCATGAACTGCACTATTAGTATATTTTCAGTAGAAGATGTATTTTAAACATCTTAGTAGTAAATTATTGAAATTGTTTAATATAGAAACAGTCCCAGACATCTGTGGTATACACATAAACAAGTGTGCACAGAAAATCATGTATGCATATTAACGAATGTGCACAATCTTGTAATTTTTAAATTGTTTGTAATTTTGCAACGAGTTGAACAACTTTATGTCAGTACAGCTGGTGTAAAAAGCAAATCAATGACGCTTCAGTATTAATAGCTGGCATGTTTTCTGCTTTTGCTGCTCCTCATATTCATGAAAGAGAAGCTACACATGTGGAGATAATTATCCCATTATGTTAGTGGTATCATCTCAAAGATGAGATTAAAAACTGTAATTCTGTTTAATCCCTGTAGCCTGTGACACAATCAAAGAAAAAAGGCAATGAGAATACAACTTGAAAAGCAGAAGTAAAAATAATGTCATAAAGGATGCTCCATCGGTTAAAACCTCTACATGTACATCTGATAGCTGCAGATGAGGAAATCACTGTATAAAACATCAAGCACTGAGTTCACAGAACTGTTCTGAAATGCAAAGCAACAAATTAAACAGCACACAGTAAGAGTCAGAATCAATCAGTATAAAATTTATGTCATGCTTGAAAGCCTTACTAGAATTCATGCAGCAATGCTTCAGTTAGTAGATCTTTTGTTAATTGAGATACAACAATACATACCAAAATTTAGTAAGAAATGGCAGATGTGCTACTAGATGATAATTACTTTGCAAATCTGAATCAAATAATAGCTTTCTAACAATTAGAGTAATCATAGTAATTTTAAGGGTGGAGAGAGCAAGGATGATATCAAGTTTGCGATATAAAAAACTGGAATTAATACTTGAATAATCTCCATCATTAATCAAGAAATAAATCCATCTTGCAAGTGGATTTCTTGAGAGCAGTTAATAACTGCCATCACACTTTCCGGAGCCTGCAATCCAAATATAGATAGAAGAATGACTGATATTAGTTGTCTGAAAATGACAATTCCCTTCTGAATATCACCAGGACATGTGATCTGTATAGTACGAAGTTTAGAAGTTAAATGATCTTATAAGGAAATAATTCAAGCAGCCAACTTGACGACTACTGCACATCGGAAGCATAGAGGCTTAGGTCAATCTGATGTATCTTAAAGCTGGAAAAACAGTGTTATTTTTAGTATTTATTTATCTAATTATGAAATCAAAATTGAGGTTCTACTGATTTCAAAGTATTTAACTACATTCCTCCTATCTCCTTAAGATTTGAACCTCAGTTTATAGTAGCATGCACCATCCAACAGTTCATGGGATACTTCTCAAGAATGTTGATCCCCCAGTTGAAAACATTCCTCCTCCCCTTGACAAGCTATGCGAAACAAAGGAAGAGATCAACTAGATATCACATGTTCCTACAGCCTATGGGCAAGGGGCAGCTTCCTGCATGGAGGGAATTCTGAAATGCAGTACTTACTGCAGATGTCCTTCACTATTTACTCTAAATATAGAGTAGGGCAGGGACTGGGGAAGATATCTTCCTCTGCCTCTCAGAGGAGTGAGCTAGATGCTCACTCATTCTGTGATTCTTTTCCCTCTTTGATTATTTCATGCTACAATCAAAATGGACCACATTCAAAACAATCTTATGATCTTCTGAGGACCTGACTTCTGAATGATTGAGATTGCCAGTAACACTGCAGCTTTTTAAGAGAATAATCCAAGCAACAGAAAATTGAAAATAAAATAAAATAAGAACACCACCACCATCAACCCACATAGGGAACGAGAGGAGAGGAGAGGAGAGGAGAGGAGAGGAGAGGAGAGGAGAGGAGAGGAGAGGAGAGGAGAGGAGAGGAGAGGAGAGGAGAGGAGAGGAGAGGAGAGGAGAGGAGAGGACTCTGAGAATGCAATTTGGAATTTCATTTGCCAAATGATATATATCTTTTTCTTTTATAGCTTGATTCTCAACGTATTTTTGTGCCAATGTGAATGACTATAAAGGGCAGTAGAGAATAGACTCATCGTATATATGTAACTTGAATACATTCTCTAATGGACTCAAAGCATGCCCAAGTGCATGTTTTAAATCAGTTGCCAATATGCAGGCCTAATAAAGTCCACAGAGGCCAGTGGATGTTTGTACATCTGGGGTGTCAAACATTTAAAATAATTAGCCAGGGGAAAATGTATGAACATGAAAGAAAAAGTCCTATCTCTCAGTGACCAGAAGAAATCTATTCATACAGAACAAGAACTGATAAATGAAATTCTGTTGAAAAAAAACCAAGGTGCTTGCAAAACCTTTGGAATTAACAAAGTAATCTGTTAGCAAACAAAAGCAGAGACAAGTTTCCAAGATCCAACATGCCAGGCCAATGAATTGTTCCCTGGAACTACAGTTTGATGTATACATGCAAAAGGCAACTGGAAAGGTTAATTTTTCAAGCTGAGCTTCAATAGAACTCTCTCACTTCAAAGATCAAAGAAGAAATATGCCCTAGCATGGCCAGTAGATGCTGCTGTGAATTTATGCTGTGCTTTAAACAGTAGATTACAGAGGCCAAATACTAAAAGAAGAAATGAAGTTTTAATTGTAACAAAAATAAAACATTGCTTTTTAAAAGCAAATTATTTTATTTCTGAGAACTCTTACAACAGCTACTCTGAAAAGTAAATTCACCCATTTGCCTGCAGGGTGGCAAACTTCTCCACAGCATCTTAACAGCATACTTTAGACTTTCTTCGTTAGGAAGTTGGCACTTCCAGGCAAAGTACACACATAAGTCTTCGTTCTTTGCAAAATAACAGTGCTGGAGATTTTACTGAAGGGTTTGTTTCAGTGATGACACAAAGTCTGGCCAATGATGGCCATGTGAGTAAGGACATTTGCTTCACATATACTTTTATGAATTTTTATGTTCTGTGACTCATAAGAAGAGAGACTTAATGTTTTGGAGCATTTTCTGTGTAGAACTTACTTAACTATATGGCAGAGATGTATCATATTCAACATACATTACTTTCTGGCAAGATCTGGCAAGCCCGATGCTTGAAACAAATTATCTTCCTAAAAGTACCAATACAATAATTTTCAATAAAGGAAAGATCCCAAAATGCCTTAGATCAGTAAGTGTTAGCTCACAGCTCATGGACACTTACTGTCCCAGCCACATGGAGATGTTACAGATCTGGACAGAATTAGTAAATGGCACCAAGTGACAGAGATCGCTCAAAAGGAGGGTATGCAGTGATGGAAAGAGAAGCAAGGACAGAGTGTGTACTGAAGCTTGATAGGAAAAGAAATGCTCCCAAGTTTGTAGAACAAGTTCTAGTGAAGGTTGAGGTTGATGTGACTTTCCAGGGATGCTGAAGTGAGAACAGCAATACATATGTGCATATTTCCCAACAAAGCCTGAATCTTAAGTCAGCTGCTTCAGCATCTTTCTGTCCATTCATGGCATGACAGGACCTCAGTCCTTGTTGTATTGTACTCTTTCCCTGGCAGCTATCTGCACACAGAGTGGCCCTAGGAAGGGGGAAAGCCCTTCTCCTTTATTATATGTCCTATAAATTGTTGTCCTTAAAAATTTCACTTCACTTTGGATTTGGATTCAGAAGCCTCCATGATATTCCCTTTTTCTCTTTGAATTATTTTTGCAGTTTCCACCTGAATATATACATCATAGTGAGTGTAGGGAGAGTGAAAAAATCCAGAACAGGGCTTCTACAAGCAGAAGTATTTATAGAGATGGAGCCACCACAAAGAGACTGCTGCAGAGACAGGGACGTGTATTTTGGTGTGGGGGAGAGAGAAAACAGAAGAGACAGAAGAGGGATCAAAGGAGGAGAAATCCTAACCAAAAGTCTGTACAATTCTGAAGGAGTATATTGGCTCCCTCTCTGGGTTATTACAAACTCAAACTGCCTCAGGTTCATTAAGGAGGATGAGAGAAAAGAGAAGAAGTGGCAGCAACCTGGCAAAAGGTAAGCTTCAGCATTCTTGCAAAGATTAGCTGCTACTTTGGGTCCATCCTGTCAATGGTATGAGTCAGGGAAAAGTACTAGCTCACAAAATGGCGATCTGCAGCTCTGAAAGAAGAGCTATATATTAGATAACGTCACGGCCTGTCAGACCCGTGACCTTTAATTAAAGTATGTGCAATCATGCTCTTCAGACCTCTGAGCAGTGATATTCATCTCAAAATGAGATATTTTCAGAGGCAGAAGGCTGGTTGGCAACAGTTTTGAAGGAGAGGGGTGCTAGGTCAGTCTTTCTGAAGTCTTGGTTGAGTCTGGGTGAATCAACTGTATCCTGGTATCCAAAATGTGCCTGACATCAGAGGTTGTGATGGAAGCAAGTGACACAAGACTGACACAAGAGACTGAAGCAGGAGACAAAATCCTTTTGTGCACTGAATGTGTGTGATACTGGCTGATGCTGGCTCTCTGTGTCAACCGCAGTCTAACTAACTGCCCAGACGTGACGCGTCCTTAGCTTTCTTCAGACATCTTCATGTCCTTTGTTTCAGTACCTTTGAAACAGGGGGCCATATTCTGTAGTAGAACTGTATGAGACTGCAGTGAAGACTTCGCACTGCCATTATCTTAGATGCTTCATCCAAAATGTTTGAGCTGTGATCTTTGAACTCCATGACTTCCTTGTCTTTAATTTTACAAATTAAGCAAGGAGCTACAAGATGTCTGGAAACATAAATACAAACACAGTGCATAGATTCAAGACAGCACTTAATGAAATTTATCTTCTAGCCACCGTGATGATGAAGTAGTAAGAAGATCTTTCAGGTGAACAGTCCAGTTAGTTAAGACAAAGTAGTAGCTCACAGTGAATATATAACCTCAAAAGTTGTCAGTGCCAGCTAACTTACCCAAGATGAAATTTCTGATGACTCCTGACTAATCTGACAGCTATATCACTGCAATTACACAGCATGAATGCAAGTCTGCTTTAACAGATGTAATCCATACTGCACAGGTGAAGTACATGTGTGAATAATCTTCTCCTTTCCCCCAGATTCATTTTGTGTCAGTGTTCCCATCCCTTTAAATCTTAGCCACTTCAACGTCAGCAATGTTTACCAACACTGCAGACTGTAGTGAGTTTCTTGGGTGCCTGTTAAGCTTTGAAAATAGCTGAAACTCCCACCTCACTGGAAGCTCACTGAATGGGTTCCAAAGTGTGATTCTAACCTATAGATAAGAACCACTGTGTCCTGTTATTATCATGGAACCATGCAGCCCTTGGATTTTTCATTTTTTCATCTATTTACTTTAACAATTAGCTTGCCAAATGAGTGCTTATCAGTCTTATATTAAAGATAATGCTGTTGTGAGAAAGTTTGAGGACATTCCCAGCATCTTTACTAAGAGCTGTGTGTCTTCATGCAAAATGTAGTAAGTCTTAAAATGCTTTCCTGCTGTCCCTGTTTGTCAACGAGTTAAGTAAATGTTGATTTACTGTTAATTTACTCCGTAGTGTTCCCACATAGAATACAATTTGTATGCACATAAATATCAATGTAATATCTAGAGATGAAATCCAATGGAAACAGTTTACTGCGAAATCCAGTTTTTGTTCCTTCATTTTTTCACTTCACTGACTGTTGCTTTTTCTAAAGTACTCCTAGAGCTCTCCTGTACAGCTCTTCATTATTTCTTTATTTGGGAAGTAAAACTAAAAAGTATTTTCATTCAACTTAATTTCCTGTAATTGTAAATGTGGAGATGGTTCTTCAGGAAAGAAAATGCTAATCAATTTTATTTCAAAAACACATTGAAATTCCACACAAATTGGTGCCAGAGTACAAATGCTACTCAACTGGGAATGGAGAAGGAAGAGAAGAGAAATACATGTCAACTCCCACTTTAATACAAAGGGTGAAAGATACATTTTATTTGAATCAAATACTATTTAGCAATATAAGCATCTGGGGCACATCCGATATCTTGGATAAAATGTATTGATTTCTCTATTGATTTTTCTAATATACCTTCTCTATGAGGGAGTTACAGCTGAAAGTAGCAAGTGACTCAGCTAATGCCAACTCTAAGAAGTGTGGTGGTGTTCTGATATGCAAAATTGTTCACTGCTGAATTCCAAAATGCTAGGGATCCTCACTTTTCACTTCGGTTAAAAGAAGAAAAAGAAAAGGAAAAGGTATTGGTGTCTTTCTCCCTCAGCTTGCAGTGTTTGCATTTCTTCTACAATGTGAGTCTTTCAATGCATTCTTCTATCAATATTAATGAATAGTTTTGTTCCTAAACGGGAAGATGTACACATAGACTGAGACAGTATTGCCTTCAATATAAGACTACAATATATGAATTTTAACCTTATGATGAGGCATGTAGAGGCTTTTTCTTCAGTCACCAAGGTGACTTGCGTGTTGAAGCAATGCATAGGAACGTGCACAACACCTGTGAATTCCTGGTCAATTTATTTCCAGAAGTAACTCTGAAATGCTGAAGTATTCATGATTCTCTTTGGGCAGTTTTATGCAGTGGGTAGAGAAGAACTCTTGCACTCCACAAAGTGCAAATTTCTGGCATTGTTTTCAGTGAAGCCAGAATTTCCTGGGTACAAAACAAACAAACAAAAGTTGCCACTGAACTCACTGCAAGTATTACTTTGCACTATTGGATTTAGCCTTCCAGTTTGTTTTCTGTTTGTTTAATCTGTAATTTAGATCAGAACAAGGCAGCCTGGAGTTATACTTAGCATTCTAAATCTTTGCACACACTAAGCAACACTTGAAATATATTGTCAGCTGCAGGAGCCCAGATTTTATATTTCAGCTCTGAAGGTCCAAGAATAGATTCTGTAATAGAGTACTCCAGGCCCCCAGAGCCCTTTCACCAGTTGCCAACAGAATTTTCTGCAAATCTGAACCATGAAGAAGAAGTTGACCCCACTCCTTGACACCGATTGCCACAAAGGACAGAAGAGATCTATCCAAACAGGTAAATGGCCGCACTGTGAGAAGCTTTTCTATTTCTTTGTACAGAGGCTTAACAGAATTAGTGGTCGCTCTTCCTTCCCCAGCAAGACTTTTCCAACTCCAGAAGTCAGAGTGTACCCTGATATATATATTTTTTTTTCTGGGTTCTTCATTTTAATATTATTTTAGAAACATTCAGAAACGTTAAGAGAAATACAGCACCCAATGATTCTGAGGGATGCGCCCTGAAAATATGCATTCTGCAAAATGCAAAATGCAAAATGAGAGGACGTATTTTGGAAGGGAGGGAAAGGGGGAGGAAGGCGAAGCAGGCTTCAGTGTGCTGTGCTCCAGGAATCATAAACAGCCCTGAAACTGTGACTGCTGGTATTGGACCACCCGTGCGTGGATGGAGAGCAGCGTGCTACCTGCGGGCTGCACGCTGACCCAACATGAGCACCGGCTGCGGCTGAAATCCAACGATGGCAGCCAACGCATCTCCTCACAGGCAGCTCTTCAGAGCGTTATACGAAAAGCAACGGATTTTCCTCTTAAGCACTCTTGAATCCTGGAGTCTTTCCCCGCACGGCCCCGTCCTGGCAACAAGGCATCCTCGCTTCGCTGCCTCACCACAGCGCGGAGTCTCTACAGCCCGGCCCGGCCTGCCCTGCTCCGCCGCGAGCCACGCGGGGGCGCCAAAGCGCCGCTCTTCCCCCGCTGCGCGCCCGCTGCGCGCCGCTCGGCCGCGGCTCGGGAGGGACGGCGGCCGCGAGGCCTGCCCTGCGGCGCGGGTGCGTGCGGCGCGTTCGCGTGGCGCGTGACGTGGCTGAGGTGCGCTGCGAGCCCCTCTGGCCGAGGACGGATGGAGCGTTTAGCAGCGCCGAGCTTCGGGTACCGGCAGGGCTGGTCTCGCACCTGCTTAGCTCTCCTCTGCCCTCACTGTGCTCGTCGCTCTCGGTGCGTGGAAACGCGATGGCAGATCATGTGCATTAAGAGCTCTCCGCTTCGAGTTTGTGCCACATCTAGCACGAAAACGAGCAGACGCGCTTTTAGAGAAGGCTCTCGAACTGCCTTTCCTTCTACCTATAAACTGCCTTCACTGATCAGAGCAGCGTCCAAACACGAAGCTCCGTCTGAGCCTTGGCTGCGCCGTCCCAATGCGGGAGAACCTGCAGAAGCACGGCCCTGCGCAGGGGCTGCAGCTGGCAGCCAGAGGCGGGCAGTGTGCGCTACGCGCGCCTACCTGCAGGCCCCGGTCGGGCCCGGACTGCGGCGCGCTGACTGCTGGGCAAACAAAGCCTTGCCCGGTGCCGTGAGGCAGCGCTGGCGGGAGGGCCCCACGGCGCTCTCCTCGCCCCAGAGCTTACAAGTCCAAAAAGACAAAACAAACAATGACAGACATAACAGGCGTGCAGGCAGCTGCCTTGGCCCTGACCCTGCAATTTTTTCTGGTCTGGTTTAACCCTCTCTGAGAGGGCGTACGATCTGGACTCTTATTTTAAATGCAAATCGTGCCTGCTTGCTAATCCAAGGAAGCTGAATGTACTTTCTTTAATGTATTCTAGGTTGAGGTTTTAAAAGCAATATCAATATTTGCTGTGTTTTCACACATCTAAACCGTCAACAGAAAATAATAAAGTATCATATGTTTTTGCTTCTCATTTGTTTCTCTCTGTTCAAAAAAATAATATTTATCCTTCTCTTTTCTCTCTCCGTTTTTTTTTTTTTCCTCAGTCTTTCCCATTCTGTATTAATTATTCCAGGTTTTATGCACATTTCTTATTTCAGATTTCTGTCTTGTGTGTTTGTCTTTGCTCTTGTGTATTCCCACTAGGTATCAGCAAAACTATTCACATGCTTAATTAAACACAGACAAAATTTTGTAAGATTATGGCTGCCTTTTGTGCAGCCATTAATCCCTAGGTAATTTTTTACATAGCTCTTTCCATCTTAGCTGTCTTTTCACATAGACTCTACGGCAGTGGTTCCAAAGCTACTTAAGTTCTGCCTTCTGTCTTTTCAGTAGGCTTTTCTGAAACTCTGATTTTCCTTCTCTGAAACTCCATTCCAGTTTCCAGCCAACATGCCACAATCCTGCTTTCCACCTTGAATTCTCAGAGATTCTGCCAATCCCATCTTCCTTACTATTTTGCTCACCAAGCCAGCCTCATCCAGACCACTTTGTCCCTGCTGGATTTCTGCCTTCCACCAGCCACCAAATCTTTACAGCATTGCCCAAAGACTGATCTTGTATTAGCACAATCCTGGTAACAGGGCTGGAAGACGTGTCCTGTGAGGAGAGGCTGAGGACACTGGGGATGTCCAGTGTGGAGAAGAAGAGGCGAAGAAGTGAAATCACTGATCTATATAACCTCTTGAGGAAGGAAAACAGAGGGAGGTGCTGGGCTCTGCTCATGGTATTCTGATGTCAGGATGTACAGGAGCAGCTGTGCCCGGTGAGGTTCACACTGGACACTAGGAGACATCTCTTTACTGTGAAGGTGACAGATACTGGAACAGGCTTCATAGTGAGGTGGTTGATGCCCCATTCCTGCTTGTGTTCAAAATGCATTTGGACAATGCCCTCACTGATATGCCTTAACTTTTGTTGGCCCTGAAGTATTAAAGCATTTGGAAGTGATGATCACTGAAGGTCCTTTCCAACTGAAGTACTCTGTGAAGATCAGTTCCTAGCACTAAGCTTTTACAAATAACCTTGTTCCCTGCCAGGGTAGCTCCTGACTGGACACAAACTCCATACAAATATTTCTTGCCTCCCTGTCCTCAGTGATTCCCACCATGACAGTCTTACAATAAGGAAAGGTCTTCTAGGGTAAGAGAAGAGCAAGGCAGAAAAGGGAGATAGAGAGGGAAAAGGAGACAGGATAGGAGCTGAATGGAAAACTCCTAAGCTCACCTTTATGTGGTGGTTATCTCCTCAGCTTGAGATCAAAACAGAGATAAATGTATTTGTAAAAATGTAAATTATAAAACTGCCTCCTTTTTATTCAGTGAAATTCTAAATATCTATAAATCTTCCAAAGCTGATTTCTGAAAATCATTCCAGTTACCGTCCATCCTGTTCAACATTTCTGCAAGCAATTCCCCTCTGTCATGCAGTGTAAATGTCACAGGGAAGAAATCTTTGGGCAGGTTTCACATTTTGAGAACCCGAGGTCCTGTTTTTAACTCCCTGATCAGGCTGCCTTCAGAGGAACTCTAACTGCTGTTGTCTTCTTGGGAGTGGCATTTTGTGTATTATGAGTAGGTACCATGTATCTCAGCTGAGCAAAGTAACTCCTTTTTGAGTTATTTTAAGGAAACATCAAGCAGTCAGTTAGACCCTTTTTGTGCTAGGCATTTGCCTATTTTTTTTAAATGTGTTGCTAAACTGAGAGTATCAACATGATTTGGAAAAGATAATTGATAAACCCATGTGCCTGTTACTAATCAGTTGCTAGCAGATTGAGAAGACTTCACACAAACTTACTGCCGCTTACAGAGAAGCTATCTTTCTCCAGATCTTGGTCATTTAATGCAGATGATGTGATAGCGAGTCTTATTAACACTCCCCATTCCCTCTTCTCAGGCAAACTCTTTAGTTTACAGAGCACCAGGTTGTTTTTTTCAAATGTTCCTTGGGAGGTATTCAGAGTCCTCACCTTCAAACTTGAACTTCAAAGTCAAGCAGTTTGTCTAGTGCCCATCTTCTCAGCATATTTTTCAAGAACAAATTATAAACATTTCAAACAAAGTGCACTTATTACAAGTTTGTTTGCCAAGTACTTCTGCCTCCCTTCCAAGTTCCAGCTACGTCAAAGCATTTGGTTTACAAACAGGTTCCTCCCCTCGGCTGGTACACGGATGCCAGGAAGGAGAGGCTTATCACTAACAAAGGAGTTTCCCAGATGAAAGGGGAAATGCCGTGGGAGTCACCTGACAGACTCTCACTTGTCAGAGTGTGTAGGCACTGAGCAGATGAATGAAGTGATGTGCAGGAGGAGTGTTTTTCCCAAGTTCTTCAAGAGTCCCACTAAAATTCCAAGAAGTCCTGTTGATTTCTATAAACTTTACACTGTGCTTTCAGAAAATCACTTATTCTAATCATGAGATGCTCCCTGCCCTGCGTTTATCTTCTTTGAAGGAGCATGCAACGATCTGAAATTCCTGCATATTTGCAATTTAGTTTACAAAAATACTGTTCACTGAGAAGACACATCGTCAGTCTAAAATATTTTGCAATGAAAGCGATGCTGCTCTCAGTCTCAGTTTTACTTACAGCTATCCCAAATGTGACTTACATAAAGAAGTTATTTTGACTTGACAGTCGGGTCAACCCCAATTTCAAAAGAATGTAAATCTGGCATAAAGCCATGTGCTTCCTGTGCATCACAGTCCACAGTGAGATCTACCATTACACGGTCTTGAATACAGAGAGCCTACGCAGTTTCTTTTTTTTTTTTTCCTATCACAGACTGCATAGCAAAATTAAGAACTTACAAATGCTCCTCTGAAGATCTGTGGGAACTTAGAAGTACACTAATAAATTTTAGCCTGATTAGAACATTTAATAGATATGACAGAGTGGCTATTACTACATTCTCTTGTGGCCCTTCTCCTACATCAGATTTTCCTGTATTTTACAGCACATTTTAAGGATCTCTCCCCTGATTTTAGGGGATTTCACCCTAATTTATAGTGATACATTGAATGTGGTCTTAGCTCAAAAGTACTAAGTCTTGTCTAGACAGTGATGCTGGTGGGATTGTTCTAAAATCTCTCATTCCTGCTGAAGAATTTCAGTAGTTCTATGAGTCCATGTAAGTAATGGTAATAATAACCTATATGATATAGCATAATCTGTACGGTTTGTCTTTATATATCTTCATCAGAAATAGCTCTGTATGAGATTGATGCCTGATCCTATACCATATTGTATCTTGAGTTATACTTTGTTAGGAGGAAGGAATGCTGAGTCACAAAGTAGTGAAGACTCCAAATTTCATGCCAGAATGTTTATTTTAAAACGTTGTTAAAAAAAAACCTTCGATGGCATGGAAAATCTCCAAACTTTTTGTTATCTGTTATCAAAATACTGAGCTGTGTCTACTCACTTGCGCAAGTCTTTGTTTGCACGTACTCCAGGCAAGTAATCAGATGTATTATTCTTACACAATGCTTTGCAGCCTGGATGCTTTGCAAACTGAATGAGTCTGTTCCTGTCTTTTGCATGTCTATTCAGGACAAAAGGGCAAAAGAACCCTTTCCCAAATCTACAGATCTATCGCTATGCCAATTACAGTATTCACCGAAAAGGGTTTTTCAGTGTGGTGCTGATCCCATGGCACCTCAGATGCTGGTTACACCTATACTGAAATATTAGCTGAAGGCTTTGTTGTGAAAACTCGCCCTGCACTGTTTACGTGTTGGCTTGGGACTAGTTTCTAGCACCTGGCTGGACACAAGGACATGGAGCATATCGTTTCATGATGGCAGTATCTAATACTGTATCTGCATATAATTCTGGCTAAGTACTCCGAAATTTGCATAGGCACCTTTATTATTGTAAGTCCAAACTTAAAAAGAGCAGACAAATAATTAAGATGCAAAGTTAAGGCACAGTGAAAAGCAAGTGTTTTAGGCTGGAGTGAAACAAAGATGTGGGTGGCCACGTCTGATAGCAACAATGGTTGCAATCTTTCAGCAAGTCACTGATTATGGTGACAATGGCATGCTACTAAAAAACTGATCAGATTCTCAAATTTGTTCTCATTAGCTTCTCATTTCAGCAGTGGGGAATCCAGTGCCAGAGGTGCCTGAAATCCTGGCTGAGTTGAAACCATACATAACTGTTTTCAAGCATGTCATTTTATGGGCTACCTAATCCGGTGGCCTTCCTGTGAAGATTTGCACATAACTTGGAGGTCCATCTCCCTTTCAGCTGTCTTTCAGCTCCAAGTGCTGCTAGTAAAAGATACTTCTCTGTTTATTCTGTTATGTTTTTCATTATGAAGCTTGTGTATTGTCTTCTTTTCTTGTTCTGGTACTCGAAATGCTGAATTATTGGTCATGGTTCTGTGTGACCTGGTTCTGATGTTATTAGTCCAGCTGCTGTATTTTTGTTACAAGATATTTCAGGTATTTTGGAAAAGTACATTTCTTTTGTGAAAGAACTTCTATTGTGTGCCTGTTTTTCACAGTATATATGTGTGGTGCCTACTGCAAATGATTGCCTGCTGTATACATAAAAATAAGGTGTTTTAATCATAATATGCCCATCATTCCTGCTGACCAATTTACAGTAAAAATTTTTAAAATGATAAAAAAAGAAGCTCTGGTATTCCTGAAAATTTTCTATTCAAGGAGGAAAAAAACAAAACCTAGTCTCATTCAATACTGTCAATTGGAAAAAAACAAAAAAAAACCAAACAAAAAAACAAAAACCAAAAAAAAACCAAGTGTGTACTATTCTCAGCTATGTTTTTCTGAAGCTCGTCAAATGTACGCTGTTTCATATCAGTGGCAGGAATGAAATGTCAAAATTAAAGACCTTTTAAATTTTCCTGAATCTCAGCATCCTGAACATAGAGCCATCTTGGGCTGACCTCTCATGATGAAGAGGAGTAAAAGGGAAGAGGAAGCCTACAATTAAAAGAAGCCAGAACCCAAGTGACAATGTGATTTACAAATCAGAGACACAGCCTTCAGAAACAAAATGAACATGTCTGTGATCCGATGACTTTCATTATGATATTTTCCATCCTCTTCCCACTAAGTTTTTAAAAGTCTGGACTAGACTAAAAGGGTTATGTTTCCCCCAGTAAGGTTACTTATTCCACATAAGCAGACTTTGACTTGCAATGGGGGCTCTCATTGCCTTAGGAATGTAAAAGGTTAATTCAGGCTGTCTTGATATCAGATAATAATTACGTGATTTATGACCTCTGTCATAAAGCATCCAAGAGATCAAAGACCAAAATAATGTTAGTTCATTTTATGTTGATTTTGTTCAATGTTAGTAACAGATGGGAGTTTTTTTTTTTTTTTCCCATTAGTCCATTTTTTTCTTGCTTTAATTCCAGTAAGCTGATTGTTGCCTAATATACATCATTTTCACCATTTTTCCTTGCACTTGATCATGTCTTCCATTCAAGAACATACCTATAAGAATGGACATTTATTCTCATGAAGGCAATTACTAAACTTTCTAAAGGCAAGGCTTAAAAATAAAATAGTCTTAGCTTTGGGCCACAAGACAATTTTGCATTAAAACTTCATTTTTTATACCATTCATTAAACCATTTTGATATCAGTGGTGTACCCCTAACTGGTTTTACTGAAGAACTCTTACAAACATTTCAGAAAGTGGCAGACATGCTATATTGTTCTACAGTTTCTTTTAGTTAATACTGTAAACTGTCCTAGTGCAATTGTAGAGATCTTTTTCTTCAGGGAGGCATATGAAAAGTACCATCCATACAGAAATTCAAGGAGTTTAGATAAGAATAAACTAATTACCCATGTTGGAATTTTGACAAGACATTAAAATCAATATCACCTCTTTTTTATACAAGTGCCATAGAGAATTAGTCACAGAATAAGTGCTCAAGACTTTACTTTTTATATGTCATTGCAGAGGGACTATACTTTCAGCATCAGTGTGTCTTTTTGTACTGGACACTGGGCTGGATCAATACTGACAACAGAACAGGATTGTCACTTGCCAGGATTTTTACAGGATGCCTAGTTAAACAAAATAAAAATTGATTAAGGCACTTGAACAGCTTTCAGAAAGCTTTTCTTCTATTCCCAAACAAGTCATAGAATTCCTCTGTGAGTCTCGACACTCTCTGTCTCTCAGTTTGTCTTCTGCTTACTGCAAATAATCGTAGAGTCATAGAATGGCCTGGGTTGAAAAGGACCACAATGATCATCTAGTTTCAACCCCCTGCCATGTGCAGGGTTGCCAACCACCAGACCAGGCTGCCCAGAGCCACATCCAGCCTGGCCTTGAATGCCCCCAGGGATGGGGCATCCACAACCTCCTTGGGCAACCTGTTCCAGTGTGTCACCATCCTCAGTGTGAAAAACTTCCTCCTAATATCTAACCTAAACCTCCCCTGTCTCAGTTTAAAACCATCCCCCCTTGTCCTATCACTATCCACCCTCGTAAACAGTTGTTCCCCCTGTTTATATGCTCCCTTCAAGTATTGTAAGGCTGCAGTGAAGTCTCCCTGGAGCCTTCTCTTCTCCAAGCTAAACAAGCCCATTTCCATCAACCTTCAATAATAACACTCACTAGGATTTCTGAGTGACTCTTCTCATTACTTTTTGTAAAACACTAAGATTTTTTGCTGCAAAGCAATACAAAATTGCCAAGCTTCACTTACATGCTTATTAGTACCTTACACACTAGCATACACTTACCGAACTTTTATATTTGTAAAACTACTTTTACCAACAGTATACCTATGGTTTCTCCAGAATTTTGTTATTTGCTTTTCTATTTTGTTAATATATTATCTTCTAAAAGCTTTCTTCCAAGAAAGATATGCTATCACTGAGGGCTCCTTTGGTCCATCAGGATTTTAAGTTTTGTACTGATGCATTTGGAAGCTGTTGTTTTGATGACTGCAAAGCCAACATAGAAAGCTCAGTATTTCAACGCGGTCTTTTTGTAACTTTGCAGAGTATGGAACCAGAAGTACCACTGCAATCACAAGGTCTGTCTTCTGGTATAGAGCAGGTTGTTAGAGTTGTCTACATTAATTCTTGACTGAGCTACAGTTTATTAGAAAAGCAGTTGCTGTTGAGGACATTAGAAAGTAGCTCACTCCAATGGGCAGAAAGTATATGTTCCCATTTCTAGCATGAATTTGTCCAGGTTTTCCCACTATATCACCATATTATCACTAATTTCATATTTTCACTAGATTTATTAATCCATAACTGAACCTGTATAATTCCCCATGGTAACATCTTAGAGGTTAGGTCCAAATCAATCTTTACTATTCTCAACTGATAAACTAAACAGATCAAACTCTTTGCATCTTTTACTCTGAGACATGATTAACAATCCCTAAGTCATGCTTGTGACTCTTCTCTGAACTTCTTCAACAGTGTTCCTGAACCATGAACCCCTGCACTGGACAAAATATTCCAGTAATGATTTCATCAGTGCTAAATACAACAACAGTGTAATAACTCTCGACACCTATCTTCATTCATTATTCCTCTGATGCTTATTTATTAAGCTCATATTAGACATTTTGTGCACTGTGTCATATTGGGAAATTATATACAGATGACTATGAACTCTGATCCCCAATTCTTTTGAAAAGCATTGCTTCCCTGAAGAGAGTTCAGTCTCTAATTATGGGCTGAAATGCTACTTAGATTTTCAGTTATGTTAAATGTATTCTGCCATACTAATCTACGTACTTGTTGGTAGTTGGTAACCAGCCTTTGGATTGACCATTCTTCCAGTCATGGCCATGTTTTCACAGAATCACAGAATTACAGAATCACTAAAGTTGGAAAAGACCTATAAGATCATCCAGTCCAACCATCCACCTATCACCAATGGTTCTCGCTAAACCATATCCCTCAACACAACATCCAAACGTTCCTTGAACACCTCCAGGGAAGGGGACTCCACCACCTCGCTGGGCAGCCCATTCCAGTGCCTGACCACCCTTTCAGAGAAGTAGTATTTCCTAATATCCAGCCTGAATCTTCCCTGGCGCAGCTTGAAACCATTCCCTCTAGTCCTATCACCAGTTACAGGAGAGAAGAGGCCGACCCCCAGCTCGCTACAACCTCCCTTCAGGTAGTTATAGAGAGCAATAAGGTCTCCCCTGAGCCTCCTCTTCTCCAGACTGAACAATCCCAGCTCCCTCAGCCGCTCCTCATAAGGCCTGTGCTCCAGACCCCTCACCAGCTTTGTTGCCCTTCTTTGAACACGCTCCAGGGCCTCAATGTCTTTCTTGCAGTGAGGGGCGATGTAAAATGTAGTAAAATGATGTAAAATGTTCAAATGTAGTCTCTGATGGCCTAGCTCTGCTGATCTGCCTAGGACAATGGTCAGTGCTTTAAGTTTCAATCATTGGAAGAAAACTTTCATAATATGTTCTTGTAAGAACTGTAAAATTCTCAACTGATACATGATAAGATTATTTCTGAATCCAACAGAAATGAGTAAGAGGTGATCTTCCTTCTTTCACTACATACAACCATACGAGCTGCAACTGCTCAAAAAACAGAAGCAGCTTTTAAAATAAAGCTGCTTTCTATCTTTTTTTTTTTCTTACTGAATACTGCAGTTTATAATTTTGTTGTGTGAATATGACTTGTTATTCCTTTGTTTTACATTAGCCTGTCACTAATGTTTTTCTTGCATTATTGAGAACATATGCAAAGATTTTTAAATTGTAATGCTAAAAATTTCAATTAAATCTCTCCAAACTATTTTTTTTTTCAAAGTAGACTACCTAATACCAGTACCATAATATCAGTATCAGGCTTCGTAAATCCCATTGTTACTGGCTAGAACATCCTTTCTCACCTCTTATCCAAAGAAATGTGGAATATGATAAGTGTTAATTGAAAACTACCTCTAAAATTTACAGGTTTGTTACAAAATAAAGCCAAACAAAGAAGCTGTAAACCTTGGCTGAAAGAGAAACACCCTTAGCCAAAGATGCTATTTAAACAAGTCCTACACAGAATTAAAGATTTTACAGAATAAGTAGGCATACTTGTTTTTAAAACAAGAAGACTTCAGATGGTCTCAAGATTTCTCTGACTCACCACCCCTGCAGCTCTTCTCAAATAACAAATTGCTAGTCAAAAGCAGTAAGTAATGAGACGAGAGAGAAAGCTTCAACGGGTAGAAGAGAACAGGTTAATTACACTTCTTATTAGAAACACCACACATATGGTATGGTCTTCTTCACTACTTCTATTTTGTAATGCTTTTTTTTTTTTTTTTTTTTTTTAATGTAATACATAGAGTTTACAATTATTATTGTACATATTTGGACAAACAATGTTGGTTTTGCACAAACCTTAACAGAAGGACGTATTTTCCCTGTTACTAAAATATGCTCAGAGGAACTGTTGGAACGTCTGTCAGAACGAGTTACAGCTTCTTCTTTCTCAGCCTGCCCTGTCCTGTCTTGCTTTGCTCCTTAGCTGAAGTTAGAACATAAAATAAGTTTGAGAACTCTATATGGTTCTAATTTATGAAGCTGGCTTTGGTCCCTAAGGGACCATATGCTGGCCAGAAATCATCATAATAAAGACACAGTTCATCTTCCCTCTGAATTTCCCAACCTTTCTTTTGCTTAACACACTTTTTTGGATAAGACGGAAAGCAGTGGGAACCAGCTCCTCTGGTTGTACACCATTTGACAGTTCCCTTCAGCCAGGGGAATTTTTGCATTGGCATCTGTGACGAGATTCCAAATTTCTTTTCAGCTCAAAGACTGCAAAATAGCTGGGTCAAGGGGCAGGGAGTTTATCCAAATTTATTTTGCTTAAGCTTTAGGTCTGGTCTTGCTTAGCTAACAAGATCTAATTACATCACAGCCCATGCAGCTATGCCTTACAGTGTGTGCTTTGGACAAGATGGTGATAAGCAATTAAGAGAATGGCGAGTACTGAGATTGCTCAGGTTTGTTCTAACTGATTTTTGCACTGACTACTCAAGTATTCACTCAACAAATGATCAAAGAGGAAAAACAAGAGATGTACGTTTCTTTAATACTTAGTTTTCACTTTTGGAAAGATTCCTTATGCACAAGAAAGGCTAGATTTTTTTTTCACTGTAAGATTTTCTTGTGTGTGATGCTACAGAGAAATCAAATAAGAAAACAACATATTTCAATCAGCTACACAGATACTTTGTGAACTAAAGTTTCATCTTAGAGTATTGTATAACAGAACAAACTACAAAACACTTGACAGTGTACTGTTAGTTCTTTCATACTTGTATTTTCACACTTGCTTCAGCACACTGATGAAAAAGGAAGGATATTTAGAAGACAGACGCCAGCTGAGCTTTGATCCCAGAATTTGTCTGTGCTGTAATAAAGTGGTGCATGCTGCATGAGTTAGTGGAACAGTGCTTCAGAGTAAGAGGATGCGTACTCTCAACAGCTATGGCTGTTTGTTCCCTGGCTACAAATTACTGCTCGTCTTCAAATTGGGCTGCAAGATCCATTATAAACTCACTGAAGAAGATTTTTTACAGTGCATGGTACAACAGAGTCTTCAACTTGCTGGCGTTAACTGCTACTGAAACTGAAATTTTAAATATTAGTAATTATAACATATTTCCTTTAGCTATATTTCCCTTCCCTTTATTAATACACCTTCCCCAATGCAGTCCAATGCATCCATGAATTTTTGAACTGCCTGAAACAGCAGGTGTTAGGAGTAGGATGGATGGTTCATCTTCATGGGGTGTTAAATACCTGGCAATGGCAATTCTAACCTCCAAGCTACACATAGCCAGTCCTGGCTATTGCAATTGTGAGCCTTAACTCATACACAGCACATACTATGAATTTTTCCTGAGTTAATTTTTATTTTAATGATAGTATATGCACAGGAAAATATTCACACTTGCTTTAAAAATTGATTGTGACGGGGAACCCATGACAGCATGTAAGAAATTATTCCAGAACAGTCTTACTGTTAAAAATGTTCCACAGCATTGCAGTTTGAATTTGTCTCATTGCAGATGCCATCCTTTGGAATCTGTTATACTTTATCTTCAACAGTGAAGACCCCTCTATTATTATCAAAATATATTGTTTTGTAGGCATTCTGACACATTAAAATTTGTTTGAATTCCTGTTACTCTGCCATTAACCTTTCCCAAGTTTTAATCATCTCTCTCGAACAGTGGAGATACATTTCTTCTGATTGCAGCACCGCACTGAGAATGGAGCAGGGATTTTGTTCAGTTGATTGTCTGTCATGATCCCTGTGGGTTTTTTAGAAAAGCTGGTTTTATTTCCAGCACAGGCCCTTTGTCTCCCCCTCAGCCTCTCCCTGCACAAATATCCTGTGCATATGAATTTTCCATTCCTTTTTCCCATGTATCATTTCAGCCTGTATTTCATTCATTGTTTGGGACTGATATCAAATTGACAAGCCTATCCACACTGTCTTGTTTACCACTTAGAAACACAGTTAAAGCATTTGCATTCTTCCATTCTTTTTAGAACTTGCTTTGTTTTCCCAGATTTGTTGAAAATCTATATTAATGGTAAAGGAAGAAGTGCATCCCACACTTTTAAGACTCTTGAATATCAATTGTCTATGTTTATTTTTTGAAAATCCCTAGTTTTTATAACTGCTATTTATTGTCCCATTTGTAATTATAACATTCATAAATAATCACCATGTGCTATAATCAACTAATTGTTGTATTTTTGTAATTTTTTAATTCTGCAATCAGATTTTCCTTACATGACGTTGTCACCTAATTCCATTTTAGCCTGGATGCAAGTCTCTGTGTTAAGAAATTGTTACTTACTTACAAAAGTAACTCTCCCTTCAAATTCAATTGCATTTTTTGGAAATGGCAATACTAAATCTCCACTTTATCAAGCTTGGGTTGAACTTTCTAAGTTTAGCACAGTTTTTCTTCTTCCATCATAACTGATAGGTACTTAAGGTACTGCTGAATGTTAGAGTCTGATTATTCTGTTTGTTTGCAAAATGGTGTAATTTTAAAACCGATGGTGCAGTTCTTCTATTCAGTGGGGTATTTATAGCATGTTATCCAAAATAAACCTTTAATTTAGGGCTAAATTTAATTTAGTTTATCTTATTCCTTATACTCAATTGAAAGACACTAAGGGGTTTCAGTGCATCTATCTATGTGAATCTCTTGTCTCTTCTAAGAATTTAAGAAATCTAAGGAGTCCACATCATACATAAAATAAGTATCTTAGGAGGTGTGAAAATTCAGTTGTTCTGTTGTCTCTCTCTTCTCTTTCTCCCTGCCTTTTTTCTAGACAGGTTAGGACATTCATTTTAATTATCCAATCTTGTGTATGAATTCCCATTAGTTTTTGGGCCAACTAAGACAAACTCATCTTTTAAAAGAACGGTATCAATTTTTGTTCTTTATTGTTCAGGCTCCTGACGCTGAAATACAGGCAATGAAAGATTTTGATCTTTTACTTTACTCTCAATATCTGAATTTTGTACAAACTAAGTGTTTCTGGGTTAATTCACTGCTCAAGTTTCATTGTGTAACTGTTCACACATCTGTTGGTACCACTGTGGAGAAAGGGGTGTAGTAGCAATGGACAATGCAGGAACTGTTCAGGATGAGTTAAGTCCTTTCAGACTTGTCTACCCAAAAGGGAGCCAAAACTTAATTCAGAACAATGACAACAAAATCTTTGCTGGTTTTATGTTTTGAAGTGCCAAACTATCACCCAATTTCTATACTAAATATTGTAAATGGTCTGTGATACACAGATGAACACAAAGAATGAATTTAATTTTACATCAGTATAAAGAACACAAAAGATATCTCGTTGACTTCTTGTTCTTATTTATTCAGTATCTGTATATTTTTTACTTTATTTTGTCTCCATATATTTTTTGGTCAGCTTGTCAGAGTCATGATGTGCCCAGCAATCTTTTGCAGATTTTGGGTAATACTTGCATCAGGTAAGCTGGTTAACCGTAAAATGGTTATGTTAGGCCCAGGGCAGCTCCTATTAAAATCCAAGGATAAACTAATAGATCATCTCGTAGAATAATCCATCTTAAATCCTTATTACAGAAAGTTATACCTGTTCACCAGTTACGTTAAATACAATAAATAATTGTAGGAAGTATGCAGACATATGGGCAACACAGATAATTCTTCAAAAGGACAATTACGGCTTTTTCCTTCTTCAGCACAGATTTATATAGATCCAAACTAAAGGGTTTTTTGTACATCCCTGAAGCGCAGCATGGGGCTGCAGTGTTAGATTTTCAACAAAGGAAAATACCAGAATTTATGTGTGTGGTGCCTATAAAGCGAACAGATTTTTAGGAAGTCAGCATTGTTTTAAGTACTCTTCAAAGCCACATTTCCGGGATTCAAGATCATTTTCAAGATTATTTTCAATAACCTGATGTCTTTAGAAGATGCTGACTTTTCTAACACGCACTGGTCATTTACTTCAGTTCCTAAACAGGTGACTTCTTTTGAAAGTCTGACACACAGAGGACAATCAAAACTGGAAGAATCAATGTTTTGATGAAAAGATGTCCACAGTTAAGATTCTTACTACTGAGTTTCAGGAGTATAAAATTGTCAAACCTTGATACAAGTGTCCAAGGCTACAGCAACACTTTATTTCCTCACAGATCATGTTTTTTTTTTCTTAAAAGTACTGTTTTTTCTGAGTCATTTCTCCATTTCTCTTGCTCTGCTTCTTACACAGTGAGTAAAATAACTGACAGACCTAAAGTGCTGTGATATCCAATTGTGTTGACTGCGTGATTCCACGTTTCTCTGATTCTCCTCCTACCTCTACTGGCTGTGCAGCTGTAGCAATAAAAAGCACGTTTTGCTGTTTAAGGAAAGTGACAAGTTGGATGCTGAGGGAAAAAGTAGTGTTTTGTGTATCTGATTATAGTTTTGTGCAAATTTGGAAAACAAGTTATTTTGCTGCATCTGTATCACAGCACTCAGTAATTCACGTCTACAAGGAATTACCTCTATTGCCTTAAAATATGTATTCTGAGGTTGAGTCCCCACAGTCCTCTTAAATAAACCTAAGAAGGAGGGTTGTTTATTCACTGTTCAATTGGCATGGAACTCCTGTATCTAACCATATTGTTAACATCCACGGTCTGTTTTCAATTTACTTCACAAACCCATGAATTCTACACAAGTGCTTGTGGGTGGAAAAACGTCTACTTAATACATGTTAATTTGTGTGTATGACATAGAAATGGTTTCTAAAAAGACAGCTCTGTCCCCTAGCCCTAAACGCTGACAAAATTTCCAGCACACCAGGAATGTTGTTACAGATGTGTAAATGCCATGAAGCTGAATGCAATTTTGCATCTGTAATGTGGTCCTTGTGCCTGTGGTACTGAAGTAAAGCAGTTTCCTGATAGAGCTGTAGTTGCTGCCTGGTTACTAAACATATTTCCCTAGATGTAAGAATTTTTTGCTTAAATTTTTATTAAAGAACTAGAAACGTTGTGCTCTTCTGATATCATGAAATCATATTTTAATACTAGTACTGAAAACCACATTTGGGGTTGGAAGCAAACCAAATCAGTCACGTTTTCTCCTGTGAAGCTGAACCACATGTGTTGTCCCCACAGACCTCAGGTTTTGGCGGAGGGATTTCCGCCCTGTGACAGTAACTCACCATCCACGGACCTGGGACAAATGTGAGACGCCTTGTGCTGCCTTATGTCAAGAAGCCGACTCACTTCTTCTGCAACCACACATTTCACTTGTTGTGAGTGAGACTGAAGCAGCTCGTCTGGAGGTGGCACTTCCACTGCAGTGTAGTCCATGGCAGAGACATTTCTGCATGACTTTTGCTGAGCTATAGGGTCTGTTTCATAAGGAAAGCAGGTGTTCTCACCCGTATTTTAAAATTACAATATCTTTCAGTTTTGTCTTATCTTGCAGTAGCTGCCATATATTTATTTAACAAAATAAATAGATGATTATGCTATCCTAATTGCTTTCTAGACTCAGCTTGAGCCTAAGCCATCAGCCAGCTCCCAGCACTGCTTGGTTTCAGTTAGCCCAGCACAGGGATGCAGTGACACTTCGCCAAAAAAGGGCTAGAGATGGCTGGGGCAGCGTGAGCAGTGCCATTACACTGCATTACAATATATTACATTATTACCCAGGGAATGAAGAAGGGGAGGCTGTGGTCAACTGGGCTATAGGGACTGGTGAGCATTTTACCTAGTTGCAAATTAATGTGCAACTCTACAGAGGATGTGTAGTTTTAGGGAGCTGATTTGGCTCAGGAAATAAGTCAGGTCTTCAGCCCTACTGTGTCAGCTGGTATTTCAAGCAGAAGTGATATTTTAAGAGCTGAAAGGGTTACAGGGCCACCTCACCAATGCTACCTCCTCACATGAGGCTAAAAAAGGATTTTGCAGATTGCAGCTTGGATTTAGGTGAAACACCTTTTGCAGGAGTTAAACCTTACACATCAGATGCTGAGCTTGATGTCTATGAGATGTCTGTGGGACTCAGGCAAAACCAGGTGTCTGTGTGTGTTTGTGACACTGCTCCCCAGCTGATGATTAGGAAAATCTTCAGTCTGAAAACTTTCCTCAGCTATGACTAAACAAGACTTTCACATACACAACTAAATGCTAGGGACTGGAACTTTTATCTGAAGGTCAGTGTGGTGTGTTTCTCCAAGCCTGGCTTCACAAAATAGAAAGAGAAACCAGAACATTCTGTAGGTAAATCCTTTATGTATAGATGTGAAGTTGTAAGGTCAAAAACTGCCGTATTTTTCCAACACATGAATCTGCTGAAGATTTGCACAGTTACTTAATTTTTTTTTTTGTCTATGTGAGAGCAATCAAGAGAAGACTTTCACAGCGCAATCCTTCATTTTTGGGCAGTGCTTTTCAGTGCAGCACACATTCTAGATGAGAGGTAATGATCTTAAGTTGCACCAGGGCATGTGCAGGTTGGGTATTAGGAAACACTTCTCAGAAAGAGCGTTGAGGCACTGGAATGAGCTGCCCAGGGAGATGTTGGAGTCACTGTCCCTGGAGGTGTTCAAGAAATGTGGAAAGGTGGTGTTCCCACAAGGATGGATGGAACTGGAGTTTCCGTGTTATGAGGCATTGGGCTGAGAAAGGACTGGTTAAGGGTGCCTGAAGCTTCTATCTTCCCCTACCAACAGCCCCAGCACAGGGAAGTGCTGAACACCAATTGCTGGCTGAGGACAGTGGGATCTTGCACAATGTTTGGCACAAAGGGGCAAAAAACCATGAACTTCCCCAGCTGCAGAAAAACAATCTGAAAGTTGACTTCTAGTCATCAAGCACTCCATGCTGAAACCCATTTGGATCAATACTTACTGAATGTCTCATGCCTCAGTGATAAATGTGATGGTTTTCCTTGTAGGGTTCCATGAGGGCCACAGGTAGCCTGCAGGTCCCTTCCCAGCCTGTTCCAAGTAGCAGCTGATTTTTGAAACAGAGGAAATCCTAACCCAGGAAACCCAGAAACCCAGGAAATCCTAAAGAAAACACATCTTCTGTCTTAGTTCTTTGGTAATGATGGCAGATGAGCACTCTGCAGCCTTAGGCTGAGGAAGTGAGGAAGAGCAAGAGCCCTGGGGCAGTTCTCACAGTTACACATGCCCAGCTGGTCTCTGCATGCTTTGGGTGATGCCAAAGCACTTCATGGTTCCTCCAACAGTTTGCATACAGATCATTCTCTTTTAAGAGGCACTACAGGTAGCAGTGGGACATCAGCTTCTTCCTTGTATTATTCCAAGATGTGTTTTCTGTATAAGCCTTTTCAGAACCCGATGCTGTGGTAGGACACGTACACATCATGGAACAAGCTGAATCCTACAACTGGAAGCCTGGAAAGAACTCTGAGTTTTATGTCTTACAGTTGGGTATGCATCTACCTTGCACCAAATGCAGCCTCCCGAGGACAGGAGGGCCCCGAAGAGCTCTTCCCAGAGCCCCTGGCATAGGCTGGGCACAGCGGCGAGGGTCTCTGGGTGCGGCCACCCCCGGCTCGGCGCTGTCACGGGGCAGAGCTGCGGAGAGAGAGGAAAAGTTGCCGGCTCTCATTAAGATTTATGATCCGTCTGAACTTTTGTAGTCCCGAGGCTTAACGACAGATGGTGGTGTAACTCCACCAATTTTGTGGCGTCTCCGATCGCTTTGATGTTGCAGTACAGGTTCTCTTCGAGGTGACTCCGGTTAAATCCCGCGTTCCTCCTTGCCCGAACTGCGCCGGGCGCTGCGCGGGGCGGACAGGGAGCGGACGTAGGGCGAGACAGGGCTCTGTTCGTGCTCCGGCGCCGTTTGCATGCAGCGCTGATGGAAACAGCAACGTGACGGGCACCTCGCGCCGCCAGCTGCGCTGGGAAAATGCATTAAATTAATTAAGGGAAGACGGCTTCGGAGCGGTTTATTTGAAGCGAGAAATACAATACAAACGCGCAGATGAAATCTCGAACCGTAAATAGGAACAAATAAGACGCGCCTTGTTCATTAGGAGGCCAAGTTATGTTTTACGCCCCGATCGCTGCTGTGAAAATAAAGAGTGGGAGAAGCGTTTGTTCGCGGAGCGCTCATCCGCGCAGCGCTCACCCCGCGTCGTTCCCCCCGCATTATCGCGCACCGCACAGCGCGGCTCTCGGCGGCGGCCGGTCCGCCGCGAAGCGGATTTCGCACCGCTCACAAAGATAGCGCAGCGGGGCCGCTCCGGGCGCTCCCTCCAACAAGTGCGGGGCACGGCGCGGTCCGCCGCCAGGAGAGCCGCCGCCGCCCGTCGGGAGGAGGGCGGCGGGTTCGGGGCCGAGCGGAGCCCGTGGCGGCCGATTTCGTTTGCGGACGGCGCGGAGCGCGGGGCGCGCCGCTCGGTTCCCCCCCGCCCGCAGCCGTCGGGGGGCGGCGGGGGGCGGCTGCCCGCGGTCCCCGCGCTCCGCATCCCCGCGGCCCCGCAGCGGGCTCAGCGGGCGGCACCCGCAACCGTTGCGCTCGCAAAGTGCGGTTGAAGCGAAGCGGCAACGGGGCGGGCGAAGCGGGGAGGTGTACGGGCGGAGAGGGGGTGGGGGGGAACGACGACGAACACAAAAGAGTTGCAAGTAGCAAATAAATATATTTTACGACCACCCATCGGCAGCCGCGGCGGCGGCGAGCCTGCCCCGGCGGTGAACTTTCACCTCGCGAACCCAGCCTCGCCCCCATTGGCCGGGCCCGCAGCCGCCACGGCCCCCTCCCGGCCCCGGCCTCGGCCCCGCCGTTCGGCCCGTACTGCCGGGCAGGGGCCGGGAAGGGGCAGCGGCGGCCCGGGCGCCGCGCGGAGAAAGTTTCGCGGAGCGTCGGACTGCCGGCCCGCAGCCGCCTCCCACGCGTGTCTCCCACCCCGAGGGCGGGCAGCGGGCCGCAGACGGGCGGCAGCGCCGGCACAACGCGCGGCTTTGTTTTCTCTCCCCGTCTGCTAAACTCGTTGTGTCTAACGGAGCAAAAAGGGGGGGAAGTGGGAGGGAGGGAGAGGGGGCGGGGAGGGGGGAGCTGGCAGCAGGTGGAGCGGGCACGGGCCGGGGGGGCGCGGAGCGGGGCACGGCACGGCGCGTCCCGCGGCACTTTCCGCTGTTGCCATCCTCCCCCCTGCGCCGCCCCCCGCGCATTATTAGCACTTCTGTGCAGGCCACTTGGCGATCATGTGAGGGCTCCCTCCTCACTCCCCTTTCCTCCGAAGGAGTCGGTGTGTGTGCAGCGGGTTTTTTTTTTTTTTTTTCTTCCTCTCTCTCTCTTTTTTTTTTTTTTTTTTGCATTCCCAACAAAACACATACACACAGCGGCACACTCCGCACACAGCCAGACCCGCACGCCGGCGCCAGGCAGCGCCAGCCCGCGGGAGGCCGCCCGGCCCCGCCGCCGCCCCGCGCCCGCTCCCGGCCCCGCCGCCCCCCCCGCCCCGCTCCCGGCCCGCGCGTCCCGGCGGCGGCGGCGGCTCCGCCCGCAGAGACTTTGCATGTGCGCGGCGCTCCGCTCGCCCTTTCTCTCGGTGTCAGCTCGCCGGGACGCCCCGCACGGTGTCTCCTCCCGGTAAGTGCACCCCCCACGCCCCCCCACCCCCTCCCCGCACACACCCGTCCCCTCCTCCCCCCTCGCTCCGGTGTGTGACTCTCCGCTCCCCCCGCCTCCGCCGCTCACTGACTTGCCGCCGCCGCCGCCGCGGGAAAGTTTGGCGGCGGCCCCGCGGTGACATGTGTCAGCCCCGCCGCGCCGGGTTCGCTGCCGCCCGGGCCGGGCCGGGCCGGGCCGCCTCCGGGTGTCCCCGCGCGTCCCGGGGCGGCAGCGCGACGGGAGCCCGGCAAACAACCTGTAGGCTTCCGTGCGGGGGCTTCCAGAGAGCGCTCCCGAGGCGGCTCGCCCCGCTCCCCCATCTGTTTTTTTTTCTTTTTTTTCTTTTTTTCCTTTTTCTTTTTTTCCCCTTTATTTTCTTCCGCCGCTTTTATTTTATTTTCCAAGCCCTCCCCAGCAGACAGCCGGGGTGAAGAGCCGTGTCACGTTTCTCCTTTGTGTGCTGCCCGCCCGCCGCCGGGAGACGCGCACCCCCCCTCCGCCCGGCCCCGAGCGCGGCGCTCCGCCGGGGGCCCCGCTCCCTCCCGGCCCGGCCCGGCCGCCCCCCGACGGCCGCGGGACAGCGCGGCAGGGCCCCCCCCGCGCTGACAGCCCCAGCGAAAGGCAACCAAAAAAAAACCCCAAAAAAACAACAAAACACAAAAAGCCCTAAAACCGGGGATTAATAAATAATGCCGAGGAGTTCCGGAGGCGGCCTGCTGCGCGGGGGCTGCCCTTCAGACTGCCTCTCGCCATTCAGGAGGGCTGCGGGAACCGCAAAGTTTTGAAAGTTTAATTTTTTCGGAGCGGGGAGAACGCGGCGCGCCCCGGGGCTGCGGGAGGGAGCGGGGGGGGGGGCCGGGTCCGGCCTGTGCGGGCACTGCGGCAGGGTGAGGGCGGGCCGCGGCGGCCGGGGCTCTCCTCCTCCCGTGCCGGTGTCGGGCCGAGGGCTGCGCGCAGCGAGCGGGTCCCGGGGGGGTCCCGAGCTCCCGGCGGGGGCTGCACGCACCGCACTGCGCGGAGACGGAGCCGCTGCCGCGTCCTCGGGGGAAAGAATTCCGAAGTAACACTCCCCCCCCCCCCCCACACACATTTAGGGCAGCAGCATCTGTGGTCTGCGCTGAGCTGCGCGGGGCCGCACGGGGAAGGCGGCGCGCGGCGATCGCTACCTGGGAACCGCAGCCCGGTTTAAAACCTTTCGTTTGTGCACTTCCTTAAAAGAGAGGAACGCAGAAGTTCCCCTGCCAAGGAGGATGCCCCCTCGCTCGCTGCCTGCACGCTGCCCCTCCGGAGCTCCCTTCGCTCGGGGGAACCTCTCCGCTGCCATCAGTGGGGATGTGTCCGGTGGCTCGGCGGGCTCGGGCCCGGGGTGGTGCTGCCAAAGCTGTGAGGCTGTGGCGTGGGGCCGGCCCGGCTCGGGGAAAGAGGCGAAATTCAAGAGATTCTGACAGGTTTAATTCTCTTTTCCCCGTGCTAGGTCATTTAAAACCATTAAGGAAAAACATTATTGCTAGTAATATTACTCTAAAGAAAATATGATTAATTATTAAATCCGTTTCTCTAATGCTACGCTGAACCCTTTTGAGTGAGATATAGATTTGAGTGTTCAAATTAGTATTTATTTTTAAATTTCTCCTGACTATAATAATTTCTTCATATTTCATGCAGATAGAGAAAAGATGCCTGTTTTGCAGTAATTCTCTATTTTAGTGCGGTTTGTACAGAACGGCAGCACCCGGTAGCATTTCTGTGTACTTAAATCATTTATTTACCAACTTGGAATGGTAAATTACTGAGTAGCTGGGGGAAAGTAGGAGCGTTCCAAGTGCAGTGTTTCCCAAATAGGTGAAGCGACCTTCACGTCAACTGATGGATCACTCAGCGCCATGCCAAGTGCTGCAGAATGAGCTATTCTGGTTTATTTTAATACGTAGGACCCGCAGTGCACCGCTCCATGTGCGGCCTCACAGCGCAGGCTGGAACGCTAACCTGGGAGCCTGAGCAGGGGCACTTGTATAAATATTTGGGTCTTTCTTTGTTTTTAGTTTAACCTCCGGAATCCCTACGTTTTTTCATGAGACCTTTGTTTTAGTGAAGTGTTTGTAATATTTGGGAGAGGGAAAAAAAATGAAACGTTCCGTAGCTTTCTGTTCAGCGCAGGTTTGTGTAAAACTAGCAGAGGTTCAGTAAGGAGCAGCCTAACGAGTGCTCGCAGGGTGTGAGGAAGAGCAAAGCAAGTATGTCGACTCCAGATATTTAAATTTGTCAGTAAATGACACTTTTAAAGCTGTGCCAGGCTCTGTGTCGTAGTTAGATGTTGATTCCAGAGGTAAGTGACAGAATTTTTTTAGGAGTCATCTGTTGCTTATGAGTTTTTTAAGCTTTCTTTAGTAAAATGCACTGAAAATTTCAAGATTGAAGATGTGTTCGCTTAGGAACATTCTTATTGGACTTCAAAATATTCTACAGTATTACTGTATCGTAGGCTGTGCTTTGTGGACTGGTTTAGGTAAACTGGGATAAGCGTTTCATGTGCTGAGGAATATACCTGATTCAGCATTGCACGCCTGGGATTTGTTCAAGGCTGCTGGGCTGAAAACAATGCAAAACTTCTGAGATCTCATCCGTGCTCTGGCAGTGTTTTGCTGTGTGTCACTGAAAGTGTCACTTAACCTCTTTGTTTCACCGTTAAAATATGAGGACTGGTATTTTTCTCTGATAGGGCGATTAATTAATATTTCTTGAATGCTGAGTGCTCTTTTGTTCCATTTCTATTTTCAGTTCAGCTCAGTTGAGAAGTTCAGTTCCGATGGTGGTTTGAAAAAGAGTGGTTGGTGGGAGACCATGTTTTTGCTTTGTGAGTCAGATCATGGAGAGGTCACTCGCTCGTAGGGATGGAAAATGATTTAGGACATAGGTCACCGAGAAGTACTCGTGGAATGATTTTGACTGGAGAAAATTGCACATCGCCCTCAAACTCAAAAATGCTGTCGACTTGGTTACAAAATACTAATTTTTGGTACACTTGAACTGATTACTCTTTTTAAACTTTGTGGCAGCTAGTGGGTCTGGAAGTAATGCAAATTATGTATTTTTTCACTGCCACTATCGCATACCTCTCAACTAATCCTCGTTAAAGGGGATACTTGTCATTTAGATTCCCCTTCTCTGTCCTGTTTTGACTTGAAATCTTTTTTGATTGCGTGTGTAAATTAGTGGCACCAAAAAAACTGAATTAAAAAGATGAAATGGTGGAAAAGGTTTTCTGCAGTAAAGTGCCCTCAGTATTACAGCTCAGTGTTACATGTTTGGAGGTTAGCTTCCACATTCCCTCTGTCACAGAGTAATTCTATTTACCTCACTGTGGCCATTTCCAAGGATAGTCTTAAACTTGAATTTCAAAACTGCCAGATTGGCATAAACACAGGGAATGGTCCCACAAGTATCATTTAACACTGATAATCTTTTCTTCTTTTTTAGGCTCTCAGTAGCTTAATGACACTTAGATTTTTATTTTTATTTTTTTACATCTTCCAAGATGCGTACTTCAAATTGTAAGAGGCATCTCTATCCTTTGATTCAAGATTTGCATCTGTTTTGGCTTTTCTTCTTTTTTCTCTTTTAATTTCTGCTATATTTGCATTTTAAGGGCAAGACAATGTTTGGTGTTAGGAAGCTGGATTTAACAGTGCCACCAATAGCTCATCTGTGCTGTCATCACTGAAGGAGCTGAAAATAATCTTTTTAATGAACAGTTGCTACGACATTCATTGGTGCACCAAAGTGTGGGTCGGGATGATGCTGGAAAGTGAAGTTTGGGCTCTGGAGAGTGAATTGTGTGTGGAATCCTGTTTAATATGTTTTCAGTTCTCATTCTAAGGCAAACTAAATGGAAATGTTAAGCACGCTGTGCTATATTATCACTGCATTAAGCGTTTGTGGTGAATTGTAGAGGTTGGTCAGGGGAGGAATGAGAGCACCGTAGGCTTAACTTTTGATCCGTTCAGCTCGCTGCTTCTTCTTCCTGCAAATAGTAATCATGCATCCTCCTCCTCACAGCTGCAGCTGGAAAGGGTTTTGCTGCAGTTTGTTTCACATTTAAATCTGTGCGGCTGCAGGCAGGCTGATCCCCTGCATATCACGAGCGGCTCTTGAAGTGCCCTGGCCTGGGCTGCCTGGTTCTCTCTGTAGCTGGGGCTTTGTGCCCCGCGCTGGGCTGCCCGGCCCTGCCAGCAGCTGAGCTTTACAGGGGTAGGAGGGAGGGTATGTATGTGTCTTTCCTACTGGTGGAGGCAGGCAGGTTGAGGTGATGGGCAGCAGATTTATTCAGCAGTTGGAAGGGGTGTCTGTGTCCCAAAGCCCTATGCCCCTCTGTGAGAAGTTTCTGGCCCGCTGGTGGCTGCAGCTGCTACGCTGGGTATGCCAGGCCCTTGGGCGTCTGCTGTGCCTAACCCACGGTACAATTGAGTTGAATTAGGCATCTCTACGAGTTGCCGGCCTCTCCCCATGGCAGGGAGCCTGCCTGAAGGGTGCTGGGAGGATGGCAGCAGCAGCTCCTGGGCCCCAAACTGGCAGTGGGTTCGGAGAGCAACATTCTGAGGGCAGGCAGTATGTCGTTAAATGTAGTTGGGAGGTTGGTGCTTTTTTTCTAAATGCATTGCTTCTCTGGATAAGTACATTTTTATAAAAAATTGCCTACACCTCAGAAGATGGATGTTTTGTTGAGGGAATAAGCACGGTCCTATTGAAGTCATTTATTTTTTATCTCACAACGTGATGCAACTTTCATCAGGATTGCTCTAGTAGGAAAATTTAAATAGTGATTTATTCAATTATCCATCTTCTGCGTTTCAGCCTAAAACAACATGAGCATATTTAAAAATCCGGGTTATGTATTTGAGGTAGGTTGAATTTCTGTGCTTGAGCCACTGTGACGAATTACGTACCTGACACGTGCACGCGTAAGAAGGCCACGGTGGTGACGGATGGTGCCGCTGTGACTTCGGTGGTCTGTGCCCTGGGGAAGGGCCGTCCCTGCTCCTCCTCCTGCACTGCTTCTCCCACAGGGTCAGGCTGGGTCTGCACGCACAGGGACCGGAGCTCACAGGGCATTCCCACACTGTGGGTTACTGCAGGTGTAACGCTGTGCGATGAGGCTGTCAGGTGGCGAATTTGAATTTGCCCAGGAACAGGTAAGGAAATCTAGAAGAGGGGAGTGTATCCCTAAAAAGCATTTAAATCTTACCATTCACTCATAGCTCAGCCCTACTGTAAAAAAATTAAACTCAATCATTTGGTTGATTTCTCTTTTCGTAACTCTTAGTGCAAACGTTAAGAAGGCACATTGTTCTTCTAGCACTGAAACCAACCCCATAAAAAAGGCTATGCGTAATCCATATGCAGTAAAACCTACAGCCGATGTTTAACTGCTTGGAAATTAGATCAGAAACTGTCAAGTTTTACCACTTACAAATAATGTCAAAGAAGTTTTAAGGGTTAGCTGTGGGAAGCCACGAAGGGCTTTGGGGAGGAGCGTGACAACACAAAAACGATGAAGATTTGGGGAGTGCTGTGGAAAGTGGCCAGAGAAAACATGTGATTGGGCCCGAGCCAGCCGGCACGGTGAGGGGGGGGGGGCTGCTGGGGAAGCAGGGATTTGCAGCAGAAAAGGCGGTGTGATTTTCTTCTGATGGCCAATATCTGAAGTGCGTTTTTGCCATAACTTCCTGTAAGGGAAGAGTTGTGCGTGGCAGCGTTCCCCACGCAGCCAGGCACGGTGTGAATGAGCACAGGAGGAGTTCTGCCAGTGTGTGCTGGCTGTGTGGTCTGGGCCTCAAGGTGCTGTAAGCTATTGCAGAAAAGTCTTGGATTTTATAAATTGACAGTATGTGTGTTTGGGTACATATTAATTAGTTGTTGTGCCAAAAGCTGGTTTTTAATTAGTGCCAATCTAAGGATCACTTTCCCGGTGTGGCAGAGCTCTTCTTTAAAAGATAAAGGGGAAGAAAAGTGTGTAGAAGACAGAGGCTTGTGTCCTTTGGAGTCTAAAACGCAGTAATTGAAATATTTATGATTCGAGGCACTACTCTGTGAGAGAACACAGACAGGGTTGTGGTTTCATTACAGTACTTACAATATTCTCATGACCTAAAAATGAAAACACAAAAATCTAATGCAGTCAGGTGTGCACAGACTGCAGAGACGCGCATAGCTGATGAAATGCTCTGTTTCCCACTTGTGTCAGTGTTTTCTTCTTGGGGTAAGAAGGCATTTAATTCGAACAAGGAACAAGCGATTATGTTCAGCACAGTAAACATACAAGGCAGGATGCAGAGATGCTCGACTATGTGGTAAAAAGGATTCTTTAGTTGGAAATGAACTTGTGGAATATAGGGGTGCTAGAACTGTATAAATATTAGGATGTTACTTTGCTAAAGATCTGAAATGCTTTCACCCAGAAATTCACTCAAACTCATTTGTTTCCAGTCTTGAATGCATTTAAATTACTTTTAATGTTGTGATGACGCCTGTAAATTGTTCTCAGTACACAATAACTGTCAGTGTACACTGGAAAATACATGTGGTCAGTAGTTCACAAGATCACTATACTGAAGACGCAGAAGAAGTTTCACAGTGTCATAAATCCTTGCACATTCTTTTGCTTTGTAAGAAGGAATTAAATGTGTTTTGACAGAAACTTGGACATAGTATTTAATAGCGAGAAGACGTGTCTAGCATTGGAAGCGGTGACCAGTCTGTTCTTGAGCCTCTGTTTATTATTTATAGGAAGGGGTGTGAAGTGTACTTGAGCAACTGAGATTTTGTATCTGCTGAACTTTCTCAGGGCAAGTTTTTAAAAATGTAGGTTCAAGTGGTGTTTTCTCCTTTTTTTTTTTTTTTTATTCTTTTTTTTTTTAAATGAGATCATGTCTTCAGGCAGTCTCTGAGCAGCCAGGAGAATGGCAAAATTGCCACAATACTGGTATTATTTTCACAGGACACTGCTGGGTGGGGAAGTTGATGACTGTTGAAATGTGGCTGCAGCGGGTGTGCAGCTTTCCTGGGAGGAGGCTGCAGGCTTCAAAGTGAATGTCTGTTGTGTGGACATATTGAATCTCAGATTGTAGGACAGAAGACATTGTAAAAAAGAAGCACACCCAACATTTTTTCATGTTGATATGAAGACTCCCTGTGATTACTAAGGGTTTCAGCTTAGCTGCTAGGCTTGTTGATGCTTCAGATATTCAGTTTGAACCTTCATGTGCAAAGGTGTCAAGAAGTTTTTCTGAGGCTGCTTAGCTGCTCTTCATAACTAAGGCTGAGACTGGCGACCAACCGATCCGTGAAAACAGAATGCCATAGATTCACAAGGGAGACTTTTTCCTTCCTGAGAAATCTGTAATGCCCATGGTTTTTCCAGGACTGAATGACTGATGATGAATTCACATTGCTGTCCTCTACTTTTTTCCTGGACAACTGTGACCGAGTGTGAAGAAACAGACATGTATGGTGATGCTGTGTGCTGCAGGATCAGTGCATGTTCAGTAAGTGTGACACTCGTCACAAGCTTTGTGTGTGCTTTGAGTGCAGCATGGAGGATTAACACCTCTAATTCCCTACCTATTTTTTTAGGAAGTATATGGCTATGGGCAGGTCGAACTGCTTACATGTTTCATTCAGCCTCTCCAAGACACCCATGTTCTTGCAGGCTTTTCCAGAGCAGAGGAGGAGCAGGCAGTTGGACAGCGCTCTGGTGGTACCTCATTGCTGTCAATTCTTAAGAGCCTTCCCTCTGTTATTTACTTGTTGCATGAGAAGGGAGCTCCTGTAAGGTCTATGAAGTGGTGGGTGGCACAAACTGCATGATGCCTGCCTGGGCCTCCTGAGCTCCAGACCAGGCACATGTATCTTAAATTTTCATGTGTTGTGACTCAGTAGAAGAATACAAATATATTGTTTGATTACGTGTAAAAATGGAATCTGCTGTGCTGGACTTAACTGGAATGCCATTTTAACCTCTTATTCAGTACATGTCTTTCATAAGATGAATAAATCTTGAAACCATTAACCATATTATGTATAGGTGCTTGTACATTTTGTAAATCAATACTGCTTATATCAAAACCTCATTATACTTATGTATCATTTAACTACAGTTTTTCTGCCCCTAGTGACTACCATTAGTTCTTTGTTGTTACCACTAAACTTCCCTGTTAGCAGAACAGGGAAGACACCATTTTTTTCAAGTCACTGCTAGGCCTGCAGTTTTGTGCCAAATTCAGTTACCAGCAACATTTTCTCCAGCTGAATTTCTCTTCATCTAAGTCGTAGAGGAGTGGGAGCTGAGTGTGACCACAGAATACAAAAAATAACTTTCTTGTTGTCACCTGCAGTATTACCGTAATTGGAACTAATGAGTCTGCTGTTGCACAATATTTATGTTGCAATCCAAACTGACACGGTCTGGAATGCTTTGGGAGCAAAACACAACACAGACCTGAGCCTTGGGCAGCAGGGCTGGGGGGAGCAAACTGCCCCTTGTAGGGAGGTCCTGTAGTGAGGTGGTTTGTCCTCTGGATTCCTCAGCTGTGCTGTGGGCCAGGGTCACTTTCCTGGGGGAGTGGGAAGATGCAACGAGGCGTTTCTCAGAGCCTGGCTGCAGAGGTTGCTTGTGGCATTTGTAGGTGACGCTTGGGGTCGGGCTGCAAACAGTGATGTTTTGGTAAATGGAAGTGCTGAGGGAAGTGCTTCTCTGAAGCCTTCTGATGGAGACGGACTGTTTATTTTTACTCCAGACACTGGAAGGGTCTTTGTCAGGACATATTATTTGGAAGAAACTCTTTTAAATGTGTTTACTTTCACTTGATGGATGGAAATAATGAGTCAGCATCCCATGTCACCTTTACTTCCCAGATGGCGGTAGGCTCAGTGAGATGAATGCTTCACCGTGCTGCTGCTCTGGTAGGCTCTGCGGCAGCTAGTGAACTTGATCTATGACTCCTGGCCTTCACTGTGAACAGAGCAGGGTATATTTTCTGGTGACTGACATGCTTAGATCAGTGGCCACCAGATACCTGGTCAGCTCTTCAAGCTGAGCTTTAGTGCTTGCTTTAACCCCTCAGGGCTCAGCTGCTTGCGGCATTTAAAACATGTCAAGTGATTTTGCTTTATAGCAGAGATTTGACTCAGCAAGACTTGTGCTAACTCTTGCTGAAGATATGAAATACAATTTGTAGCTTATAATTGCTGCCTAATATGATCTTGGACCCTTACTTAAAATCCATTTAACTGATACTGTACTTTCTTTATAAGGTTATTATTGGGAGCTAACCTTTTCTTGTGTTGTGGTTAAATGTACAATGTAATAAGGGTGTTTTTTAATGTGTTTAAGAGTTGGAAGATGTGTTAGAAGTAACCTTTATGCAGAGAGTTTTATATAGTTGTGGTGAGTATAGCAATATTAAAATCCTGAACATTAGTACCATCTGAATGTAATTTGTTCTCGCTGTGTTTTGTGTGTGCCTCCAATAGTGGATGGTACAGTATATTGAGAAAATCAGTTTTGTTCTCCACTGCCTTTCTTGCCAGTAATTACTAACCTTGTGCAAATCATTGTCTTTACAAGGTTTTTCTACTTTTCATATATACAAAAATACAAAAAGCATAGCAGATACAGCCGATGAACTGCACGTCTTTCTTTCTCAACATTTCAAGGAGAGTAAACTAAACCCGAGGTTTTAGGCACCAAATTAAAAGCCTCCCAGAAATCTTGACTTGTTTAACTCTTGAGCCACGTCTATTGGAGATCTCTTGGGATCACTAGATTTAAAGATTATTTTTTCTGAACAACAAATGTCAGTAATTTTGCTTATTTGATTGCCTCACAGAAATGTGGATTTGGTTAGATTTGTAAGTTAAGTAGGTTATTTCTCCAGCTTCTTTTTTTAACAGATACCGAAGTGTACATGTAGAATTTAGGGTACATGAAAAGTATTTTAGAACTGCGCCCTGCTTGCTTGTGCTTTAAACAGCAGTGAAGAGGATGAAGTTTTGCACCAGAATTAAAAAAAGCTGCTTAAGCAGAGTAATATGAGTGTCGTATGTATGAACAGTCTTTGTGATTTTCAGTTTGCTTTTTCCAGTTTCTCTGTTTGTTCTATTTCCCTGCTGTTGAGATGTTTTGTTTTTAATTTTTACTTTTTCACTTTTTTTTGTTTTCATTTCCTTTCGCTTTTGCCTCAGTGGGACACTGTGGATTGGAGAGGGGGAGCAGGTTTTGTGCATGTCAGCGTGTTGGCCTGTAACTGAGAAATACTTGCTTTTCTTAGGTTCAGTAAACTGTTGTCAGGGGTGAGCACAGCAGTAGGGACAGAGTGGGCAAGAATGGCCCTAAGAGAAACAAACACTATTTTTTATCTTAAGTAGATGGTGGAGGGGGGCAGCAGTCACGGCTCATGAGGTTGAAATTAACTGCTTTTAGCATTGTGAAGGCAACGGTGATGTAGACAGAGTGCTATCCTGAAATTTGTAAGTGTAATTCTTGGCTCAGATTTAGATTTCTTCTGGAACTTTAGGGTAGAGTTGCTTAATCTCAAGGCAGTAAAGATAAATTCATTAATGGTTATGAGGTGTTGAGATAATTAAATAGAGGATGCCAGTAAATTGCTTTCTGAAGCTCAGTGACTGTAAACTCTGATCTTCTAATTTAATCTATCTACCACTTCCCATCCTGTTGCTGAAAGGCTTTGGAGACTGAGAAATGAGTCCTGCTCGCAGCGTAGCAACTGCATGAACTGAGCCATGTTCTTGGAGAGGAAAAACGCCTCAGTGTAAGTCAATACTGTACGGACAAAGGTTAGCTGAAACAGGTTTTTGTGTTGTTTATCATGTTCAGAGATGTTTTGTTTCTTGCTAACTGGCTGAGTTCTGCACTGGCCTGTGATGTTCCTGACATGCACAGAAGAAAAATGAAGAAGGTAATGACCTGATGAAAGAGATCCTTTCCAAATGAGAGAAATTAACCAAATACATTTCTTTTTGTGGTGGTGCAGTATTGCTCAAGTCTGGCTTTTTGTTGGTCTAAGCCATTGTTATCACTGTGTCACTAGACAGTGATTTTTTCTTATGAATTATTTAAATGTGTGCAGAAATTATTTCAGAGAGAAATTAGATACCTCTGAAATTAGCCATTTCTAAAGAAGGGTATTTGAGTTGTGTGAGAAAAGCATTCATTTTACATTTTTAACCTGAGCTTTTCGGAATAGAAATACACATGAAAATATATTCTGACTCATTTTAAGGTCGTGTCTGTGTTTTCTCAGCAGGTTATTTCTTTGTGTAGAGCATTCTTCATCTAAAGTGCTGCATTCTGTTAGTTTGCTCAATGCTGTATCAACTGCAGTGTAATCCTTTGAGCTCTAAAGTAGACTTGTGTCATGAAGGAGGTGGGCAAGAAATACGGTGGCATAAACGGAAGAGCTCTGTGACAGGCAGGATTCAGTCTGTCTCTCTGGTGCTGTTTCATGTCCATTATTGATGGACCTGGTTGTGTGGTGTCAGTGTCCCCGAGGCAGGCCCAGGCCTCCCCAGGCCTCTGTGTGTGAGCTCTGTGCGAAGCCTCCTGACAGAGTGCCGTGTACTTCTCTTGCTATGGCCCAGCCTGAAAGTCACCTGGAAGCTCCCTCCTTGCTCTCTCCTTCTTTCTGGTAGCGAGGTGCTCCTCCTGGGGTAAGCATATGGGAAGGTTTCACCCTTCAGCCACTCATCAGGCTGGATTGCTTCTCATCATGAAGAACCTGTGTTGTACCAGTGACCATAGTTTGCGACCTGGGCTCAGAGGCGGTCTGATTTATTTTTTGACCTGAGAAGCAGAGGGTAGGTAGCTGCAGGTCACTAGGTTGGGATGGAGGCTTCTGTGTCTGCACCTAAAACTGTGGTTCCTGGTGCCTTGACAGCAGCAGCACCTGTTGTATGATCCTTATTTCATCCAGGACACCCCAGTTCAGAAAGACAGTCAGGAAATGTAAATGGAAGAGACAGCTGGAGAAGTAGCAGAGAATAATCATGATGGCAGACTTCACTGTTTCTTTTGGCCAAGTAGTTTGACATCAATTTTGAAAGTCTAGTGGTTGAGCTGAAGTGAGCTGAAGCCAACGGAAATGAACAGTCTCTGAGCAATGCTGCGAAAGGAGCGTTGATCTTCCTGGTGGAGCATCAGTGTGCTGGGTAAGCCTCATCTTCTTGCTCTTGTGTTGCTGTTTTGGGTTTATTTTCAAGGTGAAAGTACCATGCATATCTAGTAGAAGGAAATTCTGAATTGAATGTTTATGTTTATGTAGAAGACATCCCTTGTTAAATTAGGCCCCAAGTAATCTTTGCTTCAATAATGGAAAGGTGAGAATGGGACTCTTAACACCTACTGTAACAGACTTGCCTTCTTGGTATTTCTTACTTTGCATCTAAAGACTTGTGATTATTTAAAAATGAAGTTGTATTATTTCTGAAGTGCTTTGACTGCATTTCTTTGTTCCAGAGCATTCTGTACATTTTGGGTACAGCAGCAGTAGTTGGTGCTGTTTAGTTTGTTGTAGAAGAAATGAGAAAGTGAGTTAGCTACTAAATAAGTATTCATAATTCATACTGAAGATTTCTAAAAGAAATTCTGTAAGTTAAATTTATTTTATGTGTGTGTGTGTGTCCTTGTAGTAAGGCTTGTGTAAAACATAGCTAGTAATTGTGCCTAAGCGGCTTCCAGCTCTACCATCCCTTTCCCACAAAACATGTCTCACAGAAATGAAGACCATGCCTTTTGATTTCCATTTGGCAAATCTGAAGTACTGGCACTAAATACGGCTTTGGTGAACTTCGCAGAAGTTAAAAACAAACAAAAAATGACTAATTGGTAGCTGTACCACAAAGCATTTTTTAAAATGTTCTTGTCTCTTAATTATTGCAGTGTAGCATCAAAGGCATTTCTTCTTCCACACTTTAAACTTCAATTACAACTGCATTTTGGTCGTTAGTGGGAAGAAGTTAATAAAAAATCCAGTGTGTATATATGATAACTACAGAAACGAAGTTGCTGTCTTTGGTTTGTAGTTTAAACAGTTTGAAGCCTCTTGAAAGCTCAGTACACTTGATATAAAAAAGCCATTTCTGTGACCACTTGAAAAAATTTAGTTTGTTGTAAGCCTGCTTGTTGATCTAGAGCTTTTACTCGCGTAAGGTTGATTAATTGCTTTTGCCACTTGTGTTCGTGGTTCAGTATAATCTCATGCAGACCACTGTATTTTCTTCTTAATCTTCTGTTGATGGTTGCATTTTTGTATGGGAAGTTAGATTTTACCACTAATAACTTAAGTATTTTAATAAGCAACTAAATAAGATTCAGAACAGTAATAGACCACTGCAAACTGAAATAGCAACTAAGTAGTGGAAATTTGTTTCATGGTGGACGACTTCTGCACCAGCTGTAAGCGGTGCTGTGGAAGCTTTTGTTTTCATGCAACTTTATTTATTTAGAAAGAGAAGGTGGTCATCCTGTTCTTATTGAAGTACCTTTGTATTTAAGACAGATTTAGATAGAGAAAGATTAATAGGCCTATCTCTTACATAAGGTATTGTTAAAGTGAGTATGTCTTCCCTGATAATTACTATTCATTAAGGCTAAATACTCTTTCTTTAGAGGAGATAACTCTCAGTTATCTTATGTGGAAAGTAGATGAATGAATATTGGCACTGAAGTCACTTCATACAGAATGTGAAATTCAGATAGTTAGTCTAAGAGACCTATGGCTCATCTGCTTTACCTTCCATTTCAGAAAATGCGCACCTCTCAGAATGCTCAGGTTAGTTACTTTAATACAGTGTGACCCTTATGGCAAGGGATTAGAGTCTTAATGGTATCTGACTTGGCTAACTTGGCTGAAGTAGAATCCCATGGTTTCCATGTGCAGGTGGAACCCAGTCATTGCAGGTGATGCCAAGGAAGGTGCTGTTAGTGTTCATCTTTGAAAGTGTTTGACTTGTGCTGTGATCTTGGAAAGTAGGAATACTGGTGCCTTGCATTCATCTGCTTTCTCATGAATACTTACATAGTTGACTGAAAAAGTGCATGCTGACACTGTTAAGAATTTGTCCTTATAAAGGAAAACACATTAGTTCCCTCTGGGGTAGGCAGTGTACCAATTCTCTCGTGTATACATAATGGACAGGAAGGAGAGTTCTGAAATCTTCAGACAGACAAGCAAAAATTATGTAGGAATTAAAAAAAAAAAAAACACAGGAAATAATATTGCTGATAGTGAAAGGATGAAGGGAGGAAGAAAACTTCCGTCCCTCTCAATTTTTTAAGGAGATCAGTTATGGTTTTTGAACTTTGGGGATTACAATGCATTTTCTTTGCTAGAGAGCTGTCAGAAAATACAAAGGTTATATCTATGCAGACAGCTTAACTTGCTTTCAAGCTCTCCAAAGTGCTTTAACTTATCTCACATTCAGCTGCAGAAATCTGTAGCCCTTGGAGGAAGCAGAGGGCTGTCTGTTGCTGAGGACAGGCGGGACAGAGCTGTGGACGCAAGCAGCAGCATGGCGTGGGGCTGCAGGGCTCAGCGAGCGCGCCCTGTCATTGTGCTGAGGTGCTTACTGTGGGGGCCAGAGTATGGGAAAAAGGAACCTTCCTTTGCCGTAATCCTCCATTTTAATCTTTGCTTTTGGAAGTTTTCAGGTTATTAATTCTGGAGAGCAGAGCTCTGAAATAGGTCTGTTTGCTTTTGCTTGCTTTTACTTTTTCAGTTTTCTTTCCTCTCATGCTTATTTAAAGTTGATCCTGGCAATAGAGGGGGTGATTCTAAAAAAAGGCTTTCATCAAAGAAGGAGTATCCTAAAACTTCTACCTAACTAGAAGCATACCGCAAGGTGAAGAAGCTGCATAAAATACAGCGGCAGTACAAGAAGCCATCACATTTTTACTGAAATCGTTGTACAATGGAAAGTGCTTCGTGTCAGCTGAAATGTCAGATGTATCAGGAAAAAGTTAAAGTGGAACCTGATTTCTGTAAGGCTAAAGATTCAAGTAATTTGCTTAGGGATGCAGTAGAAAATCAATCTTATGCTTGAAAGAGGGAATAGTAGCCTTCAAGTCTCATCTCATGTTTTGTAGCTGATTGCCTGTTTTTATTATCTCCCCCCCTTTTCCTTCAGTACTTACTAATGCCCTTTGGTTAACTCCATTATACCTTTGAAAAAGTTCTTGCAGAGCTCAGCTGCTTTGACTTGTTTGCTGGGTAAGCCTCAATGATATTGTTATAATTAATAGGATGTGTTAAAACTTCCAGAACTGAGTGTTGCAGAACCAGGCTATTAAAACTTCGTCCCCCGTATGTTCTGTAGTGTGCAAGATTTCCAACTGCCACAGGTGGGGCTCGTCAGAGAACATGGTAGAGCTGCACTGATCTTGCATGTTTGCTGGAAGCTAGTTTGGCAGTAACACTGTTCTGCTTGTGAACAAGTAAGAGGGACAGAAAATAAGTTCAGTTTACAAATTGGAGATGTGTCTCTAATTTGCCTTTATTATTATTTTTATAGCAAGAGAAGGATGCACTGTATTTTCAGAAATTGAAAATCTCTGAACATCTGATTCATTAGGAACAGCTGAAACAGTTTTTCCTAAGTTGTGTGCTACATGATAGCAATCTGCCTGCTTTGTCTCTTTGTTCTCTTGAGTGTTACTGTTTTACTTCCACTTATTTTGATTTGACAATTTTGATTTTAGGAAAAAAAGTGTTTAAAATTATAAGAAAGCAATACACAATAAGAAGAAGTGGATAGAACGATCTGATATTTTTGAAGAACTTCATTTTATTTTTTTTTTATGACTTGAAGGTGTAATGAATATTTGTAACTTGCTAGTTCTGTGAAAGTAAAATATGAAGCTGATTATTATTATTATTATTTTAAACAGAGGGTAAATACATTAATTGATAAAGCACAAATCAAGGAATAAGAAAACAGGGAAGGATGCTGAGCAGTGTGTGAGTCCTGACCAAATACCTTATCTAAGTACAAGCAAATATAGATCTAAGTAGAGACTTTGCTTTTAATATTGGGGTCTGTATCCAGAGAGAAGAGCTGTGGCTCTGAAAAAGGGATAGGCATTTACTGCTGGAGGATCCACTGAGCAAAGACATTTTAAATTTAAGTTGCAAGTTAACTTTCTGTCTTTGGGTGTGTAAACAGATAAATCTTAAATGGAAGTACAAAGGCTAGATGTTTCTGCCTAAATTCCTTCTTTTCTTTTTTGGCATAAACACTGTTTTTGAATAGTTTCTTAAAAAACAAATGTGTGGAAAACTATGTAGAGAAGAGAAACTTGATAATAGAGCATTTTCAGCTTCCTTTATAAAGACATAACAAAGTACGTTAAGAGAGGAGAGTAGTTACTTTACAAAAATACATTTTTAAGGATTTCAAGATGGATTTCACTGGGAAATTTTACATTATGATTTAAGAGCTTTTATAATACATGCCCAGAAGTGGTGAAGGAATTATGCCACCAGTTCCTTACAACTGTAATATATGAATGATAATTTGACCACTGCATTTCCTTTTGGAGGAAGTGGGAAGGTGCATACCAATATTTATAGAGGGCTGCTTTGAAAGTAATGCCTCCTATTTTATTATTTTGGCCCATGACACCAGAGGGAGATGTTGGTGGTATGGCAGTAGGGGTTGAACCTTCCCACCATTATTCCATTACATTTGTTGCCGTGCAACAGATGGCAGCAGAGAGGCAGTCTGTCAGAATGGTATCTGACATGAAAGTGTGTATGAAGTAAAGGTGCATCATTGAATTCCTCCACGTGGAAAAAAATGGCACCCACTGACAGTTATGGATGCTTTCTGAGTATTTGTGGAGACCAAACAGTGGGTGTGAGCACAATGAGGTGGTGGGTGATGCGTTTCAGTAGTAGTGACAGCAAAAAGAGGTCACCTCCACTGGGGCAGATTTTTGTAAGCGCAGCATGCAGTCTCTTGTTCCTCACTGGCAAAAAATGCATAGCTAATGGTGAGAATTGACTCAATCAAACAGTGTTATGGTGCTCTTTGTACTGGTTGTAGTTTTCATGCAAATAAATAGGAGGCATAACATTTGGAGCAACGTACTTATTCGTTCTGTACGTGGCCCTTGACACTCTTTAAAGAGTCCCAGAGATGAACTGGAATGCCACTACTAATTTCTATACACAAAGCAATTGTGAGTCTTGACCTAGAAATAGGACCCTAGGAGGATCCATTTAAATAAAGAGGTTGACACCACAGGTAGAAACGGACAAGGGAAAACAAGATGAGTTATTATTGCATAACAGCAAATCATCTGTTATAAAATTTTCCATAGGTCTTATGCCAAAGTGGTTTGAAAGAAGTTAATCAGTTAGTTTTGTGGATGTTTGCAGATGTGTGAAGTGTCAGCCTAGATAAAAAGCCTGAAGACGCTTAATTGAAAAAATAACATAGATGATGGAAGTTGGCAACCTGGGCCTAAAGGAGAAGGAAGTTTACCTCTAGACATGGAATGAGAGGTGATAGGTAGGCTTTGACATGGAAGATAAATGATTAATATATAATAGAATACTGGATTTATGTCAGTGGAACGAGATTGCATTTGTCAAGATGAGAACAAAAGAGAAGAGCGTGATGTGAAATAAGAAAGATAGGAATATTAGCTGTATGGTTTGAGAGGAGAGATAAACTTTAAAGATGGGGTTTGTAAAGATCCTATAGTATTTCCATACAAAACTTTCGTAAATATGCGAGTGCGCCATGAGGTGCTTCCATGTGAAGAGTCAGTCAAAGATGACACTTGGATTAAATGAATGGTAATTTTTCCAGGAAAGGAGTTAAGGAGAGACCTTATTATCCCTGTAGAGGACACTATTAACTCTCTGTCTACATACTGCAGAATTGTGGTTCAGCTTGCACCTGCAGCTGAGCAATGGTACAGGGAGAAAACAACTTGTTCTAGGTGAGTTTTAGGTTGGTGCAGTCCACTTAAGATGTCTCACTTCATTGACTCTCTTGTGGAAGAAGATCTTTCATAAAGTTTTGTCAGTATTGTTCTTTGCTTCCTGTTGCTGTTTAGTGACAATATTTGCAACCTAAGTTTATGCTTAAAGTTTGTCCTATTGTTGTTGAAGTACCATGGAAAATACTAATACATGTCATAACATACATAAGTATTTAGATTTTGGGGGCCTGGATTGACTTAACTACATTGCTCCCAAGTAATGAAACAAGGAGTTAGGAAGATCATTTAGTACATACATAGGGAAAATTTCCACTGACTGGAAACCTTATTCTGGAAATGTGTAACCAGTTGTATTTCTCCCTATGTAGGATTGAAGTATTTCATTTGTTTATAGAGAGATCAAAGAGACAACGCTACTATAAATTTCCACTGTAAATTTCCTAGTTTCGACCTCCATCTTTACTACTCTGTGGACAGAGTTTACTACTCTCTTAACAGTTTGTGGCTGGTTCTGGTACCTAGGGGACCACAGGACTTTCAGGCTGCTGTGGCTATCTCGTGGGTTTTGTTTTTTTAATGCAAAAAAATGGAGCGGTGAAACTGGCTGACGAGCAAGTAGCAACAAGTATAATCACAACCTTGGACTTCAGGAGAGTTAACTTTGCCCTTTTCAGGAACCTGCTTGGACGAATCTCATGGGGTCAAGTCCTAGAAGGGAGAGGAGTCCAAGAGAGATGGTCATTATTCAAGGATTTCATCTTCCAGGCTCAGAGTGAGCGCATTCATTGTAGTAAGAAGACTAGCAAAGAAGGCAGGAGACTTGCCTGGATGAGCATGGAGATAATGAGAAAACTCAGAAGAAGAAAGTGTACAGGCCGTGGAAAAGGGGACAAGCCACTCGGGAGGAATACAGGAATGTTATCGGAATATGTAGGGATGTGATGGAAAGGCTAAGTCTCATTTGGTAGAGAATGTAAAGGACAACAAGGAGGGCTTTTTCAAATATATCAGGAGCAAAAGGAAGACCAGAGAAGATTGGGCCTGCTACTGTGTGGGTCAAGGGCCGTAGTTTTGAAGGACTCAGAGAAGGCAGAGTTACTGAATGCCTTTTTTTTTGCTTCAATTTTCACTCCTGAGACCAGTGCTCCGGTACTTTGGATCCTGAAGACCAGAGAGGAAGTCCAGAAAAAGGAAGACTTAGGTTAGAAATCATTTGGGCGTACTTAACTCCCGTAGGTCCACAGGCCTTGATGGGATGTACCTACAAGTGTGGAAGGAACTGGCAGATGTTATTGCTTGGTGACTCTCCATCATCTTCAAGAGCTCATGGAGAACAGGAGAAGTGCCTGATGACCAGAACAAGGCCAGTGTCACTCTAGTCTTTAATAAGGGCAAAAAGGAGGATCCAGGAAACTATATGCCTGTCAGTTTCACCTCCATCCCAGGAAAAGTGATGGAAGAGCTCATCCTGGAGGCCAGTTCTAAGGACATGAAGGACAAGAAGGTGGCCATGAGTAGTCAACTTGGTTTCACCATGGGGAAATCATGCTCAGTGAAACCTGATAGCCTCCTGTGTCAGAATGACTGACTAGATAGATGAAGGGAGAGCTGTGAATGTTGTCTACCTGGAGTTTAACAAGGCTTTCAACACTGTCCCACAACAGTCTCATAGGTAAGCACAGAAAGTGTGGGCTGTATGTGTAGACAGTGAAGTAGATTAAGAACTGACTGTCTGGCAGGACTCAGAGGGTCGTGATCAGTGGCATTGAGTCTGATTGGAAGCCTGTAGCTAGTGGTGACCCTCAGGGGTCTGTACTGGGTCCAGTCTTGCTTAGCTTAGTTTACTCATCAGTTACCTTGATGAAGGCACAGAGCACACTCTTAGCAAGTTTGTGGATGATTCTACATTGGGTGGAATGGCAGATACACCAGAGGACTGTGCTGCCATTCAGAGACCTTGAAAGGCTGGCGATATGGGCAGAGAACAACATCATTAAGTTGAACAAGAGCAAGTGCAGGGTACTGTATCTGGGGAGGAATAGCCCCATGCACCAGTACAGGCTGGAGGCTGGCCTATGCAGTCCTGTAGAAAAGGTCCTGGGAGTCCTGGTGGACAGTGGGCTAACCGTGAGCCAGCAATGTGTTTTGTGTCCAAGGAGGACAGTGATATCTTGGGTTGCATTAGGAAGAGTGTTGTCAGCACATCGAGGGAGTTGATCCTCCCCCTCTACTCTGCCCTACTGGAGGCTGCATCTGAAGTACTGTGTGCAGCTCTGGGCTCCTCAGAAAGACATGGGGCTCCTCGAGCTAGTCCAGCAAAGGGCTACAAAGGTGTAAAGGGGCTGGAGCGTTTTTCCTTTGAGGAAAGGCTGAGAGAACGGGCCTGTCTAGCCTGGAGAAAACTGAGGATATTGTTTTACTGATGTGTACAAATATCTTAATGAGGGGTATCAACGGGATGGGGCCAGGCTGTTTTCTGTGGTGCCTGGCAGTAGGGCAAGAGACAGTGGGCTCAAGCTACACACATCTACATGAGAAAAAACTTCTTCACTGTGGGAGTGACTGAACATTGGCACTGACTGTCCAAAGAGGTTGTGGAATCTTCTCTGGAGATATTCAGAGCCTGCTTAAATGTGATCCTGGGCAGTGTGCTCTAGGTTACTAAGCTTGAAGCAGAGGGTTGATCCCAAGTGGTCTCTTTCAACCTCAACCATTCAGTGATTCTGTTATTCTGTAATGTAAAGTAGGCCTGAGACGCTCTGTGGTTTCCTTGTTTTGTTTTCTTGAGACTTTGCTACTAGATTAGAACAAATATTTTGCTGAACTTTGAAAGCTGTTTTATGTCTTTTTAATTTGCTCTGTTGTATGTTTAGTAAACAAGTAGCTTTTTTTTCTTCCGTTTTAGATACTTCCATCTGAAGTGCAATAGGATAATCTGAGAAGTTGAGCTTTTTTCCTTTACTTGCAGACTTCTTACTACATGTATCCTCTGAGACACCACCAGAGATAGCTCGGTGCATCGCTTTAGGATTCCTGGCAGAGAAGCCCTGCTAACAGAAGTCAGTGCTGTGTTGGTTCAGTTGTTGAGGTCTGCTTGATTACCTCCCCCCTTCCAATTGTCTTTCTTTCAAGTTCTAAAAATTGTTCATCAGATTTATCATTGTTTTTTAAGAAAGTCTTCATGAACATGACCTGAGGTTTTACAGGAAATCTCGAAATAAAAGTAATAATATTGTTATACATTCTCTCACATTCAGCCTCACATGCTATCACAAAAGTAGCCTTGAAGCTGTTTTAGTTTTACAGCAAAGAGTGTTTCTTTTCATATCAGGTAATCCGATCTGCTGTTTTTTTTCCCCTTGGCTTTGAAAACATGCCTTTATATTAATAATCCTGGATTTTGCGCTGAAAGTTGATTGCTCTAATTGCCGTTTGGTATTCAGTAACACTAAATAAAGGCTCACAAGTTTTTGTTTTTCCTTTTTCTACTCTAAAATGTATCAGTATGTATTTTTAGAGTTCACCATTAGTGGATGTATAATCTCTGTGTCTGCTTTTATTCTTGGCCACTGGGAGTTTTGCTACCAGCAATAAAAGACAGCCTCCATGTTGTACTGCACAGTATAGATATTGTAAATTTTGGTCTTGCTTTCCATTGATCTGGTTTGTCATGTGGGAATCATATTCAGCTGATCTTTATTTCCTGAGTCAGAAATTCTGTTTTACCCATCTTTGGGGCTTTCAGCATTTATTCTCAGTGGGCTGTCAGGTATTGCACATAAAAGCAAAGGTTCAAAGGCATATAAAGAAGGTTGAGGTCTGAAATGTTTACTTAACACTGTCTTTTTTTTTTTTTCTTTTAACAAACATTTGCCTGACTGAAGGATCAGCATGAAGCCTTAATAAATTTTAGACCTTTTATACTCTATTATGAACATTTTACATGTACCTAACTTTGGCTTAGCCTGGAACACATCAGCTATAAACTTGCTACTACATATTTACCAATTTAACAGCACCAAAGTTGTGGGTTTTCTTTTTTTTTTTCTTTTTTTTAAGTTTATTGATTATTTTTCATTTCTGGGACTGGTGCTGTCACTGTGCTAAAAATAAAACTTAAATAAGGCCACTGCTGCTTTTAGTTAAAAACTGCAAATACAATAATAAAGATACCAACCTTTCTTGTTGTGATTGTATCCTTTTTGAGGAAGAGAACAAATTTCAGTGACATGGTTTGTCACCTGCTGCCACCAGTAAGGTAAACAGTCATAATTTTAACAGCTTTTCGCACTATTTTGTGTATAGTCTCCAGGGAAACAAATGCCTGAAGTTCAGATTTGAACTACTTGGGGACAGCAATGCAAAGCTCTAGATCCTGATATTATAGTATGTCTTTTTTTTTTTTTTTTTACTTTTCTCATATGAACTGAAGCATATTCAAAGTCTTGGTGTACTGAAGTGCATCTGATTCTCTACTTCTGCTTTCAGTGTATTTTGGTTTACTATTTATTACTGACCAAGGAACCAACTGTGGACCTTAAGATCTGTTAAAGAGATTAATTCTCTCTTTTTCTGGTTGCTTTCTTCTTTGTTGTTGAGAGAACTTAGTGCTCTAAGGTTGGCTCAGAGCAACCCTTATATTCTAGAAAAGCTGTGGTGTTGAGGAATTGGAAACAGGTGAGAGAAGGGCTATCAAAAGCTGGGGGGTGGGGGCAGTGCTTCTTTCATAGCTCCTTTACCTTTCCTACGATAACCACCAATCATAAAGCTGTTATGGAGTAGAGCTCTTTCTTGAATAGTTTTGAGTTCCTAGTCCTATTTCCTGAGTTGTGTATTCTCTTCATTTGGAAGTTATGTTGCACGTTTAACTTGTTGCTTAGCATTTAGTCACGTGTGCCTCTTTTCCTCACCTTCTCCAGCCAAGGCAGAAGAATGGGACGGTACAGACAGCTTTCTTCAGGTAGATGGGTTACCAGAGCCTGCCTCAGTCTTTTTTTTTTCTCTTTTCTTCCTTTTTAGTTGTTTCTGTCAGTAGTGAAATATGTCACTCTTGTGCTAGTTCAGCTTCTCTCACTTTAGTAATCAAATATAATTACAGCTCTCCAGGGTTGGTTCTACAGCTTACTTTACTTTGCTAAGGTTAAGAGAGAGGTGTTTTCCCATCCAGTTCTTCCTAGACTTCTATTTGCTACTTGGCTTATTTTGAATTGAGAAGAACAACTTGAAGAAATGAAGAAAGTAACCAAAAGAAGCCAGATTTGAAATCTTCAGTACGAGAAAGCATTATATTAGCTAGTGTCACCTGAAGTAGTGTTGATGCTTGTTACTCTGGTGGCACAGGTGCTGCAGTGAGTCCACTTTGAGGCTTGTTTTGAGTATTTGACATAAAATGGTATTGTGATTTTCCACCGTGTGCTTTTGGTGGGGGGTCTTTCACAAGTTCAGATGGAACTAAAACCATATGGCTTTTGTTTAATCTTTTCTGAATGGGCTTCAGCTAAGAAAACTGTATGAGAAGGTGTCTCACTGTTGAATCTGAGACTAATAGGAGCATAGATTTCTCTATGCGTCTCTCAAGGCAGTCCCCAGACACCAATTTCAGAAGAGTTCACTGAGGTATCATTTGTAATAATGATAAAATCTCATAAATCTCATTGTGAAGCATCATGAACAGTTTTGATGCAGTTGTTCAGTGGATGTGTAAAATCTCCAAAATGTGTCTTTTCACGGGGAATTATTTGGATATAAGACTTTCTAACCTAGGGCACTTCACCATCTGGCCAGGTGGTGATGTGATTATCATTATTTGTAGCTTATTGTTAGCTGTTTGTTTAGTACAACCAGATGTGAAGATTATGATTTGATGTTGGAAACACTGAAAGTAAGTGCTGCCTTTAGTTGAATGTATCTGTCTTCTGATTTGTCTGCCGTATACTCACAGGACTATGGAAGTCATTTGGTGTCTTGGCATTTATTTTCAGTGTTCCTGGCCTGGTTCCATGTGAGCTTGGGTGTGAATCTTGTTCTACATCAGCTGGATATTGTGCTTCTCTGGAAAAGGGGAGCTCTCTGTGGCAGGAGGGCTGAAGATCCTCTGGGCAGAGTAGGGATTTTGCCCAGGGGTCTGACTGAGCAGCTGTCTGGAGAAAAAGGAACTGAACGTCATCATAAGTTTCCTCACATTTCACTTCTAACCCCAAGTTTTTTAAAATTGATATTTTTTTCTTTAACACGAATACACATATTTCTCTGTGTATTCTCAGAACAACTGAACTTTCCAATAGGCCTTAGGACAGAATAACTCAGAGAAGTAGAAAAGAGCTCTAACAAAACAGGGGGCTTATCTGCATATTTCTCCCTTTTGGGAAGAGGACCAGAAGTCAAATAAATGACAGTGACAGTACTGGGTCTGCAGTAATGACCATGGTAATACTGCAGAGCCACATGTTGGTGTTAAAGAATCTTCTGTGGTGACTACTGGAAGACAGAAATTATGTTCTTATAGATCAGAAGTGTATTTTTAATAAGCAGGAAGTAATATCTTAAAAGGTAAATTATGTATGTTGAGATGAAATATTACTAGCTAATAAAAATGAAGTGAATGAAATCGTGTGGTGAATGTGGGCCTACTTGACAAAAATACAGGGGTGTTTTTCAGATTGCTCCAGATCTAAATTTTCATTTTAAATCCATATATTCCTGTTGGGATAATAATCCTAATCTTGAGAGTGTAAACTTGCTAGAGTGGTGTTTTCCTGAGTCTGCAGGTAATCTGGAATGCCAGGTCTATTCTCATTCTGAATTCTATTAATCCTTTGTTAAGCGGTCATTCTTAATGATGGTCTGTAAAATTCAGCATTAACAATTTCATTTATTGTAAATTTTGTGTCTGGGAAGGGGAGAATGATGATTGTCAGGAACATCAGCAAGGAGGAAAGTAGAGAATGAATAAACGTAAGGGGCAAATGGAAAAGGGAAAAAGCAGAATTAAGAGGTATAAATATGGTAATTGTAAAGATGAATGTATTTCTACTCTGATATTAGGCATAACAACTAGATAGTGGAAAATGATTAAAAATAGTTATTCCGTTATAGATCATTTTCCTTTCTGTGCCCTCGTTCAAAATATATCACTTATGTGAATGAAAAAAGTTAATGGCAGGTTATGAGCAGTAGTTTGCATTCCTATGCTTGTATGCCAGAGTCAGCAGCCAGGAATTTCATGATGTCTGTAAAGTAAGTGTGATGCATCCCACTTGTTTCCTCTCCTTGTCGTGTGCAGTCTGTGCCGGCAGCACCATGTTGTAGTCCCCATCCTGTATCCATGCATCCTCCCTCCAACACGTGGACTGGCTCCAGTCCCTCTTTCAAGCCCCTGACCTCTGCTCAGTGTCTGTGTGTTGCAGCTGAGGGGAGTAAGCTTCTGCTAATGAAACAGATAAAAAGTCTCTGGAATCTATTAAAGCTTTGCATTAACTTAAATCATACCCTAAGAATGAATGTAGTATTACTAAAAAATAAAATCGGATTATAATGAAAGGAACCTGCAGACTTCAGTAACTTCCACACATCTGTATAAATTTTGTTTAATTCTAATAAAATAAAAGTGAATCTCAGTAACCATAATGAAATCAAATGAAGCTCTTCCTGACTTGCATGTAGTCAGTCAGCACTATTATTTGAAATGGCACTGGGTTCAGTGTGTCTGTAAGGACAACAGAGCTGTGGTTATGCTGGGGGAGCTCTGCTGGTAAGAAAATAGCAGGACTCGATCTGTTCGATCTGGGAAAATCAAATGTTCCTGTGGTAGATGGGCACTAGGAAAGTTTTTGTGTTGTAGTTTATTATTAACAACGTGTTTTGAATTTGTATATCAGGTACTGTTACATTTAGTAGTTCAAATGTACGTGGCTTTGAAAGTGTTTTGTTTCTTTAGCATTTTCACGTATCTCTATGTTGATACAATTATGTTCATACTAACATAGACAAGTCATGTTCTAGCTGAAAGTTCTGTCAGTATTTTTGGGAAAGAGATAATTCATTTTTTGCCTTGTTTCACTCTAATAAAAGTCTTCTATATTTAGCTTTATTTTCCTTTTTCTTTCTCTTTCTCTCTCTTTTTTTTTAAAACTCTGTTGGCTTTGCTATGCCAGATCGTTACTAGCTTTACTTTCTGCTGCATTTTATCATAATGCTCTTTGAGTATAAATAAACTCTGGTATGCTAAACCTAATAGCAATTAAACTGGAAGTGTTTGTGTTTCATCACTGTGAACTTCGCGAAATGTTTCCATGACAACCTCCATGCTAGTTAAGGCAACCAGAGGTGATCAACAGTTTATATATTTTTTTACTCTTGTAGGAATGGAATTTGTGTTGACAGTTCTGGCCTTTAATGGCACTTTTGTACTGTGTGAAAGTATTTGTTTACTAGATCATATGCTGTTAACTGTCAGGCCGCGATAGAGTGACTGCTTTTGATAAAAGGACTGCATTACATCTCTGAGTCTGTGAAGCTCTTGTACTTTAATTACTCACATCAGTGCAGAAGTAGCCATTTGCTTCAATACACTTAAAAATTAGACTTATTAGTTCTGAAGCATTAATGGTGAGTTAATGTTGTCCTTTTTTTTTTTTTTTTTTTGAAAATAATAATTGAAAGGCTGTTTCTTTGTTATAAACTATTATATTTACAGTGAGGAAAATCACGTTCTTTGCTATGGAATAATAGAATTATGTGTGCTATGAATTACAATTTTCGGGACCCATTTTCATATTTAGCTGATGAAGTCTGTCTTGCTGGAAGCTGAAATACGCTGGCTGTGGTTAAGGAGAACATCATTTAAGTAGAAGTGTTTTCTCTCTTGCAAGTTTAAAAACTGAGTGTATGTAATGTGTGACTGAAATCTCTGTAATGTAATAGTACGTGTAGACTTGTTTATGGTATGGGCCCATCTGACAGAAAGCTCTCAGAATTAAGCTCTTTTTTTCATAGCTTTTCCCTTTATAGAGAGAGCACTTTCCAGGTAGAACGTATGGAAATAAGGTGGGTTATCTAACCTGTTTGTCAGCTAATAACTGCTGCTACGACAAGTGCGCTCATTAGCAGCAGTGAGTTGGAGGGCACGGTTGGTACAGAGTTGAGCTGCTGTTTGTGTCAGCTCCTTCTCAAGCTGATCGTTGAGTATCTTCCGAACTTGTGTGTGTGTGTATGTATGAGGGGATCGTTTGTTTTTGTCACTTCTTAATAGAAGTATTTAGAGGGTAAAACATTTGTGTTCTAAAAGTCTATTTCAAAACAAGGACTAAGAATTATGTTGTAATAAATACCTTGTTTTTGGAGGAGAGGTAAGATTTAGTAATGTTCATGTATATTCAAATGTGAGATGTGATACCTGTTGCAAGACTTACGTGTCAAGATATCATTTACATTGAGGGCTGCAGACTTTTGGACGTGTCACTAAGTAAGTAATTAGTTAGATGTTTATTGTTTTGAGCAATGATGCTGTCACTGTTTTAAGCAACTTTTAACTTCTGAGGGATATGTTGAAGTTGATGGTGTTAAACTGAGTAAATTAAGACTTTATATGGCTTATACTATATGGGTGTTGTTGCTTTTGTGTGGTTTGCATGTTTGTCTCTGCTGAGTCAGGAGTTGTTTATATGGTTCTTGGTAGTAAGTGACAGTGGGAAGGGTGTCAGAAGTTTGATACTAGAGTTCTCCAAGCTTCAAATGTAAACAGGGTACACCACTCACTGTAAGATGCTGCTGTTAAGGTAATACTTTTGCCTCGTCTTTGGGGATTTGCTGTGCTTTCCCTTGTGTGGGAGGGCTGCAATATTAAGCAGAACTTTCCAGAGAAGGTGGACAGGGAAAGCTGCCTGCACATGCCCTCTTTCCAACACCAGGTACGTTTTAACTGTGGAGCTTGGTCTGTATTGAGGAATGTGCTGTAAACACAACTGCTACCTGCTGTCACGCTTCAAACTTTCTGTGCTTGCTTCAAAAGTAATGAGATTGATAGACTTGAATTGTTGAGAAAAGTTTCTGGTCAGCTTGTTACTTCAGGTCTGGTTTAAGTGACTGAGCTCAGCTGTGATGCCCCGTCCCTGGAGGTGTTCAAGGCCAGACTGGATGTGGCCCTGGGCAGTCTGGTCTAGCATTAGGTGGGATGGTTGGTGGCCCTGCGTGTGGCAGGCGGGTTGGAGATTCATGATCCTTGAGGTCCCTTCCAACCCTGGCAATTCTGTGATTCTGTGAGCTAATCTATGGTGAGAGCTTGAAGCTGTTTCTCTGAATGCATGCATACATGCATGGTCAGAAAATTAAGTTCACAACATCCTTGCAAATAAAAATGTGTGGGTTATTAGAATGAATGTATTCTATTTTAGTGCTAAGATGTAGGCTTTAATTTTATGTTGGTCATTTGGTTGTGAAAAGCTGCCTACTACTTAGGCATAAAATAAAAATGAGCAACCCATGCTTGTTTGTCCAGGTCAGTATTTACAAACAGCAGGTTGTTACCATATCTGAAGTAAAATGCAATCTGAACTTGTGTGTGTGTATTTGTAGTGTAACAACACTACTTTAATCTGTACTGTAACTCTGGGAACATTTCACAGAAAAGTGATGAGGATAGCCATGAACTAGGAGGGACAAACAGGCTATTAACCCTAACGCCTTTTTTCCCCAGGAAAAATGAATTAATATTGGAACTGAATCAGAGATGGACTGCGGGGGTGATCAGGAAATGGAAAGCTTATCTTGTAAGATGAGACTGAGAAATTGTGACATGTTTAGCTTAATGAAACAAAAACTGAGGATATGATTTCTCTTTTATATTTCTAAGTACATTAGGGAAAGGCAGAGAAGGCATCAGGGAGAGAGAATAGCAATTTAAGCTAAGAGACATTGTTTGAACAAGTATTAGTTTAAATGGGCCTTGGATAAATTCTCACTGAAAGGCAGAACATTCAAGACAGAACCAGGCATCCAAGTTGGGCAGCTGGCAAGAGATTTCGAAGAGGAGTCTGATGAACTTAGCAACATAATTAGCATAGCATGATTGCTTTAAATAGCCAAACATTACACATGGCAACTCAGAATGTTCCTTCAGAGATGTGCCCATCTCTTTTGCTTAACTAGATCTATAATACCTCTGTGCTTTCCTGTCACATGGTACTTTGAAAACTTGTAGATGGACTCTATGAGAAACTTGTAAAAATTATTTGGTTTATTTAATTTATTTATTCAAATACACATTTAGTTCTTCAATAGCTTCTGGAGTCTGTTTTCAGGTAAAATGCCTTCTTCAGAGTTAATTTTATCCCTGGGATTTTTTAGATTTTTTTGTTGTTGTTGTTGTTGATTATTTTGTGTCTATGGGAGTACTGCCTTTAAACTCCTCTTTTAATTCATCTTTCTGTAGTTAGCTACAAGATTTAACCAACCTAAATAGCTTTGTATTTTCCTTTTTGGTATCTTCTGTGCAGCTGGAAAGAGTAGGTGATTATTACCATATTCTTGACAGAACATTGTGTAACCAATCTGTGCACTTACTTAATTCATTCAAACATTCATTTGCAGTCTCTTCTTTTATAATTTAACTTCCTGACAACATCTTAAGTTCATCAGTATTTTGGGGTACTCAGAGTTGAGCAGAAGTTACTCAAAGTAATTGATATGGGAACATCACATTAGAGATTGAATTGCTTTTGAGTACTCTTAGCAGCCAAAGAAGTCTAGTGGCAAAATGATGTCAGCTTCTCCTGAGACAACCCCACCACTGTGGTCTCTTGCTTAGGAAAGAGTGGATGGAGGGAGAAGAAGAGAGATGGGGTCAATTGATTCTGTTTTCTTGTCCTCTGTTTCTATATGTACATAATCCTAAAAACTGTCAGTCTTCTACCCAGTACTAGTAGGCCGCCTTCTGTGCCTGATACCCAGATGGCACAGTTGTGCTTCCTTCTTTAAAACATCTTGTTTTTATCACTTCAGTGAAGTCTCAGGAAAAAAAATGACAAATACAGATCACTTTCCCAGATCTTCTCTCCTGACCTCCTAGAGCTCAAAGGCTCTCAGACGTCATCCCTGAAGGTTTTTCAGTGATTGATTTTTACCTAAGGCTATATTCTTTGCTTATTTTAAAAGGAAGTTCTTTCATGTTTCCTGTTTATGAGACTCTCATAAAGTGGACTTCAAAATCTTCTTGACTCTGCTTAGGAAGGAATTCATCTGTGCTCTATTGAATATGTGTATCACCTGAAAATTGGTAAGGTTGTACTTCTGGATGTATAGGACTCAATTTCTGGACTGTATTTCTCCCTTGCAAAGTCCTGATAGACTTCTTTGAGAATACCGTGGCAGCAGTGTAATGCAGTCTGCATTACCAACTCCCCCCCAAAAAACTGGGTATGTATTCTGGAGTAGGATGTTACCTATGAAGATATTCCCTTAGTCTAGGTGTGACCATCCTTTCAGATGAAATATTACTACTTAGATCCAGTGCCTTTTTGGAAGGGGCCCTTTCCTGTCTCCCTTTCTATGTAGATTTTTTTTGCAATAGGAGCATTTTCTTCACCTGGATGAACAGTATTTCAGGGATCTTATCACTGGAGTCAGCTGTTTACAGGAAGTTTGACACGTTAGAAAGAAGGGATGCCAGCCAGAGGGACCTTGACAAACTCGAAAGTTAAGTCCATGTGAACATAATGAGGTTCAGTGCAGCAGAGTGCAAGATTTTGCACTTGGGTTGGAGTAATCTCAGGTATGTACACAGACCAGGAGAAGAAATCCTTGAGAGTAGCCTTGTGGAGGAGGACCTGGGGGCCCTGATGAATGAAAAACTGAACATGAGCCAGCAGTGTGTTATTGCAGCTCGGAAAGCAAATGGTATTCTAGGCTCCATCAGAAGAGGGGTGACCAGCAGGGACAGGATGGTGATTGTCCCTCTCTACTCTGCTCTCGTGCAGCCCCATCTGGAGTACCGTGTCCAGGTCTATGGCCCCCAGTACAAGAAAGATGGAGCTGTTGGAGAGGTTCCAGGGGAGAGCCACAAAGTGGATCAGGGGACTGGAGAATGTCCCCTATGAAGACAGGCTGAGGAAGCTGGGCTTGTTCAGCCTGGAGAAAAGAAGGCTAGAAGGATTATATAAAGGGGATTATATAAAGGAGGGGAATCAACTTCTTGCAAGGGTAGGCAGTGATAGGAATAGGGGGAATGGTTTTAAGCTCAAGAATGGAAGGTTTAGATTGGATGTCAAGGAAGTTGTTCACAGAGTGATGAGGTTCTGGAACAGGCTGCCCAGAGAGGGATGGAAGCTCCATTTCTGGAGGTGTTCAAGCTCAGGTTGAATGGTGCCCTGGACAATCTGGTCTAATACCAGATTTTGATGTTGATGGCCCTGCCTGTGGCAGGGGGTTGGAATTTGATGATCTTTGGGGTCCCTTCCAATCCAAACCATCCTATGATTATAAGTTCCATTCCTGTACCTCAAAGTCATCCCATTCATATACAAGAAACTGTCTGATACACAATTAATAACTGGCAAGTTAGTGTGAATTCTCTTTTCTGGGAAGTAGTCGACTTCTACAAATGGTACAGTGGTTTTGGAGCAAGGTGTTTGATAACACCTGTGGTCTATCTTGATCATCTAGCAAAATGAGCTGGTCCTCTTCACCTTAAGACGTCGTGAATGGAAGGCTTCATCTCCCTTGAAGATGTTTTTCTGAGATACAATTCAGATACTTCCAGAAGGCTTAGGCCTTGTGTTAGTCTTTGTTGCATTTGTTCAAATTTTTATGAGCAGGTAAAAATATGCATATCTTTTTCCTGTCCCCATAAATGTTCTTCTGGAGTTAAAGCAGGAAGGGCTAGATGGTCAGTCATTAGTATAGATAATCTTGGTAACACGATTAATCGTGTTACATGGAGTAATTGGAGATTACCTAGCTCTTTTTCAGGCTCTGCTAATGCAGAATTTTGGGATCGGTTCAAAAGTCTGCACAAGTCTCACTACCTTACATTCTGAGTGCTGAATAACTCCTTATTGGGGAGAACATCAGTAGCAGATATCTTTTCAAGAGAAACTAGTGAACTAGACATCTTCCCAGTCTGCTGTTCTCATCTGTCTACCTGATCTAGACTTCTGTCCCACACAGTCTTCTGTGTTGGGTGAGTTACTCAAGATTTCTCCTAAGTTTGAGCCCAATCTATTCACCAGTAGTGTCAATCAACATTTCAATTCCTTATACTCCTTGAAAATCTGGTTACAGTATTAAATAAAATCCACAAATGGATGTAAGTCTAGTACTTAGGATACCTGAGCACAAAGGCTTTAGTTTCTTTTGGTACTCTTTCCTGAAGTTCACAGAATAGTTGAGACTGGAAGGGGCGTCTAGATATCCTGCAATCCACCTGCCTGTCTCCAGGAATGCTGGTTATAACAGGTTGAACAGTTGGATTTTCCATATCTGGAAGTATGGGCAAGTTATTCCACTGTTCAGCCACATGGTAAAAAAATGTGTTTTTGTATGTTCAGATAGTTACGTTCAGAAATTACCAGTCTTGGTCACAGGAGTGCTATTGCATTATGAGATTGATAGGTACGTATATAGTCTTAATTAGTGTTCTTTCAGGTTTTTAAGAAATTGGTTTCTAATGCTGTTTTTAATCTGAAAATTATTTTAACTCTTTCTCTCCTCCGAATTCCTGTATTCTCATGCAGACTCTTTTACTCCATTAGCATCAAATGAGGTCTTGCTTTTTGTGCAGCTGGGTTTGCTTTCTTCAGGTAACTCCCAAGGCTGTTCCATGAGCTGGCAGATAAGACGTAGCTATGTCTGTGCAGACTTTTAAAATTGCAAACTGAATCAGAGTCCTGTGGTAACCACAGATGTGTTTTTATTTATTTATTTATTTATTTTTTCACTTGAGTTCTGGCTCAAGGTATGTCAATAGCTCACTCTCAAATATCTGTTTTAATGGTATTTAATCAGGAATTCTGTCCAAATCTCACTGAACTTCACAGCACTATGAAGGCTTCCAGAGTTTATGTGATTCTTCATATCATAATTAGGAAGTTTTGCTTAGGAGAAGGGCTGTTCATGCTTACCTCAGAATATGTGGTTGTAGGTTACTGCTAGGTGTCACCAGTGATGAGATTAATGTAGTCGTGCTTTATTATTCAAAAGATGAAAATCTTAATGATTTTTCAGGAATGTAGCCTATGTTTGTATTCGAACTTTGTCTCTCTCAGTCCTTCAAGATGCCTAAGATTGTTTTTTTTTTTAAAACAAACCACCTAATCATTCTTGTCTGTATACTCGTATGTGGCAGCCATCAGGCATGATCTGATTTGCTCTCTACAAAAGCTAAAGAGGTAAAAAGCTCTTCATAATGTATTTTGAACAAACATATGTATTGACTAAGCAGCGTCAAAGAGCATTGGAAGAGCATTACAAGGATTGGTCAACTTCATCATCTTTAATCGTATTTTCATGTTTTATGTCTATGTCATTGAAAATGCAAAGGAAACTATTAATAAGTTTTCCGAGATGATATCAGTTTTGACTAACAGAGAATGTGTTAGAATGCTGATTTGTTATCCTTGCATTTTGGTGCCTTAGGAGATTTATCTGCCTAGTGACGTGTGGATTTTCATACAAATGCAGTAATAGGATATTTTCCATTATCTCTTTCACTACTTGTCTAAGACTTCATTTTCCTGCTGTATTTTTACTTTGCCCATTATTTTTCTCTTAATGTGTTGCTTATCCAAACTAATGCTTTTTCAGTTGGTTAAAACACTTTATACAACAATCTGTCATGTAAAAATTAGCTTACAAAGTTTTTACTTAAAAATCTTTTGCTTTGAGGGGTTTCACAGATGCCAAAAATTCTGCTGTTGTAAAGATAGGCAATCTAATGCTCAGAATCATATTGTTCAAATCATTTTGGAATTTGCCAACTATATGAGCTTGGTCTTAAGATAGCTGTATAGTCTTACATATAGTAGTATTTGAAAGGAAGTACTTTGACTGACTAAAGCCTTCTGCATCTGATGACTGTCTTAGGATGCACTCAATTTTTTTAACATTTTAATGAGTTGAAGATAAGCACTAATATGTTTTATAAACCTATTTACTTGTATGCTTAATGAGATTACTGTGGTCAGGAATGTTAAGTCCTCTTTTCCTCCATTGATTGTTAAATTCTTGACCCTCTGATAGTCCTCAGTAACCTGGTCTGATCTCGTAGCTGAGCCTGCTTTGAGTAGGGCACTGGGCTAGAGACCTCCTGAGGGCCCTGTGGGATTCTGTGGCTGAGAAGTACTGCTAAAGCTTCTAGGCCTGGTAGGCGCTCACTTGCTAGCTTGAAAACTCAACTAATGTTTTAAACAGACAGTACGAGTCTTTCTTTTGCTCCTTCCTGTTAGATGTGTTTGTTGTTATAACCTGATAATGAATCCTCTACGTTCCTTCTTTGTCATTATTTTGTTATCTGTGTTTCATTCTATTTCTGTGAGGCAAGCAAGTTTTGTAATGAGTCATTTTTTTTCTTAATATTTGTATGATTATTGTTAGGGAACTTGATGATTTACTCAGAAGCGTAAACAACTGTATGATATGTGCATGGGCTTTGTGAAGTCTGCCTTTTGTTTTACTTAGTTCATGTTTAAAAAAACAAAACAAACAAAAAAAACTGTGCAAAAGAGTGCTTGAATGGTCCTGAAGCAGACTCATCTTGTGAACACTTCCATTGGTTTTGTGGGACTCCATGAACTGTCTCTGATAATTTTGTTTAACACGAAATCATGATCTTTTAAAGGGGTGAGAATTACTTAGAAAACATGTTTAGTAAAACCACAGGGGATGACTGTGATCATCCAGTTGGATCTTCAGCATAATAGTAATTCTGTAACAACTTCAAGAATTAATTCCTATTTGAAGTAGAGCGCATCTTCCAGGGGGAAAAAAAAATCAACACTGGTTTAAAATACGTACAGTGATGGAGATCCCATGACAGCCCTTACTAACTTGCTGCACTGGTAATTTTCCTCACTACTAGAAATTATTTTTGGTCTAAATCTGTTCAACTTCAGTTCCCTCATTAAAACTCTCCCTTGCTGTGTTGCCTGAAGAAAATGTGACAATGGGTAGGCTGCTGATTTGAGGACTCCTGCCTTTTGTGCTGACCCATATTGTTTCATTATTTCCTCTCTGTCCCCCTCTGATTCCAGCTGTTTTGTCTTGTGTTCTGTATTCAGATGTTCAGCTTTCCTATGCAGGAAAGAAAATTTACTTATTTGCTCTGTTTGTACAACACTGAGTAGAGCTAGGTCTTGGTTGGTAATGGGTGCTTCTCAGCAATTAGTGTGTCATGAAGGCGTAAAAGATTAAAAAAAAAAAAAAAGAAGAAGCACTTTTATCCCACATTAGCAGCTTTAAGCTGGTGAAGTCCTATTGTAATCTTTGGGTATGACTTCCTTTGTGCCAAGGACTTCCTCAGCTTCTGCCTTACAGGCAAAGAAGATTGGATGAAGTCCTCCTATCTTTTAGAAAAACTGTTGATCTCATTGATGAGTTTGGCTAAATGGAAGGAAAACTTACAGTGATGGAAAATCCATTGTAGCCCTCTGTAACCTGGTATAGTACATAGCAATTCAGTGTTCAGTCCTTGCCTCTAAATTCTAATCTGAATTTGTTTTGCTTCAGCTTCCCAAGATGTTTTTATCTCTCTCTTAAGAGATGAAGAAGGAGAAATAAAATACCATTGTTAAGCTTCTGCCATGCATTTGGGTATTTACAGGCTGTGGTTACATCATTCTATAATCTTCTCTTTGGTAAACAGAATAGATTTGCTTTTTCACTGCCAGGCCTGTTTTCCAGTGATTTAATTATACTTAGTGTGTTCTGTGAATCCTCCCCATTTAACCAGTGCCATGTCTGAATTGTGATTATCAGAATAGCCCTGCTATTTCAGTAGGAGTGACCCTGGTGTCAAATACTCAGGTAATACAGCTTCTCAGTCACATTTCTTTGCTTATACATTCAGAGATTACATTAGTCCTTTGACCACTGCCAGTTAATGTGCAGCTGATTATCTACTGTAGTTCTTCCAGTTACTCTTTCCTGGGAAGAGTTCCTTATTCTACTGAAAGGAGCCTACACTGTTTGTCGCTACATATAGCATACATGTTTGTTGTCCTTGTTGTAATGGATATTGTGTTAAGCTAATTTGTTAAATATGCGGTAGGTATACTCTGAATGTCATATACACTTTGTTATTTGTCATAGCTTCATTCTTAATGCCTTTGCTACTACCAAACGCCTCCAGCTTCTTATCAAGTTTATCTTCTATGTTGAAATCAAATTTTGTGTTTAACCAATATTTGCTGTCCCAAATAAGTGTCTAGGCCCAAAGAATGTATCTATTGCATGTTTATAATTTCTTTTAATCTCCCTGATGTTTGAAGGTTTCTGAGTGTACATGCATGTACACAATGGAGTTTTAGGATTTCACAGAACTCTAACATCAGTTTGAAAATTCAGAATTTTTGAGTTACACCTCAACTGTGGCATGGCCTGTTGGAATAGCTGGTGACAAAAAAGAGATTTTTTTTTTCATTCGGGCCTCTGGTGATGTTAGACTAATGGAAGGAAAGGACTCTAAAAAGTCTACTGTGAGTAGGACAGCTTGCCAGAGTCTATCACTGTTTAAATTTTGGAAGTGTTTTATCCTTTCCTTCATCAGCTTTTCATGTCAAGGAATGGATACAATCTGAGTGTTTCATGAAGAACTTCGTTAAGAGTTTGGATTTTGGGCTAGTGAATTGCTTTCCCAGCACTGCTGTTACTCATATGATTGGTATTGTGAAGGTTATTTTTTCCCTGAATCTGCAATCTCAAATAAGCTAATTGTCCTTCAGGCATAGTGACTTGTAGTGACCTTATGTTTTCACTAATTCTCATTTCTTTGCCGTGTTTCACTGATCAAAAATCAAGAATATTGATGTGGACTTCAGAAACAGCAGCATTGCTGTCTTATCTACCTGCCATCTTTTTCAGGCAGAAATCTTCAGTTCTTCTTCTCTTTAAATTAAATCCTGTCCTCTTATTAACCTTTCTCTTACGGTTTACAGAAGAGGATTCTGATAGATGTCCTGAAGCACTGATACAAGAAATGTGAGATGGGGAGTCCATTAGAAGAAGGATGAGTGATACCTGGATTGTATTTTCTCTTAAAGCTCTTTCTGAAACCAGTCTTGGCTGAACTCAGCTCCCAGAGTAGTAGAAGGGCTTGTGCTTTGCAGTACAAGGACAGAAGGAAGTTTGGTAACTTCTGGAAGGAGAGTGCAAAGAGGTTGGAGCCAAGCTCTTTTCAGTAGTGCCCAGTTCCAGGACGGGACGCAGTGGATGCAAACTAAGCATAGTGTGTTCCCTCTGGACATCAGGAAGCACTTTAGTGCTGACAGAGCACTAGCTCAGATTGCTCAGTGAGCTTGTGGAATCTCCTCACTGAGGATTTTCAGAAGCTGCCCAGATGTGGTCCTTCGCATCCTCCTCTGGGTATTCCTGCTTGGGCAGAGGTCCCTTCCAGCCTCAGCCATTCTGTGATTCACCTTGGCAGGTTTTTTTTTCATGGGAAGGATCTTTTGAGAGTTACGGGGATGTGGTGGAGAGAAATTAGGTTGGGTTGACAGATGTTAGTTATATGGAGCACTTAAAATCATGAACAACCCCAAAGGGGAGAAAATACTGATAGAAAAGAAAGCAGTCTTCTTAGAAATGGAAGTAGTAGAAACAAAATCTTGCTTGGTTAATACTTCGGCTTTTCTTTCCACAGTAATTGTCTCAATAAAACTTAATAACAAAGATCTCTTTTCCACATTATTTTATCTGCATCTCAGTTCCTTCCCATACTTGGCAAAAACTGCAATGAAACCAGTTCTTTATTTTAGAAAATGCTTCTCACACTTAGCTTGTAAAAGAGAATCAGTGAAGCTTTATACAATAGCAATTATTCTTTCTATATTTTCTGGCTGTTACTGCTTATTAATTTTGAAAAGTGGAGGTTCATGGGGCAAGAGGAGAAAGAAAACTTTAAAACTTTAAAAGATGTGCTTTTTTTTTTTCTTTTCTTGGTAGGCTGGTATTCCAGGTAGCTAGATTTGAAGTGGTTTGTATGAAACTCTGGAAGGAAAACAGTATTGGCTGCACATGCCTCTTTACAGAATTTAGGAGTGCACTCTCTAGAGAACTAACACCCATATTAATAGTAACGTTTGCTATGTTTTCTTCTCCAGCAGAGTTGAGATTAATCTCTTCCGTATTAAATATTAAAAAATTCTGTATTAAAAACTGTATGGCAGAGAGATAAGCAAAATGACATGAATGTTAAATACAGATCTGAGAATTCTTTGTATTGTCTCTTTTCAATTAACAAGTGCTTTGTATATATTGTTTAATTCAAGTGAATCTACTATAGAAATTCTGGATAGCTTTCATGGAGTACTTCAGAGCTTGTTTACTGGATCTTGGCTAAAAAGCATATCATTTGAGCATAAATGATGGCATGTTATCATTTCCTACTGGAAGACACAGTGAACTGCTCAGAGTAGCTGACAGAAGTGGTGGGTGGCAGAAGAGTCACGCTGAGTTGCCTTGTGTGTTTGTGTTCTCATACTACAGTATATTGGTCTAAAAATTCAGTAATGTCTTACACATGAAAAGAAGTAACTTCCAGCATGCGGAATTAAAAAAAAATCCGTAATGTTGCATAAGATTTGTAGAGAGCTTTTTTAATTGTGGATATTTAATTTCCTTTACATCTAATTTGTCTTGCTTTCTAAGAATGTTTAGTTAATGTCGTTCTTACTCTAATTTAAAATAGTGACAATTGCTGTTGGGTGCTGGTGGTTCCATCAGGTGCAGCTGAGCTCTGCAATAGGACAGCTCATGAAGGAGGACCACTGCAGTGAGCATGTTGCATCCTACCAGCAGCACAGCACTCTAGATTGAAAAGACACCTTGGAGTTGCCCTGTTTGATAAGTCTGAGAACATCTGGCATCATTGGCTGCATGGGATGGGTTGTCACATGACCTCTTCTGATGAGTTTTCTGCTTCCTCCTGTGTTTCTGGGCTGACACAGACATCAGAAGGATTTGGGGCATCCAAAGAGGCATCAGGGAAGAAGGGAGTTCCGCTTTTCTGCAAGAAAGTAGTGTGCAGGCATTTCTTAAAAACTTTGTCAACTGTCAGACCAGAAACAATTGAAACATGCAAAAGATATCTGAGCTAAAATACAACCATTTATTTATTTATTTTTCCTACAGCCATAATTTTTAACAGTACTTTAAAGGTTGATTTAATATCTGTGGAACATACATATTCTAGAGTGATAGGAATCCTTTCTTAAATTCTGGAATACAAAATGCCAATTTTAGCCTTCAGTTAAACTTTAAATTCTGGAATGCGAAATAACAGTTTTAGCCTTCAATTAGACTTTTCCATTCCTGCTTATGAAACAAATGACATTTTTCTCTCCTTTGCAGCTTAAGTAAAACCTACTTGAGGTAAGTCTATGAAAATTGTGAAAATATATGCTGATGAGTATATAAAGCATTAAAACATTTAAAACCTTTTGGATTTCAGAATGTTACATGTCCACTTTGATTAGAAAATCTCAAAACTTTATAGTCCTTACTAGCAAACATGGAAGTTCTATTTTCACCTTTAAAGCACACTAAATTATTAGCAGAAAATATTAATTCTGTAAGTACTAACACTTCAATTTGGAAAAATCATGTTTTTTTAAAAACTTCAGACTTGAAATAAATGTTTAAATTTAAGACAAAGTTTTACAAAATGGACTAATAATTGATCATACTGATTACATGGATGTGTTTTCATGTTACTGTTATGTGAGATATGTGGTGAAGGAAACCCTGAATTGCCAGTCCCTTATTTCTTAACACAAGACAATAGCACGTTATCCAAGAAAGATCCCAAAATCATAAGAATCTTCAGATAAAAATCTCTCCTATCCATCAGAGTAACCTGTGGTTTAAAAGAAGCAGTGTTAAGTCAGGCCTCTTGCAATGATTTAATCATGTAGTCCAATTTAGCTATATCTGTACTGTTATTGTTGAGTTGAGAAACTGTTATCTTTACCTAGCAGTATTTCTTAACATAATTACATCAACAATAATGAGAAAGTATTACTCTTTTTTTGAATTGAATGCATATTGGTACTGCTAGGAGTATGCTGCTTTGCAGATGTAAAAAAAAAAAAACAAAACAATTTTTAAACATAACATATATCCTCAAAGTTCAGTTTTGTTTTTCAGAGAGGAAATCTTGCAAATGTTTTTATATCTGCTTTTAAAATTGATTTTAATTCAGCAACTTACTTCAAAGATTTCTACTAGTTTCATTTTGAACAAGATAGGTTGTGTGGTTTCATGTCACAGCATCCTCTTAGGCCTTGTTGTCAAACACCAGTCAACGTAATTTAATTTTAAAAACTAGATCAGTGTGAGAGAGATGCTTATATGAAAAAAAGGAACTCTAGGGACAAATCAAGTAATATAATAAACTGTGAAGTTAAAGACATATGTTTCTGTCATTTTGACACTCAGTTAATGTCTGAAATGAAAATTCTGGATAATAGATTTTGCTACTGTGAAGTGACTAGACATATTTCCCTATTGTGGCATTTCATAATGGCACACCTGCATCAATGTAGTAAGCATATTTACAAGGTAGAAAATATTATTGAAGAATTCTGTTTCTAATTTCAAGCTTTTGCTGGAATTATTGCTTGTTAGATTTGTGTTATCTGAATGATAGAGAAATCTCTTCAGAAGCAGTTTGTATTACTGAGACAAAGAAGCTGCTAGCAGTACAAGCAGTGATTTGTCATTCATCTTGCCATACATTAAGAAAAAACTTCCCCTCCTTGCTTACTAAAGATTAAATTTTCTTTGTTCATGAGTGTACATAATACACCTTGGAAGCTAAGTCTGTTCATTTGCATCATTGCAATTTCATCTGGTAAACTGGAGAAGTTCTTGCATGTTTCAGATTTTCCCCCTGTACGCATCAGAAGACTGCATTCTTTTCTGAGACAGCAGGTGCTTTGCGATAGTCTCTGTAACTGTGATGGAAACTCCTGGTCAATCTACAGCATCCACTCTTCTAATGAGAAGCTCATCTTGACTCCAGACATCTGTCAAGGACTTCCTATTACGTTTCCTTTTCCTCAGTTTCTGGACTGTAAAAGCCCATGCTTCTGTTGTGATGCACCCCAAATTGTTATGTCACGTCTCCATGTGTCTTCTAACAGAAGGATATATTTTGCTAGGAACAAGGCTCCAAATGGTCTCTCTACTCTCTTCAGTCATCCACGTGGCAATGTGAACAGCCTAAGCTATGGTTGAGATAGTAGACAGCTCTAGATACTGACTGTCAGATCATGAGTTAGAGGAATACTGATGCTAGCCCAGGAACTTGTACTTCTCTTACCTGCCTTGGTTTTGTTGTTGTGTGGCCGGGCTGATGGGCTTCCTAGTGTCTTTTTATAACAAAATATTAGATGCTTGGGGACCAGATATAATGAACAGTGACTGCAGATCCGGCTTAGCGCATACCCCCACTTCTGTATTCTTTTTGAGACACACTTTATATGAGAATATGCCTTATCTGAAGATGAATTTTGTACTGTTATGGATGTCCTTCAGGCAGTTGCAGCACACCCTCATAGAGTGGATTTTACAGAGGTTATTTCCCACAAAGAGAAAGGAATAGGATGTTTTGACATCCTGTGTTTGAAATTCATGTTCAGTAGGCAGTTTGTAACTTATTTTAATATTGTAGGTGCATATTTTCATACAGTTATAAATCTGGCCCACGGTCAGTGATCTGTTTTGTACTCACATGATAACTCTGTTCATTTCAGAGACTTTTCTTTTGTCCTGCCTGTAACCCTTGAAGTTTTCATCGTGGTAGTGGCAATCATTGTTAAATTCTCATGTCTCTGCCTGCCTTTTTTCATTTACTTTGACAATTGTTCAGTTGTTAAAGGATTCCACAAAAGTGCAAAACCTGAATCTCTTCAAATGACTCAGTCACTTTCCAAGCATCCAGGTCCCAAGGTGAATGCTTGAATCAAAAATTATGTTACTGAAATCTGGAGAAACCATTAAATCTCAGTCTAAGAGCTCTTTGACTGTGAATGGATTCTAGACTTGGTTTTACTTAACTGACAGCACACATCCCCGCTAACCTTCGTGATGCCTTGTGCCACACACCACATAACACTCCTCTTTGCGTGCTCTCCTATTGTGAATTATTATGTAGGCTGTTCACCATTTCTCAACACATAGAAAGCTTTTGCAGTGGTATCAGTATTGGGTCACAGGACAAATACTCCTCCAGTTCCCTCCTCAGTACAGAAACATGTCTGATGCATCCATTTTGATGTTGTTACTCCAATAAATTCAGCAACAAAGGGATGAGGTCTTTAGGGGAGCACAAGCCTCATGTTACTTGTTTGGGATCTCATTGTGCTTCTGAAATACATCCACGTGACATTTGCAGACTTATATCCAAGGACTGCAGCTGCATGGTGTGCCTGAGCAGAAATGGACAATGTCATCTTGGTTCTTTGAGGTCCCTGCACAATTGGTTCATAGAGAAAAGGATCAGCTGTTCTTCACCATCCTCCAGCTCTTCATCAGACCCATCAAACAGAACACGCTGCTTGAGGCTGTGCAGGAGATCTGTTCTGATTACTTTATTTGGATCTTTCTAAGGGGAAGGCATCCTAGTGTAAATCATTTTTACTTCTCCCACTGGCAGGAAGTACTCATAATTTTTCTTAAGATTAAGTTAGGTGTAGGGTCTTCTTTCAGTGTATTCCTAGTACAGTGATCAGGTGGGCTGTTGAATGGATTCCACCCAGATTCTGGATTGGTAGAAATCCTGGCTGTAATTTGTTTGAGAATTGAGAATATTAGAAACTGTTGTAATGTCTGGATTTTCTTTGTTCTGTGGTGAAGATCTGACAGATATTTGCTGTTTGTTGTAATTTCTGTCTGATGTCTCCCAGTGTCCTACAGTATTCCATTGCTACTACACGTGCGTTAAAGTACCACACATGGGGTACCATGTGAAAGTATTGCTATTTGCTTCAGTTAGATCTGTCCTTACAAATATTAAAAAGAGGCATTGATTTTGGAATTTAGCTTGTTTATTACCTTATTTTCCCTTAGCTCTGTAAAAGACCATCTTTCACCGTTTTTTGCCCATTCGCTCTGAAATATTAAACATCCTTTTTTTTTGTCCTTTTCTCTTTCAGATTCAGAAAATATTTTGAGGTGCATTAAGATGTTTTGCTCTGTCATATGGTTGTTTTGTTTTAAACCTCGCCTTGCACAGGCTGCCCTGTAACCTCTAGCTGCCCAATCTTGGCTCAAACTTTCCGTAAAAATTTGAGAACAGTGACAGAATTCAGACTTGCATCTTCCATACACAGTTTTTAAAAGACTGGGTGTGTGTAGAGAGATACAATTTTATCCATTTGTATTTTGTCTTCATCTCCAGCATTTTCCTCCTTAACCTCAGACCTAGTTTAGATACTTGATATCAGGGCAGCACAAGTGGGTACTAAGGTTTTTTATTCACAGATTTAACATTCAAATGTATATATTGGCTCTTTGGTTTATTGAAATAGACAAAGGATCCAGTTGCTGAAAGTATCAGATGTTTCTGTATGGATGCTACACTCTGACTGAGTAGAGATTAGTATCAAGATCAGACAAAGCAGCATCTTCTAACTTGATTGAGACTTACTTTCCCACCAAAGCCAAGGTAACTGTTGAATAGCCATGTGGAAGTACATCCACATTTTCATCAGATGCTATGCTGTGTCTGTGATGCTGATAACCAATGCACATGTTGGCCTTGAAGCCCGGAGATCCTTTGTTAGGCAACATGCATCAGAACTTTAATGGCTTGGTGTCACTATGAATGATTCTTTCTATGAATGTGAACTCTCATTCAACTGAAAAATGTAAAGTTTATACAATTCATTGTTATTTTAATATAGTGTTTTCTGTTAATTATAGTTGAAGTAACTATTAATTTCCATCTACATTTGTTTTTGCTTGGCTTTCTCATCTCCTGGGTTCTTTGAAGCTTTTCTTTATTTCACTGTGGTTGAGAAGGAACTACAATGCTATCTGGAATGTCCTGTGTATTCTTGCTTGGCATGAAAGTAAACTCTTTAGGAACGCAGCAAGAGAGAAGAGTATCTCTTGAGCAATAAGGTGTTATGTACAGTATCAAGATACCTGTGAATTACACACTAGGAAAAATTTCAGTGTCCTGTAAGTAACTTTTCTTTAGGATTCTCAAAATAGTTTTGACACACAGGCTGGAAGCCATGTAAGCTTTCATTCTAGAGCCGAACACTGCAGCTCAGGAAGGTGCAGGGTACAGTATGTACTAGCACAGTTTCAGCACAGGGTGTCCTTTGATAATTAGCAGTGCTGCTATTTGTAATGAAATTTCTCTGTGTGTTAGCATCAGCACCAAAGAGAAGAGAGAAGAAAGAAAATGTAAAGGGCCCCTGATGAGTACTGCTCTCCCCTGTGAAAATAGCATGGCAGCAATAAAGAGAGCAGGTGATAGAATCTCAGTCTTCCCCTTCCCATCTCTTTTCCCTTTTCCACTTAGGGTTGTATGGCTTCCATGAAGCGTAAAGAAACAACTGCCTACTATTCTTCTTTACTCTTGAAAATTGGAACATAACATGAACTAAAAGTAGTGACCACAGGCTGTATTTCAGATAATTAACAGAATACTTATATCTAACATGGATGGAGAAAGCAGACTTTCTGAATTCTCCAACAGGAAATAAGCAAACTGTCTTTTAACAGGCAGAACTTAGTGACAGCTGTCTCTGAACCTCATGACTTCTTATTCTCAAATCAGTTTGTCCTCAACTACCTTCTGTTCAGCTGCGGAGTTTGAGAGATAGTATTTGCTGGCTAATAAGTATTTTCATTGCTTCTGTTTTTAGCTGATTCCTTTCTTATGTTAGCATAGGACCATTGCCAGTATTGCTCTGAATGTCCTTAAGGATAAAGGAGCCTTGGTTTTCTTAGATGTCATTTATTCTTCTTGAAGGCTTGGTCCTTAGGGTTAGGTATGACATATAACCTTGGTACCAATGTTATAATGGTAAAGTGGTCATCTGCCACTCATCTTCTGTTTGAAATTTAACAGTGATTTTTACTTGGACATTATACATTCTGTTTGCTCAGTTGTAAACTGTATGTAGTTTCATATGAGGGACTGACTTAGGAAGACAAATAAATTGATTAAATGTTACTGTTGAGCATTGAAATACAAGAGCTTTAAATAGGAGGTCATGGAAGTGATGGTTCCGCTTAGTAGTCAGATCACATAGCACAGAATTATAATATTATGTACTTAATAGAAATGGAGTACATTGTTACCCTGTTTCGTTAAACATTATATATGTTCTACTATCAATCAGCAAAGATCTGAGACCAGATTTTTAATAATCCTGTTAAATAATCTTAAAGAAGCAAAGCTAATTAGCAAATCACAGTAACCACAGAATGTTACAGACTGAAATATAAGCAAGCCTAAGTTTCAGATACTGGAAAACCATTGGATCAATACAATAATTATCTCTAGATAACTGAAAACTGCATTTACTAAAGGAAGGAAAAATTAGTCCTAGGATTGCAGAAAATAAACTTAATTTGTTTAAAGTTGTCAGTCTTCCAGTTTAATGACTGTTCTTTTGGCTTCCTTTTGGTTGTCATGTGAGATACTTTGAGGTGTTGTAAGAGATTATTCTTTTGCACCAGTGTCTCAAAGCTTGCTGAGGAACACTGATGGATATGTCATGGGCAAGGGTTGAGAAATCCTTTGTCAGAAGTACACAGATGGACAAGTCCAGGCAACGTCAGAGTTGATGAAATCTTTTGTCTTAAGATTTTGCAAGTCAGGGGCAATGAGAGAACCCCCACGTTGGCGGAAGAAGGATAAAAAGGAGACCAACAACCAAGAGGCTAGGTTTTCTGACAGCACATTCCTCACGACATGATGCCTGCATGCTGAAGTAGAAGAAAAGGTGTCTGACATCAGAAGTCTCACAGGCTGATGCCTGCATGCTGACGGCCTCTCTCCTGGGCCTGCTACCTGAGACCTGCTGCTTCCTCTTGGATTTACCCTGCTGCTTCTTTCTTCTACCTGCTTGCTGCCCAAGGCTGGCCATGCTGCTGCTGCTCTCCCCCTGCGCTTTTGCGATGGACCATTGGAACGGCGTGCAGCAGGATGCTGCTGGATCCTGGTGGTGACTCTCCCTTCTTTATGCAATTCTTGCTTTCCTATCTTTTCTATCGCCCGCTTTCCCTTTCCCATCACGCTTATTCATAACAGTCACCATCCTCCACTTCCCCATATCCCTGATTAAGATTTGTAATAAACTGGTTGGACCAACATTTGAACTGTTGTTTCTTAATCTCACATTGGGTATACAGATATCAAAGAACTTCCTCTTCCTCCTATGAATTGGAGAGAGACAGTGCCTGTTTCTATCTCAGTCACTTGTTCCCTGTAAGAGGTGGACTGAGCTGTGCTGGTGCTGTTGCTCTGGAGCATGCTTGGTGCTACCTCCCCACGCTGCTTTATTTGAGTAGTCATGATAAGTGTGTCAGTTAACTCTAATTCATCTTGCTATCAACTGGTATAGGCTTAATATTTAAAACAGAAATTGTTTGATTGAGAGAGACTTAATGTCACACTCCAGGTAGAAACACTGTGTCATGAATAAAAGAAAATAGAGGTCTAGTTTTAACCGAACAGCTGAGCGTTTCTTTGTGTGTTTGGTCTCTCCTACCCCCATTCTTCAGGTTGCATTCCAGGTGAGAGTTCTGTTTATTGCAGATTACTTTCCAAATGTTGCCATCCCATACAAGAAGCTGGAGCTTCATGAAGGTAAGCTGCTCTAGGCAGATTCCTAAGCAGTCTCACTCTCTCTTATTCTGTAACTTTCTTGATAGTAGCATTCAAATGAGCATGTACTGAGAGGGAATGAGACGGGACTCATCCTCTGGCAGGAAGTCCTTTCTGTTTTCACCTCCTTTCTGTCTAAAGGCTTTAGCATTCATTCATAAAGGATTCCTAGTTGGTACCTGACAGAATGATGTTTTAAGACTTAATATAGAATACAAGTCAGGCCTTATTAAAATTCTCAACTGTATAACCATGGTCTTTAACTTCATGCCAGCCTCCTGTAACCATCCTGTATCATGAACTGAATTCACTGAAGTCAGTCATTTTAATCTGTCTCTTGTAGGAACATGGGCAAAACTCAGAGGGTTCAAAACATTTGAAATTCTCATTGTTTTCATGTTTTTCATGTTTTTAAAAACTTTTTCCATAGGCTTAAGACTTTGAATATATATTTTTGAACTTAAGTTGATCTCTCAGGTTGTTGTTTTTTTTTGACATGAAATTCTTGGAATTAAATGGGATATATGAAAGCTGATACAAAAATAGTTGTAGTATTCAGAGAACTGACGACACTACTGTGAGTATAATTTGTACCCATATTATTGGTCTAAACTAAAAGGTTATAAACTAGTAAAGAAATCATTCTTAAAAGAGATCTGGCATATTTAGACTCCTGTTGGCTTGTAATAAAATCTCTTGCATCTACGTGGAGCTCTTTGTCATAGCTGTGAAATATTTTACATTAGAAAGTCTGTGACTACTGGGTGCTGTGGACAGCAAAAAGGAGAAACTTTAAGGGTTTTTGAGAAAGTACTCCCTTGACATTAAATATCATACCTTACTTTTTCCTAGATGTTCTTGTGCTCTTGTCTCCTGCAGGTGCCTATAAACTCCAGCACCTTAGTGCCATCTCAGTTTTCTATTTTTGTTGTAAATCTCTTTGTTCAGTAAGAACCTGTAGTGTTCCTTCATCCTGCTGAACATAATGGTAAAGAATATAAACCGAAGCAATGAAAGCAGGAAAGCTGTCACTGGTATCATGTGAAAGCTAGCCTTCTTTCTGAAGGACATATGAAAGGAGGAGCAACATCTGAAGGGACTGGAACTGGGAAAGAAATATGAAGAATCATCAGCAGGGGGATCTCAGATAATTCAGTAAATTTAAAATAATAGAATGCAAAATTACTCAAGAGAAAGTAGAGACTGAGAGAAAGAGTAGATGTTGAAATTACTAACATGAGTAGCGTGGAAGGAATTAAAATTGAATTTTTCAGCAGATGCTGTGATACTTCCTCAATTTTTTAGCCTTTGTATAAATTGGGTGCATCAACTCTGGTATTTCTTGAACTCCACTCAGTTATTTCAGCATGCTGAAATAACTAAATGCTCTTTGTTGTTCTGTTTTGGTGGTGCTAGCTTTTTGCTGATGTGTGCTGTTGTGGAACAGTCCAACCAACAGTCCAGTAGACACTGAAGCTGTATCAAGAAAGGTAGCAGGGTGAGAATGAAGAATAATGAAAGGCTGTACCCATCAGTGAGGTAAACTTAAGGTGCAGTGGGACTATATCCAGAGTGATGCACAGAACTGTTGTGTTGAGATTTGCTGTTGTAGCTGTCATTAAGTAATTGCTTACAGTTTCAGGATTTCAGAAGGACAAATAGGACTGTTGCAAGATGGAAGAGATTTTTTGGGATTGTGTTAAGATGGTATAAAAAAACTGAGAGTGTTTTCCCAGGATAAAAATTCGTCAATCTTTGATTATCGTTTAAGGCACTGACATCTGTGTTCCACTCATGTCATTCTGTTGAAGATTTAATTTGCTATGAAAATCTGCTTGTGTTCAGAAGAGAATCTTAATTTTTTTCAAATGCTACATACTATACAGAATCCACATCTTAGTACCACAGATAGTATTTTTGATAGTGATGTAAGTTGTCAAGGGGACACGATAAATGTTTCTCTGGAAGAATGATGGATATTTGCTGTTTGGTTAAAAAATACTGGCCTGTGATTTTTCTGTGAGTAGGGAATACAAAAACAAATTAAGTAGGGTGTCATGTTTGCAACAGGCTACTTGTGCACCAGCAGCTTCATGGATATCTGTATCTAGATGTGCAGCCTCTTGCAGATCCTCTGACAAAATACAGTGCAAAGTGCCTGTTGTAGAATTTTGGGTTGCACTTGGAAGTGTATGCTGTTACATTGATGATAATGTTTTTTTGACTAGTGGGCATGGTGGTGGTGACTTGATGGTTGGACCAGATGGTCTTATTGATCTTTTCCAACCTTAATGATTCTATGATTTCCATGAAGGAAAGTTGTTATATTCAAGGTTTGAGTTAAAAAGTCTTTGTAAAGAGATTTGTATTTCAGAATCAATTTAAGTTTAGTTTCAAGCTTTCAAAGATTGAGCAAAAAACTTTTCAAGTTGTTGATGACAAAATACTTAGTCATCGTAATTTGGAGCTAGCCTGGAAACTCATCAGTGTTACATAGAATGAGTTTTAACTGCTAAGAGTAAATATTTTTGTCTGCAGTTTTTCTTTCAGCACCCTTCCTATAGATTTATAGTCCACTAATTTCTTTCTCTGCTGCTTTCATGACTTTTTTTCTTTTGTCCGTCTGTTATCCCTGAGATCTTTGATCATTCTGGCAAAGAAGATAACCTTAGATAATGTCTGCCTGGGAGTCCTGCTTGCAGTTTATTAGCAGGCCCAAATGGTGCTTTGTTCACCAAATGTGAGCCCAAGTACCAGCTCTCTGCTGATGTTCTTGCTCTTTGATTTTCAGGAAGTGTGGAACTTTTATTCCAAAAACTCTTTAAATTATTTAGGAGTTCTCAGTGGAGTGCTGGCGCTTTGGTTTGTAGAAACCTTTGCATACAGTATACATTAAGTAGTCTTATTTCCCCTTTTCACGTGGAAAGGCAGAAGGAGAAGATGGGGAATGGGGGCTGGGGGGGAGTTCTGCTTGTGGTGGTAGTGGTCTGACTTTGCCTGTCCCATCTCAAGATGCAGTCCTGTGAACATTGATGTGCCTTGAAAAATCACTTACGTCCTTGAGTGGTCACTCTATCTGCAAGGACAGTCTTCTTAGAAAACAGCTGTCAAAATGGGAGTTGCTAAATTGGGAAATATTTAAGGGAAATATTTAAACATAGGCCTCAAACTCTCTTATGTATACTAAGAATCCTGAGGTTGTGGCAGCATGCTGAAGGCCAGCATGGTGTTTATGTAGATGCAGCCTGGAATGCATCTGAAGAAAGGAGCTTCTGTGCAATTTCACTTGGGTAGCTGAATTTCATGTTTATTGTAAGTTTTCATGCTTAAACTATTTAGTGCATATCATTTTTTTTTTTTCTATATGGGGCCAACCACTTTATTAGTCCCTTCCAAACCATATTTCTGCTGGCATGCAGATCACAGCAAGTCATCAGTGTTTCAGACTCAGCACTTCTTCCATTTCTTGGTGATACCTCACATTATGCACCCCCTACCTTTTCACATGCAGTACAGTTGTACCATGCCCCTTTTATCTGTGCTAAAATTGAAAAAATACTGACTTGAAAATTTTGTATGTGTTGCGTATTGCAATGGTGTCTGAACTACTACACTGTGAAATTGTCAAAAGATTTACTGTGTTTTAGGCATTTCCTTAAATATTTTTCATAAGGAACCAAAAGAAAATTCTGTGTTCTCCACACTTGTGAGGGATTTATTTCTGTCTGATGTAAACAAGTTGTACACATGCATTTATTTTGTTGTTAAATTTCAAGTTTTTTTTTTTTTTCTATTTAAAAAAAAAAGAACAGCAGGAGTTTTGCTTTTTGAAAGAGAAATTATGTTGATCAAAATGTTTACTTCTGGCATTTGCTTTTTGTAGTCTTTCTACTTTTTTCTTGCAAAATAGCAAATAAAGTATTTATTCTGTAGAATCAGTACAAGACTGCAGTTTTGATATGAAGAGATCAAATAGCTTCAAAGCACACTTTTTCTCTTCATAGCAGTGACAGTATTGAATTGTTAAATTGCTGTTTGAGAAGGAAGTTTCACTGAATAGTTTTGTATTACTGCAAAGTAAGATAGAAACAAGATTTCAGATTGCAGACCACTTAGTATTTTAAGTTGGTTATCACTTTCAAATCAAATCTTCAAATTGTAGAACCATGATCATTTCTTTTTTTTATGTCTGATTTCTAGCAAACATTAGGAAAAACTTTAAAGAGTCATTTACTCCATTATAGATATTTAGCAATAATTAAGATACTGCAGTTGATACATAGATTGATTTCATGTTTGTTATCCAGTTCTCAGTTCTCTTTAATATTTTCATAAATGACTTGGAGGTAGGACTTGAAGGTGTTTTGAGCATGTTTGCCAATGATAATAAATTGGGAGGAGCTGTTGACTCCAATAAGGGTGGAGAGACCTTACAGAGAGATCTTGATAAACTGGAGAGTTAGACCATGTGCATGAAGTTTAACAATAGCCAGGGAAGGGGCAAGACTAGCTATACATATAGACTGGGTGATGAGATGCTGGGAGTTCAGCCTTGCTGAAAGAGATTTGAGAGTCTTGGTCAATGGCATGAAGCTGGAGAGATTGATGTTGGATATCAGCAAAAGGATCTTCAATGAGAAGGTGGTTAGGAACTAGAAAGGGCTCCTCAGGGAAGAGGTCATGGCATTGAGCTTCTCAGAGCTCAAGAAGTGTCTGGACGACACTGATTTTTGAGTGATCCTGTGCAGAGACAGGAGTTGGACTCGGTGATCCTTATGGGTCCCTTCATGAAATTGTAGTCGTTTAGGTTGGAAAAGATGTTGGAGATCATAAAGTCCAACAGTCAGCCTGAACAGTCATGTCTCATCACTAAACTACGTCCTATAGTGTATTGTGTCCACCTGTCTCTTAATTATCTCCAGGGATGGGGACTTCATCACTTCCTTGGATGACCTGTTCCAATGCTTGACCACCTTATCTAAGAAGAAAATCTTCCCTGTGTCAAATCTAAACTTCTCCTGCTACAACCTGAGTTACTTTCATAGAATCATTTAGATTAGAAAAGACCTCTAAGATCAAGTTCAATTGTTTCCTCTTGCCCTATGTCTGATTTTGATTTAGGACGCCTACTAGAGGGGAAAAAAAAAAAGGAGAAAACACAGCAGATCAATGGAATTAAATATACATTTTATTCTAAAGTCTCCAAGTTCAGCAAGGTATTTTTCAGCACTTCTTTTCTTGCTTTGAGGAAACCACTTGACTACAGTATAGAATTTTCTTGGTCATGAATGATACAGAGGGAGGTGCTAAAATTGGTTCTTCCTGCACGGAGATGCTGATACCTGATTTGTATTTCTAAAGATGATTGGAGGTTAAATGATGTTTTGTCCAACTCATTGAAAAAAAAACAAACAAAAAACCAGTGTTTATTTGGATAAGTGCATATTGCTTCTCTAAAGCTACAGGCTTGTTTTGGAGTCGCTTATGGCATTACTGCCATTACTTAGTGTAAAGGTACATGTGAGTACACACCAGGCTTTTAAATAACAGTACTTTTTGGATTGTGGAATTTCAATTGAATTCAAATTTTCTTTGTTATTTTTGGTTGATATTTCTTTAGCTTTGTTGTCTACCTTTTCATTTTGCTCTGTAGTCCTTAGCAGTATATATTTAGAACATAGTCGTGGTGTTCCTCTCCTCAGTTCTGAGGAGAGCAGAGAAATACATGCAAAAATACTTCGGTTGCGCTTCCATATACTAATATTCAATGGGATATAAAGGAATATTCCTTGAGTGCTCAGGAATTTTATGTTTTTTTTCCTTTACATGAGTTTACTGTCTGAGTCACAGGTAAGTGTGAATGTTAAGATCTGCTAGCCTGCATATAGACGCTTATGGTGCAGAATAGGGAGAATTACTGAAAGACAGAAAAGCAATGTTGTATTTACATTATATATATATATATAGCACATAGTAATTCTGTGTGATGTAGTAATTATATTCATTACACTGTACAGTGTATCGAGATGCTGTGCAGTGTTAGAGTGTTCTAGAGACCTCGTTGGAAAGCTGTCCTTCAATATCAAGGACAGAGTACTGCTTTTTAAACTTTCAGTAGATAGCCAAATTTCTGGGGAGGTGGGGGGCTGTTAGAAGGGAGTGTTTCTTCCCTTTGAAGCTTCCTCCTGGTAGGTGCCACGCTGATGTAAATTTAACTGACCCTAGGAGTGTTGGTCTTTGAGAGCATATAAGAATAGGATTTATGGTTCTGAGTTAATAAAATATGCTGATGCCACTGTAAGCCCTATTTAGATAGACAGCAGTAATCTCTGTTGAGCGGTATGAAACCGTCTGTCTCTAAGTAGTGAAAACCTAACAGTTCACAGCAAGGTTGTACTGCATCCAGAGATGAGAAAAATGTGTCTGAAATCAGAAGAGCATTTATCTGCGTGGTTTTTTTTTTTTTTTTTTGTATAATGGTGTTCTTTTTCCTGTTCTGATATTACACATAATGCCAGGTAAACAAGATACCCAGAGAACACAAATAAAAAGTGCTTTTTTAAGTTCATAGCATAACTAATTTTTGCTAGAAACAATACTCCTCTGAAACTGCGATGTGAATCTGAAGTTTGTGGAATGGGTGTTAAAGGTGGAGCATGCTGTGTATTCATAAAACCCCCCCAAATGCTCAGTTAAATAGCAATACATTAAGAAGGCCAGGTTAGCATGTTGCCACGTTGTGTAGTTTCTAGAGAAGAGTACAAAACCGCTGTTTCCAAGTTTTTATCTTTCATGGAGGAAACTGATAGAATTATGTGTTTGGAAAGATAACTTTGAATTTGTAATTTTGCTATTGTGTTTGAAATATTTGACATTTAAATACGTCGTTGTATTTACATATGTTGCATTTTCATTACAGCTAATCCTCTTGAAACTTGGTTGGCAGATGCCTTAAGCAGTTCTGTAAAATTGGGACAGATACAGAATTCTGCAACCTTGGAATTTAATTGCAAATAAAAAAACACTTTATAATTGCATTTTCCCACTTTTTCAGTTTCCCACTTGCAAAATTAAGGCAGCTTATTAAAAGAATTGCTGTATATAAACAATAAAGAAATATACTTTAGTAGGGAGAGTAATATCTGAAAATTCACTGGTTGGTATCTTGTTTTAATATAAAATATTAGTATTCTATTTTTTATTTGCTGTGAACATAAAGATTACCTCTCTGTGCTACTTCATATATTAAATAAGTCCAAGGGTGGAAACCATCCAGTGTGCACTCTGAGGCACATACCTTTTTACAAAAGGCAACAGTTTTCAATATGTTGACTAAGCAGTTGGTTTATTATTTGAAAGGAGGGTAGAATAAGAAAAACAAATATCCTCAGCATTTTTTCACCACTGCTTCCTAGCTTTTGATGGTAAAAATTATAGCTAAATACAACTTAGTATATAAGTGAAATAACTAACTTAACAAATACCCTTCTTAAGAAGAAAGTTGTTCTTGCAGCCTTCCCCATCTTGTGACTCACCTAAGAGTGACTGGCTTTGTCCACTCAGACACCAAACACTTCACGGGTGCAGTTCAGTGGGGGGGAGGACTTGCTGCTTCTTGCAGGTGAGAGCAGTGTGCTCATCAGGGAGCGACTGCATCCTACTGAGATGCTTGGTAGGTGTTTGTATCTGATTTTAGTATTGCACAGTAGTGAATAAAGAAGGTGGTCCAAAGTCTAATTGCTGACCAGCCGCTTCCCATTTCCTGCATGGCTCAGGGCCTGTTCCTTGTGAATCCTTTCTATCTTTGCTATTTTATTTTCTTTTAATCTACTTGTAAGTAGCTCCTCTGAAATACCTGTGCCACCTCCTCTCCTGGTCTCCCAGCCATGCATGGGGCCATGAATCTGAATGTCAGAGGGCTGCGTGCAGCCAGCTCTGTTTTCCATTCTGTTCACACCACACAGTTAGTGTTTTATAAGTCTCTTCACCATTTATTCTGCATATGTTTCTCATGCGTTTTGCCATCCTGAGTTACCCAGTCTCTTGTTTTCCACCTTCTGGCAGAGAATTGGCTGTCTGTTCATGGTGGTGTTTTAAGAGTGAAAATGCCTATGTGCTTGTTACTGCTTCTATGAGCCAACCCCAAAAACACCATACCTGATCCCAACATGTGTAATTTCTTTAAAGAAGGCCAAGATCACCAAGGGATAAACGAGCCCTGGGCTTCATGGAGATCAAAGAGCCTTCCCTCGGCCTTCTCATTGCACCACTGACAGGAGTGACAGCAGCCTTTATGAGGCTTATTCCACCTTTTTCCCTGTCTCCCTGCGGCTTGGAGGTTAGTGCTGGGCAGGGGACGTGTCCCCCTCCCGGGCAGGGCAGCCCTGCGGGGACGCCTGCGGCCGCACTGAGCTGCCTGTGCCTGAGGTGGGACCTGGGGAGGGCAGCAGATGAAGAGCAGGCAATTAAAGGGCTTAGTTAGAGAAGACACGGAGTTAATGCTGTGTGCTGCTCATCTGAGATTTTCATAAACTCATCCGTAGGATACAGTGAATCGAGAAGTAGATGAAGGTTATCGTAATTTTGACACGAACACTTAAATGGCTAATCTGTTTCTAAATGGCTCTGTTTTTAATCTCAAGCCTCTTTACATGGCTGAGCTGCCTCCTTTTTTTTTCTCCAATTTGACTTTGTTTTGTATGAAATATTTCGATCAGATTGCTGTAGCACTGAGCTGTCATGTAAATATGTTCTGTCAAGTATATAATACACATTTTGAAATTTGTCTAAATATTTATGCTCTTGAGGGGATCACTGTAGCTCTCAACAGACAGCTACAACCTAGCAAGTAAATAAATTGTATTCCTCTTTTTTTTTTTGATTACATTGTTTTTGCAGTAAATTGTAACTGTTTAAAGGGACACTTGGATCTCACAAATTTTTGCAAGATAGCTTTATTATCCTCTTGAGAAAAAAATGCATCCTGTCTTTCAACAGTGTGGGGAAATGCATATGTGCATATATATATGCTTGGAAAAGCTAGTTTTTCTTCTAAAAACTGAAGAACAAAACCCCAAGTGAATGAATTTACATTTACTGCAGCATTTAAAATGATCATTAGAAGTATTGTGAAGCAACTTCACTATTAGTTAAGTTTATTTCCCGCATGTTCTCTATGGATTATTTTTTTATTTTTACTTCTAATCTTTCTGCCTGAACTACATTGCTATAATCAACGTAGTTCTTATTTTTTTGTTTGAAAAATTTAAAATGGTCAGTAAAATAAAAATAGGAGCAAATAAAGGTAATGGTCATTCATTTTCAAGAGAGTTGTATTTTTCCTGAAGTCTACGAGAAGGAAAATGATTAACGATTTATTTTAGAACATATTTGTAACCAATAAGAGTTGTAATGGCTATGATTGGTATGAGGCATAATATTGCTGTAACATTAAACACCGCAATAATCATCCACCAGTAAAAAGATTTCCCAGTTTAAACTGGTGGAAAGACGTCTGTATAAGACATAATAACTTGTGCTATCCTGTCTTTTACTTTGTAAAGTAATGAAGTACATTCAGAGAAAGTAAATCTGTGATTTTAACATCTTTTGACAAGCACATTAGACTGTGGAAAGAGCATCCAAGTTGGGGCTTGGGGCATATGGTGCTACCTTCTGCTAGCATAGCTCCAGAACAAGTCGCTGTGTGCACCAAGGGGTCACGTTCAGACTCTCAGGTTCATTCCTTTGGTCTGGGGGAAAAAAACGCAGTTCCTCTTTGTATGGAAAAATCAGAACATAAAATACAAACCTCTCTTCCCCTCCGTGCATCCATTACACAGAGAATACAGAGGTGTTTTGAAATGTTTTTCTGTCAATCAATTTTTTTTTTTTTTTTTTTTTTTGTCGGTGCATTCAAGAAAGACTTCAGAGAAGTTGAGCTGAACAAAAATTATATTGGTTAATAATCCACAAGCTAAACAATGCTGTAGCTCTGTAAATCCCCAAATTAGACTATGTAAATATTTATAGCTATTTTTTATTCTGGAAGGAGATATAATGTGACTTGAAAAGAATACAGGTTTGTATTGTGATGTAAAGCAGTCGAAGAATTTCAAACGTATGTATGTTCAGAGAATTATTTAAATGCTTCTTCCTTGAATAAGTTGCAACTCGCTCAGATTTAAAGATTGCTATTTATAATAGATAATCCAAGTGTTGTGTATCTTGGGGATTCAACATATGGATGGGGATGCGGGAGGAATTAGTTATACGAGATTTGTTGACCAGCTTTTAATTCAGATTGTCATTTATAACACACGGCGGTGCAGATGGCAAAGTTTTGACTGTCCGTCAGAGCCCCGGTACCTCAGGGACAGCTGTTGCTGATAAATCTTTTTTACATGCTTTAGGTCAAGAGTAGTCAAACCTGTTACAGCACCTGCTTTTACATATGCAAATCTGTTGTTTTGTCGTTTCATTAGACAAGGAAAGGTACTGGTCTCTTGTGGCCGTAAGTAAGCCTGGAACGCAGCCCATATGAAATGAAATCTAGCAAAAAGATGAGCGTGGTTTCTGCAGCATAGCCATGGGAGGTTGCTTCTGTTTGGGGGCTTTGTTTCTGGAAGACTGCCTGTAATTTGGAAGGAGGGTAGAAAGACAAGCACATGTTTGGAGGCAAGAAGAGAAGGGAAGGTGTTTGCTGTCATTGACTGTAGGGTAGTAGTGAAGTTTGACATGCCCAGAAGCTAGCGGGTGCCATGTGGGGCTCCCATACACTGCATACCTCAATTTTCATCATCTGGTGAGCCTGCAGCATGATTCCCGGGCACTGGAGCATACAACATGTCTGCTTCGGTTTGGAGCTGATTGATCCACGGAATGGAACATGCTTGTGGGATCTTCCCTCGCTAGAGAGGAACATAAATGATTGAAATGCTTTCTTAAGAAAGAAAGGCATCATTTGTTTATATACTCCGGTGCCTGGTAAAAGGTACCACCAAACACCCAAACAGTTCGTTTACTGCAGTGCTACGTATGGGTTGTGGAAACTTGTAAACTTCGTGTTTTCACTTTATATGTGTTTAATTTAAAGCAGAGCATTGAAATGGTCAGGAGGAAAGTTCTTATTTCATTTACGGCGCTGTGCGAATGGGGTCGTGGCACCTAACAGAAATGGCACTTAAGGATTGTTTTTCTTTAAGCAAACTGACAGAAGATTTTATCCTGTGCTGCCATAGATTGCTGTGGGGAAGAAAGGGAAATAGTAGAATTGATGAACAAATGTTGCATGCTGTCATTTTAGATTATGTTGTTTCACCATGAAGTTGTTGCTAATTTTTTGAAGATACTGTGAAATTGCAGTGTTGCAGAAAGCACCACAATAGCACTGTTGAGTCTGCTAATTATTTCTTTCCAAGGCTTGTTTGTCAACAATATCTTAATTATGCCACAAGCAAAAACTGTTTTTTTTGAGCAGTTTGTGGGGAAACAAAGAATGCCACTCTGACCTTTTAACCTTGTCAACTGAGTTTTCCCATTCTGACACTGCACATTATTTTTGCAAAGGTTGGAAGTTTAACTCTTCGAGGAACTAGATATCATTTTTATTGGGATATTAATTCTGCTAGGTGCTAATCTCATCAAGATTTGCAGACGTTTTCCTTCATAGGCCATTCTGATTTGTAGCTTTTTCTTTTCACAGCAGTATTAAATACCAAACCTCCTCTGATATGGAAGTTCATTAGAGATATGTCTTTGATGGCAGCCCTTTCAGGGCTTCAGTTTCAAATACCTTGATGTAAAGCTTAAGAAGCCATTGTGTTGTAAGCCCTCCTTGATGTGTCTTATTTAGATCTGCATAGTAAATCAAGGAAAGTAAATAACAAGGCAGCAGATGGAAGCATGGAGATAAGGCCAGTGAACAATTGTATTTGTATTTTGTTATGATGTTGACAGGAGCTAAAATTCACTAATCTAGTTCAACTGATCTGCATTTCAAAGAAATCTCATTTAGCAGCAACTTGAAGGTTTGGAGGATAAAGTTCTTTTATTGCAGCTTTTATTGCATTCTTTGCTAATTTATCTGGTCAAGATTTAGCCTTGCTTACTTAAAGCAGCAAGCATGTTACAAGCAGTCTTAAATACTACGAAAGCATTAATGTCTAGACTATGAACTGAAGGTAATTACATATCCAGCAGTGAATAGGCTACGTTTAGGAAATACTGTTGTCCAAATAGAATTGCAAGAGAAATGCAGATAAGGTATTTTTCCCCAGTCTATTTTTTCTGTTTTTCGTCTCTCTCTCTCTCTCTCTTTTTTTTTTTTAATTGTGGGGAAAATGAATAAATATACAGAAAACTCTAAAATTATTAAATACGAAAAAGAATTTCTTGAACTTTGAGTTCAGTCATAGAATGCTTGATTGCTCTTTTATAAGCTGATAGCTGAAATTAAGGTTTTATTTAATGATTACTCTTCTGTCTATTAAACGAAACTATCAAAAATGGACAATAACTTAGTAGAATTATGGTCTGCAATTGTTTTTGTGTGTATATTGTTTTCATTTATATAAATGATATACGTAATGTGAGTGTCTGTTACAGACTTTGTGTTAGATAAACCAGAGATGTTTCATCTGAAAAAAAACCTGTGATAAATGCATTGTCCAAATCAAATATAATTAAAATAAAGAGAGATATGGAGTAGAATTTAGACTCTCTTTTCAATGTTTATGGAATCATTTAATTTTAAAGCTAAGGAACTTAGCATATAACTCTGATTTAGCTTTTATTTTATAATGCAAATACTAACAATAGGATAATTGTATGTATATACGTATCTAGGTAGAGATGCAATAATAACGTGGCAAGGCATGCCAGCTTTGTATGTGTATGTCCTCTCACATCATAGGACCCAGTTCCCTAAGACATGTAAACCAAAAAAAGTAGCTTCTGTATTTCAGTGCTAGTGTCCTAGGTAGCTCGGATTGCTATGATGGAGTGCACACCTATACCTATACCCTGAGGACTGTGCTTCTGTCTTGTTTGTAGTGCAGATCGTCACAGTTTGTAATGCATCTTTGTTGCCTGCGGAGGAGTTGAGGGGAGAGGCAGCAGGGCATGGCAGTGCTGGGGAGGCTGCAGCTCTACTTGATACTTTTAGATTGGTGGAGTCCATAGGCTAGTTAAGTCATTGTGTAATAAATGCTTCTTCAATAGTATTGTGGGCTTAAAGCATCTTTTGGTTCCTTTTTGCTCATTTTTGTACCTCTGAAATTGCTCGCGTGGTTGTTTGTGGGTCTGCAAGTTAAACCCTGAAAGCATTTATTTTGCCACATTTATTTTTGCCTAGATTCTTAATTTAGGCTATTTCCATGGTGGGGCTGATCATGCTCCATGAACACTTGAATTGTCACAGCTAGGTAAGCAGTGCTGGAAATGGGGAGCTGAAGCACCCTATTAGCTGTGTCCATTTCTAGAAGTGCTGAATCTATCCTGAGAGGCACAGGGTGTGCTTCAGAGCAGTGCAAGCCTCCCACATCCTAGCTGTGAGGTCCCACCTTCATGCCTGGCCATACCCCTTCTAGAACCTGCAGAGATTTCCCAGTTTTGATCAAAAGTTGATCACTTCTTTTTGCAGGATGTAATTTAGCTCCCTGACCTGCTTCACCTTGAAGCTTTGCAAATGTCCAAGTCAGCACAAGGAAGGAGTGGGAGTCTGCAGCTGGAGCTGAAGAGGAAGGTGAGGGAAGCTAGGGCTGCTTCAGCCAGTTTAGATTGGCTCAAGTTGTCCTGCAGCTGCATCCTGCCTGGAAATCTTGCCATTATCCCCCAGAACCACCTCATGTTCAGCATGTATAAAATGACCTGGGCGGTGCAAATAGCGATTGGTCAAAAAAAGGTGACTCACACTACTTTGTGAGGTATGTACCAACCCATATAATGAATAGAGTAAAATAAATAGAATTTTCCAGGAAAACTCCGCAGTCTGAATGTTTAATTACATTCCGGACTACCAATTAATTACATTCTGGTCTACCAAAGCTCAGAAGGCAAATTTTGGATTTGAAGATAACACTTCCTGCCTACAGGTCCACAAGAGCAAGTTCCTTCAGGCGTACTGCTGCTCACATGTTTGGATTAGGCCTCCCCTGTTTTGTGCTAACGATCCAAATCATCCTCTGCTCAGATAAATATCTGCTCCTACTGCCTGGCTCATCCCCAGCATTTATCAGTCCTTGTCTGTTTTTCAAACCTCACGCCCTTGTACCTTTTCATCATCGCTGACCCTTGTTGCATCCAGTCCGAGCCCTTCCTGTGTCCCGGCGTTGCCTCTGGTGACAAGGAGGCATCCTGGCTGTCACTGAGTGCTGCCTCTTGTGCTGCTGTCCCTTCTGGCTCCCAGCAAGAGGGACACTCTGCACATACTGTACTGTAGGAGGGGAGAGACATTGTGGCACAAAGGAGACTGGGGGGCAAAAGAAAGAAGAAGAAGAGGAAGGATTAGAAAAGAAGCTGAATTAAAGTTTTATGGAATTTCTCCTGTTTTTCCTCTGCAGAAATCTTCTGTACCGTTCACCTGGTTTAAGATTGCTACAGCAGCATGGAAATATTGTTTGTAAATAAGTGATGTTCTCAGGTAGACAGGATAAAAAACATTTGGAAATGATGTGAGTTGAGAATTGAAACTCAGATTTCACCTATATCCCTGTCAGTGCCAGCAGTGACTGCAAAGCCCTAGCTTAGAAATGCTTTATGTGTGATGTTTCATTTTTAGAGTCACAGCTATCTACTTGGCATTTGTGTCTGTAGATCCTGCTATGTATCCCTATGTGGAATGGCACCCCACTACTGAAGTGAGAAGGGCAGGCAAAGCTGGGAGGAATATCAGAGAAAGTAGGTGACATGCTTCCCACTGGGGACTGCTGAAGAAAGATATTCCCAGTCGTATTTGCCACAAGATCTCCTTCAGAAGGGTGCTTCTATCTGTTTACCTCCCCAAGCCCAGATGTCAGCTTAACAACCCTTCACCCTATTCCATCTGATTGTCCCAGAGCCAGTGTTGTATCTTTGTTGGCACATGGGCTGATCTAGCTACTTAGCCTTTGTCTGTTATCATCTATTTCATACAGAGTGTTTACGTTGGCATGATAAACAGCTGGCCATGTGAGGAATTATTTGGACACAGGTCTTACCTGTGGTTTCCTTCCAGTCCATCCTTTTATTCAGATTCAGGTTGTATGCTTCTGGTCAATGTATATTAAGGCAAATCAGCAAGAGAAATGTGGAGTACTTCTCTATTTTAAAGTCTGTCCAAATTCGTAAGAGGAAGAGTATACAACTAAAGACAGGACACAATTATATTAATTAGTGCTCTCTAGTCCTGGAAAATACGTGTATCAATGTACAGGAAATGTTATTGGTTATCTTAGTGATAACGGTGCATGGATTCTAGTATTATGCAACTTTACGTGTAGATAGATCATTTCTCTCATGTTTATCTTTTCGTTATATAAGAGAAAAGATGTGATGCCAACTCTGAGAATTTCTGAAGTATTGTTGTTTTCATCACAGCATATTAATTTCCTTAAATTACAGAAAAACCAAGCAATTTCCTTCAGTTTAACAGCGCAATATTTAGGGGAGTTTGCAGTATAATACCATTGCTTCTTTAATTCTTCACATTGTGATTGATCTCATTTACTCCTTATGCTGTTTCCAGATTAGGACAATTATATCATAGATTAACTCAAAGGGACCTTTCCACGGATGTTTGTTTCTTTTGCTGCTGTATTTTAATACATTGTTCTTTACAGAGGCTCCAAAACGTGCTAGCAAAACAGTGATTGTTCTTGTGAGATAAGTTTTCTGGGTAAAGGCTTTTAGATAAACAAGGTAGTAAAGACACGTGTCCGAAATAGTACATTAGGTTGACTACACAATTACATAATAGAGTAAATATTATTCAGTCTTAAACCAGTGCTGGTTGTTTATATGATAGGATGTCAGTCCAAATCCTGCATTAGTCTTTTATTTAGTTTCATCCAATGGGCTTTAATCATTGAAAGTAAAATTATAGAATACTTATGTACAAAAATGGAATGTTATAGCATATGTAGTCAGAGATCTGAGCCATTGGATTTTTCTTACAAATAATACACAGCTTCCAAATAATTGAGAAATTGTTTATAAGTCTTTCAAATAATTTTTTCTCTAGGACTTTTTTTTTTTTTTTTTTACAATTTATTCTGTAAAAATACCTGCTGTGGAGATTTTACCAATACTTATGTGAGGTGGCTTTGTAATGCAACTGTCACTTTATCAATGGCTCAAGACGTCCTGTAGCAGTAATGTTAGTAGGATCATGTTACAGAATCACAGAATTGCCAGGGTTGGAAGGGACCTCAAGGATCATGGATCTCCAACCCCCCTGCCACATGCAGGGCCTTCAACCATCCCACCTAATGCTAGACCAGACTGCCCAGGGCCCCATCCAATCTGGCTTTGAACACCTCCAGGGACGGAGCATCCACAACCTCCCTGGGCAGCCTGTTCCAGTACCTCACCACTCTCTCCGTAAAGAATTTCCTCCTGACGTCCAAATGTATGTAGCTTTTGCTTTATGCCTTCTGCAGCTTCCAGAAATAGTGTGAGTTTGTGCTCAAGTTTAGTTGTAATACCCAAAATAACCAGTATGTGTCTTTAATCCTATGGGTTACTTGAGTCACTGGGTTATTCAGAAATTCAAAGCACAAGCTAAGAAATTCTTTGTGTAAAAATATCTTCCTGTATCTTTGGAACAAGTAGATTTCTTTCAGGGGATAGAATTAGGGAATACAAGGAATTAATTTTTAAACCAATCATGAGTGCTCATCTGACCTTCCAAAGGAGTATATAACAAATGGTTGGGGAAGGAAAAGCATTCTTTACCCAATTTTTGGGAACTGTTGATTCCCAGCACTTGCAATTGAAGTAATTGCGTATCAACTTTCCCCTGCTATGAGCACTTCTATGAGAAAGCTGAGATCACATTAATAGGAAGATATTGTGAACGTTTTCACTGTAACTCAAGACCATGTGTGGAAGAGTGAGAATCTTTGCTTCTGTCTGGCAATCAGTAGGTAGCTGTGTTATAAGACATCCCCCATGCTTTTATTTCCCTAGCATTGCACTTATAGCTATAATAATTATGGATTATTACTATTATGTTGTTTTTAAAGGGTTTGCTCTGCAGTAGTATTTTGCCTGCTTTACTGTGCCCAGCCATACTTCCTGAATTTGATTTTTTTTACATAAATTTTTGAAATCTGTTACAAGCTTATCTTTGCTCATACGCTGATTCCAAGACACTTGGCTCTTGCTCAGCGGTGCTTGCTCTTACATCTAGGTAGTACATAGGTCACTCCAAAAATAATGCATCTTATTTATTTCCATTGAAACTGCAACAAATACAAAATGCACAATAACACTATTTGATAGAGCAGATTCTCAGCTATAAAATACTCTTTTTCAACACTGCCACCACCATTAGCTGTGCAATTTTGCTAGTGATAAACAAGAGTCTGCATGTTGTACTCATAAAAATCTGCACTAGTGGAGATGACCCACTGTCACCCCTGCTGAATGGCACCTTCCACTGCCTCTCTGTGCTCACATCCACTGCTTGGTCTCCAGAAAGATTCAGAAAGAGTTGATGGATGTCCGTGGTTGCAATTTTTTCCACATGGTGGAACTCAATGACGCACCTTTGCTTCACATGCACTTCCATGTCAGACACCATTCTGTCAGACTGCCCTTCTGCTGCTATCTGTCACACAGCAATAAAATATAATGGGATGCTAGTGAAAAGGTTAAATCACACCAGCAACATCCACCTCTGATATAATGGGCCTGCATAATAAAATAGGAGGCATTACATTCGGAGCAGCCCTCGTATTACAGTGTTGTGCAAGATTCCAAGCAGAACTTGAATTCCTGGAGCTGGATGAGGTACAATCTTATCCTTTTGTTTTTACATTCTAAACAGACAGAGCAGTTGGACAAAGGGTAGAAGAATAAGAAGGTGACCTAAACTGCTGTTGTAGTCCCACAGGTCTTTGGTCATCAATATGCTCTACAGTGAATTCTGTTCCATCTTCTCTGTAGCCATTTGAGCTGCAGAAGCAAACATAACTGAGCATCACAGCAGCCTCTTATTTTCTGGAGTGTGGAAATGATGAGGGGGTGTAGATAGAATACTAAGCATACTTCGATACATCAAGCTGAAAAAAAAAAAATAAAGCAGCGGTAATTCAGATTCCTCGTTGTAAGGTCTGGAAAGAGCATGAATAAATAGATCTGTGCACAGATCTTGAGGAAGATAAATTTTTGAGTGAAACATTAGGGCATCAATTTCTGCATTTTTCAAAAGGAACTTTGGTCGCACACTGAGGTCTGAACAAAGTTATTTTTGTCTCGCTATGTTTTTGTGCTTGTATAGTCTGCTGCTTCATATAACATGCCAGTGCACAAGTCTCCATATAGGGTTACTTAGTTCACAAGTGGAAAGATCTGCATCTAGCAAGACAACTATTTTCTTTTGGTGTATCTGATGGGTATGGATAGAATTAATTAAGAGAGTTTATTCTCAAAAGTGACAGGCTATTCTGTGACAGCAAAATGTGTTTGCTCCTGATGACAGTCATTCACTTTCTGCTGGATCAGAAGACTTCCCTGAAGGAATTTTAATTGATCTGCACTTACCCAAAATAAAGCAAAAACACTGCTGTATCCTAGAGATAAAAGCAAAAAAAAGAAGAGCTGATGGAATTCAAACTATATGATTTTTAATGTTTGCTTTGAGATGAAACGTGGGGCCTGTAGATGCTAATGAACTGCATTTATATATGTTGAACAGGGTGGGTGCACATGGATGAAGTTGTAGATACAAACACAGGAAGTGTTGAGAGCCTTCACAAGCAGAATTTTTCTGTGTAGCAGTGAAGCTTCTCTTCTAGGGATACCTTCACTCCCCTCGTTGATTTACAAAATCTCCTTGCATCAACAGCATCCTTGGGAAGAAGTCCACAGGTCTGTTGCCTACTTTGTGGAGAAGTTATTGCATTTTGTTTTGAATCTATGCTCAAGGAGGCAAGGAATGGTTGATCTCTGTGCAGTATCTCAGTTTTGTTAAAGCTTTTGTTGTCTTCTGTTGTATAATCTCTTAAGTTGTCGATTTGCTGGTCTGGTTAGTTGTGGCATACTGAATTCTTCCTTATATGAGATATTCTCTAACCAGTGGATGATATATGTTTTCTTTGAACCTTTTCTAACTACTTCTGTTTTGTTGCACTCTATTCTCTTTGAGGTACTACAGCTGAGCAAGCTTTTCAAGATGGGGTTTGTTACAGTGGAAAATAATGTGTTTTTCTTTGTTCTTTTTCCTTCCTCAGTAATTTTTTATGTTTAATACACTATATTGGCTCTGGCAAGGTGGTGAGTTACCTTTTTGTGGAGCAGAAAGGTCTCACTTTCTGAGACATGAAGAGATGTTTTGTTTAACAGAAGATTCATATTTGAATTTTTGCTAGTAATGAGTAACTAAAATGGTTTCCAGTAAATCTGCATTGAGCTAATTGTGATAGTCTGCGTAAGCCCTACCAGAAGCATGCAAGACTTTGGTGTTGCAAAACAAATAAATGAGAATCGGAAATGATCTTTCATTTTGTGGACTTATACCTTTTAAAGTAATTCTATTATTACAAATCCCAGGCATGGAGTAGGCTGCTAATCCAGGGTGCTTGATAGAAAAAAGGATGTAAAACATGAGATTTCTTACAAGGTGTACAGTGCATGCAATATAAGAATGTGGCGCATAAATGTATTATGAGTGTTTTAAAAAAGTGATTGTAATATTATGTTATAAAATCAACATGAAGGCTTGTACTTACCATACTCCTTTCTTTTTTTTTTGTTTACCCATAGATAACTTTAAGTGAAAGCTAAGGACTTTTTGTCCTTATCAACCATAGAAGTGAAAGATATTTCTAGAAGGAAGACCAGTTTGAGCAAAGAGGAAAAGACCATTCCTTTCTACAACCCAGCAAGGTGACTAAGTGACTCCAAAGAAATGTAAGTGATTTATAGTGGAGCTGTGGTTGTGACTGTTACTACTGGGGAATTATGTGCTCACTAAGGAGGAATACAGAACTATGTCATTGAAATTTATTGCCTGTAGATGTAAATTATGGTTTAAATTTGCAAAGCATTCAGCAAATACATACTCCTCCTATGTTTTTGTGATGGTAACTATTCTACAATTATTTTTCACGTATGAAAATTGTTATTGGAAAATGAATTGCCAAACTATGGCTTTCTACCATTTTCAACTCATCCAGATCTAAGTTAATTTAGATACATGGGGACTAACCCACAACATCTCAGTTAGTCATCCTGGAATCTTCTAACGCTCAGTAGAGAAGCAAGCATCTGGAGAGGCCAACCCATCTCATCCTAAACGTAATGCCAAGAAGATGTTGTGTGAGTCCTTCAATATCTTATATCTCTCTGTTGACAGCTTAGCTTTAGCCAAAGTATTCAATGAACACTTTAACCTGTTACAGCTGTGTAAGAAGCACTTCCAGCTTCTTTTCCCCTCCCCGTATTGCATGTGTACCCTCATGCACCCTCAGAATGTGTAGCTGTTTACATGGCTATGTGACAAATAAATTTGGAAAGTGGAGCTGGCTGAAAATAACCAATTCTTTGTATGGTTTTGTTTTCAGCTGGATTTATCCCAGCCTTCTCATGTATGGCTGTCCAAGGGCTGTGACTGGTACAAAGGGAAACGAGGATGGAAATTAGCAGCCAGAAGTGTGGGGGAGGACACGATAGCTTCTTTTGGCAGATGCTCTGGTTTTTGCAGTTTAAATTGCTTGGTGAGCTATAGTCTCAGGCCTTGTAGATGTTTTTAGTGCTCTGCCTTTTTTAAGAGTGGAAAAACTTGAGACTTATGAGACTTGAGATTTGAGTGAAAAATTTGAAACTTCATTTTCAAATCAGGAACTTCTGTTTTGTTTTGTATTTCCTGCTGTGACAATGCAGGATTTTTTACATCCTTTATGACTTAAATTTCAGATCTCCAAAACTAGAAAATGGTTGCAAATGGCGAGTAAGTAAATAAATGTCATACGATAATTTATATTGTAAATATATATATACATATATAACCCGTATATACGTACATAATTTCTGAATCTTCAAAATGCTAGCCTGATTTTGTATAGTGCCAGGCATAAATTGTGGGTGAGTGGTACTGTATGGTTATTAATTGCACTAATTTAGACAGTGTTCTCCTGAACAGCAGAATATTTAACATGTTATTCTCACATAATAAGAAGACAGAGCCAGTAGCAGCATGAAGTTCAGCAAAGGAGATTCTAGGTGCTGAACCTGGGATGGAGCAATGCCAGAGAAGCACAGGCTGGGAGACAGACAGCTGGAGAGCAGCTCAGTGGGAAGGAACTTGGGGGTTGCTGGTGACAGCATGCTCAACATGAGCCACTAGCGTGGCCTAGCTGCCAAGTGGCAGACCACACTGTGGGGTGTATTAAGCACAGCGTAGCCAGCCAGTCGAAAGAGGCGATTCTCCCACTATATTTAGTTAGTGTAACCTCACGAACAGTGAATATTATGTGTAGTTCTCTGGAAAGATTTTTTTATATTGTGGACTCCACTGTATAACTATACTGTGGGCTCCACTATATAACTATATGTTAAGATACTTGAAAGTGTCTGGAGGAGGGGAACAGAACTGGTAACGGGGCTGGAAAGCATGTCTGATGAGGGGCGGAGGACACTTGCAATATCCAGTGGAAAGAAGAAAAGGCTGAGTGGTGATCTCATTGCTGTCTACAGCTTCTGAGAAGGAGAAGCACAGAGGGAGGTGCCGGGCTCTGCTTCTGGGAATTGATGGCAGGATGCACAGGAATGTCACAAAGCTTCACCAAGAGGGTCAGATTGGACATCAGGAAAAATTTCTTTATTGTGGAGATACTTAAAAACTGGAAAACGTTTCCTAGCGATGTGGTTGATGCCTCTTGTCTCTTAATGTTCAAGAACCATTTAGAATGCGCTCTCAGTAATGTTCTTTGACTTTTGATTAGCCCTGGAGAGGTCAGGCAGTTGAACTCAGCAATCCTTGAAGGTTCCTTCCAACTAACTATTCCATTCCGTTTGTACCCAATGACAGGATGAAAGGAAATGATAAATATTGAATACGTGTACATAAAAATCCATTTAAACATAAAAGGTACTTCCTTGCCTTGAGACTGGTCAAATACTGGAATGGGTTGCCGAAAGAGGCTGTGGAGGTTCCATGAGACTGTGGAGTCTCCATCCTTGGAGATACTCAAAACCCAGTGGAATACAATAACAAGCAATCTGTTCTAGCTGACTCTGTTTGAGCAAGGATTTAAACCATTTCCTGAGGTCCCTTCTGATCTTAGCTATCCTGTGATTCTGGGAATATTTATAGTTAAGTGCAGTCATACAGGAGTCTGCTATTTTATTTTGTGATCTTGAGATTTATTTATTTTTTTGTCTTTTTCTGATTCTGATTTATTTAGCTACTCAGTTTAGGGTTTTACTGAACTTCTGGTAAAATATGAGAGATTGTAGAAGTTGAGAGCTTGAAACGTGTTAAATTATATTTAAAGACTTGTGAGTGTAACTAAGAAAATGAGACTGAAGTCTGTGAAAGTCTTTTTTAGCTGTGAATTAGAGCCCCAGTTAGAAGGACAGTCATGTGCTATGGATTTTAGGTATTTTAAAAGTGAAACTTCTTCGTTTGACGCATGGAACAGAAGATACATTTGTAATATATTTTAATGTTTGGAGGAAAAAAAAAAAAAAAGGCAAAAGCAGGGAAAAAGCTTTGGAGAAGAGATCCATTAGTCCACAACAGAAATATCTATATTCCCGAAGTCTAGTCAGATATAATGAGGAAAAAAGAACGATTTCTTTAAATTTATGTTTTCTTAAATTTCAGCTTGGATTAGTTCTGCAGACCTTTTCTGTCCACAGTTTTGCTGTAGGCTGAGTATCTTTGCAAAAGCTTCTGTGAGATGGGTGTATCGTTTCTGAGAATGAGAAAAAAAGTCAGCTCTAAAAAAAGGTCTAACAATTCTTTCCTTTGCTTTTGAGCAAAGACTTGAAATTTAAGAGTGAAGCTTCAATGGCTTATAAGATGTGCTTTTGCTATGCCCATGAATGTCTGTCCTTATTGCACTGACTTATAAGCTTTTGCAAATTGATGCTTACTCATATTCAGAAGAAGCATATTACTTTGTCAGCATATTCTCAAAATATTCCCTGTGTATTCTTAAGCTTCTATAAGTGGTTGAATCTGTCCTGACGTGGAGATCAAACACTCTATGACATTTCAAATGCACAGATCCCTGTTATTTTCGCAAGAAGGTTCTTGTTTTTGCATTTTTATGAGACAGCCCATTTTGATTTTTATGCTTGTTATGGATTCTTTCTTCCTCTTAGGCTTATTTTGCCCATGTACGCTTTGAGAATGATATCAAGAGTGTGATTAATCTCTCCTGATTTCAGCTGTCTTGGAAGTTAGGCGTTGTACGACCGAGCTGTAGACTTTTCTAGTCAGTGAATAAAAGTAGGTGCTTCCAGAGGAGGACTCATCCATTGTTTTATGTCCATCTTAAGATGAGATGAAACACCTTTGGAGATGCACGTTTATTGTCACTGACAATAAGAGAAAAGCTAAGGTGACCAGCAAAACTTTAGACATTACGCTTTTCTATCAAATGTTAAGGTAGGTCTTTTCCATCTCTTGTGATGGAATGTGATAATTAAGATGTTTTATAACTGGCATTGACAAAAACATCTTCCTTTCATATGAGTAAACCAAATTCTTTCTGAAATTCTGTATTTCTTTGTGGTTACAGTGAAACATTCAAGCTTATCAAAACGTCACTTTCCATAGTGCTTGGGCATTAAGATAATGCTCTTTAAATGCCATTTTAATATTATCTATGAAATATCAATAGATTTTTAAGTTTTTTGGTCTTATATCTTGCACAAATATTTTAACTATGTTTGTTAGTTAATTTCTAGTAAAAGTGAGATAATGAGATTCTGGAATTTAGTATTACTTACAATAAAAGATTGAATTAAAAACACTGATGTTAATAAAACAGACAAAAGCATGCTTTAAGCTGATTTTTAAATGCAAGTTAGTGGGTGACAAAAGTTTGCTCTAATATCAACTAATACTGATAATATATTCTATTAAATACAATCAGGATGAAATGTTACTTTCCATTTGTATTGATGTGTTGTATGTTTCTGGAGTAATTCAAAGTGCTGTTTGAATTTGACTGGTGGCAACTGCATCTCCCAACTTGCGATGGTAATGTACGATGAAGATTTCTTGTGTTCATGCATTGGGGCTGTATATGAGGAGAACTTCCTTGAACTGGAAGAGTCAAATGGTCTAAAGACATTAGAAGGAACATACAAAGTTCTCGTTTGCTTTTTAGTTGGGATATTGGCTTATGAAAAAGAAATTCTGGTGTAATTTTTTGAAGCTAACTGCTGTATAATGTGAGTAATGACCTTGGACAGCTAGGTTTACCTGTATTATTTCATATGTATTTTTAATATCACATTTAGGAAACTACAAAGAACAGCAGCATGTGCTTGAAAGATGATCATAGCATTATGCTAAGAATGTGCGCGATTGCTTACAGTAAGCAGTAATACTGTGCTTGCTGTAAGGATGGATGATCAGTTAAACTCATTAAAGTGTGTTAAAATTTTATTCCTTTTTTTTTTTTTTTAACGTTCCTTTCTGTATCTTGGATCTTTTTTTTGTATCTTTTCTGTCCTTTTGTTCCTATCTTTTTGTCAGAAAAAGAGAAATCCTAATTCCTTGAATCTTCATAAAGCCTAAAGGAATTAAGGTTTTTTTTTTTTTTTAATACTTATAAATTGGACAAAGAAAAGTGCTCAGAAATGAGAAAGAACCTGATGACGTAAATAATTTTAAAGTATTTTCTTTAATTCATATCCAATGAATAATATTTATGAGTGTGTCTCCCTTAGAAATACTGTCATACCTCTGCTTTCTCAACATGGTTGTTACTGAGACTGACAAACTGGCCTTATGTATAGTTGATGCAAGTTTCATAGGCTTAATTTTTTTTTCCATGATTGTATGATTTTCTGACTTTATTTGAGTTGGATTTGTAATATTCCTATCCTTCTGCCTCTTAAAGAATGTTCAGTTTTGAATGGCATTTTATACGTTATCACAAAAATCCACCAAGAGGAACCTAGTTCTGAGAAAATGGAAAGGGCAGTTCAGCCAAGGTAGCACTAGACAGACTATGTTTGAGCGGAGAACTGTGCATATTTGTATTGAGGTATAAATTTTATGTTGCGATTGACATTTTGTCCCATACCCATTACAGTAATCAGACTGAGTAGATCCTGTATGCTTTTAATGTTTGGATCCAACGAATGAAGCTGGGTGTAGAAACCTAACCGGTATCCTTTAAAGAAACTCACAAAGACTGCAAGGAAAGTAACAGAGCAGGTGGTATTCAGCACAAACATATAAACCAGCAGCTATTTTGTTAGTAACAGAAAATTCTTTCTGGGTTCTGTCCCATTTGATGCAAGTTATAAAAACAAGTCCCCATCATTTTGTTAGTCTAAACTCAAAATTTAAAGGCAGCCTGAAGTTTCAAACAAGGAAAAAGGAAGGATGTTTTCATTGTTACAGGCATTTTTAGAAAGTGTGAATATGTACTGATAGTTTTTCTCCTACTGCATATGTGCCTTGTATCTTGTCTGGAGATGCAAAGCAGGCAAGGAAGTAAAGGGAACTTTTTACCAGTATGTCTTAATTTCTTTGGCTTATGTTTGTCACTTTGTTTCTTCAGCTCTCTTATCTCCAGTGGTTTTTGGATGGTTTGATTTCTGATTTACTTGGTTGAGAACATCAATTAATTGGATGACCTGCCTATTCTAACTGTCAGTTTTTTTTAATTTTCTGCTTTGTAAGAGATGGAATCATATTACTTTAATTTGAAGTATCTTTCATGGGACACAGGGAGGTGAAAGGTAGGAGATAAACTAAATAAGAATGCCAGCCAAGCAGACATCTTTTGCTGAAATGACAACATTATAAACTTTTGTGTCATCCTCTGTGCAGCTGCAGTGCCCTGGCATTGAGCCGTTGAGTGATTGGAAAAGGTATAAAACATGTGTTTGTAATGGAACACAATTCTCTTCATATAAGCTCAGTAAATGTTTTTATAGGATTACTGCCTGTTGGTAAACAGCTGCAGTGTTATGCTTCAGAGGTAGAAGCATTTGAATGGTAATGAAGGGATTCTTATATACAGTTAACAAAGCATGGTGAGATCCTTGGGGGCATAAGCCATGGCATAAACGGTAATAACACTCTACATTTCATCTGAGGATTTCAACGACTTTCATAGAAAACATTAATTAATTATTACCATAACCCCTATAGAGTACTGCTTAGGCTATTGAAATCATTAGTTGGATTGATGACAGAAATCATGTATCAGTTGTGTAGTATGTTTGCAACACTTACTTTGCTGCACACAGATAATTCAGGAGGCTTCTGTCGTACATATCATCATCTGTATTTTGGACAATGAGATGTTAAGACATAAAGCATTGGTGTCCAACCTTTTGGCTTGCCTGGGCTGCTTGATTGAAGAGGAATTGTCTTGGGCCACATATAAAATATAAAACATAGTTAATGTAGGTAAGTAACACTTCTAATATTTTTTATGTTTTTTTATTAAAACATAAAAAAAAAAGAAGGCAACAAAAAACATAAAACTAGTGAGATATTTGACCTTGTATTTGTATTTGTGAAACTAATGCATCAGTCTGGTTTGATGGAGGTGGTTGCAATTCTTAGTGAGTTCTCAAGGTTCTCAGCGCTTCATCCTTGAAAGTAATTGTTCACAAATGTACTGCCAAAGGTGATGACGTGAATAAGGCGTCATTATGAAATGAGGGATATTTTTCTTTGGTAAGGCAGGACTGATAAAAGCGTGGTAAAGAAACGTGATCAAGGTTTATTTGAGTTGAATATCTGATTGCAACTCTGCACATTCCGTATGAACACTTACAGGTAATGTATCTGTGTTGAACTGAAAGGAGTCGCAAATATCCCCTCAAACTGATGATTTTTTCAGCGATCTTGAAACCTATTCTTAAATTGCCCCCATGTGACAGCCCGATCCAAGGCCCATCCAAGTCAGGAATTGTCTGCCTACTGGAAGCAGTGGTTGACTCAGTATCTCTGTACCTGTTTGCGTTCTGTCATTTAAGTTAGGTTCACTCTCTGAGCAGTATAGGGATTGTAGCCATGACTTGTTTTGTTGTGTGATACAGATGCCACTTTAGATCTTCTGGTATGAGAAGAATTAAGTTCAGGATTCATAACAATTTTATAATTTCTGAGCTGATGTTTATACTATGTCAGAAAAACAACATATTTTTGTGTCTGAAAACCATGTGTTAAAACCATCAATTCAAGATACGCTAAACACAAACAGCTTCTCAAGGGCAAGAAAATAGTTACATAAACAGTGTAGATGCAAAGTACATAAGAGCAGAAACCATCTGTTGTGTGTTGTGATTTGATGAAAACATCCATGATAGAAACCAAAGCTAATTAAACAGTTACTCCACAGTGCACAGTGCAGTTTAGGGCTGTTAAAACTATTTTATTTAGAATATTGGTTTGGAGAGAGAATGGCAAAAGGTGCTTTAGTTTTTGTCCCATCAACACTGCTACCTTTTTAAGGCCACAGTTTCTAGAATATTGCCAACGACCATTCACTTGCCAATTTGTCTCTGTTGTTAAAGAAGATACCAATATAAACTTAAAAGTATTAAACAGTTTTCCTATTCTAGACTCATATTTTGTAGCACTGAAATACACAATTGCTTCTCTCCTATATTTGTAGCAACAAATGAAAACATGTAAGTTGTTAAACGACACAATTTTGGCTAAAATTGTATTTTTAAATAGAAACCAAGTATGGGTTATGCTAATAGAACCTCATTTGTAATTTAAACTGCAGCTGTTAAGATTCAATAATGGAGCCATACATCAAGGAGTTTTCTGCAAAAACAGAAAAATACTAATTCTTCATCCTCAGATCTGCAAATCCAGAATGATGGGATTTCAGCCCTTCATCTTTAAGTGACAGGCAGCAGCATCAGTAGAATAAAATGTGATCCCTTTTCTCTCCACCTCCTTCCCCTGATTTTGCTCTGACAGAGTAAGAAACACAATTTTAGCTGGTATCTTTCCTTAAGGGAAAAAATAGTCTGTTAGCAAGTGTTTTGGGGAGAAGGAGCTTTTTGGATAGGCAGTCTTTTGATTCTTATAGTGCATCTTGTTCCTTTGTTTTTGCAAGTTACGATAAATGATTTCTGAGAGAGTTATTGAGAGCAGAATCAAGGTCATCAACCTTTCCCCAAGAAGTCATTATGTCTCAGTTCTTGTTTCTGATGAAAATGTTGAATGTGGGGGCGATGGGCTGCAGATCAGCTATCTGAAACGCTGCTGTCTCATGTGAGGAATCTCCAGCCATATGTTAGCAAATGATGTACTTATGTTTTTTATAAAAATCAGTGGCTGATCAAATTTTTCTAGATGAATTTAAATTTATTTTAAGATAAGTTAGTGTGTGCATGTTGCACTTTATCATTCTAAATCCCCCAACATGCATAGATTATTGTAAAGTCCTCTAAAATTCATGATGAAATAAAAGCCTTTGGGTATTTTGAAGACCTGCTGTGTCTTTGGAGGAATTTGGTTTTAAGCCCTACTGCTAAATTCCTAGTTCTTTTCCATTGTCCGCATATGAGTTGAGCCTAGTGCTGGAGTTTGCTTGTGAAGTTGAGTCTCTGTGTATGGCTACAAATACTCAAGTATCTGAGAAGACAAAAGGTAGATATCTGTCTAACCAAAAGAATTCTTTACATGCTTCTGTAGAAAACAAAAATAATGTAGTCTGTATCTGGAACAGAAAATGGTTATCGTTTTAGTATTAACAGGTTTAGCATCTCCGTTAGTCTTTTAGTTGAGATTAGGAGTGGGCTTCTGAAGAGCCATGATAAACTAGGTTACTTCCAGGGCTTCCTGCTGACAGAGCTAAACAAGGGGAAGTGCTCCACAAATGAACCCAAACCATGCAGTTGTACAGCATGAAGTGTCTTAAAGCACATGTCAGATGGGTATAAAGTACTTGGCAATAGCAGTTCTCTTTTAAGTTTCAAGTCTGATGTCCTATCTCCTAATGCAGATATTCTTATTTAAGTAAGATACACCTCTGGGCATCCTTGTCATTAAAAAAAATGGGTCTGTTAGAATACAACACCAGCAACAACAAAAATCACATTTACTTTTCTGTAAGTAATGTAGTGCTACCACTTTTGGCGCAGAGGTGGATTAGAGCCTGTGACATAAAGGTCTCTTATAGAATTAAACTATTTATGAATACTTGTATGTAATCACATGACCATTTTGTATGTTTAAAACTACTGAAGAAGAATTTTTTTTTTAATCTAGTCTATATTAAAAATATAGTTTAAAGAATGATATTTTGAAATGTTGATCTTGCCTTTTCTATTCACATTAAAAAGGGAAACTTAAGACAAGCCTCTTAAGGAGGAGAATTAAATGACTAGTGAAAGGGAAGTTCCTTTCAACTCTATGTTTATATGACAAATGAAGCAGTGGTGAACTTACTTGTTTATCAATAGAAGATAGGGGAAAAAAAAAAGGCTAATATCAAAAGCAAGTAGTTGTCTTTTCATTCAAGTAATCTGTCGTCTTTTGTATTGCAATTAATTATGTTGTGTGAATGTGGGTATATACTGTATACATACACTTCTGATGTGTGTGTAATACAACGTTGAATGTAGATTGGCACATAGTAAAGAATATTGCTGATGGCAACAGCCCTTGATGAGGTAGTTCTACTGGACAGGTCATCTGTTTTAGCATGTACTACTCTCCATGTTGTTTTCAAGGTGAAGTATTTAATCTGCCTCTCTGAATAGAGTCTCTCTGCTTTCTGTTCTGGTTCCTAATCTTATTGTGCATTTCTGGTGTTTCTCTCTCCTAATCAGTGTTTATGAATGAGATTGCTAGATGATGGCACTTGCAGTTCTTCATGGGAACTTAACTGTGATTTTCAGAGCCTTACTTATCAAAGCCTTTGATTTTGGACTATCAGGCAATATTTTGTTTAGAAGTTACTACTTATATTTCCCAGGATGGCACTGTACAACAACCAAAATACCACGTATAAGAGTTACTTAGAAGCCAGCACTTGTAGCCATGCTAACTTGCTGATCCATAATTTAAAATACTCCACATTTTTGCATTATTTTAAAAATAGTGATACTGATTCAAACAGCTGGAAAGTTTGTACTATTTTGTACTTGCAAGTGAAATAGGCACTTTGTAAATATATATATGAAAGAGGCTAAGGGAAAGGAGAAAAAGAAGAGTTAGTAGCAATTTGAAGAGAACAATTTGAGACTAGTTGAACAACAGGAAGGCACCAGTTATGAAATGCCTGTTAACTCTCAGTGGTATTAGACCAGTCACAATAGGGTGAGGTAATCGAGTCTTTGAACATTGACTGACTTGGTAAGAGAGTGAAGGCACAAAGAAAATGTGATTGCTTGCAGTGCTCACTGTAAATACATACAAAACTCATAAGCCGCTGATGTATAGCTGTAGGAACTAAACATTCAGATTTCCATCATGTTGAAACATTGATATAATGGTGATTTTTTAAAATCTTGGGCTACATATTGCAAGTTTTACATGAATTGATGTTTACAACATTTCTGTTGAAAAGTCCTACAATTCATGTAAAAGCTGTGAGGAGGGTAATGAGACACTGGATCAGGTTGCCCATAGTGGCTGTGGGTACACCATCCCTGGAGGTATTCAAGGCCAGGCTGGATGGGGCTCTGAGCAACCTGTTCTAGAGGGAGGTGTCCCTGCCTATAGCAGGAGGTTGGAACTAGGTGATCTTAAAGGTCCCTTCCAACCCAGACCATTTCTTATGATTCTGTGATTTACTACTTGTCACTTGAATTTCAAAAGTATAAATTTAAAAAAAGAAAAACAACACACAAGTATTTGTACTTTTACTTAGTTGCTCAATAGTATCTGTGGCAATGATGTTTCACTTAATGCTTCATCCACTCTTGAAGAAAACATCAGATATCCTATAGAGTGGAACAAGAACAATTCCTTTCTTGGCTATACTAAGGCACCAAAAGCCCAAACCAGGAAATTATGAAGGAGGACATTTGCCTATCAAGTTTACATATGTAAGTTTGCTTTACTCTGAAAGGTTTTTCTGCTCATTCAAGATATAACTGGACTTGACTTATCTGAAAGGAGAAAAGATACCAAGTGACATAAATACATCATGAAATTGTTAAAGAGATAAATCAGAAACAGAGCAGGGGACACACTGTCCTGAAGATTTGAAGTCTCGAAATAATGTACTTGTTGGCTGAACACTTCTTAAATGTGACCTTTATACTGACACTTACTTATGGGTAAGTATGAAAAATACCCAGAGATCTAGTTTGCTATTGTTTTGATTTCTTGTTTCCTGATGTAACAATCAAGCATAGCAGATGGTGAAATGTTATGAACTTGTTTGCTTTATCATCACACATACCTTCTATTTAAAGGTATGAATAATGTACTCTGAAAGTTGTGGTGACTGTTTTTTTTATTTCTCTTACTTATATTTATGTGAAGCTAAATGCTGACCAGGTTTAGCACCAAGGGAATACTTCCAATTACTTAGGTTGACTTGCCCAGTGTGGCAGAGTGCTCTTGGTTTTCCCCATGCATATGTCTTCCATCAAATTAAATTATTGTGTCAGAGGCATCATGTGAATAGTCCTAATTAGCCACCTGATTTGTGTACAAAACTAGGCAAAATTATTCCTAAGAAACAAAAATATTTCAAAAAATTAGATCCTGAATGTTGGCTTAAAGGTTGTGTCCTTTGGAAGGATTTGAAGCAGTTTAGGTGCTTATGTTGCTCTAGGGACTTTGAGTACTACGAGGTTTTAAGGAAGGCTAAGTATTCCAGGAAGTTTAAGAGCTTATGGCATCGTAAATATTTAAGATGATTTAAAAGGTTATGTCCTCTTTAGTATTTGAGTTGGATTAAGTGCTTATATTGCCTTAAGGACTTTTTCATTTTTTTTTGCCCTAAAAGGAACCTAGGAAATTAAATGCAAGAAACCCTATAGATGCAATGTTTGGACTGCATTTGAGGAATGCAAAATTCTGGGTTTCAATAGGAGCATTAACTTTGCCACACTGCATATTCATCAAAGTTTGACACAGCAATGGAGTATATCTAGGAAAAAGCTGGGTATGAAATCCAGTGTTTTTTTAATAGCTTGACAGCTATTGAGATACGGTGGTTGTTCTGTGATTATTTGATAAAATAGATCAAATAGATAATCAGGTTACAATGAGATCTTGGAAACGCTAGGAACTGATCTCATCCAAGAAGGTAAAGATAATTTTTAATTCAGTACACAGCGAAATAGCTATTTAGTGTCATTTTGTAGTTTTGCTGATATTTTATGCCAAATAATAGAGGATAATGAATGTTAGATTTCTAGGTCTCAATAGCTTCTTTTCAAAAATTTTAATCAGTTATGTATTTATTCTGTCTTCTGAGATGCCTAGCCTAAACTCTTTAATATAGTGTGTTTGCAATGAACAGCTTTCTGAAGTTTCTGTATGTTGTAAGTATATTCCAAAAAAGTAATTTTCTCAGTGCATATTGCCACCATTCATTTAACATGTCCTATGCAACCTCAAATCATTAGGCGTCAGTCCAAAGTCACATTTTTCTCATGGACCTCTAGTACAGCATTAATGTTGCTCAGTTAATTGACATAATTATGATAGGTGTATGTATTTCTACAGCGGACTGCTTGTGTGAGCAGCACACATGACAGCCATCTGGGCAGTGTCCCATGGGCCCATGGGGAAGACTTCCAATTATCTCTGAGATGATTGTGTGGCATGGATACTCCATTCTGACAGAGACCCTTGGCGGAGCCACCCTCCTCCTCCATGGAGACATTCCTGCCAAAAAATGCCTATACAACATGAAATACACCTTGATAGCAAATCGTTGTTTAGCTTGCTGCCAGCATGTGAAATGGATTTACAAGGTGACGTAGAAAAGTGGCATCTACAGGAACAGGAGCTGAGGTTTATGGTAACGTGAAGCCTTCATGCCTGGATAGGCACTGTGGTGTCCTTATTCAGCAACAGAGATAGAGGGAAATGGGCGCCTATTAGATAGCCACCTACCCTCAGAAACGTAGTATTGATGGTAGTGCTAGCTCAGTTTTGTGCACCAGTTTTGATATAGAGGATGGAATGAACAGAAGTGACTATCTGACATCTTCAAGACTATGTCTGTGGCCCTCTGATAGATATTGCAATGCAAAGTTGAGAAAAATCTAGTAGAGAAAGATGATCTGGAAGAAAATAGGGCATATAGGATATATAAAATAGTGTATGACTGCGGTATGCTTTTTGAGCTTTTTGTGTTGATGCCATACAATTAAATGATGATATGTTTTAAACTGGATTTGGCATAATTGTGGGCTCAGCTGCTTCAAAATTAACTTATAGTAACTCCTCAAAATTATTGAAATATTTTGTATGTTTGCATGTCTTTGATTAATTTTCCTTTGCCTTAGGATTGAATTTTAACAGATCCTGTAATGTGAAAATTACTGTATCTATCTGCATGTTTAGAACAATGACAAATATATATCTGCTGTTAAAAATGCTATGTTAAAGACAGAAATTCATTGTTAAAAATTTGGAGACTTCTCTGATGTAAACATTTTCCAGTTTCAAACTGAATCAATAATAATGATATCAAGAAAATATACATAATTTTTACTTGCTTTATATGCTATAGCCCAAAATGGAAAACTTCATTTTGGATGAACTTCAAAAAAAGCCCACAAAATGAAAAAATTCATAGGTCTTTCTGAAGTTCATCCAGTTTTTCTCCAGTGTAATTTTCTAGTATCATTTTCAATTATAATGCCATCCTTCATGAGGTTAGTAGTCCTTTCCTGATGACTGAGAATTCTAGCAGTTTTATAAGTTTTCTGCTTCACTATACAAACTATGAAAGCAAAGACATAGTGCACCAGACCAGAATTGACCACTGTTGAGCCCCATTTTTAATATTCTTCTTTTATTACTAGCCTATACGTAAACTTTTTGAACGTGTTCTGTATTTGCCTTGAAATAGTTCATTTACTCCTTGTTTCTTTAGATTCTCTTTATGGGAATGTTCTTTCAGACGTTCACAAGTCTCACCGAGGTCGAAATATATCATGTGCCTCCTCATAACCAGTCGCATTTCTTTATTGAAATAGAAATAGAATTTGCTTGTCAGGTTTTGCTTATGATAGACCTGTATTGGCAGGTACTTATTTCACTGCTGTGGAAAAGACAAAACTCCTGTTGCTCTTGTTTTTCTAAAGAATTTTCCAAGAACTGCAATTAACGGGGCAGGTTTGTCATTCCTTATCTTCTCTTTTTTTACCTTTTTAAGACAGAGACTGTCTTAATTTTTCCATTCTAATTATTATGTTAATTCCACTACTCTCTAAAATTTCTGAAAAATCCTAATAGCCATGAGATGATTTCAGTTAATTCTGTTGGTGTCTCTTGCATTGCAGTTTACCGTTCTACCTGTTAAAGCAGTACAACTTTTTGTGGGTCTGCAGGATAGAAATCTTAGTCACTGGATTGATTTCCTTAAAAAACAACTTGTCAGAAATGAAGATTAACTTTCATAATGTCGCTTACTCACTTTTAAGATTAACCTTACCAGTAGCTTTAAAAGACAAGCTAGAAAAATTTCAGTGTAGTCAGATATTGGAAACATTGGAGTTGAACATTCCTCAACTGGCTACATGTCGCAAGCCATCATCATGTTGTGACATTGCCTAAGTATGAGCTTGATTAGGCTTAAATGATTTCACAGCATCTAACTTATCAAAGTGTTTTTTATATGTGTTTTCCCTGTTCTACTCTTAGTTTTTTATCCCTTTTGTCACTGTTGTTATTATCAGGTTGCATAGACTAAGGAAAATATATTTGTCATTGTATCTTCTGCTAATAGTCTGATCAACTCTTCACTGAATTTTCCTATTACTATTAAAATGTATGAATATTTCTTTCTTGCTATTAATTCAATCTTTTGAAGTTATATTTCACTTTCTGTTTTTGCCCTTTTGACATTGTCCCTGTATGGTCATGTTTTTCTCTCACACATACTTGCATTCATGGATTTGTACTCTTCTTAAGTTGGAGGTCCTTGAAGAGTTTGTGATTTAACCTTTTTTGACATTGACTTAGTTTGCCCTTATGCCTTAAATGTTATTCCTTTATGGAACTGCCAGCTCTCTTGAACTCTTTCTTCCCTTCAAGTTACCTTTCAGAAGATCTTGGCAACCAATTCATTTATCCAAGTCCTCTTCTGTAATCTCCATTGACTTTATTTCCCTCTTCTCCCTCCTCCTTCCCTTCTGTATAAATGGGAATTCTCTCATGTTATGGTTACTTTCAACCAAGTTGCCCTCAATTTTCAGATTTTTATTGAGTTCTCACAGGTTGAAGTAAAATACAAAGCTTCTTTTCTCTGAGTGTTTCCTCTGTTTCTATACTGAAAAATGGTTGCAAACACATTTCTGGATAGCCTGTGTTCTGCTGCCTCCTTTCGTAAAGAGAGACCAGATAGTTAAGGTTTCTTGTTATTGCTACATCTGCCGATATTTGCTTATGTACTCCTTGGTCACAAACACTTAGTCGTGTGATTTTTATTTTTTTTAATTTTTTTATTTTTTTGTGGAAACACAGCATGCTATGTGACAAAGAAAGAAATATCCTGGCTGCACATGTAGCCAAATCTCATCTCAGCAAAGATGTGAATTTATCTTTTTATCTTGCACTGGTAAATAGACTAAATTTCAGCTTAAGATTCTTGTGGCCATGTCTGAAAAAAAGCCTCTAGGAAAAGCAGAGATGTTGCTAGAAGCAATTAAAAAAATGATTTAAGAGCTTGAAAATTGCCTTGTAGTGAAATATTTAAGGAAATCAGTCTGTTTATTAAAAAAGATATTTGGGAAGTGACTTAATTACAACACACCTTCACAGAAAGAAAAATGTCTGGTACTCTAAAGAACATTTTAAGCTAGTGCAGAAAAAAAAATAACTTGAAACAATTGTTTTATTCTTTAATCAGCTATACTTGAGATCAATAATAAGATAACTGTCTGAAGTTTTTATTTTGTGATATTATAGGAAGTACATTTGATGATCTAATGGTCCTTTCTGACCTTATGTTCTCTTTAATCTATGAATCTTTTCAACTTTGTCTGTTCTTCTGCAAAACACATGGCCCTCTTCTTGACAACTTTGACAGCCTGCAGAAGAGAAATGCACTTGAACTGGGAGGGACTTGTAGGATAAGATAAAAAATGAGCAGTAGTGGGGAGTTTTCCTTTTGAACTAACTATGGTTCTTTACAGGGGATCTAATTTCTAAGGGCATTTTCTAAATTTGTGACTGGTTTCCATTTTCTTATTCTAGGTGAAGGGTCCTTTACAGAAACCGTTAGTCCTGGTGGTTGTTCATATATTCTTGGATTTTACAGTTAACTCTTCTCTGGCTAAGATATGCTGTTAATTTGACCAGCTTCTGGTTGTCTTTGTTGATTTTTTTTTTTTTTTTTTTTCTTAAAAATACGGAAAGATGATACTACAGGGCTTGGTATCTGGAATGCAGAGACCATTAGTGAATTCCTGTATCATAACTCATAATAAAAGTTAGGAGTTGTCTCTTTCTGGTTCTTGTCTTTTAAAGTATTAAAATGTTGACTTACTTGAATCAGAACTATGCCCAGTAACATTTACCCCAGCACATTACAGAAGCTAAGGCTGACCCATTGTGTTTACTTATTTACAGAAATCCTACAGTTTGAAGAAGACAATATACTTGTTAGGAGATCGCAAACCCTTGCAGCACAAGTATTCTAATTGAGAAGCCCTCGAACAATGACAAGTTATAGTATAAGCAATTCTTCATCTTTGTGTCATCTAGGTATATAGAGTGGCAGCAGCAATGATGTATTAAAAAACTGATAAACTCATTACACCTCGAAAACATGGCATCACTGCTTTTATGTAAATCACTGGTGTAGCGCTTTTGTTCACAGCAATTGAATTTATCTTGCCTCTTTTAGGATTGTTTTTAACAAAACTGTCTACTGATTTTGCTCTGGTAAGTCCTGGCATTTGCTTGCTTTATCAATAAAAGAACAGTAAGACTAAAAGGTGTTCCACTTCATGCACTTGATGAAAGCTTAGCCATAACAAAGGTAAATTGCTGTATTTTTTTTTTAACAAGCTGTTAAAAACTGGTCAGAAATAGAGTATGCTTTTGTTTATCTTATTATTTCTGTGTCTGCTTTGATAGCAAATCTCAGTATCTTTAAGCTTATTTTGTAATTTAAAATGAACAGCTGTCTCTGCAATAGCAACTGCCTGGTCCTTGTGCCTCCCAGCATGAGGTTTTCTGATTATGTTAGGAGTGTATTTTACATTTTGTTGCTTTTTTATATGGAATGCTTTTAAAAACCCACAAACATACTCATGATTTATCTTTTTTTTTGCCATCTCACTGAAAAGCCCAACAAGGAGAAACAGTGCCACTGCATTCTTTAATTCCAGATTAATTGCAGTTTCTCCATTGCACGTTTTGCTTGTGTTGGCTTGATTTACCATGAACTTGGAGACCACATCCTTCTTAATGTCATTGCATTTGTCAGTTCTGTGGTCTGCTCTTTGGTGTTTGTACAAATCGTGTTAACACGGAAGCTTGACCAGAATTCTCTTATCACAAAGACTGTTAAAGAAAGAAATGTTCTGTTTTGGAAATAGCAGACATGTCCATGCTTGCTGTAAGCAATGCACATAGCGAGGTAACAAGGAGGATTCTCGCTTGTACTGGAGCAGTACCCCCTGTGTCCTTGAGTTCCAAAATTACATTAAGTCATCAAGGCACCCATTCTGTATCATCTTTAGAAGCTCAGTCACACGGTGCCACACAGCACTAATCAAGAGGAAAAAAAAAAAAAAGGATTGTAACACAATGTGGGTGCCAGTTCACTTACAGCATTGGCATAAAACATGTTGAGTATTTAGAGTTTGATGTTCCTTGGTGCCACTGCATCGTACTATTTTTCTTAATGCATGAATTTAATGGTTTTGTTCCCCAGCTCTGCTGTGGGATCATCTCTTTGGGAAACTGTCATTACCTTGGCTTCAAATAGTCCCATAGCGGCTTGGAGGTCCTGTGCCTTACCTCTGCCAGTCCAGTTGCTGTTCCTCTTTGTGTCAAGGGAAATGGTACAGAATGCCTTTTTGACTGTGCTGCATTAGTATTGCAGTATGGCAAAGTAAAGATCTGGTACCAGGAACATCATTCATGTATTTAACTTTTTGATGTACTTGTCAAAAAATTAATTACTACTGCTGACTGAAGAAGTCCCTATAGATGAGTAATTAACTGGACATCTAGACGAAGTGTTTTATTCTAATTCTTTGCTCTCACTGAAGCTTATTAAATAGCTTTGCCTGGTCTATCCTGTCTATATGACTAAGATAATATGACTTTTTTCCTTTTCTCTGATTTCTGGATCCTGGTTTTTTTTTTTTTGGCCTTGCAGTATCTCACATAAGTTCAGGATTACATTTGGACGGTACAAGCATCAGCACTGTTTTTAGCTTCAGAGATTTTCGTGGAATCTGCTGAGGCTGAGGAGAAGAGCCGTGGTCTTTGACAGGTCCCTTCTCCTCCTGTTTTGAAACCGGATATTGTGGCCGACTTAACATGTGGGTGTGGGTGAGGGATCCTGGACAAGACCTACAAGCTTAGGTCTGCTTTGGGAATTAGTTGGAGTGTAGACAATGCTCCACCTCATGTCTGAATTGTAACGAAGTTTATGCTGGAACTGAATAGCTTGCTCTCTAAAGCGAGGCACTTCTGCAATCCAAACAAAAATGCTGTTTTGAATTTGGGCGTCTTCATGGTTGGGTAACATTTATTTCAAATGTGGAAAATTTTATTTAAGGGCAGCTGTTTTCACCTCAATACAATCTTTATCTTAAAAATCTCAGTTATAACCAAAGCCAGTAATAAAAGTTGTATTATTGAGTGTCTACATTCTGTGAGCAAATTCTGAATACTTTCAGTTCATTTAGTTGAACACATCTGTGTTCAAAAATAAGGAAGTCTCAGAACTACAGAAGGATTACAGGATCGTATAGACTGCTGTGCTTGTATTTTAAATACCATATATCTATTGAGTTACCTTTTAGTATGCGGATGTTTCTAGTAACAGCAGATGCAGCAGCGTAAGAAATAAAAGTTGTAAGTGAACTCTGAATTTTCAACCTTCTGTTGTTCTCTCAAGCACTGTTTGGTGCTTCTAATATAAGTATTTTTTATTATTTTTTATTTAGGTATTTTAAAAAGGCTGAAGGATGAAGAATAGTTCTTGGGAGGACTCCTTCTATTTATTCCTTTGATTCTTTCCATAGAAATGTAATTGAAAGAACACCAAAGAAAGGCGGGAGCTTTTTGAGCTCAATCTGTTCATTTGTACCAGTTGTTTACAAAAAGTGATAAATGTAATATGTAACTTCTGTAGGGAAATCTTCTTATAAATTTTGTTTTTCTGCTGCTGCTTTCAGAGCTGTGAAAAAAGTGATGCAACACTTCCATAACATTAAACTTGAGAAATAATTACACTTGGCAGTTTTTGTTTGCAGCAATGCACGAAAGGCTGAAGGCTTTTGTACAGTTCAAAGAGCACATTGCACAGATCTAGCAGTTGTCGGTTGCCTGCAGGGATCATTTGAATTTTCAAGGAAAAAAAGCATCAGAGTAATGCCCAGACCATTTGGTTGTAAACTCTCAGCTCTAATATTTTTTAGATTTCACCTGTATGAAAAATCTTTCAGACATAAGACATATACTAATATGGCACATGTTAATGTCAGTTGAAATATTTTATTTTAAGCTTCATTGCTTCTCGTTCTTTCTTAATGATGCTTAAAAAATAGAGGATAATATGAAAAGTAATGTAACAGAAATCTAGGAAAGACATTGCTCAAACAGTTTGGAATAGCGAACAACAGAAAGAAATCTTTTCACACATTGAGATCCAGTAGTTATTTGTTAGCTTATTGCATTAGCCAAGTAGTCCAAGATACACTGTGTAGCTTTGCTGCAGGAGGGCCCTGTTTACAAAAGTGAACCCTCTCATCTGGTGTGCTGGGACTGGAAAATGTGCCAGCTCCTCTATCGTACTTAGAGATCCATCACCCTCCATGAATGTGTTGACTGTCGCATTGTGTCAGTCTAAAGCTTCTGCTTATCTAACAGGAGATGATGTGAAGATTTTTTATGCCTTGTACCCTAATAGGATTTTTGGTGAAATATTGCATGGTATTTCTTGAAGAGGAAATCTTTTTTTTTCTATTCTTGGCTGATCGTCTTCATTTGTTCTGTGGCTGAGTTACTGCAGAAATTCTGATGCTCTGAAATACTGAAATCTTTCTGTTCTCAGTCATGTACAGACAGAAAAAGTTTGAAGCTGAAACGTGTGTAGAAGAGAAAGAAGAGAATAATTGTATATATATAAAAGAATAACAGACTAAATCAGTTATGTAGATGTAAATTAGATCACTGAGTAAAATTAAAACAATTTCGACATTTTTGTATATGCTGTTCACCTTCTTTGAATGGAGAATGTATTACAGATCTTCGATTACTTATCTGCTTATATGATCAATATATAATGTTTTTTTTAATATAATAATAAATCTTACTGAAGTACTGAGGGTAAGTTTGGGGTAAAATTACTCTGCTGGAAAACTAGATTCTGTCCCACAATATGACAGTAAGATTTTGAGTATCATGTGAGATTGCATGAGTTTTATTGATGAAGGTGATATTGTTCTAATTCATGTAAAAGATGAGTAATATATTCTAATAAAGTTTGGAAGAACAGAAAGGTGGGGTGGGGGTTTGATCATCTGTCACTGTAATCTGTAGATGGTTAAATTCGTAAGCAAGAGCCGATCAGTGCAATTGTGAAGTAGATGCTAGGGATGTACTCATGAGGATGTTGCCTCTGTCTGCCTTACAAAGCGTGGCTGGATGCAAAGGGTACAGCTCTTAGATTAGATTAACCTGATCCCGATCGGCTGAGATCTTAGGAGCGCTGTAGGGCACTGCGAGCACATAGAAATAAGTATATGAATTTTGATTGTCTGTCCAGGGCCCAGAAGGGGCATGAAATAATTAGGCTGAGAATGACTTACAGTGTTCTTCTAAGAGGGGTTCTTTATGCAGTTGAAAATAGTCATTGTGTTTACAGAAGAAAAGCAGAGCCTTTGGTCATTTCTAAATAGGGAAGTTGTTTGCATTTCACTACGAAGAAGCCCTTCAGTTAATCTTTACTGATACAAATATTTTAATTGAGGCTTTTGTCTTACAAAAGTGCTCATATGAGTAAGTCCTCTCAGTATTAAGCATTCAAAACCAATAAACTTAAGAAAGGAGTTCCTCAATATTCAGTCTGCTGAATAGTCATCAGTTTCTTTTTGGGAAGAGACGAGTGGGAAGTCCTTACTGAAGAGAATTTTAAAGCAAGGAAGCTGCCGAGATGTCTGGGGACCAAATTGTGTTCAGTCAAGTAGGACGTGTCACGAAGCTGGCACATTAGTCTATTGGGCTTCTTCCATGAATATTGTGAGCAGAGGTTTGCTTTGGATAGCTCTGTGAGATTGTGTAATTTAAATAATACTGCTACCTAGGATTGCTTTCTCTTACGCAAATACCAGCTTCTTTCTCTAGCCTGTCTGATGGTTTGCTTTTCTTCTGGAACAAACAAACAGAGAAATAAAATTATAATAATTTCTGTTATATCTGATGTCCTTTCAAATAGTTCTGTAACTTTGTTTTCCGTAGCTGGTATGCGCTGGTGTCTTGAAGTCCTCTCTGTGCCTTTCTTCTTGCATCCCATTCATTGCTTATTTGCTGTGCTCAAGAAACATGCTGTTCTAAGTTCTCTTCTCTTTCATCTTTATCTTACTTTTTCCTGACTCTCAATTGGAAACTTGTGCATTGTACTTCTCTGTCTTTCCTTAGGCTTGAGTTTCTCATTTGTCTAACTTGCTTCTGGCGATTTGCATTACTTTCTGTAGGATACAAGCTTTCAATTTAAAAAATAAATTTGTTTTGCTTTTTGCGCCTTCTCTAAGGAATGGAAAACCTTAGAAATACGGAATGTGGAAAAAAATGTATTGCTGTCTGCCTGGGCTTGCTAAAGATAGCTGCTCTGCCACTGACATGGATTTCATGCAGTACCTTTGAACCCTGCAGCTGTCCCAGTATGCATATTTTCATGCTTTCTAGTCTCATGTTTCCACTTTTTCACATCTTCCCTCAGTTTCTCATTCCTGTCTAGTGCTTTCATTCAGAGCACACATTCACAGAACCTACCCCGAATTCTACCTGCTGCTGCAGTTACTCTCATTTCTCCTCTTCCCTTTACCTCTTTATATTTCAAGGTAGAACTATTCTGATTTTTTTTTCTGGTAGAGTTTTCAGAGACATTTTTTTGCTCTCCTTTCTCTCAACTACAATTAGGATGCTTTAAAAATAAGGTTGTTTTCATGCTAATCTTAGGTACCTTCTTTAAATTTTTCCCTGTTTTGTTTTATGGGATTTTACACTGCTTTGGAGCGTTTCTACCATTTTAGTGTTTTTGCATCTTTTCTTTAATGCTTCTTCCATCACTCTTAATTAATGTAAAAAGTTTTAATTTAAGGATTTTGGTAACATTTTTCAGTAATTATTGTCTACTTAAATTATACATTGTTAGGACAAGAACTACAAAAATGTGGGAAACAAACTCTTAGACCTTTTGATTCCTTCCGATGACAGCCTGGTGGTATGCATGTTCTTATAGCACTTTATATACAAAGAGAAGATAATTTTGGATTCATATGTATAGAAAATGCATACATTGAGACAACTTTGCAAATTTAAAAACAGAAATACGTGTCGTTATTATAAGAAAGATACCTGGTAAAACATTACATGCTAAGATCAGTACTGTAGCTAAACAGAATCATAGACTCGTAGGATCAGGTTGGAAAAGACTGTTAAGATTATTAAGTCCAACCATCAATCTGACCTGTTAAGTCCCATCACTAAACCATGTCTCTCAGTGTCACATTCACGTATCTCTTCAAAACCTCCAGGAATGGGGACTACACCACTTCCGTGGGCAGCCCATACCAATGCTTGACTACCCTCTCTGTGAAGAAAATCTTCCTTATGTCCAGTCTTAAAACTACCCTAGCACAGCTTGGGAATGTTGAATATGAATTTATCAAAAAAATGAGTTTCAACTCCTGCGTTGGTTTTAAGCACGTGATATAGTGAAATAGAATGTGTGATATAGTGACTGTTTCAGTATGTGCATCAATGCTTTATTTAGCATCATTGGTTGACAAAAGCATGCTAAAACAAATTTGTTGAAAACTTCTTGCTTATTGCTCTACCCTTGAGTGCTGGTTCCCTGCTCCAGGGCAATCCACCCCAAGAAACTTCTGTAAAGCTACACTAATTTTAAAATTAGAGTTAGCTCTTCAGAAGGAATCCTGTAGAGTGTACAGCGTCACATAGAATTTGACTGTAAGCACATATCTTCCTGGGCTTTCAGTTACTCTGATGACCAAGTAAAGAAACTTCTGGTATTAGTTATGTGAAGATTGAGTTGCCATATACACTTAAAGTTGAATTAATCTCCCAAATTACATGAATTAAGAAATACTAGTTAGTTATACTGAATGCAAATTTCCCAGTACATTGCAACAGAGTTACTATATGATCAGGTGTATGTGTACAGATGTGTACATACATTCTACACGAGATAGTACAACAAGAGTAGTACATACAGAAGAGAATAGTACATAGTCTACAAGATAGTACTTCATGGTATCTCTGTTTACTGATTGACTGATGTGATTAAATTTCACATTTTACAGCGTTTCCTTCTATCACGGTTAAAATTTTAAGCTCTAAGTTACTGTCTATGGAAAAGCTACCAGATGGAAAGATGTGATCTAAAACTGACCAAGGCAATGAGTACAACTTCACCATATTTAAGTAGTGATATTGAGCAGCGAGCAAATTAATATAAATTACCGCATTTAATAAGAAAATTCAATACTTATTTTAGTAGCGATTCTGTTTAAAGTGTGGTTAATTCTTGCCAATTGAAAGACTTGGAGAATCATGATTGAGGAAAACTCTAGTGTGTTTTCTGTAATGGATTACTGTGCTCCTCCAGTCATTGAGACTACATGATGCTGCAGTAAAACAAGGGTGGTTCTTTGATTTACGTACTTTAGATTTGAAAAGGAAATTTTAGAATTAGGGGAATTGATTACGTTACCTGCTTGCTTTATGGTGTGCTGTGGAATGCATAAACAAAAAAGTTACATCAGTGATCACTTGCCAGTGCAGCAGGCAATTAACAATGGGTGGTGGAAAGCAGCAAGGCATGCTGAGAGGAAACTTGGGCTGCTTTCCCTCATTTCAGATTCTGAATTTTCCTACACAGATGTTATATTGTTCTCTTCACATAAAATATTTGTTTAATATTTTTTGTTTGATATGTTTTAAAGTGTATTTAAAAAACTGTATTGTGAGTAGTCTGGGAAGTATTCTTGCAAGTATTACAGTATATTTAAATAAAGGAATGTTATGCCTCCAGTTTGTGTGGTTTGTACAAAGAGGTTACTTTATCTTGAAATAATACTGTAAGAACAGAAGAAGTCCAGAAAAGACCACTGAAAATGTTTGGAGGCATAAAAACAGCTTAATGTAAATAGAGATTAAAAAGGTTATATTGAGAGTGGAGAAAAAAGGAGATGACATAGTAAATTGTATATGAAATAATGAATAATACTGAGAGGTAAATTTTGTTTTTCTAATAAAATCAGGAAAAAATCAACAAAATATATATTAATAAAATGGAAAATCACTTTACAGTGCAGGATGTGCATATAGTGAAACTTACCGATATTAGAATGTTACTGGCTTACAGAGAAGATCAGGAAAAGTTGAGTAAATACTGAAATTAATAGCTTGCAATTCCCAAAATGATACAGAGAGAGAGAGAGAGGGAAATTTCATTGCATGTAATATATACTGTTCAAAAGTGAACAGCACCCTTGAACTGTCTTGGTCCTTCTTCTGAGTGTTTCAGTTACATTTCTTTCACCTTTTCTCTGTTGTCTGTCTTTCCTTGGGGAAAAAAAAAAAAAAGAAAAGGAGTTACTTACTAGAGCAAGTATGATAGCATTAGTAGGAAATTAGTTACAACTTCTACATAGTTTGCTTGGTCTTTTGTTTGCTGTAGTTTTATCTCTAACTGCTTGCCGTATTATACTTCTTACTTGAAAATGCTAAGTTGTAAGCTTTTTTAACTCTTTACGAGCTTCAAATGATAATGAACTTTATAATTCCTTTTAAACCACGTATGAAGTAGACAGATATATTTCTTGAATTTTAATACTGTTTTCATAGAAGTAAAAAGATTTGCTATTTTAGATAGAGTTGCATTTTATTCTTAGCTTTGCACACAGTAGGTATAAATAGCTGCATTACAGTTCACATTCTAATATTGGTATTGCTTTGTATTTTGTTTTCTTATCAAAATGGTTAGAACAGAAAATGTTTGAAATAGTATATAACAAGCTTATAAAAAATTCACTGTATCTTTTATATTTATTTCCTATATTTAGCATGGAAAAATGAAATTTTCAAACTTTGTCTGCTCTTCAATTAATTTCTAACTTTTTATTACCATTTATTGATTCATTATTTTCTGGTATTTTTTCTCTAGTAGTTGCTATTCCTTTCTTACAACTGAACGTCTTTTCTTTCTCTGGCTTCTTAAATCCTTTTGCATTGCCTTTTGCCATTCTTTCTTTAATCTTTTTTCCTCCTGTTTAATTTTTAAATCCTTTGCCCTTTATCTTTTTCCAGTCTTTTTAGCGGCTCTCCTCTCCTTTGATTCTTTCTTAAACATTACTGCTTCTTAACATTGTGTTCTTTTATTGATTTTTTTTTTTCTTTTTGTTTTGTCCTTTTAATTTTTTTAAAGTTTTTTCTTTAGAATGGCATCACAAAAGGAAAAATGGATACAAATGTTAGCAGTGGAATTAAAAACAAACAAACATAGCAAGGATTCAGGTGTGTTCAAGGAAAAGATGAAACGTTTCTCTGTTTACTGAAAAGAAAAATCCTATTTACTTCAGTGGGCATTGAAATGTTTTACTTGAGCTTTTCTTCCTTGCTGCCACATCCTGTGTTTCAAACTGAAAGCAGTGATCGTTTCAGTGTTTTGTGGTACTCTTCTGCAAGATTCATTTTGTTTTGCTTTGTTTTTTTCTTTCTCCACCCTCACAGATGCCTTTCAAGTGCAGAAACCCACAAGCTCTGTCTTGTGCTTCATGGGTATTCTTTGAATCCCAAACTTTTTTGAAAGTTATTTAGAAAAGAGTATTTATCTGTAGTCTTCAATGGACTTTTTAATTGACTATGTTGGAGAAAATGATTAAATAACTAAATATAAGTGTTTACTTAAATTCATTGACAAGACTGGTGTAGATTTAGTTCAGAATAACCAGTAAATGCCTAGTTATTTACCAGCTAGTCAGCAGTTAGCTAACAATTTCTGTGATGGTTTTCATTTGATGTGAATAATAATGGTCATTTCCAGATCTGATACAAATTTTTTAAAACTTAAATTCCAGATTTTTAATTTGCTCTGAATTACTTGTCATGTGGATAGAGAATGGACCCCTTATGTGGAAACAATATGAGGATCTGGCAGAATAAAAAATGGTGGAATTTATTATTTTGCAGTTTAAATATGTGTGTCCGATATTCATTAGTGCATACTTCTGTATAGAAAAGTGCATTGAGGTGGTAGTCTCAAAATTAAGTTAGTTTTCTGAGTAAAGTTATTCAGTTAGTTAGTGTAAGGCTTGGATGGAGAAAGTCTGCTGGAAAATGAGTTTAGCTGTTGTCTCTGTGTTTCCCCACATTGCTAAATTTGTATACCCAAGAGCAGGAATGAGTCTGTGAGAAGTTGGGCAATGGGAAGGAATTTGAATGTTGGTGTAAGAGAAATTGTGATTTCACCAAAAGCTTGTAAAAGCCATTGGGAACAAAAAAGCACATCTGCATCGCAGAACTTCCATGCCAGTGGATCTAGGTGTTTTCCTCCATCTTTAAAAAAATACTGCTAGTCAGATGACAAAGTAATCAATAATGAAAATCAGGAGTTTCAAATAAAAAAGATAAGTCAAAATTGAATAATTTTTTCTAAAACTTTGTATCTTCAGTCTCTGTGCAAGACAACCAGCTTGTGTCTTTCTCTGCCTATAGTAACTGTGTCCATGATCACAGAGTTTTCATCCTCCCTAAAGAGCTTTGGTTCAAATATACTGGCAGGAGCAGTGAGCCAAGGATGACTGCTTTTAATATGAAAATGTTCCTGTTATTCAGATTGTGTCTTTGTAACTGATCTTAAAATATTACATGCAATAATGAAGAAGGTAGCAGAGGTTCTCAGTGTCTGCTCACGACACTTCCTGGACCTCTTTGTCCACATTTGGACATTTTTTTTCAAAGTCCTATGACTGCTACAGCAGTTTTCCTGATTAGTTAGTGTAATGGAAACAATGATTAAATAACAGGTGGGAAGGCAGGGCCAACCCAACAGAGCTCAGATGCATGCAATGCAGCTGAGTGACTGGAAGGGGTGGATCCTGGCTCCCAGACCTCTTCTAAGGTTGGCAATGGAGGTGATGGTATCTCTCTGAATGCTCCTGTGTACCTGAGGCCTTCTGAAGGTGGGCAGCTTAATTCCTTTGTTTTCGTGCCCATGGCTCCTGCATTTGGGCTTATCCTCACTTACTGCAGCCTAGAACTTTGCTACTCCACGATCATTGCTGTGCTTTCCATCACATTATAGCGTTGCAGTGAGAATGCTACAGAATCTATAAAGATGTCTTGGAATGTCCCATAATTTTTGCTTCTGTAGTGAAAAATAATGAAAATTTCTTTTTTTCAGCATAGAGGACTCTTGTGCTTCTTGCTGACTTGCTATCTAGAATTTTTTTTCACTAGAGAATGGTCAACTAATCTAAAGTAATTTGAAAGGGAGTTTAAGACTTCGTATAACAGTTACTAAGCAACAAAGCATGTTTTGCTTTAACCCTTTTTTTCCCTTGTATTTTGAAGAGAACAAAAAGCAATTACGATGACTGTAACCAAAGGCTTTTCATAATCAAAATTTAAGTTGCAAAAGACTGTAGGAGCCAGATGTGCAGTAACTGACAGGCTGGGATGTTGCCATAGATCCAGGCTCTTGAACAAGAGTACGTACAGGTGGCAGAGAAAAGTTGACCATTCAGCAGCAGTTGGCATTTCACCAGTGTGAGGTGTGCCATTGTCCATGTGCTGTGTTACTGTGACTCACCCTTGTCCATTTGGGGTATTGATGCCACAATCTCAACAGAATCAGTAGATGTTTATATTCTGTCCTCAGTCTGATTAATACAAGAGAATCTTCATAAAGACTTCATGGTGTACAAAAGAGAGAACTGTCAAAACAAATAATGCTCTTATTTTAGTGTTTGAGCTGTGCATCAGACTTTCCCTTAAGTTGGTTTTCCTTTCCAATATTTGTATCCCATGTAGGGTAAACCTGTGCTGGGTATTAAGGGAATGGGCTTCTGTAGCAAAAGCAACTGAATTGTTATATATGTGTATACATATCAGCATTGGCCAGTGAAGAAAAGAGGAAACATTCTCATTCTCTCTTGAGGTTGGATGAGGAGAGGAAGGGTGAGAGGAGCAAAGAGAAGCAACTCGCTTCAGGAAGTGTCTCAGGTTGAAAAGCAGCAGTGCATTTGGATTTGAGGAGTATATTCTTATTTCTAAACCAGGAGGTTGGTGGAAAATCTTAGCAAAGATTTCGAGTTATTGGTCTCCAAGTGATGCAATAGCACTTCCAGAGAATTAAATTTCCCATTCTGAAAGAACTCTAAATTGAAAGAAAAATGATGGAGTATTGATTGAAAAATGCAAGGTTTTAGTGCTAATGTGAGTTCTTTTAGTACTGTTTTGTATGTGTAAATGCAGGTGCACAAGCTGGTAGGTGTATAGTCTGCAACTGTTTGTCCCTGAACTGTCTGTGCTGAATGGTGTTCTGAGAACAGCAAGGAACCAAGAATGATGTTACATGATAAAGAAGAAAAACATTGAGAGAATTTTGGTGTGTGTTTGTCTTTGGGTCAAAGTCTACAATTTTTTTTGAGTCTATTTTATTCTACAAAAGAAAAAAAGACTTCCCAGATCCCCAGAATTCTGCATGAAAGCCAGTTTTTTAAAATGTTCTTTTGATCAGGTGTTACAATCTGAATTGGTTTAATTATTGTATACTACTTGTAAAGATCTATTTTGTCTTTGCATTGAGAGCATAAATGTGGGACTCGCATCTCACCATAACAGAACCAGTGACAGGGTGGATATTTTACTTTGGTAATATTCCCTAATGGTAATGTATTAATATTCTTTTATTCCACCAGATTTTTTTTTTTCCCTGTTTAATATGGTAAACATATGTAATGTACTTTTCCCCATGAATAGGGTTCTATCTTGTAGCATAAAAATTCTATCATTGCTTTTTCAAAAGCACTTAGAAAATATTAAGTAATCATGAGGGTTATTGCTAATTGCATTGGCTTTAATTTGTCACTTTAAATGTTCTAATTATTTCTTCATGAGGTTATCAGCTAACTCTTAAATAGGACCTCATTGCAAATTAGGCCCTTGGGCCAGGTTATTTATTTTGACCCAAACTTCAGTTGAATATTATGATTAAAAATAGTTGAAGAATAAATACATTTTAATAATGCTTTTTAAAACTGGAAAAGTTAACATCTAAGCAGAATTTAAGAGCAACAATCATATCTTGTTATATTAATGAAACTTCTTGAAGCCATGGATGCTACCCATACGAAGTAATGTTCAAGTTGAAAGTACAACTCCCCAGCAACTTTTAAAAAAAGTTTATGCTGCTTGTTGTTGTATTAAACTAAACGACCTTACTTCGTTAGTGCTGGAAGACTGAGCGGAATTGGTTTGAAGTTCAGTTTGTTCAGTAAAAATATAGGAAAGAGGCAGCAGGACTGAAAAGAGCTGGAGAATATTTTTGTTGATGGTATGGCTTGGCAGGTCCCTAATGAATTTTGGTTTCCCAGCATCCCACTTGTTACTTGCACCAAATATGAACGTTATGAGGTATACCAGTCTGCATCAGATACTACTCAGATGAGAACATGCTTTTTGAACATTTTCAGAATGCTATTAATATGATTTAAAAAAAAAAAATGTGTCGGAACCACTAGAAAATGGTTTTAGCCACAGTCCATTGCTTCACTGAATCACTGAATGTACTAGTGTGACAAGTAAGATAGTATCCAACCAGTGATAAAAGAAACCTTGAAAAAAAGGAGCAAAACAGGGATGGATGTGTAAAAATGGGATGGGGAGAAAAGCCAATATTCCTGAGTGCATTGGGTCAGCATTTCTGGCAGCGTGTTCTGGAAGTCTTGAAGCAGATACAGGATGAAGATCCCTGGTCTCTGCTTTTAACAGACACTACATCTGTGTTAATGGGACCAAGGAAGGGGTGAGCCATGGTGTGTGTCGTCTGTGCCTGTGTAGAGCTGCGTGCTGGGGGCTGAGCACTGCAGGAGCAGTGCTGGGTGTCCATGCATTGGTGCCTGTGTCTTGGCATTACCAGAGTGGTCCTGGCTTATCTGTGTTTACAGGTAAGATTTATGGAAAATCTTTTTGTATTGGTTGGGAAAGAAGGGAAGCTGTGGCCATATAACTTTGTCCATAGTTTCTGTAGTAGGAATAGGGTATGTTGTTTTGTGCTTGACTTCAGACTGATTTTATACAAGGTCTTTGATTATGCAGTTATTTCCTTTACAGTCCCTGGGAAGGGAGGGGCATGATAAATTAGTCTGCTGAAAACTGGGAGAAAGAACCTTTATCTAGTCCACAATTACACTGTGAAGTATCTGAGGGGAAAGGATAGTCTCTTGATGTCTGTGATTTGATTTTGCTGAGCAAAGCAATGTTCAGGTTCAAGGTAAGCTTTGTTAAAAAAAAGTTTACTACAAAAGCAGTGGTTTGTGCGTACAAAATTGCCTTCAGACAACACTTTCTCAGCTGTTTCTATGCATCATTTATAAGATATATAAATGCATAGGGATATGTTTCTGTAATTTATAAGCAGATAAAAGCTTGCATTTCTTATCACAGCATTTTTTTTTTTTTTTAAATTGTGTTCTACATTGAGTAAGTCTGTGTAATTTTTCAGGTACATTGGCTAAGAAGGCATGCAGTAAATCACACCCAAAGCTGAAGTTTTAGGGAGAAGGAAAACCACTCCCTGATTCTACAGCCTGTCCCACAGGCCAGATTAGCAGAAGGACTGACTTCAAATATGAATTATACCATGTCTTTTGCCACATCTTTACCTTAAGGGATCCAGACGCTTGCTTACTTGCTTTCTTAAGTAGTGGACTTTTAACCTGGAATTCCTTCTTTCTGTCACACCCACTAAGTGTTGCTGTATGTGCATGTTCTTCATTTGTAGAAATTTGACCTTTAAAACAGCTTCTGGCTCTTCTAAGATGATTTTTTCTCTTAAAAGGATCTGATTTGCTAAGTAATCAGCTCAGTGGCTCTTCTGATCTTGCTAGTCTTTGCACAAGCAACTAAAACTTATTTGTGCCCGTGTTTGATTAGTGGATGATAGACAGTTTTTATGTAGCACTCTCTTTGCAGCATCTTTCTGGTGCTGCGTGTTGCAGAGGCTAGAAGTGCTGCCCTGTGGGACTGGCTTGTCAGCAGCTGTGCTTACTGGTCTACCTCACCTGGTTGCTGCACATATTTTTCAGCAGTAGCTTCCTAGCTACTTTCAAGTGATTAATGGAAATCCTGAAAGACAAACATAAAGCCATTTTCTGCAGAGCATCTTGGTCATTTGCTTGTTGAGGTTCTTTCCTGACTTGAGGACCTGTTTGAGTTGTGCTGTAATGAGATGATTTGAGAGCAAATTTGAGAGGGAACAATTTCAAGAATTTAATTTCTGATGCAGAATCTCACTATTTTTTTCTCATATCTCCTCCTATGATCGTTTCACTTTGCTCACCTGATATGAGAGAAGATACGACCGTTCTAGCTGACTCCTGTCTTGAGATCTTAGCTTGAAAATGTTTGAAAATATTAGTTTATTAGCTTGTCTTTTTTGCAGCTGTCAAGAACAGCTCATAGCAAAAAGTGTCAAACTCTTAAAGTTTCATCGCTGCCTCCGCATAACAGTAACCTACTACTAATTTACAGTTGCTGCCTCTTCTAGCAGTGAAGCTAAGGTGTAAATGGGCTTATACAGTATTTTCTTCCAACCATGAGATAGATTAGTGTTGTAGTTAGAAGAGCTTCCATAACCTCAGTGCTTGCCTCTGACTGTCATATTACTAGTTTTCCATGATTTAAATGTATTTTAATATGTCTGTGGTCACTTCAAGTGCTCCTCTTACCTTTGACTTCTTCAGTGCTCTTGCCAGTGTGTCTACTTTCTCTCCTTTCATACTTAATTCTGGAATTTACTAAGACTGTGTCCTTGGACTTCTACTCTCTTTGTTCAGTCCTCGCTTCCTAGGTGAGTTAGCCACTTGCATTGCTCTTACAATTATGGACGTGCAGGTTACCTGTAAATCTGTCTTTTCACCCATCTTGATGCTCTTTCCATCTAATCATGTGTCTCAGATTGGATCTGTAACATGATGTCTTTTAATTATCTTATCATTTCAAAACAGAACTCTATCCACTTCTCTCCTTTTCTGTCACAAATGACAAGAACATTATCCTCCTTGTCACTCAGATTCAGTGACTCAAGGTTATTTTTCACTCTTTCCTCATGCTTCATACATCCTGGCCAGAACCAGCACTTGGCACCTTATTTTTTTCTTTTTTAGTATTTCAGCTATGGTTTTTCCTTCCATGCTTCTGATAAATTTCTCATTCGGACCTTCTTGACTCAGTCCTCACTCTTGAAATTTATTTGATTCTTTCTTATTTGTTGGTTTGCAAATCAGAGGTTGTCTCCCTTTGAGCAAAACATAGTCTGAATTCCTTCTTTTAGCCTGATGCATTTTTGTATCTCTTCTTATTCTGTATTTTTCTTAAGGCCTCTTGCCTCAAGTTAAAGCTACTGTTTCTCACGCACAAATTTTTACGATTGTTCTTTCCAAATGTGGTGAGCAGTCTGCTGGTGGATTGGGAGAGTGTGGGGAATGGCCAGTGGAACCAAATAGAGTACCAGCGCTACATGGATTGTCTTTGAAAGTTTGTTAGTTATATCCAAAGCCTCAGGGAATTGGTCTTTCAACTCTGTCATTCAGTGTTTACTTTCCGTCATCAAATTTTATGTCAGGCTTGTTCACTTTGCTATGCCAGTTTTTCCAGACTTGTCCACATACTTGAAGACAATTTATTTCACGCATATTTTATTTTCTCCAGCCTTGCACTCATAAAGGAACCTCAGGAGCTCATCTGGAAGGCGTCTGCTGCATTTGCTTATGCATCCTTCTCATAAGCCCACTTATGCTTTCTTGCGTGCATCAATCAATAAATTCCATGCACATCATTTGCTTCTGTTGTTATTTTTTCTGTAGCGGTTCTGCATTGATTTGTCCTCAGATTATATTCTCTTTTAGCCACAAATCATCCTTTAAAGCATTTGAAAAGCATCCTGCAGAAGTGAGACTGAAGTACACAAAAATGAGATAAATTCATTTTGCCAGGTAACTTTCATATTTTCTGTGTTCTAAGTCTTCGTTATTCCACTCTAGCTTCCATTAAAGCATGACTTTTTCTGTTGAAAGGCAAAATATACAGCCTGCCTGTGAGGCCACTATTAATTCCACACTATCTCTCTTTTATAGTGCAGCTGGCACCCTACCCCCGGGAGAACAAGCTCATCTCTTCTACCACGTGCTTGTTCTCTACCAGTTCAAGCAGCAGGAATCCTAAGTTAGCTATCAAATATTGGTCTTGCTTATGGCGGCACAGAGCTTTCTACAGTGCCTCTGGGCCAGCTGAAAATAATTTCTAGCACAGTTGGAGTGAAACTACGGAGGTGTAACATCCAAAGGCATGCAAGTCCTGAGGAGAGTGGGATTCTGTGTTCACTCCAGTTATAAACAGTGATTTACAAATTCAAAAGGTAAATACTGTAGGTTTAATTAAGCTTAAGTATAGCATCCTTTCTTGTGCGTGTGAAGTAATGAAAGTATTGGTGGTTGTGGAATGAATTACATTTCTGCCTTTTCATAATTTCGTATACTTCCAATATTGAGCTGTCTCAACTTTGCTTATTTTTCTTTCAATAACATTTTTCAATATGTGTGTATATGTTCTTATCATACAGACTTTCATATACTCATCTGTCTACTCCACATACTACCAAAATTTTCCAGTCAATTGTTTATCAAAAATTAGCCGTAAGTGGCTAGACTTTGGCATACCTCTTAGGCAGAAACTTCCTAGAAGTTTAAATTACTATTTTTTTTTTTTTTTAATATATGATGTTCCTTTATATTTGGTTTAGCCATCTGAGAAAAGTCAGTTGCAGAAAAGGAATAATTTCCAAGAGATTACTTTTTTCATGCAACTAACAGTATTTTAGTCAGTACTGCCCAAGAGCAGTATGTCTGTCTGTGCTTATACCTACCTTTGTTGCACTTTCCTGTTCTTAAGATTAGATGGAAATACCGAAATGGTTCCTTTTCATTCTCAGTATAACTCTGAATGTTTTCATAACATGGTTTTTTTCCACGTTGTAAAGTTTTGTTCAACTGAGTGTATGTCATAGGCAATTTTTTGGTATGATTCACATTTCATTAACTTACTAAACTTATGTCTGCTTTTGAAGAATTTTGAAGAGTGGGATATCTGCCTTCTCTTTAGTCTTAGTATGCTGCCAAGCAATAATTGAAGTTTTCCTGTCATGCTATTAGCATAATACTTGGCACTGTTTTTTACATGTTGTGTAGAACATTGTTCCACCAAAGAAAAAAAAAATCTAGCTCTCATTACGCCCTCAGTTTATGGGCAACTGTATTTCTGATTGTATTGAATCTTTGTTCTGGAAGCATCCCACAGTGATGGACAATAGCACTAGGTGTTTTTTGTTTTTTTTTTTTACTATATGCCATTACAGCATTGGGTATTGCTATATGAAAGAGTGGAAATTTTGGGCCTCTTCTTGGATGTGACAAGGTCTTTCTCCTTTCTCAGAATTTCTCTACAGATGAGTTGAATTCACTGGAGGACCAGTGGCCACACAGTCTCTTGTTTGACCCTGCTTCTCAGTGTGCATTGCTGTGCACCATATGAGGCCTTCAAAATTCATGCCTAGCCTGTGCTGCTCCTTGTCTTTTCTTGGCACCTTGCTGGGCTTGGGGCTGGACATTTGCTCTTTCCCTATAGATTCGTGTGGACTGAAGTGCAGGGAAAACAAGGAAGGGTTGGAGGCAGAGGGGCAGTAGATGTGCTAACAGCAGGGTGGGGCAGAGGAGTATTATCAGCCACAATTAGGTGGATTTTGCTCCTCAGTGTTGTCTACTTGAAAGAGCACAACCCAAATAAAGGCATTTGGATATGCTTAAGATTGCATTTAAGATCAAGATATTCCTGTGTATCACTCATTACCAACATCTGTCTTGTACAAAAGGCAGAAAAATACTCTGGTGAAACCAGAAGAGTACGTACCATTGAAGACTGAAGCGAAAGAGTCACTGAGTGATTCAGCTTTCTTCAAATCCCAGGTAACCAGGTTTTCTGTTTCTTTCTGGAGAGGGCCCACATTTTCCCTAGGTGTTGTTTTTTTTTGTTTGTTTGTTTTTTTACCATTTATAGAAGCCTTTCTTGTTGCCCTTGACATTGCTGGAAGTATGTACTTCTCTCAGAGTTTTAGCTTTTCTAATCCAACCTTGGGCTGCTTGGACAGTTCCTCCCTATTTCTCCCAGGCTACCTGTCCTTCCTTCCACCCTCTGTAGGATTTCTTTTTGTGCTTGTTTGTCCAGGAGCTCCTTGTTCATCCATTCAGGCCTCCTGGCATTTTTGCTTCTGAGCTTGGAAAAGGTAATCCTTGAATATTTTCAAGAATATGTCTTAAAGGATATGTCTTAAGGATGTGTTGTTATAGGCATTCTTAAAAATGAAAAATGTTTGTGCGTGTGAATGGGTGTGTGTACGTGCGCTTCAAACTTGAAGGCTTTGTTCTTTTTTCTTTTCTTTTTTTTTTTTTTTTGCTTTTCATATAGAAAATAAAAAAAGGCCCTTTGGACTTGAAGCAAAGACCCCAAGCAGCATTCTGCATTGCCTTACTCAGAGTCCCTACTGTATTTTCCCTTTCTTTTTTTTTTTTAATAAACACTTATAAAACTATATTGCTTGAAGTTGCTATCCAGCTGAAATACCTGTGAAAAGCTTACCTGCCTTGAGTACCTATGTTCCTTTGCTCTTTCCTTCGTTTCTTTTCTTTTTTTTTCCCTGTAATGTTGTATTTTCATCTTCCTATAATTTTTTCTATATTTGTAGAAAAATAACCCTCATGAAGGCTATATTCAACTTCATTTTTTATGCAGTTGGTTATTAGTGTGGGGACTGTATAGTGGCTGATTTTCAGGCCACGTTTAGTGTGGAGCACTAATACTCCTTCAGTTACCATGAAATATCTTCAGGAAGTTTCATGACATGTGGAAGAAACAAGAAAGAGCTGATCTAAGACTCTATCTGTTTGATAATGTTTGAATTGGCTACTTATAGCCAAAAAAAGAGTATAGATTGAACCTCAATTTTGAATGTGAGATACTAGGTCTGCCATATTGATATATGGGAAGTTGAGACAGCACCTGACAGGACTGAAGTTAATGGAAGTGTAGCTGTAAAATGTAATTTACATGGGAAATGTTACAGGGGCACACAAGATTTAATCCTGAAAAAGGACATCAACTGGAGAGTAACTGTTTTGCATAGAAAAACCTCAGATTTCTCTTCCATCAATATTGTCTGCATAGCCACAAGCAAGATCAAATATTGCAGAGGTGATTTGTAAAAAGTTGTGAATGCATGCCCGCAATTAAAAAGCTTTTTGCTGATGGTGTGGCTGATTGTGGGTATTTAATGTTACTGAAGTTTGGAGCACCTCAGCCAGCTAGGCTTTACCTAGTAGAAGTCTCATGTGACTGTTGGGATGTCTTTCCATTCCCTGACCAGGTATGACCAGGTGTGACCAGGCATAGAGAGTGGGAGGATGTAACTCTGTAATACTTCTGGAATAGTTCCACTATCAGTTTTGTTCTGTCCTTCAGATCTGAAAATATGACTTCTTCGTAATACCTCAGAATTCTAAAAATCACAGTTATTGGAGGAAAAAAAAAAAATCAGCAAATATCCTTTTTTTTTTTTATTCTTTTAAAATGCTTTTAGTTTGTAGTCTGTTCTTCATATGCTGATCACTTTTAAAATGCTTTCATACCATTACTCTTTCTGTTTTCCTTAGCAGGCTGTACTAATTGTGCCTTTTCCTTACTGGTTTAATTATTGCTATTTGAAGAGAAACTGATTATCATTTAGATGCCAGATGATCTCTGCTATCGGTCAGTTTCCAAAAAGTTTGTTTTCCTGTCTGGCCTAAACTCAGCTTCTTTTTGTAATTCCTGTGGTCTCTTTTTACCAAATCCCTAAGTATCTCTGATCCTGATCAGTCTTCAAAATCTTTAAAAATACTGATATATAATTTTGCTATGGAACTTGTGTTCCTGTAACCCTAATAGTTTGTAGCAGCACTGCTGGTAATAGTACTGAATCCTTCCTATCCAAGTATTCTTCGTACTCAGCCTTTTTTCAGTGGCCTATTTTTCTTTAAGGCTTCAAAATAAATTTGAGTACTTTTCATTTGGTTTGGAAGATTTTAGTGTATTGCACACATTATGATTTGTGTTCTGTAGTTGTTTGCTGTAATGTGTGGTTGTTTCACACTGATAGACACCTGAGCTTCACTGCACTGCTCTCTCACTCTCCTTCCTCAAAAAGGGAAGAAAGTACAAACAAAAAGACTCATGGGTTGAGATAAGGACAAGGAGATCACTCACCAATTACTTTCATGGGCAAAACAGATTCAGGGTAAGGGAGATTATTGTAATTCATTGCTTACAGATAATAGACTACAGCAGTGAGAAGTAAAAGCAAACTAAACCCACCTTTCCCTGCCAACCCTCTCTGCAGTCTCTCATCTACCAAAATATTGCCACGTAAAGTCAGTACCAGTATCTCTCTAAAATAATATATTTTTAATTAAATAGGTGTAATTTAACTGAAATTCCAAAAGAATGTGAGATACATATTCACATTTGTATATTGTTAATTTAAAACCAATCCAAGGAATCTCGATATTCTTAGAAAACTGCCAAACAACTTTTGCATTCCAACACAGAGCTGTGTGTCAGCACGGTGTGCCATGCTGAAGTTGTGCCGACAGGCTGTTAAGAAGGAATTGATGTGTGGGGGAAAAGGAGACATTTTTGAAGAGTTGTGTTGAGCTGTAAATATTTCATATGATTCTCTACCAATTATTTGAAAAGCTGACATCTGTGTTTTTAACCTATTTGGTTAATGGTTACGATTAATTGAACTGATCTTCTAGGTATGCATTGCAGATACAACCTGAAGTTTTACAGGAGGCATTTTTACTCAGACACTTTTTAAAAATAGGCTGATGGAAGCACTGATGGGTACACAAAGATGTTTGTTTATGTACCAGGTGTAAGGTTTGTGCTATGGATGCAAAGCATGTTTTAGCTGGTGTGACACTAAGTACCAGAACATCTGTTCAGGTTGTCAGATGTTCATGGGAGATCTTCAGTTATATATTTACTACTTTTATGGAGGTATTTGAAGTGGGGGACATACTCTAATAGAAATCTTTGAGTCCTGTAACAGTGTTTCAATTGATTACTACTTACAAATCAGGGAAGGAAGCAGGGGATCTGCAGCAGTGGGGCAAACTGTGCAAGAATGGGGACTGCTGAGATTCTCATCTTTCAGCCTTCCTTCTGCTGTGCCAATGCCACTTGTTGGCAAGTTTTCTTTTAAAGGTGGCGTAGATACAGTGTTTACTACAAGGAAATTCTTTCTACCTTATGTGTTCTGGTTGCACCTGTGAGCAGCTGCCTGCGCTGTGCTGGCTAGCAGAGAATAAAGCCAAGTCTCATACTATCAGAGATAATAAGCAGCTGGTTTTCTGTGCTGGAAGCAGTAAACACATTGCCTGTTATGTGAAAATCGTTTTCTGCTTTTTTTAATAAAAAAAAAAAAAAAAAAAAGAAAAGGAAAAGGTAAAGGTGCCACAGGTAAGAAATGTGAAGATCAAAAGTCTCATATTAACAGAGATGTGAAGGAGGTATTTTATTGCCTTCTCAACTTTTTAAAAGAAAATAAAACTTCAATTGTTGCTCGGAAGTATCTATTTACAAGGAAAAATAGTGCCCTCTCCCAGACTAATTCTAGACTAGGAAGCTGGTTTACATAAACTCTGCTAGTATTCCTCTGGGGAGACAGAAGCTCCTTCAGACAGCATTTCCGATCACTGTAGGGTTCTGTGGTCCCTTCAGAAAAGTCATCTTCTTTCCTTCCATTGACTGGTTAGAAACTTCTCTTGTTCAAGTCATGTCCTGGAGGTCAAGAACTTCACTGTAAACTTACTTCATTGTAAACTAGGCTGATAATCCTAGTGCATGCTGATGAATATTTGTGAGTATTCTTGATATTGTGAATATTCTTGGAAAGAACTGGGGAAGAACATTTTGTATATCCTGATTTCAGCAGATTTTAACTATGTTAGGATTATCACTTGAGAGAAAGTACTTGGCATTTCTGTGAATTTGGCCAATATAATACTTGTATCAATTCATATTGTCTGTTTACAGTTATAAAGCAGGATTTTTCCATAGGCATTTATAGAAATTCTTCCTGGTTATTTCTGGAAAACAACAGGGAAAGATGTGCAGCAGAAGCCACTGTGCTCCATAGCCAGACAACAGAAATCTCACTGTAGTATTGTTGTCAGATATTGAATCTAAACTTTCTGGAAGTGTGAACATTACTTGAGAGTTATATCAATTCATACAGGATGCTACACATATCTGTAAATACTCTGCTGAGCCATATCCAGATGGTGTTAAACACTAACATTGTTTTTAAACTGGAAAATAACTGCTACAGTGAAATTTGCTGGGTTTGATTACAAGTAAACCTTTTTCTGTTTTCCACCCAAATTAATGTTTTTAATTCAATTGTCAATATTTTCCAAATAGGCAGCAAATCTGACACTCAGCTGAGGCTGAAATCTTGTGGCTCATGTAGTTAGAACTCTCATCTTTTATGTGCTGTGTATTTCTTTCACCATACAAGCACCCTTAACAGTGCAAAGTAATCTACAACTACCTGAATAAATTACGATTCTAGCATCTGGCTTGTAGCCATAGTTTACAACTGCAGCAGTAACTTAATTTAAGTTGCTGTCAGTATTTTCAAATACTGATAAACCATTAGTGTCTATGAACTTTTGTTATCTAACTATGGTAAACGGAGGTTTAATTCAGTTATCCTTATTCACATGTGTTAAATACACACAAAAATTAAAGTGAACACCAGAATGGAGGTGTGGGGGGGTGGGGGTGAGGTGGGGAGCTTTAGAAATCTGACAGTTTATTTACCATTTTCTACCCATATAGGACCTTGGTCTGGGGTCCACCGCATTCCTCCAAACACAACTGCTTTCCAGGCCATGGTGCCCTCAAGTGCCTCACTCTCACATCATTCTTTTTTCCCTTCAGTACAGTGCTCAGATAAGGTTTATTTCTTTTGCCTAACTGCTCTCTGTATTGTGTCGGCAACATCTTAGTGCTTGTACTGTTTCACATCTGTTGCATAAGGAGAGAATTTAACTCATATTGCACCATGTTTTGTGTGCAGCTTTTTCTAAATGCTTTGTGTGCCTCTTGTGTTAAGTCTCAATTTCTTCCTCCATAATGACTATATTGAGGATTTGCTAAGAGTGCAGTGACAATGCACGTGAAAGAGCTCTCAGTGTCTGACTGATGACACTTCAGCAGCTAATTGCTCATAGAATTTTACTTCATGAAATGGTTTATACACCTGTTTCACTCACTACATTACTTTGGAGACTTACATAGTGAAGCTTTGCCAAAATGAGTGAGATATATTCTAAAAAAATACCAGAAGTATAATTGAGATTTGTAAGGGATTTGATCTGAGTGGTTCATTTTTCTCTCACTTGTAAAGTATATATCTACTACTCATAAACACTTTCTGTCAGTAATAACATTTCTGAAGTTTTTACATTTTTTTTACTTCATTTGTTATTCTGAAAGATAGTTTTTGTTTTCACTGAAAATGACAGATGAAGCGATTTATTTAAAAAAAAATCATTGAGTTATTGTGAAAACCTGTGAAATTAAGAAATGTATTCACTTCCATTTTTGAAAGGTTCCTGAGGATTGAGTTGGTGAGTTATTTCATAAGAGAGGAGGATATGTCAAAAAGCAATTCAGCAAAACTTAAGGAAATATACACCTGTGAGACACTTTCTGATAATTTTATATTGATCTCATATAACTTTGCCTTTCCTTGGGCGAGGAAGGAGTAAACCAAGCAGTAACAAAATGTGTTTGAGTATGACTTTGTTTAGCTCAGTGGCTAATTTTCTTTAATTTTCTTTCCATTTAATTTTCTTGCAACAGAATATGCATGTTTCAGGGATGCTGTCATTTTGGGGCAGCAGCACTTGGCATAGTTGCATTTTTTACTACATTTATTAATCAGAGGAACTTATATTATGGTTCAGTTTTTGCTACTCTTTTCACTCTTAGTGTTGGTACTGGTTGTCACTGGAGATACCAGAGGTGGAAGTAAGAAAACTTGAGTTTTTGGGTGTAATTGGAGGAATACAGTGGAAGTACTTTGCTACTGTAATCTTCTTACTGTTCTTACTCAAGATTTTTGCTGTATCAGGGCAAAAATCACATCACAGAATCACACAGAATGGCCAGGGTTGGAAGGGACCTCAAGGATCGTGAATCTCCAACACTCCTGCCGCATGCAGGGCCACCAACCTCCCTATTTATTACTACACCAGAATGCCCATGGCCCCATCCAATCTGGCCTTGAATACCGCTAGGGATGGGGCATCCACAACCTCTCTGGGCAGTCTGTTCCAGCACTTCACTGCTCTCACAGTAAAGAACTTCCCCCTGACATCCAACCTAAATCTCCCCTCCCTCAACTTAAAACCATTTCCCCTTGTCCTGCAGTTATCTACCCTTTCAAAGAGTTGATTCCCCTCCTGTTTGTCGGCTCCCTTTAGGTATTGAGAGGCTGCAATGAAGTCATCCTGCAGCCTTCTTTTCTCCAGGCTGAACAAGCCCAGCTCCCTCAGCCTGTCCTCACAGGGGAAGTGCTCCAGTCCCCTGATCATCGTTGTGGCTCTCCTCTGGACCCCCTCCAACAGCTCTCTGTCTTTCTTGTACTGAGGGCTCCAGACCTGGACACAGTACTCCAGTTGGGGCTTCACAAGAGCAGAGTAGAGGGGGACAATCACCTCCCTGTCCCTGCTGGCCACCCCTCTTTTGATGGAGCCCAGGATACCATTTGCTTTCTGAGCTGCAGGAGCACACTGCTGGCTCATGTTCAGTTTTTCATCCACCAGGACCCTCAGGTCCTTCTCTGCAGGGCTGCTCTCAAGGACCGCTCCTTTCAGTCTGTATAAATTCCTGGGATTCCTCCCCAAGAGCAAAACTCTGCACTTTGCTGTGTTGAACCTCATTAAGTTCACCCAAGCCCACCTTTCAAGCCTGTTGAGGTCCCTCTGAATGGCATCCCTTCCTTCAACTGTGTCGGCCGCACCACTCAGCTTGGTGTCGTCAGCAAACTTGCTGAGGGTGCACTCGATTCCGTCATTGATGTCATTGATAAAGATGTTAAAGAGCACCGGTCCCAAGACAGACCCCTGGGGGATGCCGCTCGTTACCGGCCTCCACCTGGACATAGAGCCATTGATGACCACCCTCTGTCTGCGGCCTTTCAACCAGTTTCTTATCCATCGAGTGGTCCACCCATCAAATCCACATCCCTCCAGTTTGGAGATAAGGATGTGGTGGGGGACCATGTCAAAGGCCTTGCTCAAGTCCAGGTAAATGACATCGGTTGCTTTTCCCTTATCCACCAATGCTGTCACTCCATCATGGAAGGCCACCAGATTGGTCAAGCATGACCTTCCCCTGGTGAAGCCGTGCTGGCTGTCTCAGATCACACGCTTATTCTTCGTGTGATCAAGCATGTCGTCCAGGAGGATCTGTTCCATGATCTTCCCAGGCACAGAGGTGAGGCTCACCGGCCTGTAGTTCCCCTGTGTTGTTCTGTTTATCTGTCATGACTGTGTCTGTAAAGGGGCCTAGATGTGCAACTAGATATTCCTCTGAATTGTCAGCGGTACATGGACAGTTTGAATCCGATTGATATGGGGTTCACAGAATCACAGAATGGCCTGCATTAGAAGGGACCTCAAGGATCATGAATCTCCAACCCCCCCCAACAGGCAGGGCCACCAACCTCCATATATAATAATACTAGACCAGGCTGCCAGCGCCCCATGCAACCTGGCCTTGAACACTCCAGGGACTGGGCATCCACAACCTCTCTGGCAGCCTATTCCAGCACATTACCACTCTTGGTAAAGAACTTCCCCCTGATATCCAACTTAAATTTTTTCTCCTTCAACTTAGAACCATTTCCCCTTGATCTGGGTTGGCAGGCAGTGTTCTTAGATGCTTTAAAATCAGTGGTTGTGATTTTTTTTTATGTGGCTAAGTATGCTTGAAAATATGGCCCCAAATGGGAGGGCACATCTCAAAGACCTTACGGTCTGCAGCATCACAGATGTTATGCAGGTCAGATTAATGTGGAGAGTGGTGGTAAAGAAAATGTGAAAGAAAACTGAGGGTAATCACAAATATGCTTAGACATTCAGGAGCAACAGAAAAGAGGAGATAATAATATTTGGTACCCAGTCTGTTCTCACCAGAATTTTAACTTTTTAGCTTTGATGGCTTTTATAGCATACATGAAGTGATAAACCCAGGAATAAAACAGATTACATAGAAGATACAAATAGCACCTAAAAGCATGTGTAATTGTAATTCACCTGCTTGATATCTTTAGTGATTTAGAAAACCTCTGTTTTGATACCTGAACTAATGATATAACAAAGAATCTAAACATATGTTGCATGAAATGTATAGTGAAACAGAATGGTTTTTCAGTTAGCTGTTCTACCATCTATCAATTTCTCTACAGAATCATCATATAACCTCCAGAAATTTATTTGACTTCTCCATGAGTATTCTGTTAGCTCCTTCCATGTCAGTTCTCTTTTTCCTCACCACAGCAGTTTGCAGATCTTCAAGCTGCAGCTTTCCAGGGTGAGGAGGGACAGTAGGTCCTTCAAAAAAAGTGACTTGGACCGACAGAGGCAACGTTAATAGTATTAGCTTGAAACTTGTAATCCTCTCAAAAATGTGAATTGTTTTGAAAATTTGAAGGAATTCATTCTGGTCGAAAAACTACGGTGGAGAAAAATGGCAGTGTAGGAAGTGTCCAGTAGACTTTGCAGTAGCCCAATCCTGTAGGAGTTCTACTGTGCCATATGTTGAAGTTACTATTTTGTAATGGACTGAAGGAAATGTCTTCATACCTCTGTATTTAGTGAAGGTTGTATGAGACTTGGAGCATAGCAAAGATGTAAGTGAGCTGAAATAGTATTTTTGTGCTTCTACCCTCCCACTCTCCTTCTCCTTCTTCCTCTCTCCTTTTCTGTCTCTCCATTGCTTGGCCTGTTTTTTTTTTCTTTCTTTTTTTTTTCTTCCAACAGTGCAGAAGGACCTTATTGGTATATCAGAAATTTTTTTGATTTTTCTGTCTAGTTTGCTGAAGACTGCCAAATTCTTGACTCTCAGCACCTCAGTAATTTCTGTAGTAAAAAACCTAATGTCTTTACAGTGAACACAGTGAATGAGTTCCAGTGACTCTTTCCTGTTTTTATATATTTGATTTTATTGATGGCTCAACAAATAGGCAAATGGATGTTTTCTGTCTTGAGAAATTGTTGTTTTTTTTCAAAGATGAAAGTTAACAAGTCCTTCTGTGTTGTCATCTTTGAGTTTGTGTTTCCCCATCTGTTGAGGACTCAGAGTAAGAAGTGAAATACGTTTAGTAATGTAGTTTAATCATTCTTTTTTTTCCCTTTTGTATATGGAATGAGGCATGGTAGCAACCAGAACAGTAGAAGGTTGGACTTGATGATCTCTTCTCTGATTCTGTGAGAGTCCTGTTAGTATCTGGTGTTATATGTCCTTATTGTAATTTGTGTTACTTCCTACTTTCTCTTGCTAATATGCAGCATGAGTTCCTTGTGATTGTGATGGCCTCAGAGTCTAGAATTGGAGGGCTTTTCTTGTGCCAGTAACTATTATTTTTACTACCATAATTGTTAAGCCATATTTTTTATTTGCAATTCCTTTTAAAAAAACGAGGAACTTTTTTTTCAAAAAAGTGAATGAAATGATAACTGAAATGATAACTTGCTTAAGTTCCTCCCTTTCTTGAAGGCTAGAAGGCCTCTTGCAGTCTGCGTGAATCAGTGAGGGAGGCAGAAGTACATTCCAGAACTTCATACTGGTTTCACTTAATTCAAGAACAGGAATAGTTGAATGTACAATGTAATCTAACAAAAAGGCTTTTACAAATGTTCTTGTCCTTCAAAGTAAGTTTAATTGAATATTAAATCCCTTTCATATATGGATTTGGGAAATTCTGATGTGATTGCCAGTTTTTCACATAAGAGCATTGGTTGTCTAGTAGCTTGTCCTCTGGTATTTTTATCAGGAACACACATTTTATGTGAGTGTGGTTTAAATTTACTCTCAATGTCTTTGAGAACATATAGATGAAACTAAGCAAATTTTGTCCAAGAGATATGCTCAACATAGCCTGAGCTTGTTGCAAAGTAAGAGTGCCTGCTTTTTGAGAAACTCCTTTGTTTTTTGGAGTTAAAAATGAATATAACATGTTACTTTTTAAATGTTCTTACCAATCCCATTATTCTTTCTGTGCATTTTACAAATAGGATGTGATGTTTTGAGTATGCTTCAGGCTTCAGTAGTTTGTATAATGTTCTATTTTCTGCAGCAAAAGCATGTCAAGGTGATCTCTGTGGGTGGTTAATATTTTCCGGAGTTTATTCTTCAACCATGAAAATATGCAAAGCTGGAGAGCTTGGTGGTATGTCATACGTTTAGATATAAAATATGTATATTTCAATTTTATCTTCATTAAAGATAACAGAAAAAGTCACAAGTGTAGCAATAAATACTGTTTGTTCGTGGGTCAGTGCATCATTTGTCACTTCTGACTTGTGTTTGTGCTTGTACTAGTGAGCAATTCTTGCCATAGCTTTACATTGTAATTTTATGACAGTATGGTGTACAAGTGTCACATAAATAGTGCTTAAATGCAATATTTTAAAACAGGATGTTCAAAATCATAATAGATCATAGACTTGGAAATCTATCAGAATTATTGAATGTTTGCATTTTAGCAAAAATACTCTTGATATGTTTGTAAGTCTTTAGGAGTTCTTTTGTTTATTTTCAAATATAAGCACTTGTAAAAACAATTGTGCAAAGCAAAACCAGTGTGTATATATAAAATAAGTGTATAAACATTGTAATGAAGTATTTGAGTAAGGAAAAGTTGTTAAACTCTTAATTAGATAATTATTTAATTTGTTAATTATTTAATAGATATTTATTTATTATTTAATAGATAATTAAATAATTAGAGAACTGGAAGGGGTAAAAGATAAACTTAATCAATGAAAGCTTTCTCTTTTCTTACAGTAGTGAAAAGAAAAAAAAAGAAAAAGATAGTTCAAATCCCCAGTACATCTACATACATAAAATGGATTTGATTTATTAAGTATATATGAAAAAAAACTAACAAGCATTTCAATAGACTTTTTTTTCTAGGACTGAGCAAACATAAGGAAATTAACTGTTACTAAGATATAATAGTATGCCTGCATGCTGATTGCATGCTGATAGCATGTTGAATAATTGCTTCTACTGTTATTCTCATTTTGTTTCCTTTAGCATCTCTCTCTGGGAAACTGTATTTCTGCTGTTTGTACAACATATAGAAGAAGTGAGTCTTTAGTTGTAAATGGGAATGCTGAATATTTTCGAAGTGTGCCTTACCGAAGTTATCCTCTCAGGTATAGTAAAAGTATAGTAAAAGATCCAGAAGGTGTCTGCAGCAGAGATCTTTTCATATCTCTTACCATTCCTGGCAGTTAGATTTACCTCATTAAAAGGTTGGAAAAGCCACATGGAGCACTTCCAAGATCTGGGGCTTTTTTCTCAATGAGATATTTTCTCTTGGAGCTCAGGCAATTTGTAGAAGTTATGAATCACTTTGGTGCATGTCTCTGGGCATCAGAAGGCATATCATACTGATGTTCTCCAGCAAGAGAGGAAGTAAAGCAAGCTCTAGAAAGAGTTAGTTGATCTACAGAAGAGCTGCAAGTATATAAAAATCAGATATATTTGCTTTCTGATGGTTAAAATCTCTGAAAACATGGGCTTTTTAAGGACGCAGTTTTCAGGATCAGAGATCTGAAACTAAGGACTAGGCCAGTATCAAACTTGTTGCTGTTACTCTCCCTTCAACCTCTTCCCTTTTTGAGATAGCAGAACAACTACATCTTGTATCTTTAAAGAAGCTTGCATTCAGCATTATTGTTGTAGAAGGAAAGGGAAATTTACTGTGAGCCTACCCAACAGCTTTATAGATACCAGCACTACACAGAGTTGGGCTCAAAGCCTGCAGTTCTACATTGGTGGTCCCACAATGACAACAGTGGTTCTGGTTTCTTACACACATTTACATGTCTCAGATCCTGCCTATCTTGCTGCTACTCTTGGGTCTGCAATAGGGAAAAGTCATTGTAGTGATGCATTTAACTACTGGGAGTTCACAAAATGAATACTCTGTTTGAAATAGCGTAAGCTTTTAGTGTGGCAGAATGAGTCTTCTGGATACTCTGTTCTGCAGCCAAATACTCCAGGGTGAAGCAAGATGATCTGCGCCTGGGTGGAGGCAGTGGCCATTTGGCTCATCGTGCTCCATTCAGAAGGTTAGTTCATCTTTCTCTGTTCCTCGTGATTGTAGTTAAAGCGAAGTTTTTCTTTGGTCAGATAAAATTCCTAACCATCAAATCTTGACTTACTTCTTGGAGTTGCTATGCTCATGTGTTCATGTGCTGTTACCTATTGTAGCTATTACTGGTAGCTGTGTCATTTTTGTGAGAAGGTCAAGGGCATCTATTACAGGAGATTCATCCTTTGTCTGATGATTGTCCTTCTATTCCCCATCATCTGATATGTGTGTATTGTAGCCAAAGGTTTCGTTGAAGACTCCTCTCAGGTTCATGTTTATAAAGTTATCTTCAGGTTTCTCTTTCTTTTTTTTTTTCCTGGAAGCTCAGTTTGGGAGAACAGAGGTCTTGATCCATACGCTACTACAAATCTCTAGTCTTCTGTCAATAGAAAATAGATTCTTTCAGATCACTGTTGGGTCTTGTAGCATCTCAAGTTCTCTGAGTGTTGCCCTGACTGTGCTGTAATTCTGCTGCAGTCCTCTCTAAAAGTGGACCATCATGCGCAAGACGTGCTCAGTTCTATTCCATATCAGAAACTAATTTGGAAAGTATTCTTTCCGTGTCTTCACAAACAACGCGTGTGGGCAAATGCATGAAAGAATTGAAGAAATTGAATTTTAAAATGGTGTGTTCCTACACTTTCTGTGTTTTGTTTTCTGTTATCTTTCTCTTTTAGTTCTTATCCTGGAATCTGTGGTTTGAAACAGAAGCAATAAAAGTTGCCAGAGATTGTTATTGTTTCCTCATTATAAACCAATGTATGTGTATATCACTAAGTGAAAAATCTTCTAATATAATTGTATAAGGCACTTGTTGATTGACTGTAGGGTGCAACAGCTGATTTTTTATTTTATTTTTTATTTTTTATTTTTTTTTAATAATATAAAGTATCTTTTAAAGGATTTTACCTGAGAAAATTTTGGAATTTTGATGATTTTAACTACAAATGAAACTGTGGTAGTGCACTTTGACTTCATGTACTAACTAGCCAAACAGCACGAGTCACCTGTTGCTTTGTGATTCTCTGCACATATGACAGCACGGAGGTGCATGAGCAACACTGAATTTATACTTGTATTGGAATTAACATTTAATACCAACTGAAATCCCTCTATTTTACACTTCAATGCTTGAAAAAGAAGAAATAAAATTAACCATAGTATTTTTGGTCAGAGCTTATTGACTTCAGCAATGAAAGAGATTAAAAATATATTGCAAATATTCTTTCTTTTTTGCTGTGTGTCAGTGAACACAGTTTTATTGCCTAGCACGTGATGTAATAAAATTTAATTTATCACCAAAATTCATTTGTTTGCTTTGTGATTAATGCAGACATCAAACATATTAAAATATATTTTATGTGAATTAGTTGGGTTAAAGTTTAAGTAAATTATATATATATTATATCATCAAGAAAATGATTGATAGGTTCATGATAAAAATAAGTGGATAAGATGCGGGGAAAAAGAAAAAAAGGAAGGGTAGGTATGACGTTTTTTGGGTAATCTTCATATAAGCTTTCAAATGCAAGAATTTTCCTGAGCAGATTTGAATGCTGCTATTACTGCTCACTACTGAAACCCTTTAAAAATAATGTAAAATCTGCTGAACTTTGTATAGACTTTTTATACTGACATAATGGGCTTGATTCTGTGTCCTGCAAATCTGAGATCTCCCACGAAGGCTAGCAGATATGACATGGGAGACCAGCATCCTTCTCAAGGGATGGCTGGAGTCCAGCTGCTGCCTTGGGCTTCCTGGGAAACCCTGCTTATGGATCTATGGAATTATGGAGAGAAGGGATGTTTACTGCTCCTTGTAATGCAACAATTGTTTTCTTCTTTTAATGGTTGTCTTGAATCATTAGAAAGGTTCCTACAGAGTTTTTTGAATCCACAATTTAAAATTGTTCTGCAGAAATCAGAGGGAATTTCATTACTGAAGGTTAGTTGAGTTAGGTCAGTCCTGAATTAGCCTGGGAATCTCTTCCACCTGGTAGTATTTCAGAAAGTGCTTCTTATACTAAAACATTTAGTGGTAACATTACATGAAATTAAATTTATTTTAGTATTTCATTGGAAATCTTCAATTGCTTTAAATCAAGGACATTTAAAATTTCCTACAGGCAGTATAGAACTACTGCAGCACAAGACCTTCCAGTGACTGCTGGCAGGCAGTTGTCCAAAGGTCCTTTTACAATACAGTGCAGGGCAGCAGGGTCATATTTAAATAAATGTTTCATGACATCAGAAAGTCCTGCCTTTAATCTCTTTTACTTTACCTTTGACACCAGCATACTGATGATCGTCTGTACCCTGCGTTGTAACATTTTCTCTGATTATTCTTTCATTACTTCAATTATTTTCTTCCTCTCCATCCATCTGCCTTCCCATCTTTAATCCTGTCTCCTGCTTATATTACTTGATTCTTCAGCTGCTTGTGCTCTTCCTGTTGTCACTGCATAAGGCTCCTGATAAGGGCAGGTGGAAAAGCTGCTGTGAGTAGCATCTGAAGTGCATCTGCTGTGGTGTGACAGACCAGCTGCATGCTTCAAATAACAACTGAGTTGATCTCATTTATTTACTGTACTGGAATTGCATTTGTCCTTGTGCTTGCATGACCATATGAGTATGCAGAGCTATCGCAAAGCAGTAAGAGCCTGCAGTCCAGGATGCTCTGGTAAAAGCACTTTCCTCCAGCACTTACCTGTGCTTTCCTTCCTTTCCCATCCTGCTGGGTACATACCTTGGCTTCCACAGCATACTCAGTGTCCTCTTATGCCTTTTGCTCTTTACTTCTGTTGCCATTTATCCTGTTTTATATCCTGATTTTTTTCCTATTTATTCTAGGAAATTTGTGAAACTTGTAATCAAAAGTGTTGTATTTTTCTAGGCTTTTGGCTGAAAGGAGAAACAAAAGCTTAGATGCTCCTTTTAAATCTACTGACGTTGTCCTGCCAAGAGAGTTGCAGGCTCTTTCCTGTATATATTGATGTGCACATATTCTTTGCTCTAGCATCTACGAAGTTCTCTAGTGTGAGCTTTAGGTGCACTGGTCTGTAGTTCATTGAATCTACTCTAGTTTTTTTTTTGATTGATTTCATATCCTCCACCTTCTGTTGATATCAAGGCAATTGAAGCAAACGTTTGTCAGCTGTTGTTAGTTCAGCTATTTCATATTCATGTTCCTGTAGAGCTCTTGATGGGACACACCAGTGAAGTGATTTGTTAGAGCTTGATTTGTTATCTTGCTCTAATCTTCTCTAATGACACTTCAGTTTAAGACAGAACTTCTCATGTATCTCTGTAAGGAAGGAGTCTGGCCTGGTAACTTCTCAGGTCTCCTCTACAGCAGATGAAAAAACAATAGTCTTTGGTGGATCTTTCCTCTTCTAGTGATGGATATGGGCTCCCAGGGGGCTCCCAGTGTATGGCCAGCCCCTCACTGGGCCTGATCCTGACCCCCCAGCCCTAGCCTGTCTCTATGAAGGTGACTGTTCCCTGGGCTGTGTCTGCCCTTGCTGCCCCTGTCCTGCCCTGCTCCCTGGCTGTGGATGACCAGGTCCTGCCCTGCTGGCCCCATGCACAGCCCCCTCCCCCCACCCCTTCCTGGACCACTGCCCATGTGTAAATGCCAGCACTTACAGCTCTCTGTCATGTTATTTTTATATCTAAGCCTTCCAGATGCTACCATCCTCTCTCTTTTCCTTGCTTGGACTCAACTTAGGTTTTTTCTCTTTTTTTAGAAGGATACCATCTTTTTTCTAATAACCTCCTTTATCCTGCTTTTTCAAGTCAGCTCTTTTCTCTTGATTTCCTCAGTCTTTTTTGGTAGCTTGCATGCATTTCTTCTGACCTTGTACAAGGTGTCTTCAGTCACTCTCTGTGCCTTCTCTAAAGATGTGAATCCTTTAGTTGTCCATTTTTTCTTCCTTATAACAAGCTTAGTCATTTTTATTCAGCGACCCTGTTTGAAATAGCAGTACTTTTTTTTTTTTCTTTTTTTTTCTTTTGTCATCTCTTCAAAGATGTGCATTCTAATCTACATTGAAGGAGTTATTGTCTGTGGCTGGAAATTTACTTCAGGTCATAGCCTGATGTGAGGTTTACTCTTACTAGACTGAAAATATCTAACGGTCCTAATTTTAGTCTTCCATACTGATAGGGACATGTTTCAATATTACGAAAGTGCTCAGATTCTTAAGTATCTTTAGGAATTGGCTCACAATATGGGTTATATTTATATACTTTGCCTTTCTCGTTGTCATCTCCCTTGACTATAGTTTAAGGAATATGTGTTGGTTGTTTAACATGAATAGACTGTTAAATTCCAGACAGATGTGATATTAAGAGTTGTTCTCTTATTTTCATGCAAAAGGTGCACCTTTTTATGAACTGTCATAGTAACCTGAATCACAGAATCAGAGAATTGTTTAAGTTGGAAGGAACCTCTACCTCAGGTTAATATGAGAGGTATAAGAAAATCCAACAAGTGGAAGTTGTTCTTCTTTGAGCTGTCTTATAATAAATTATATGTTTTCAGAAGAACGACAGGCATGCCTGAAGATAAAGTAAGGCATAGTATCTGTGCATGTTGGATAAATAGTTCAGAAAGCTCCATGAATATGATATTGGCTTGTGCATACTTATAAGATTAGTGTCAACATGGGTTATCTATCGTGTTAGTACAAGTCAAGCAAGTTAGATCTGCCTGAGGGGTGGTTTAGTGTGTATACCCAGCTATTCAGATGGTGCTTCTGTGAAGGTTTGGGAAGACAAAGCTGGGGAGGGATGATTTTTCCCTTGCTCTAGGCTTCCTGTTTGTTTGTACTGTATTTGTACTGCCATCATTTTCTCCAGTGTGCCTTAGTAAGTAAAGATAATCAACATTCTATTAATCTTTAGGATAAGTAAGATTTAAATGGAAAACACATCTGAGCCTATGTTCAAGCCTCCCTCCTTAGATGAGCTTTTATATATAACCTGTACATTGTCTACAGAGTGAATGGGACATTTCAGAAGTACATGATGTATTCAGTTCATGGCATCATTTTTTTTTTCCTGTCATCGGGAAACTCTTAAAGCACTAAATACTAAATTTTTAATGGATTTCTGTAAATTGTATTATTTTTTTCTTGATCTATTTCTTTGCACAGTTGCATATTGTCATTATTAATTGAGTACAGATACTTTGATAAGAAAATTCTATTTTATGAAATTTCAAGATTAATTTTAGCTGTATGGAATTTAAAGTGAAATTCTGTAAGTACATGGCATAGTTTTTGTTTAAAAAAAAAAAGTTTGAAAAAGATGCAGTTGCTGGAGATTGGCAGATCAAGAAACGTTCAGAAATTAATTATTTTTTCTGTATCAGGTAAGAACATGATTGCTTGCTCCCTCCACCATAGCACTTCTGTTTGAACACACTGATAAGAAAATCCAGCCTTCATTTGTCTAAATATTAATGTAGAGTGGCATGTAAAAATTAACTAATGAGATCAGAGTAGTATGAAGGTCTTTTCATAGGCTCATTTAATTTTGGAATGATTATAAAACATAACTGCTAATTTATTTTGCATGTTCTTGTTAATTATAATGGCATCCCGTAGTGCTCATCTAGTCATGAGCTTCTGAATATTTCTCGGTCATGGAAAATGTCCAACCCAATCCTTAGGTACAAGAAAAGAAGAGATGCACTGCTTTTTCCCTATTGGCAGTGCTTCAATCTATAAGGCAACTCCAGAAGTCACGCCTCCTATTTATTTCCGTGGAAACTATAACAGATACCAAGAGCACAAAACCACTGTTTGATAGAGCAAAGCATTATGCTACAAAATACTATTTTTAAACATAGTTACTGCCATTAGCTGTGCATTTTTGCCAGTAATGAATAAGAATCTGTATGCTGTGCTTGTAGAAATCTGCATCAGTGGAGGTGACCCACTGACACCACTGCTGAAGAAAGGCGACATTCACTGCCTCGGTGTGGTTGCATCCAGTGTTTGGTCTTCAGAAACGTTCAGCAAGCATCAGTGAATGTGAATGAGTGCCTTTTTTTTTTCCCCACGTGGAGCAATTAGATGACACATCTTTATTTCATTTGTCATCATCCATGTCAGATGCCATTTGTCAGACTGCCTCTCTGCAGCCATCTGTTGCACAGCAACAATATTCAATGGAATATTGGTGGGAAGGTTCAACCTCTACTGCCATACCAGAAACATCTGCCTCTAATATGTGAGCCATCATAATAAAACAGGAGGCATTACTTTTGGAGCAGCCATATACCTAACAAAAAAATGCTTCTTGTGTATTGAAGTAGTTTAAATATGTTGTAATCATACTGTGCATTTTTAATTATAACTTCAATGCTTTTATTTCATACTTTGAAAATATACATGTGTGCTAATGACGTATTTTGAACCAAATTTCAGAATATCCAATTGACACGGTGCAGTGTAAGTCTTGCTTTGAAGTCCTGTTATCTTATACGCCACTAAAATAACATTCAGTGTCTCTACTGAGTAATTTTTGTTTTGCTGAAGTTAGCTGTGTGTTTGGCCCCAACAATAAGCATATCTAACTATATCTGTTGCATGTGACACTCAGTCATGTTCTAAAGTTCTTCAGAGTGCTTTGGTGAGTTGACATCTTCATACAGATAGTCGCTTATAGTAGTAATGAATAATTTGATCCCATTTTACTGTATAAAAAAATGTACCTGGCTAGGCCTGAGTGAAGTAGAGACACCCTTGGTATCTGTCAAGAAGTAGAACTTTGGTGTACTTCTGTGGAGTTAGTTACATTTTTAGAAAGTACTGAAGGGCACTGACAAGCCAAGATAATGAATATAAACATGTAATCTCATATCAAAATGTTGAAATAGACACAGCATTCAAAGATATAACAGGGAATGATCTAAACATGATCAAAATGTAAGATGAGCTATACGTTGAATGCTGCAACGGAATGAAAAAGCTAAAGGAAATTGTTTGCAGCACGTGGGTACTGTACTTGTTTATTTCAGTTTCAAAGGAATGTCTCAACATAGGGGTGAATTTGGGTTTCACTTTGATTTTTTTTTAAAGATACATTTTATTGATTTCTGGCAGAGTTGTGACAATTCATGTAAATCCTGTTAGCTGTGATCCTAATGAATAATGCCTTTTATGTAAAATGTTGTTTGCAGCATGGTATGTGATAGAATTCTGCCCTAACTGTATAACACTGTTGGTGTTGAAAAAGGCATGAAAAACTTTTGTACTAGATGAATCAGCATAATTATTGCACATTTTATTGTTTTGAGAAGAATTTGATTTGGAATTCCTCCAAATTTACATTTCTAATGAGTATCTACATCCCAAATTAATTCAGCTGTTTACCCATACACTTTTCTAAGGCTTTACAAAAGTTTTTGGTCTTGCTTGTTTGACTCAAAATTTAGGGACTTGAATAAGAAGCTGAAGGTGGGTGACATATAGATTATTTTCATTCAACTGCATTCTGCTATTTACTTGATGTAAGTGTTCCTGTGTGAATAAAAAGTACTCCATCAAGCTGCTGGGAAGTTCTTGACTATACCCACTACAACTTCATTTAGAAGAGAAATTGTTAGGATACTTTTAAGATCTTGGGAAGTTTTGTGTCCTTTAAGGAGAATTCTGATGGAATTCTTAGATCCTGAAAAGTAGAAAAAATGTCCCTGTCAATATTGGATAGGCAAACAGTGATGTTCAGATCTACCTGTGATGGGCAGAGGAATGGAATGTGCTTCGTTGTTGAAGGGAGGGTAGAGAAACTCTGTTGTTCAACTGAAATAACTGAAAGGATCTAGGTCCATGTTTTAGGATGCAGACAGAAATGAAAGCAAATCAGTGTTTGTAACAGGAAAAATAAATGTTGTAAGAGGCAGCTGCCTTCATCAGGGTAGACCACATGGGAATGTAGTGTACACGAGATGGAGGCCAAGTGATGCATTTCTGAAGGTGAATATCTGTACTGGTAAAAAGGAGGTTACTAGGTGAGGCCTGCCATGTGTCTGATGCACACATCTATTGCATGTACTGTGGATATGCCTTCCTACTGTGAATGTTCTTTAATGGCATTTGAAAAATTCTAGAAAGCACATTCAAAAAGAGCAAAGATAAAATACCAATAATTGAGACTTGCAAGTGCGGTTGTTTTCATGTTAAGGCCTATTTGTAAGAGATTAATCAGAATAAAATGTTGTCTTTGATAATTTCATATAAGAAGGCTGTATCTCACCAAAATAGGTAATGTTTTAATGTATATTTTCATGTATCTTTTCTATCATGTATTGTCTTTTTTGTGGGCCAAAGCAAAATGTGACTCTTAATATGATCCAAACCAAGAAAACTGAGTATTTGGAGTAAAGGAATACAGGAGAAAAGCAAAGAAAGATACAGACATTCAAGGCCCACATAGTAATATCCGTCAACAGACAACAAATATTATTGAAGAAATGACTGCAGACTGTATTTCTGTCTAGACTTCAAGTGCAGAAGAAAATTCAGAGGTTTGGATGCATACCTGCGTGTGCAGTGGTTTAATGGGAAACAGGAGAGCAAGGTGGTCGCTTCTCTTGGTTGTCTGGACATCGCCATTTTGGATGTGGGATAACCATGTGTCAATCAAACAAAGTTTCATTGACACATATTTTACTTTCCAACAGTTTTTCAGGAATGCTGCCCATCTTCACCTCCTCATATTTGCCTTAGAATCCCTACCTGTTTTTCACATTTTCTTCTTTACTTTCTTTGCATTAAGAGAGCGTATGATTTTGTCCTCATTTCCCAGTGCTGTCCTACTGTGCAGGGGTTTCACGTAGTGTTTATTCCTCCAGCCTGTCATTCTCTGCTCTTCCTTCTTCACTTGCTCTACTACAGAGGCTGCCAGGTAGCTTTCAGTTTCCTAGGAACTTCGACCTTCCCAGCAGGTTTTGCTATACTCTACAAACAAAGGAAGAAGTTAGAACTGGAACTCTTTTAAATGTCCAAACATTTTGTAACAAAGTGTGTATTAATAATGCCAGTTGGAACACAGATTTTTTTTTTTTTTTTTTAACTGTGGGAAAGCAGTCTTCTCTTTATAAAATTCTGCATTCATTTTGCTTTTCAGTCTGCTTCTGTCTGACCTTGTCAGCAAGGGAAAATTGCCAAGAGGCACCAATGAGAGGCTACTTCAGAAGTAGCAGAGTTTCAGGCATTAAGGCTACATCCATATTAGTAAATTAAGCAGTGATTGGAAATATTTCCAGGCCCCTGCCACATTTTTGGTCTTTGCAAACTGACTTTATTCCAGAAATTTTCCAGACATTCGACTGTTTCCGTTAGACAGTTTGCATGCTAGCCCTGTATTTCGAACGGTATGTGAGTATAATGGCATAGATCTAGGCTGATCTGTGCCAGCTGATTTCAGCAAATAGAAATGTGCTCAAGCATTGCTTAATTGGGTAGTATAGATGCAGTGTCAGGAAAGTTTCTACAGACCTGTAAGGTCTTTATTCCTTCTGCCTTGCCCATCTTTCTCCCTTCAATGCAGTTTTGTAATCTCAAGCGTCCAACCTGCTCCTGTCCTTCCATCCTATCTAAAATACATATAAATCTAAATCTATTACTGTGCTGTCTCCCCCACTTCTTTACTTTCCTTCAGTGTGGACTAAACTTACTGGGAGTGATATGATATTGAATGCAATTCTTTGTCTCTAACAAACTACTCGGGGGGGTGGCTCTCTCTTGTTTGTCTTCAGGTACATAAATAATAAAAAATAGAAATAAAAAGAATAAGACTAGACTTTGAGTGATGCCTCATCTCCCCTCTGCTGCACGTCAGAGACTTGATGAATGATTGTATTTCCCGTGAACTACAGTAAATTCATTCTTTAAGCTGGCTGTATACTAAGGGAATCTTTCTCTTTAGACTTGCTCAGGATTTTACCCAAAACATTTCAGTCAAAATTGAAAGTTATAACTCCTTTTTCCTTTCAGATTACTTAAGAACCAGCTTATGTACGGTGAAAGTAATTAGGGAATGTGATAAAGCCTTTTCTATTTTGCTTTGATTAAGTGATGTCTACATAGCTGTAAATATTTTTCTCTGTCTTATCAGGATGGTGATACTGGAATTGATTTTGGACATCGCTCCAGTTCAAGGTTGAATTTAAAGATCTTTTTGAGGCTCAGAAGAAGCAGGTGAGTTACTAATCTTTTGAGAATTATATTCTGCAGCTTTTGTGGAATTGCTGTTTTTCCTCACCAGTCCATATTCAAATAGTTGCTCTCTATTGCCTCTCATTTACTGAGATGTGTGGCTACTTCTACTCTGATGACATCTTTTAGGCTTTCCCTGGCTTTTAACTGCCAACCAGAAAGAAAAACAAAAAAGTAGAACAAAAAACAACAACACAAAACCTAACAGAAAAAAGGGAACAGGGTTGTCTCAGCAAGGTCTCTGGAGCATTGGAGGAGGAGATAGGGTGCAGTGAAGAAAACTTCACTGCAAAAAGTCAGATTTTAGCTTCACCCTGCAGGGGTATTGTCATGTCCTGCCCGTGAGCTGAAAAAATCATGCCTGATGTTTTATCTAGAAGAAACGGAAAATAACAAGATTATTCCTTAAGAATCATGAACAAAGATACAGTATACAAGATCTTTTTATTTGATACAGTGTCTTTTGCATTTGCTCTTAGTCTTACTGTGGTAACGCTGTTGGAATCTCATGGTTGGCTTTTGCTATAAAAGGATTTTAGTACAGTTGGTAGAAAGAAATTAATACAGTGATTACTGAAGGTAAATTTTTGTTCCCTAAGTTGTTTACTGATGAGTGGCTAGAATGAAGGCTCACTGAATAGTTTCACTATATCATATTTGTTTAGAAAATTCTTTTGGATTATATTTGTGTAATTTTCTGCAATAATTGAGCATTTTTCAACAAAAGAAAAGATAAAACTACTAATGAATTCCTGTGCTTGTATATTCGTAGTCTGTTAAAATGGGAATGACCTCTGTTCCATTGGGAACTAGGAATATTCCATGATGTCAAAGACCATGAGTTCAAATCTTGTTTGAACTTCAATATATGTTAGCAGTCTGAACCTGCCTGTTCAGAATTGGTGTACATAGTACCACTCTGGGATTGGCATGCCTGCACTTAATACCTTGCTTTGCTCCAGACCTTCACGTATATATTGAGTGAATCAGATAAGATAAGATACGAGTTCTTTTACCTTAGAGAGATCTAGAAAGGGATATTCTGAAAGTATTTGTGGAAGATAAGAGCTTAGGTAGCCTCTAGCATCTGTTTCAGATTTTTCGTACTTGTTTAGGCAATACTGTCACATATAAGTTTCAAAATGTGCTCAACAGTTGCAACAACAGCAAACAGGCCCAACTGCTTGCCTATACACTGCTATTTCCAGAGTAAAGACGTACTATTTCTCTGCACGTGCAACAATTTGTAAGGTATTACAGACTATTTAAATACAACTGTATTCTCCTTAATAGAGCCATCTCCATGGGCTGATGGCTTGGAAGAAAAGAGAGTTCTACTAGAAGTTGATGGTGAGAATAATTAGTGTTGAAACTGCTTGTAACTAGTTTTCTGAAGTTCCACCCTCTGGGAAGAGGCGTGGGCCTTTTTAACCTCATTTGAAGCACTACCAAACAAGATGATTCTGGTACGTGGTCCTCTGTGGCTGTCTTTACCCACTGGCTAATAAGAAAGAAAATTCCTTTCTTCTGAATTAATTTCACCTTTTTCCAATGAGCTTAGATATAGGCCTGAAGGGTACAGCATGACTGTGGTGGAAAAAAAGGGAAAGATACAGTTTGAACTTAGTGTATTGTAAATCAGAGGATATAGAGCACTGAAAACTGTAGACTTTGATCGTGTAGAAATTTGTGTATGGTTATATGTTAATATGTAGCAGTGTATTTACAAAAGAGTGTTTTTTCTTATATTACCCAGTGGAGAAACCAGTGAAAAGGTTCAGATTCTTTGCTTTCTAACTGGTGGTGCAAGCATGACTGTATTCCTGTTATATATTAATACGCATGTGTCGGAAAGGTGTAAGACAGACCATGTCTATGAAGAAATAGTACTTTGGAGAACTGTTTGTTTTGATAGAAATGTACTTATTTTAATAAAGTGTGTTGTATCTGAAACCTGATGAGCCAAACAGATTTTTTTTGAGAATGTTTTTCTGGAAATTGACTGTTTTTGGTACCAAATAATGTCAGAAATGCAGTAGTACTGACTTGTGCATCTATGATAGCTTGGCAGTATCATTTTATTGAATTCCAATATGTCTGGAACTTAAGGCATATGGAGGAAAATAATGTTACTCTGTTTCCTCCATTATTTTCTTCCATAACTTGAAGTTAAGTTCAATCTATAAAAGTGCTTTCTGTAAAGAAAGCCAAAGTCTTTTTTGGCTTCTTCAGCAATGGTCTCTATTTTTTGCAGTACGTGAAAGCGGGAAGGGAATGTTTTTGTAGTCCGTGAGGAAATAGTAGTAAATTCTGACTACTGATTCTTCAGTGTATCATACAGGGTTGATACTTTTTTATGGCAGGATATGGTGTCTCTGCACTGACTGAAAGCTACGATTCAGTCATGAGAGTAGTGATACAAATACAAAAAAAAACAAAAACAAAAACAAAATTGAGTTCACGAGTAAATTTTTATTAGCATAGAGACATCTGTTTTTTCTACTCTGTCTTTAAACCACTTGAGACTTCAGGAGGAACATCTAGAAAACTGAATTAGAGTAGGAGAAGCTGAAACAAAGACAAAGATCCATACTGGGAAAAAATGTTCTGATTTTTAAGTGATGACTTAAATTGACACTGAGATGATTAGTTAACCAGTTACTTCTGGACTTTCAGAGTTAATTAGGCTTTGAAGAAGAAGCTGGGGTAATTTTCTAAATATTTTCTATATTTTTTTGTGTTAGTGAACTGAATTGTAGATATAGAATTAATTATTATTGAATTGATCTAACTCTTTGTGCTGTATTGGCAATTTGTAGAAAGAGACACGGTGCTGATTCCTGGCTTTTTCTTATGCTATAGGACATTACACTTATGACTTGTGTATACTTATTGTATATGTATGCATTTTGTTTGCCTACTAAATGTTCAGTCTTTCTCTTGGTGTTTATTTTGCATAGGACAAAAATACAATTTTGTATTACAGTATTGTCAGGTTAGTAGGAAGATACAGACAGTTGTCTTGCAGCTGAACTTGAATTCTCTCAAGAGGTATGGGAGGACATATTGCTGGTGATCATGTCACAATGCCTGAGGTGTGAAACATTTGATGCCAGTGAATCATCCAAGTCATTCCATCAGCCTGGTGGTGGGTTGGCATTGCCTATGTTCATGACAAAGGCTAAAGCCTTCCACATGTCTGGTCAGAGGGCAGAAGTGAAGGAGAGGAAGAAATACAGCATAATGCTGAAAGGAAAATACAGTGTCTGCTTTCCAAAAAGTAACTGGATGTGGGCTGGTGGGTTTTTACCAGGAAGTCTGAAACAATCAGTGCTTTACTTTTTAAAGGAGTAGATACTGATTGTTGGGGAATTTTGAATGATCCGTCCAGAATTATTATTAATAGCTGTAAATTACTGATTTGGGAGAGCCTGAATGCAATGTAAATGAAGTCAACTTCTGCCAAAATGTAGTTGATAGAATTGAATTCATGGTCTCAAACTAGAGGTGTTAGATTTTTTGCTATGATTATACAAAGTATCAAACCATGTATTTAAGCTGGCTGGCTTTTCAGTTCAGCTGAACATTAAGTACAGTCTAAATGGTCTGGTTTGCTGGGAAGAGCACTATTATAATAATCTGCTTTTTACAGCCCATATCAAATATGAACTTGCATCACTTACTACAAAGTTTGTGCTTTGGGAGATATTTTCACAGCATCTAGGAGTGATACCCCACATTTCTTGGAATTAGTCCTTAATGATACCATCTTTAGAAAATGAGCTTTTGCTCAAATACACTGATTATTTTGTGGTTTCCATCATAGAAAATTTTAGGGAAAAGCTAGCTGAAATCTGACATTTTTTTCTAGTAATTTTATGACAGAGAGAGAGATGGTATGCATCTTAATAATTTTGTGCTTCTTTTTTTTCTGTGGTATGAATAAGAGAGGTGAGAACTCTTAATTTCTAAGTGAACTGAATGCAGGTTTCTAAATGTGGCCTGCTTGAGAACAGAGGACCATTACTGTAGTTGTCATGTAAAATAAAGTTGGAGTCTGAATCTCCTTTTTAGCTGTCAGCTTTATTAAGGAGCTACTGGTGTGTTGAGCTAGGCACACACATTATATAAGCAGTGTGTGGTAGTGTCTAGGGAGAATTTTCTCTCTCTTCTCTGCTGCTTTATTAGGTCTCTCTCACTCATTCGCTGTTGCCCTGTCTTACTCCAGATTTCTGGCTGCAACTCACAGCACAGTAGGTCTAATGTAGATTGACGCCTTTGCTAGAGGACTGATTGAAACTTGTGTCTCATAGTTGCTAATGCTCACTCAACCATTTTATTGAAGATAAAGTAAATAAAATAGATTGCCATATGAGAATTCTCTTGAAATCAAATGGAATAATTTGACAGGTTTAAGCCCATGAAAAAGCCTAAGCATTGAAGCAGATGGGAATGCTTTTTTATGCACAATATACCAGGATAAGGTGCCTGCTGGCTTGATGTTAAACTGTTAATGTTTTTTTTCTTTTACCAAAAGTCTAATTGCTGGAAATAGTATAATCATTTCCAGTGAAATTTCCATTGTTCTTTAAATTGTTACTTCTCTCAAATAGACAGATTTTCACTTAAAAAAAAAAAAAAAAATCTAGAGTAATGGCTATACAGATTTTCTTATTGCTTCTTTAAGAGACTGGTGATGATCATGTTGATGACTGAGGTGTGAAACGTTTGATGCCAGTGAATCATCGAAGTCATCAGCTAGATAATGGCTTGGCATTAACTGCCCACGAAGAAGGATAAGCCTTGTGCACGTTTGGTCAGAAAGCAAACCAGAGATGGATCACCAGTCTCTTAAAATTTAATTTTAAAGCCATACGGTGTGGTACTACTTCTAGAGTGCATTCCAAGATCCTCAAGATTAACTAAGGTTGAGTTTATTAGTTGATAAAAATGATTTTGTGAAATAATGCAAAGTACATTGTTAATTTTATGGGTTTTAATAATTAAGTAACTAATTTAGAAAATTACATTTAAAGCTGCTAAAATAGATTCTAACAATCCTAAAAATATGTATGAAATAGAATAGTACATTAAAGATAAGAACTGCTACAGCTGTTGTGCCTAACTATTTAGGATGATGTTCAACAAAACCCAAATATTTGATTTTTAATTTTATAAAGAGTTGCTGTAGATGAGTAGTGCAGTGTGTCCATGTTATTTTTAGAAAAAAGATGATACATAATAAGCAAGGTAAGCTGAAAAAGGTAATATTTACCTCTTACTCCTATATCTGGTTGACAATAGGTATTGGTTTTTTTTTTAGTTGCACCAACAGGTGTGTGACTAGAAGTAGTATCATAGAAGTTGTTATTTGAACCACTGGTTCAACAAAACAAGGCACTTGAACTTCAGTTTAATACAATAAAATATTTAAAGTATACTTTATTTTTTTGAAGTTCAACCATTTGTTATCATAGAGTCATAAAAGTTGGAAAAGACATCTAGGATTATCTAGGCCAATCATTCTCCTACCACCAATATTGTCCACTAAGCCATGTCCTTGATATTGTGTCTTTTTCTGACCTCACATACTTTGAAGACAACCTGTATGGATTTCACGCAGTAGTTCTGGGAAGAAAGAGAATAACCAGTAAGTATTTGAAGGTAGTGACAACAAGGAAGAAGGATCTCTTAGAATAAACACAGTGGTGCAGCTGGAGTTAACAGGATGAAATTAAGCAAAAAGGTGAAATGTAGGTAGATTGTCATGAGAAAACTTCTGTTCATAAGTTGGTAAGCTGTATTGGGATACTAAATTATTTCCCTAGAGAAATGAAGGAAAATGCTTTCAGTGGGATCTTTTTGTACTATTTTGTACTATTCTGTGCAGGGCAGCAGTCACTTCCAACTCTACTATAGAAAGTAGACTATCTGTGAAGTACTTGAATGGTAGTCTAGTTTACTGCTTGCATCAGTTACATACTGAGAAACTGATAAAGAGTGAGTTTCTTAAGTGTACAGAATATAAAGTGAACAAGAATAAAATGATGTTGTAAAATGATACATATATATTCCTTACTGCAGCTTTACAGGATCACGCAGACTCACAGAATCACAGAGGAAATCATCCAGTCCAACCCCTTGCTAAAGCAGGTTACCTACATTTGGTTGCACAGGACAGTGTCCAGGAGGGTTTTGAATGTCTCCACAGGAGACTCCAAAAACTCTCTGGGCAGCCTGTTCCAGTGCTCTGTCCCCATCACAGTGAAGTTCTTTCTCATATCCAGGTGGAACTTCTGTGTTCCAGTTTGTGCCCATTGCCCTTTGTCCTGTCACTGGGCATCACTGAAAAGAGCCAAGCCCCATCCTCTTCATACTGCCATTTAGATATTTGTAAGCATCGATAAGATGTTCATAAGATGAAAGACTGTTGATACTTAAGGATGGGAAGCTTGTAAGGTTCCACGAATATTGGTTTTGAAATAAGTTATGAATGAGCTATTTGAAAATGACTTGCAGGACTGAATTGAAAGACTGGAAAAACATAGTATGGATGGATTTCCATACTATTCTGGCTAGAATAGTTACTTGTGTTGATGTGATCAGTGGAAGGGATGGTGCTAGTCAAAATCATACTGCAAATGTGACTGTGAATAAATCTAAGAAAATGTGAATGATATTCTCATTTTTTTCCCATATCGGTAATATTTTTAAAAGGAAAAAATACTCTGCTGTGTTTATAATCCAGAACACTGGCACCAACTGAGCTCTGGAGAGATCTTTTCTCTTTGTTGTTGTTGCCATGCTGATGATTGTGTGTGTCTGGCCAAATTCTTCATCTCTTGCAACATCCCAGACTTTAAATTTCAGCACTTAAAAAATAAAATTTAATGTCTGGGTCACCAGCAAGATAGGGCTTCCCATCCTCCTGGAGGAAGTCTCTTCTTGTTCATCCTATCACACCCTTTCTGTTTGTGAAGCTTTCTGTTTTTCTGTGGGAGGGATAAGACAGGGAATCAACAGCTCTGCTTCAGATCTCCATGTTAGCTTTTTTTTTTTTTTTTTTTTCCTCTTTTACATTCTATGAATTGAAGTTTTCAGGAGGTGTTGTCTTTATGAGGAGGCAATGAGAACATAAGTAGTATAATTAGATTTTAATTACAAATGTAGAGTTTCCTTTTTTCTTCCTTCTTTTTCCTCCTCTTCCCTTGTAAGTGATCCAAGATAGAGATTCACTGCTCATTTCTGTGTTGGGTTGTCTTTCCTATCTATCACAGGTTTTTCTAGTTAAATTGGAAAGCCATTGGACATTACCATTGGGGAGCCAATGCATAGGCCTGTGTGCTCTCCAACACATTGATTTAGAGAGGGAAAAAAAAAAAAAAGCAAATTATATCAAGAGAAATAGAAACCTCAACAGTAGTTTACATTGGATTTCTGTAAAACTTAAGGAAACAAATGTGGTTTCCATTATTTTTCAGAACAACTTATTTGTGCTGCTTTCCAGCATGGTTTCTTATTTGAACATGTATGAATTGATTGTGAAAAGCTGATTTTCATGATATTGTTTCCCCTGTTTTCCAGAAACACAATAAACTATTTATATTTTCAGGATGCTCTTGAAGTTACCAAATCCAGAAACATGCCTGCGACCCGTGTGATAAATCAGCTATTTAAAATCTTCATTTTAAATAGGAAAAAAAAAAAAAAAAAAAATTGCAAGTGATATAGAAAGCCATTCCATACATCTGACCACATATGGAAGAAAAAGCAGCAGATCTAATTCCTGCAAATAAATAGGATCTTGGAAATGGAATGGATGTTCATGTGATTGCTTTGAGAGTTAACTTTCCTAAAAACTGATTTTATAATAGCTTTGTATTTCTAAGTGATGCTTGTTAACTGTCTTGGAGAGTGATTTCTTGTGTTCTCTGGAAAATGCATTATAGGATCTGGCAAAGGAAGAGGTAATGATTTTTTGATGTGGGCACTGTCATCTAGGAACTGGACAAAGACCTCTGTCCCTCAGGAACCAGCCCTCGACATTTTAATGCAGTCTGTTAAACAGCTATTTAGTGGTAATAGCTGTCAGTCATGGTTTACTGGAGATACATTTTTAGTGGTGATTTGAGGAGGATACGCGCGCCTAACTTGTGTAAAAAATTAGATTTTTTACACAACCCAAATGTGCAGTTTAATTTTTGGAGGAACTTTTACTTTATTTTTCTGAGCACGAGTTATCTGTAGAAACAAAATAGGTGATATTTGGGTTCGTGTGGTGGCTCTGGTCCCACCAAGCATGCATGTATAAATTTCGGTACCTACATGAAAATTCAGTGTGTTATTCAGAATCTGTGATGGTTCTGTAGAAGAAAATACCAGGTATATATTCATAGACGGCAAATTTATAGCTGCCTGCTTATAATTTTAAACAATACATACTGACGTCTTAAGAGTAAGCTATAAGGCTTGCTGCACTGGCATGTACAAAGCAGAAATTTAGTTGCAGAATCTGTATACTTCTGTTATACATATTTTGGAAGTACTTACACTAATGGGAAACAGACAAAAATTTCAGTTCACTGTTGTATACTTGAAGGAGAAACTCAGTTAACTTTTGTTTTATGTCTGTTGAAATACACATAGGTGCTCCCATACTTCTGTAATTGAATTTCCAGCCTAATAAAATTTTGTATTATTCTGGTCAAGTTATCTATACATTTCAGACTAGAGCAGATGGATGTAGCGTGGTGTGACAAAGACATGATGTTAGTGTTTTGCAACTAACTTTGAAACTACTGTTTATTATCTGGGCACTGTGTACTACAGTAAGTTGGTAAATATTTGCTGCAGTAATAGGCTGAACTGAATTAACAAAATGAATGGGAAAATATTTTGACTTTTCTCTGACTATATTACTCTGTGATGGCTTTTTTGAGCCCATATTGTAGGAAATGTGGAAGGTAAGCACACCCATTTGTAAAAATCTTTCTTTACTACAGAAGTATTAGACTTCTATTTGTCAGTAATCCTTTTAATAGCTAAAGAATGTAATTATTTAATAAAAAGGTGCTGGAATTCTAGATATCTCTGCCCTCTTCCAACAATTCATTATTAGCACTACACCAGAACTTGTCTCTTCTTTTAACTCCTTCGGAGTAATACCTGCAAAAAGAAAAATGGGAATGAGTGTGGAAAGGCTCCCCAGGTGCAGTGGGAAATCCATCATCTTAGACCAAGGCACTTATCTTAGCAGTCTGTACTGTGCTGCCTGGCTTTGCAGAGAAGTTGCTTTGGAGTGCTGATGTGGTCATTTCTGCCCTGAGGCCCTGAGTGGCAGCAGGCAGCCCCTGCACTGGGAAGGAAACAGACAACAGGTAAGGAGAGGGAGGACAGGAGCACCCTTAGCTGCTGCAGCTGTTTGCCAGTTGTAGGTATGCAAACAGCCTTGAGCCTCGGCAGAATATCTTTGTACAGGTCAGTGGTTAAATCGCATGCTTATATTGAAGAAATACAGGCTTCAGGTGTTTTCTGTCTAAAGGTTGTCCTGAAATCAGTCTGATCTGAGCAGCTGTTAATTTGCTTATCTAAGGTTGGGCTTCCAACCTTGTGAAGTCCAGCAGTTCTTTACTTTGCATTATAAAAGAGAATGAAGTAATGCTCTTACTGATATGAAAAAAAGAAAAGAAAAAAGTTTTATCTAAAAGTTTTCACGTTGGACTTTTAGAAGAATGAATATTTGTTCTTTGTCTCTCATTTTCTAGAGTAAAAATAGAAGATTTGCCAAATACTATCCTTTTGGAGAGTGAGAGGTCTGACAAAGTACTAATATTACTGCAGTCTTATCATTTACATTCTTTTAATTTTGCAATTCAGAAATATTTTTAGTTCAAGGTATTTTAAATTTATTTGATTTATTAGGCTTGAAAAAAACGTATATTGGATTGATCAAATATATTTGATAGGAAAGTATTTTGAAGTTATTACATTATGAATTTGAATACCCTGTCCAAGACTTTAAAGATCCTGGAAGATAGAGCATGTGATTTAATTACCTCTTTTTCATTTTATGAACTTGACCTCTGTTTTCAGCCTTGAGACAAAGAAAGACAAAGTACTTTGAGTGACTGGCAGTTGATATTAAGAAGGTATCTCCCACATCTCTGTCACATCCCATTGTAATGGCCAGTCCTTAGCATGGATGCAAGATTTCCCCAGAAAAATTCTGCCCCCCAGCTGGTGAATCCATCTGTTGCTTTACTTCCTTAGATGCTCTGAAAAATCCTCTCTTTGTCTTTCAGCTTCTACCCCAGAAATCTCTTTTCTGTGTTAGGTCTGGCTGTGAAGAGGCATCTAGGGCAATGTAGTCTACCAGCCTCAGTAGGTTTTTGAGAGTGGCCGATTTGCTCTGCTCCAAGAGATAACTGTAATATATAGGCTGTTAGGGTTGTGTTTTGTCCTCTCAAAGATTGTGGTGTGATTGTACATTTGTGGAAGTTTACTATATCTGACCCAGTTTGTTTTTGAGAAAGATGCTGGACACTTTTTTATGGCCTAATCAAGATGTTTTCATTTTCTAAGGAAAGCCACTAGATCAAAATCCTATGTTCTAATATTTGGGATCTGAGTCTGTTAATGGTAGCGAAGGCTGATGTCATTTGAATGACAGTGCGAGGACTGTATTCCTTCAAGAACAGTCAGGATACTGGATCATGACAGCACATAAGGTTAGGCTGACCACATAGAAGTAAATATGTCTTTTATAAGGAAGCCCATGTTTGAGAGAGGTGTTGGAGAGAAATCCTCAGCTCTCTGGACCGGTGACTTGTACAGTATTGGCAGTCTGTAGTAAGAAACATATTTGTGGCATCTTTTGACTTTCTCTGCAATTCTTTCAGCTGCCAGTTTTAGAGGCAAAATGCAAAGCTTTTCATGAAATTACAGTTGTAGAAGACTACTGTGTTAAATATTTTGGATTTATTTCTAGTATCCAACGTATTATTATATGTTAGTAGACAAAAAGTTCAAATTGAAGTGTAAAAAGAAACACCGAGTTACTTCAAACAATCAAAATAGGATATACTTATCCTCTAGCAAAAATTCAGACTCCTGCAACTACATAGGAAGTTATCAGGGAGCTTTAATTTAATTGCTAGATGCTTTGATATATTTTAGATTTGATTTATGTGCTGTTCATTTCCCTTAACCCAGCAATACTGTTAGTTGTTTGCGCTATGCCAATGCATGGCTGCTTCCCCGAAAGCATAACAATTTTAGTAGGACTGAAGGGTAAAAAACACTTTTTCTACGTATTCAAACCGTATAAGAATACAGGAATAAAAAGTATGTTATTGAATTATTTGACTTTGCTATGTAGTATTATAGTTACTGTTAAATATGGCTTTTGTATTTCTAAATATAAGAAAATAATTAAAAACAACAGAAAAATAGGCTTAACCTCATTTGACCTTTCTGACGTTCAGTCAGTTAAAAGGTTTGTAAGACGTTTAATTACCAAATGGTACGATCATTATTCATCTCATCATTTGATATATAACGTCAAGTGAATTGCCTCCCTGGAGTGCACTGTGTTTCACAGATCAATAGATTTAGTAAGAGCTTGAAGGAGAGCTTTATGCATTCGTAGAAAAGAAGGAAAAGTATATCTGCCTTGTAAAATGGCTTATGTAGATATTCTGTGAGCTTGACGGAGTTACTATTTTATTTACTTCTGAGGAACACAGAATCCTGTATCATAAAGGCATTTATTAAAATACTGTAAAACGCTTTATTGAAAATTAAAAATACTGTTTCTGTACTACTTTATGTAATGCAGTAGCTTTGGAAGTCTGTCTTGAACATCTGCATCTACAACTGCATTTTGAATATAGTTTCATTCGAATCTGTTAAAATAATTATGCTTATTATAACTGATTTTTTTCTTTGACATAACACAACAAACATGGTATGACAAAAGCTTGTCTAAATTCACTACCTATGATTGCTTAAACTATTCACGTTTTTCTGCAGTTTTAAACAGGTCTGGTTATTTCAGTTGTTCCCCCTCCCCCCCCCCCCCCCCCCCCCTTTTCCCATTTATTGTGATATTCGAGGATATATATGCTCATATGGAAGGAAAAAACCCTTACCCTTATCACTAACTGGCTAACTATACATAACCTATACATATTGAATAATTTTCTTATGAATTGTTTTAGTTAGTTAGTTTCAGAAAGAGTAGTTACATATAGGATTCTTCAGGTTTACTTTGACTTTTCACCCAATACCAGGGTTTGGCCCACTGGTCTGATCCCCTACTTCTAATGGAAGGGATTTCCAAGGGGCAGAACGAGACTCCTGGGGAGGGTCAGGCATTGTGTTTGTTGCTCTTCTTTCTTCTGAAGTTTCAGCTGCTCCATTTGCTATCTCAACTCACCAGCTTTCTGCTTAAAAAGTAAGAAAATAAAAACATGTTTCTCTGATAGCTCTCATATTAATGAGGATAAGCTTTTTATCCTAAATTTCTGCCTTCTTGTTGGTGCCTGTGTCACTCAGGCGCTGAGGAAGCTGCAGTTCAGCCACGCAAATCCTCCTGCCTGTGGGACACCAGCAACATTTCCTTGAAAATTCTCCTTCCTTATTCATGTCACTTACAACCCATCATCTACTCAAAGATTAATTTGAATTGTGAACAATATCTAAGCTTCCATAATCCCTTGCTCTTGTCCTCTTTCTTGAGCTGCTGTTCTGTGATGGAGAGGCCATAATTCTGCAGTGTCTTGTTCCTTGGGCCTGCCTAAAGTAACTCCTGCCGGGAGCTGTTTGATGTTTTAGCATGGAAATTCTTACCTGTTTTTGAGAACAACTTGGAAGAATTGTCAGGAGGCTTTCACAGTCTGAGATATTTGCTTTCTGTAATTCTTGTAAATGTAAAACCTGATTTGTCTGAACTCCTTTCACACAAGATCAGGTGGAGTTGTATCAGATACAGGCAGTGTTTCTGAGGTTTCATTCCTGTGTTTGTACTCGCAGCATTTTTAAGCAAATTAGCAAAGCAAATAATACCAACTTCCATAATAGTTAAGATAGCTGACATATCCGCTGTGTTATTCTTTTTACCTATTTTGCTAATGTCTCCTGCTGTCACTTATTGTTTATCAATTCCTTGAGTTTCTTTCAGGAAAAATACTAATTTAGTAGACTTTTCTCTTTTAAATGATGTAAATACTGGTTATTCTCAGTGAAGGGCTCCTATGCTCGTTAATATGCCAGAATTTAAAAGAAGTGCAGGAAACTTGCAGTCTTTTGTGCTGAAGTTGAACATCTGTAGACATTTTTGTCAATGGTATCACTTAAATATGATTAGAGTAATTAATGTTTGAGTTATGCATGAGCATCAGTAGTTTTGATGATACATCAATCTATGGCTTGACTTGACAAAGTTTGAACCATTAGGATTTGATTTCAAAATGTGTACATTTAATTTTGAGATTGTGAATAGATCTTTGGCTGAATAACCAAATGTATGCATTTAACATCTCTTTGGACTGTGTACATCAACAGTCATCTATTTGAAGATGTTCTTAAAAAGCCCTGTTCTATTCATCTGTTGGCATTTGTGTTTATTTGCCTTTACAGTTATTGCTTAACAGTAAATAGCCTAACATAATATGTATTTGAAGTGTGAAGCCAATTTTGAATAAAAAGTAATAGAACTATATAACTGTGGTGTGATCCTGATATCATCATCTTAGGCACTGTGGATGTTAGGATAAGTGGTTGGTGAGTGGAAAAGTACAACAAAACTTCAAGAGAAAGATGACAGCTATCACAAACAACTCTTTTTCATGGTACTGATATGAAGAGTGAATGGGTATGAGCAGTACTATCGAAACCACAAAGACCAATTGTTGTATTCCAGGCAGGCCTTTTTGCTTAAGTAAAATGTACAACATTTTCTGAGTGTTTGAATAAAAAATTCATACAAATAAATTCTCAGAAGGGAGGCAGTTGAGAAAAAGTTTCAGTTAAAACTTTGGAATATCTCTGCATTTAAAAGACATCATGCCACTGTAATTTGCTTTCCTTTTAGACACAGGACATTTTCTTCAAACTTCACATTTAACTATTGTTGAGCTCTTACAAGCAGAACTGTTTAATGAAAGTACATGATTATGACTATGCCATATTTATTACTGATGGTGAACCTCATTGTGATGATAATACAGTGTGAAAGAAGGCCAGATCAGCTCCTAAGAGGATTTGTCACGCTGTCAAAGATGATGTGGACAGTTGTCTTTGGTCCTATATATGTAGACTGTATGCCATAATGCTATTAGGTGTGGTGTGAGTTAGGTTGGGTTTTCTAAGAGATCTCTATTTTAGATACTGTTTCTAAAGAGTTCTGTGGTGAGCTCCCAAGTGAGATGAAGACACTTCCAGGATTCCTAAAGCACCACTGTCTTTGTCCTGGCATCCTTCAGTCATAGTGTCAGGAAGGCAAAACCATAAGTAAAAGACAAACTCTTAGGCTTGAGATCTGTCCTGTTCCCTTCTGGGCAATTGAACTTAAAAGTTCTCTTTGCTTTTTCCCAGGGACAAGGAGCAAGAATAATTTGGCTTCTTTGGTCCTGTTATAAACTGAATCATTTAATAAAGAATACAAGAAAAAACAACAAGTCAGCTTTCTGGAAGAAAATATCCAGAAATCTCTGCCAAATGCTATTGCATATTGTATGTGATGCTGTTTGGAGCTGAGAAGCAGAGTTCAGAAAATTACATGTATTGTGATATTACTGGGCATGGTCCTGAGCAAACTGCTCTTGATGACCTGCTTAGGGTTAGGGTTAGGGTTAGCGTGGGGGTATCTCCATAGATCCCTTCCAACCTCAACCTCATGATTTCCTGATTGCCTTAATTAGCCTATACTATGACTACAGTTTCAGATATCCATTGATACCAATTTTTCGTAGCTGTTCGAAGCACTGAATAATGGAACCTGGCTGTAAGTGATTTTTATTATTGGAATCAAAGACAATCAGTGTCTCTGAATGAAGAATCTAGAAGCAGATTCCTTCACGTTTCAGAGAGAAAAAAATTTTGAGACATAAAATTCTAGACTAGATCCTTGATAAAGGATAAAGAACAGATACATTAAAATCATTGGGTGTTTTATTTGCATAAAATATCTCCATCTGCTTTATACAGCTAAAAAAAAAAAAAAGATAAAATCCATTGCCCCATTCTTTGTAAACTTAGGAGCCCTTCTTATTCAGAGCTTCATTGAAACAATTTTGGTTTATGTATCTCTACAGATATTTCTAGAAGCGTATACTTTGGTGGTAGTATTGCTAACTGTGATATTCTAAAGACATAGGTAAGATCAGCATCTTGGGTGTTCTCTGGCAAAATGGATTTTAAGTAACTTCACATATGGAGAATGAAAGGCATATAAATGAGTGTCATCATATAGTCATAGAATCACCAAGGTTTGAAAAGACCTCCATGATCATCCAATCCAACCATCCACCTTCCTACAGTTTTTCCCCACTGAACCATGTCCCTCAGTACAACATCTAACAGCTTCTGGGTACTCTTTCAGAGAAGAAATTTTTCCTAATTTCCAACCTGAACCTGCGCTGGTACAACTTGAAGCCATTCCCTTTAGTCTTATTGCTAGTTATGTGGGAGGAGGGGCTGACCCCACCTCACCCACAACCTTCTTACAGGTAGTTGTAGAGAGTGATAAGGTCTCCCCTGAGCTTCCTCTTTGGCAGACTAAACAACCCCAGTTTCCTCAGCCACTCCTCATAAGACTTGTGCTTCAGTGTCTCAATATCTTTCTTGTAGATGTCTGTCTTCTGTATTCTTAGTCATTATGCAATAATCTATGCATAAAAAAGGAATTAATAGAGCCAGTATTATACAGAAAGGTTGTTGTTTGCTTTCAAAACTCATGAAGTAAGAAGTTTTGATTATTTCTCCTTTAAATCTCTAATGTGAGTTCATTAACACCACAGTAAGTGAGCTAGATGAAGCTTGCACAGTTAGTAAACATTGCGATTACGTATGCTCAGTTTTGGGATAAAGGAAGTAGGCTCCAGAAATCTTGGCCTTCTCTAAATTGTGTCCAAACTGAATAGCTTGTTCATACTAATCCAGTTATTTTTAATAAGCTTTTAAACTTCAGATTATTTGGTTTTTTTAAAAAAGCTGTGGAAATATATCAGTTGGAAGTGCGGAGTATAGAGTTTCCTAAAACCGTGGGACTAAACTCTAAGCAAAATTTTATCTGGATTCTAATGAACGTTTCTGCTTCCAAAACAAAAAGAACAAAAACAGAACAGCAACAACAAAACAAGATTCCTGCTCTGGATTTTATGATTGTGGAAAAAACACTTAAAAAATATGGCATTTGCATATGGCCTGTGCAAAGTTTTCTGTCCTAAATTGTTTTGGAGAATTGTCATAGTGTGTGTACGTGATCTTAGAAGTAGCTTTAATTTTCCTGTTTTGGGAAGCAGGAACTTGTAGTAGCTCCAGTACACTCCTTAGGGCTCTGCACAAGCATCCATGACAGCATGTGCTTACCTACACACGTGCATCTTGCTGTGTTTTATGGATGTTCAGACAACTGAATTAACTCTAGATCTGATGTATCCTGATCTTGCAGAAAGCCTGAAGCAGTATCTCTGAAACTGAGAATCTTTCGTTCATTTCATACCAGACATTATTGGTGACCTAGTTCATATCTTTCTGTGTTTATGATTTAGTTTTAAACATTTTTCTTTTCCCAACTAATGTAATTAAATTAATAAAATCCTAAATAGCCTGGAGGCACTTAAATTTTTTGTTTTATCAGACTGTCTCTACAAGTACTGACATACGATGTATCTTAACCTGATAAGAGGACCGCACTGTTACCATCAGCTTTGATCCATACTTTTGTGTACAGAAACATCCTGAAGATCAAGAAACTTTATTTTTACACTGCTTGTCCAACTGTGAGAAAAAGTAGAAACGTTTGTGTTTGGAAACCTTCTTGTAGTCACTCAGTTTGGATTCTCATCCATGGGATATGGAAGCTGCCCTTTGGGAAACGAGATTACTGATGTAATTTGTGGAATTTTATTTTCTGGCTCATTGAAAATAAGTACATAAAAATCTACATGATGATAATTCTATTGTTTACTTTTTTTTTTTTTTTTAATGTCAACTTACTCTTTTTTTTTCTTCATAACCACTTTTTTTTTCTTTTTTTCCTGAAAAATAAAAGAAATAAAAAAGAAAAAAAATATTCTGGCAATTAAAGTAGACTGCACGCGATCAGTAAAATAAGGACATACTGAGATTGCAGATTTTCTATCTACATAAATGAGAATTTCCATTTGGAACCTCCAGTTATTTTGAATTGATACACCAAGTTTTTGAGCTTTCCAAGCCATGGCTATGTGCCAATTCTCATCCCTTCACTTTTGATGGTATTGCGAGGGGATGTTTGGGGAATATTTTTTGTAAAAACATAAAAACGTAGTATTTAATGAGTTGTTGTGATTAATCAGAGTTTTAGAATTTGATTTGTTAGTATACCTTTTATGAGGTACAGTGTGCTTATCAGGTAAGAGTGCGTGTGATAACCTCTTCTAGTCATTTGGGATAAAAACAAAAAAAAGTTTTTTTCTGTCTTGGGATAAGTATTTTTATTCCAAAATGTCAATAATTTTTAATAGGAAACACAAAATGGAGATGATATTGGACATAGCCAGATCTTGAAGATTCCTTCTCTTACACTTTTTTTTTTAAATGCTGTGTTAGTGAAATATATTTAAAAAAAAAAAAAGAGGAAAAAGAAAAGAAAAACCAGAACAGAACAAAGCACAACAAAGATGTAACTAAAATAGAAAGATATATCTTTACCTCCCTAAAAGAGCCTTTGAATATTAAACTGTTTAAATTGAGTATTAAAATGTCCTTTTTTTTTTTTTTTTTTTCCATCTCCCTCCTTTAGGAAAACAAACGCCGACAAAACCAACCTTGTTTCCAATTAAAAAATGTTTGTGAAAGCAGTGTTGGCTTGCACGAACAGCGGTTGTGAAATTCAGTTCATGGCTTCACCTTTTTTGTGATATTACTGTATTTTCTATCTTGTACAAGTGTGTTTCTTCTTTATGCAATGTAACTTACTACAATATTTTGGGTATTAAATCATTCTTAATAGTTAGGTTTAAACCATAATTTGCATTCAGTTGCTGCAAAGTTAAATTGGCAAAGCCATACATCTCCTTTGTGGTACTGCAGATGATCATGAACATTCCTCTATCTCTAACTTTATGTTCAGAGAAACCCATTCATAAAACAAACCAGGTGGATGTGGTATCTATTTCACAGGAGCAAAAGAGAAAATGAGGAAACATAACTAGCTAATATATGGCATTAGTCCACTGTGAATGAATGAGTTGCTCTGCAGTCTTCTCATCAATAAAGTGAAATTTCTGTTACTTGACTGCCAGAGATACAAATCTGGGATTTTCTTACCAAATTAAACAAAAGTTGCTAACAGAAGGTGTTGATTATGATGTGTTAAAATATAGTATCTCCTTTTCCATGAAGTATATAATTTAAAATACCCTAATTGATTAATCTTATTTTAAGTAGTTAATATAATGCTGGAGTAACGTCACCTGCTCTTTCTTTCTTTTGTCCTGTTACGACAATTTATCCGATTGAGAATTCTTACCACCAGACATGAACTGAATTCCTGTGTTCTTCTGGCTTGACCGTCCCTGCAGAAAGTGCCCTGCTGTGGAATTGTCTATCTCCTTGGCTACCATAGCCTAGATTTGCTATTTTTAGCATACTTTGTAAGAAAACAGAAGTTTTGTGAGTTGATACAATCATGCTCTCTGTCTGTCTGTCTCCCACAATAATTCTTGGACCTGATGGTCAACTTCAGACAAATTGCTGGAGGAATAGTGGCCTTGAAGATACTAATATCCATGAAAACAGTTGTCTTGTATAACAGAAGCAGCCAAAATAGTGTGTCTGGTGAGGAAAAAATGTATTACATGTGTCCATACTGTTATTTGTACGTTCTATTGCTCTCTGAAGTAACTGTTCTGAGAACTATCTAGTTCTGCTTATTTATTAATTCCTTATCCAACTGCAGTACAAATCTAGAACTATTTAATTGTCACATGTTATTCAGTTTTATTTGAAAATTTAATTATGGGATTAATTCTGTTCAAGTAGAAGGAATCTCTGTTCCTTAAAAAATGATATTGTTTTAGAAAGAATGAATTCTTCACTTTTTAATCTTAAATTGCAACATTGAGCAGTTAAGTTTTTATTCAAGTTTAGAGAGAAAAAAATTAGGTAGATAATTATGGTTATTTCTTCTCTGAATTTCAGCCCCTATTGGCCAAATGAATAATATAATCTGTGAAAGTAGATTAGTTGTTTTTTTATTTTTTTAAGTTTTTTTTTTTCAGACTTTGTAGAAGAACATATACACAGGAGAGAGACTACGTATGAAATTTTGTGAAAGTTTCACATGTATTTATATCTTGGTTCCACATTGGTGGTGGTTTTGACATCTGGAAATTAAGATGTTTTTAATGGAAGATTATTTATCTTTTTTTTTCATTTTATCCACTTTCGTAAGAAAATTCTTTGTGGTAGAAATTCATTTCCTTGGCATTGCATTCTATTCCTAGTATCCACACTTTGGCTATTTACCTTCCAGTTTCAGCAGCAGAGTAGGCGTGGGACAGACAACAACTTCTACACAAAAGCAGCACTAAATAGCATTTAAATAATTTCAGTTCAGAACTCAGTCTATCCAATGCAGTGATGAAACGTAAGTCCTGGGGAAACAAATAATGTGGGACATAATAATGAAGAATTCAGGAAAGGTCATGCAGTGGAGGTTGAAATAATACCATATGAACTGCTTTTCTTGAGGCATGTTCTGTTTTTTAAATGCTTTGCTTGCTTTTGCAATCTCAGCATTCTTTAATGTAGAAGATTAAACAAAAGTTTCCTTTTTTAAAAATAATCATAACAGTAGTTCCATTACACAGATTTACAGACTTCATATTCATCGCAGTGTTATGAAATTTAGTTCCATGCCTTGGACTTCACCCTTCCATCCAAGTAGATGCAGCAATATGATGTTTTCTGTGTGGCACTTGAAGAGCTACAAAAAAAAAAAAAAATGAGACAAACAGTGCAGGTAGACTTAATAATTATTTCTTATGAATTATTTAATATATTTTAAATATAATATATGCATGTGTTACATTTCATTCAAAAAGACCCCTAAGCACTTTAAGCTGTGCATAAAAGAAAATTGCTTTTTTCCACTTGCTTAAATGCACCCTCTGCTGGGGTAAAACACAACAGCTGTGAAGTGCAATGTGATCTTGAAGCACAAGTGTTCAGGAATTCTGTTTTATGGCTCATCTGCAGTACCACAAATAGCCAAAACTCTTAGACAAGTATGGAAAGGTATTTAGTATTAGTTGGTTCACAGAGAAAAGTGTCACCTGTATAATCTTGATCCAGTGCAGGCTTTTCCATCTTACAACCCAGTTATACTTACATATCCATAGACTGAAGAGTTGCAATTCCTAGTAGTCTCATCTTTCAGAAATAACATGTTTGGCAGCATGACGTTATTTATGTTAAAGGTTGTTGAAAATAACTTCAAGGAACTGCTTGACATTGTGTTTGTGTGGTTCCTGTGTTGTGGTTGAAACCATTTGGTTTCTTTTCAGAAAAACCACTCACATTGTGGGTGTTCCTGCTTTAAAGAAAAAACAACAGAAGACAACTCAAACTTATCTTGAGTTTCTTGTTGCTTCTGGGAGGTGTGTTAATCTTGCAGGTGTCTATATTTGGGGACCAGAATTGGAGGCTTGTTTAGAGATAGGAAGTACTATTGTGTGTTCTTTCCAATAACTTACTGTCAGAAGCCCTACAGAAACCTTGCAGGTAGTATAAAATAATTGAAAAGCAGAGGCTTTTCCTTTTTCCTGTAAAACAGGAGTCCAGGAAAGAGAAAGGTTGGCAGTAGGTATCCCTTCAACAGCGATAGGTTCTGCAAAACTTACATGGGCAAATTTCAGTGGAAAAAAAGTCTTGAAGTGTGGAAGGAATGTTCCGCCCTAGAATGAGTGACTTTGAAATTAAGCTCTCCCTTCCCTTCCCTTCCCTTCCCTTCCCTTCCCTTCCCTTCCCTTCCCTTCCCTTCCCTTCCCTTCCCTTCCCTTCCCTTCCCTTCCCTTCCCTTCCCTTCCCTTCCCTTCCCTTCCCTTCCCTTCCCTTCCCTTCCCTTCCCTTCCCTTCCCTTCCCTTCCCTTCCCTTCCCTTCTTTCCCCACAGAACTTTTGCTTTATTTCAGCCTTTTTTCTTCTGTCAGGTTTCCACCAGTAGGTACCATCCCATAAACCTCCTAGTATGTCCTACTAAAGGCCACGTGTTACTTAATCATAATACTTTATCTGAAAGACGAGTGAAATAAAGAGACTTTGCAAGCAAATAGAATTTTTATTGTATATTCTGTAACCATAAGGGGATTACTTGACCTCTTGTGTCTTTTGCACACATCAAACTCTATTCTGAAGCTGTCTTAAAGCTTGCAGTAGCTCATCCTCTAGGGATTTTCCTTTTGTCTGTCAGTCCACAGATAGGAAAACATGTCCAGTCATATTTTGTCATATGTAGAGCATCTCTGCCTTTTGATTGTGAATATTCCTATCAAATACAAAAATACTTTGTTGCACTGAATCTGTGACTGGCACTCACATGGTATTTTCTGATTAATAAATTGGCATCTTAATAAGGGTTGATTTGGGAATTTGTGGAACTCAATTAAGTCTTTCCTAAACTAACACTTGTTTTCAACGAAAAAACTATAGAGTTCTCTGTAAAAGAGTATTTTTTGAAGGCTTAGATGTGTACATCACTTTGTAGCCCCAACTATAGAGACAGGAATGGGCATGTGCATGCTGCTCTGGCTCAGGCCTAGTTTCAGCCATGTCTGCTTACAAAAACATCTAGCTGCTCCTTCTGCTTAACGTGAGTGACAAGTGCTGAATAAACTCCCATTCCCTGGCTGTATCAGTGCTGTTATCACAGCAGATCTTGCTTCTTAATGCAACCTGTGGCTCAGAGATGATGGCATATGGTGCTGCAGCTATCAGCAAACCTGTTTTTAAACTACCACCTATAGCTTATTTTTCTTTTTCTGACAGTATATCTTATTTCCTGTGACATTTTGTTTGGGTTGGGAAGTAAAGGTGAGTAACTGTACTTCTATACAAGAAAGCCTTTCACACTTGCTGTAGTTGTTCAAGTATGCCTAGAGAAGTATGGTGAACTCTTAATTTTCTTTTCAGTCCCTTGTCAAATTAAGGACACTGTTTAACTCCATGCTTAGAACCTGGTCTAAACTATACTTTGTTTCTAAAATTGTCAAGACTATGAGGAATGTCTACTAATTTTCTTATGAGATTCTACATGACACTGATTGCCTTATTTTCCTAATGAATTTAGTCCAGGGGAGTCCAGTGCTGGAGTAATTATTAGTAATTTGGGAACTTACTTGTAGATTTTGTGTCTTATTCAAACAGGTGAGTGCTGTAGTTAGGTAAACAGCACCTCTCTGGGTTAGCTATCCGACTGCCAGGCAATGCATTCATTATTTATAGGTCTCAGTAGTTACAAAAGTAATTAAATAGAATAAATGAATGAATAAAAAAATTAAAATTAATTATAATTTTGTTGTGAAGTGCCCTTTGTCTTCATCTCAGTATATTGTTACAAAGTCAAAATACATACTATTGTAATTGCAGTTTGGAAGTGGGGAAAAAAAGAAAGTAATATGGACAGTAAAAGTGCAGTGTATGTTGAAATATTTCTCAAGCTTCTTCTTCCAAACTGGAATAATCTGAAGAAAAATTATGTGGGATGAGGTGTCTCCTGTGCATTTGTAGGTTGATACATAAAAATGTTTGCAGTCCTTCATTTACATTAGCAGTGCTGACTCTAATTCTGTATCTTTTCAGTTAACAATGTGCGATTTTTAGAGCTTCCCCATGAAATATTTGGTATTCATTCTTCTGTTTTGACCTCTATCTAGAACACTGCATTTCTGAGACTGAGAAATAAGAATATAGATAAATATAGTGTTTGTCTTTTTGCTGGGAAGGTACACAACCTGTTCCTTGGATCAAAATTGCAAAAATATAGATGCAAATTGTTTCTTGGAGCACTCTCCCCTTCTTATGTTGAATGTATTCATCTGCAGTATAGTCTCAGTTTTGAGCAACTGTTTTGGGCATGAGGGGAAATGATTTGGCATAAGGAATGCCCAGAGTCCTTTTTACTAGCTGCTGATGGGGTGACTGGGCTCTGAAAGCAAACCGAGTCTCAACTCTCTTGTCCACATTTCACAAATGCTTTGGTTGATCAACCAGCAGTGCCTCACCAGATCAGAATTCCCCTTGCTTAGGGCTTCATGTACTTAGAAAAAGTTTAGGATCTTATCTGATTTACAGCCTTGTTTCTGTATAGCTTTGTGAGTATCTCAACAGTATTTTGTAAGGTTGGGTTCTTAATGCTTATCATCTAGTTCAACATGATAGAACTAGTAACCAATAAAGCATAATCAAAAAGAAAACTATGTAGTAAGAGCAGATTTGTTTCTGTGCATCTCATGATGACAGAAAACGTTCACTAATTATTTGTTCCATGCTTGGAGGGACCAAGTCTAAACCCCTGACATATAAAAAAAGAAATATTTATCACCCTCTAAGGTGTTAATTACCATCAGTAATAAAAAAAGCTTGAAAAATCCCTGTATAAGGAATTAAGTAACTTGTTGTTTTACCATGCAAAGATTTGTGTATCATTTTTTTCTGATTAAATTCTGATCAAACTAGTTTTCTAACCAGCAGGTGGAAGTGCAAGGTAGGGAACCAGGGTGGTATTATTGCTGGCAGTCATGAAAACATCAAGCCTTTAAGAATAAAAAACAACATCTATTTTTCTTTGTTCTTTGAAAACAGGTTTTCTGCTTTCTGGGTTCCAAACAAAGGAATTAAACTTCCCTATACTGGCTATACAGATCAGTATTGATGCAGTGCACAACTGACCTGCCTTGCAGCTTGGTAAATGCAAATTGCTTTGAGCAATTTGGAAAATAATATCTCTTAAGTAGTACACATTAAATTTAAGTAAGAACATAATCTGTTTTTTTTTTTTTTTTTTTTTTTTCCCCCACGAAGTTCTTTCTTTACAGCTGCATTTTTCTTATATTTAATGTTTCTGGTTTGAATCCTGTTCTCTGAAGGTTTTTGTTGTTGAAGGGATTTGTTTTGTTACCTTTCGGAAAGAGCATATATGCTCACCAGCTGCAGGGCTGGCTCATACATGGAGTTACAGATAGATGGAATACGACTTGTATAAAATCCCTTTGTGTTTGTTTCAAACTCAAAATGCACTTGAGCATAACTCAAATCTGTGAATTGCATGGATACACCAGCAATTTTTGAGTCCCACGTAAAGAAATCTAAATATTTCAGAAATGCCTGCACATGCCCATATGCTTACAAATAAAAATATAATAGTAATGGTTTGCCTGAGGAGCAGTACTCTGTTCAACTGTGTGAGGGGTTTTAATCATCCCAAATTTTAGTCAACATTCATACTATGGAAACTCTGAAATGTCATAGGCAAAATCTGGCTCCTCTGCTCACTTTTAAAAGTTAAATTTCAGGCATTTGCTTCATCAACATTCACTCTGAGGGTTTCAGTTTGTGCAAAGAAGGCTCTTTAAAAAAAAAAAAGACGACTATGAAGTAGTTTGAGATTTGGCAGCTGTGAGTTGTGCAGTAAAGTTGGATTTCAGATTTAATAGATTAGTTGCATTTCGAGATTCCAAGCAGTTGTCAAATGGTTGCCTTGATCTCTGGAAGAGGCAAGGAATAAGTGGAAATACGTGCGTCTTTAGCACCAAGTCTGCATTTTCCAGCTTATTGTGACCACTGGGGAGAAAAAAGCCTTTATTTCAATATGAAATGAATACAAAAGAAAAACTGACCATGTGTCTGATTTCATTAAAAAATATCTTGTCTAGTAAATATAATATGAGTTGGATTTGGCTTTGATATTGTACGTCTGTGACGATTTCATGTATGAGGATTTTTCCAAGTAGCTTGCCCGGTACTAATTAAAACCAGGGAATTTAACTTCTCTGCTCTTTTGTGAAAATGAGTCTGTTCGGATTAATATCTTGCCTGTAAACTGAAAGGAATGTTACAAGATTGTTTTGGATAATTTGTGAACTCCAACTGCAAGGTGCTGGGAAATGTTTGTGCTATCACACTCTTGTTTACTTTTGCAGATTTAGAAGGTGTTTTCAGCACTCAATGCGTAATAATACCTAAATGATATAGTTACCAAATGGCATATTAGAAATTGTAATGCCATTGCGTGCTTTTCTAGGAATGCTCCTATTTTGTATAGTAGCAAGAGGCTCGCTCCTTGGAAATAAAAGAAGTGAAGTAGCCTGAAAAGTATCACATGATGGCACTGTTTCCATTTCCACCTCCAATATTATGAAATAAAGCGATAATAACCTGGTATTAAAATGGTATGTAATGCCAATGTACTTTGTATAATTTATGTAAAAGAAAAATCTAACCACTGTGGTTATTAATATAGGTATTAAAATGGATGTATAGATTTCTCTGAAAAGTGTTTTGTAAAACTTTACATATTTATAATATTCCTTATTTTGATTGTAAAGCGAGAATTCAGCACAATATGTGATGTTTATGAATGCTGAACTGTACAGACTCGTTTAATGTTGTATTCGGGGGAAAAAAATCTGTTAATTGTTGTGTAAATTAGATGTTTTATTTTTTGTTTTGATTTTATTGTGGAAAGAAAGCTAATGGCTGTCCTTTTTGTATTTAATATAAAGCCTTTTTGTGGTAAATTAGATCATTAATACAGACACATTTTTAAAAAATGCAAATTAGCTTTCCATGAGCAGAAAAGAGCTTAAAGTGTAGTAAGGTCAGAGGCAGGATCAGGCATATTTATAAAATGAATTATATTCAAGTAGGAATATGAGGGGAAATATGAATGTAAAAAAACCCAGTGATTTATAGTAGGTAGATGTTAGATGTATTATTTCATTTCTAGATATGGATATACCGACTGAATATCTGTAAATGTGCATATTCTTTTTAGTAAAATTAATAATAATTAATGTTTTTATTTGTGGAAGCATCGATTTTCATTTTTAGGAAAAGACACTGCTGCTTAAAAGAAAAAAATCATGGGTGTGATTCTGCCGTGCTGCAGTTCATGTTAGAGTAAGGTAAATATTCATCATCGTTCTGTCATACGAAAATTGGACTATTTTATACATTTTGCTATTAGGTGGATCATTGCAAAACCAAAACCCTGCAAGAGGAATTAAGAAAAATACCCACTGGTGATACAGAGCTAATAGCTGGGACTTGGAAATCTGCCAGATTGGGTGCTTGCACTCCAGGAATGTTCTTTGCCAGTATAAACTTCTGTTTTCAACAGTGAGATTCCTCTTTGTGGGGTTTTTGTTGTTGTTGTTGTTTTGTTTTGTTTTGTTTTTTAGTGTGAAAGCAAGGGAAGCAGAAAATGCAAAAAAAGAAAAAAAAGCAAAAAACAACAACAGCAAAAAAAGTGATGTAAAATTTCACTTCTGTCTTGCGAATTATTGAATACAACTAAATAGAAAAAGGTATAATAAATTCCTCCAACTTCATCAGTGGATTGGTTTTAAATAATAACAAGAATGCTTTCCAAAAACCCTCAAAAGAATATATACTATATGTAGTAACATTAATTGCTGAAGAAATTGGCTCCTGTTGCTAAAATTGGTAGTAGAAGCTCACTATGCTCATCTATTAAAATGTTTTTAAAATCATGGGACATCTTTAATTTACTTATTCTAGCCCGTAAACAGTATTTCCATCATTAAGATTGGCCATACTCAAGTCTTTCCTGGTATGCTGTCTAAACGCAGGGCTTTACACAAGTGAATGCAGTATTAGTCTGCCCCTCTCTCAGCATCTGATAGTCCTGGCTGTTACATGCAAAAGCAAGATATAAAAATTGTTACTGTTATTTGCAGTGTTTTTGCAAAGTTTTTAAAAGATCTGGTGACATAGCTGGGCTCATGTAATAGCTGACAGTATATAAGAAAAAGCGTTCATTACTCACAGCTGTCTATTCATTTCTGTGTCCCATTTGTTCCTGTATGAGGTGAAGAATTTCAGAGTACAGAAAGGAAAGACTTTTCTGCTCAGTGTATTTCACCATTCAAATTACTTGCAATTTCAAAATGCCAGTGTTACTTTTCAGGACAAATTTCATACAATGATAATTCTGTGATTATTCATCCAGTTTAATTAATTCAATTAAGTAAGTCTGCTGTCAGGTGTTCTTTTAATAATTGAATCAACATGCAGATACATAATAAGCATAAAAGCATTTCTGTGGCTGCAGTAAATTTAGATCCAAAAGAATCTGCTATTCCACTACATTTGATATAGATTATTCTATAATATTTCAGTAATGGGTTGCACAAAGGCTGCCTTTTAATTCTTTGCTTTCTCAAATGTCTGTATATATAATGGTTTAAAACAGAAGGTGTTCAAAAGAGGGTGACCTTTTTCCATTACCATAGTTCCTGTCATTAATGCATTATAATTTTCTTTAGAAGTCTGGAAAAAATGTGTATATGTGCACTCTGTAGCAGGTATGAATCAAAGTGTGTTAGTGAAAGTTAAGAATTGTCTGTTATTACTTAAAAAGAGAAAAAAGATAAAAAGAAAAAAAAAACAACGGGAGAAGTAATCTTATTGTTATTTTTACTGTGGAAGTTTAAACAAACCTTACACTTCACACAAAGCAGTTACAGACTTAAAAGTTTTGGGCATCTGTAATCTGAACAGCAGTTGACTGACTCAGGTACTAAAAATAATGTGCCCCTTAACTAAATGTAAAACCAACAGAATGTTGTATTAGGCTGAACTGCATATAGAGGACAATAACGCATCTCCATTCCCTGTTATCTGCTGCCATAGCATTTATTTTAATAACGTGTATATTAAAGAACATGGTGAATGATTCACTTGGTGTACTCTCAATGGTGCTTGATGTCATAATTATTGTAAATATTAATTGCTGTGCTAAAAATGTAAGCAGGATGACTTTGTATTAGATGAAAAATGAAAATAGTCTGTGTACGGGTAAATAGATAATCATACAAAAGTAATTGGGGTTTTAAAACCCCAATCTATTCTGCCAGCATGAGCTCGTTTGCATGTTAATCACAAGAGTGATTTCCTACTTCACAAGGAAGTCCACACTCTTTCATAACCACTTTTAATTGCATTTAAAATGTTGCAGGGTTGGGATATTAGAAATGGAGGCGTATCAGTGTCAAATTAATAAAAAAATGTTTCTGAAAATCTTTATAGGCTACAGATTATAATATTATAGTCGTTTTTGTTAGAAAATACAAAATGTCTGTTCAGATAGATTTTAAGTGAGGGATGTTAAGCGATAAAAACAGATTAATTTGTACAGCTGTTGTTTCTTCAGAAACGTGATGAATGGAAACCTAATTGTAAGTGGAAAATATAGGATGCTTTTTTACCAGTATCTTGCTTTATAGATTGATGGGGCTTGATAGATTCTTTCATTAATTTCCCATTTATCAATAAAATGGTATATTAGTAGCAGTTAAAAATGTTTTTGTATTAAACCACAAGGCAGTCTGACAATAGAAATTTGTTTGCTATATTTCTTTAAGAGATGCAGCATTTAAAATGCATTTTTGTTCAGAGAAATGCAGTTAATGATTTTAATGGAAAATAATGTCTCTGCTTTCACATATAGACATTTACTGGTTATTTTGAAATTATTTACTAAATGCAGCAAATGCAGATCACAATTTATGTAATTTATATTTGCTGTATGCTGTCATTTGAAATTATGCTAGGAGGAATTGTGACGGACTCTGTGTATTTTATTCTTGTTGACAGTAAAAGCTGCCTTTAGGAATAGAGGCAGAAAGAAGCATAGTGAAAATCTTGTTCACAGCGCTTTCCTCCCCTTTAAAGTTTGATGCTGTGGAGTAATAAACAGACAACATTTTAAGTGATTTTGTGATATTCACCTAAAATTCAACAGAGCTTTCTCTGTAATCTGTAAAAGGCCAATGTCAAAGTAAAGACAAAATGACTTGTTCTCTGAAGACCAGAATGAAGAAACGTAGCTCTCTAATAAAATGGTGTAAGTTCACAATGGTTACAATGCGATCAGTCTCAAAGATACAAAAACTAATTTTTAGTTGAGCTGTTAAAAATTATATATTTAAGAAGATGAAAAGTTGGAGGATTAAAGAAAAATCACTCACAATTTTAAAGAGGGTATATTTGCTTTCATCACCAGGTGTTCTTTCTAATATAAATTACCAAGATGATGTTTCCATAACATAGCTTGGGGTGCTCTGGAGATTAAAACTACCAAAACAGACCTATTAAATTTTTCATAGGGAGGGTCCACCAGGGATAATAAGCCAATATTCCTTGTCCCATATTCCAGATGTTTTATGTAATTCTGCATCTTTCTAAACCTAAATCGTAGCTTTTCCAGAAAAAAATGTACTATGGAGACTGAGATGAAAGGCAAGAACTGTTGAAATGTTAATTTTACTGTCTGCTGTTGAGGTCTGTTACCTTTTTTGTATTTTTTTTTCTTACTCCCAGTAGCTCAGTTCTGTTTTATGAATGTTGTGGTATTTCAGTTGTTTGAAGTTTTGAAACTTGGAGCATGACTTTGACTTAGGAAAACACAATGCCACATGGTGTGTGACATGCTGATGGATAGCCTTTGTTCCATATGATTCACACTTTTTCTAATTCCAGCTCGTTTCTTGATGATAAAAGTAAAATTTAAAGGTAAAAAGATTGTAACAATTGTCATACGGAGCAGAATAATTAAAGATAAAATAATGCTCTTTAGTAATTTTCCAAGTAATAATTTAATGAGCAATACTTTCTTTTTTTTTCTTTTTTTTTTTTTTTTCCTACATAGACCGTGGACACTTAAAACAAATACTGGGGGTACTGCATGGTTACAGAACATTTATTTGCATTGCTCTGAAACAGTTGATGCTTTAAAATAGAATACTACTATGCTTCAAAAGGCAGTTGGCAAATGGGATGGTCTAAGTGCTCCAGGCTGAGTCTTCAAGCTCCTGCTTCTTTCCTCCTGCTGCTTTCCAGTGATAGCTGACCAGCAGAAAAGCCCACAGAACATTATGCTTACTACAGTTTGGAACAGCCTTAGGTGTGATCTAAGTGATCTGATTGGCTTTTGATCCAACACAGGATACAGGTGAGGTAATCTAGATAGTGATTATACAAGGGGATGCAATTAATGCATTGTGAAGTGGAGTTCCTTTGCCTCTCGTAGTTCTGTGACCAGCTAGATACACCTGGTTTCTGACTGGTCTGTGTTTTTTTTTTTCTCCCTCTGATCAACTATTTTCAACATAGTGCATTGTTCCAAGACAGTCATCTCTCACCACATCACTTTTTTTTTTTTTTTTTTTTTTGTATTAATTAAGTTTCCTAAAACTTATATTCTTTATAATTTATTGCACTGCAGCTTCATACTTTCAGAGAGTACAGTATGACTTATATGCAGACTTGTGCTATTAATGGCTAATGCGCTGATATTATAAATACTTAATGAGTGCTTATCATTGCCTTACATTTGATGTTCCTGATTCTTTAGGAATACAATTATTATCTGCTTTCTCTCTCGCTCTCTTTTTATGAGATTTAGGTGGAAGTTGCCATGTTTTCCATAAGATGGTGGTATCGTATGTACTTGGAAAATGCCAAAAGTTATAGGGGAGAAACTATTTGCTTAAACTTTACCACTGATTTAATTTAACATAACTTGATTTAACTTGCTTTCATTTGGAAAACAAATCTGAATTTTATGGAAAAAAACCCTCGCAGTATTTAAACCTTCCAACCGGAAAGCTCCTATTCCAGTTCTTTTGACCTCTAACTCTTTACAAAAAATAGAGGGGGAGAGATGTGATTATCCTCCTGAGTCTAAACTAAGAAACCAGGTAACCTCTGTGTGTGCTCCATGTGTTTTTGGGAAAGAAATTCTGGCCTTCTTCTACATCATGAAGAGGGAAAGAAGAAGTGAAAAACTGTTTTATATGTTTTTCACCTTCGGGAAGTAAGAAGTAAAAAAACCATACAATTAATTCCTAAGGAGATTTAGTCCTTTCTCATGGTGGCTATAGTGTCTGATGGAATGCTGTATATGATGGCCATGAAACAGTGTGGAGAACTGTGTCAGGTTCTAAAATATATTCTGAACCTTTTTAAGGTGTACATGTTTGGGCCATGACTTTAAACCAAGTCTATTTAACAAATTGTTGTAAAAACAAATTTTTAGCAGGACTTCAGGAATCTAAATTGATCTGTCAGTTCTGTGACTTTAGAGAAAAAGATTTTGGGGAGAAATGGGCACAGCCTGTTTTCTTTTTGTTTTTGTTTTTTGTTTTTTTTTTTGGTCGCAACTTATGTTATTGTTGAATTTCTGCGAATGCAGCGTATTTTATTTTATTCCTGTTTGTATGGGCAATATTAATGATACTGCTTTCCTTTTAGACACTTGAGGGTTTTTTCCATGTGTTTTATTTTTTTATTTTGCCGTAGCTTAAGTGTTAGGGCTGAAAAGTGGGGCAAAATGTTCCTTTTATCTTTGAAACATGTACATTTTTTAAACATTGATTGCAGTCATTTTCCCTAATCTGTTTCCATAGTTTGTTTCTACTTGTTTCCTAGAGGCAGTATGGTGTGATTGTTCTGCCACAGTTCATACTAGCTAGTACAAATTTTACACAGTTTTCAGGTCAAGTCTTTTAATGTCTATTGTTAATAAAAGCAGCAGAGTTCTCCAGTATAGGCAGAAGTTTTATAAGTGTGTGGCAGTGTAACAGGGGGTATCTGAATGGAGTTGGATGTTTGATCTCCAAAGGTTTTCCATTGGGATGAGTATCCTCTAGTTTGCACATAAACCTTTCGAAATACTGTCTACACACTTGTTAAAAATATTATTTTATGTTAAACACTTCTGTACATTAGTGTGCTTTCCCTCTCCTTTATGTTTTCACATTCACAGCCACAAATTCAAACTACTTAACAAGAAGTGTGCTTCTTACAAGTAATCCTACAGGGCACCGTGAATGTCAGCTCCTATACTTAGGTTTATTGTGGTAAAGTTAGTGTAGAAACTAGGAAGGTGCTAGATAGGCCATGTCCTGAGAAGTTTCATTGCATGGGTTGCAGATGAAGAAAGAAAAGGTAGGACATACAGGTGGATGGAGAATGGTGGCCCTACGTTTGCAGTGCTGGAGGCCATTTCCATGAGCAGACTTTGGGCTTCACCAAGCTGTGAGAGGGACATTTGCCTGTGGTTGGATGGCCCAACACTGCTTGTCTTGCAGGGGTGGACCTGCTTAGGTCTCTTTGACTCTACCATTTCTAACAAATCAAACAGGCCCTGGGGTCTGTTCACCACTTCAGGAGGAAAATGACACAGTGTCTTCTGTCCTGATCTCTGCACAGCCCTTTCCCAGGTAGGGAGGCTTCCACCATACTACATATTGAGAGCAGTCCCTTTTTTTCCTTTTTTCCTTTGTTCGCTGAAATTTAAGGGAGCTGATCTTGCTGCTGCTGCTTCTGCAGCTTGTTCTGATCGTTTAGCCCTTGTCTGGGTTTCCCCTGTGTATTTCCTTCTTTTTCATGCTAAAGAACCCTGAAGGGGTCTCTCCTCTGTAATTCTCAGTTGGAAGGAAAGACCTGTAGGCTGCACTGCCTTGTTTGGGCTTCACTCGTGGTCTCCCCCTGCAAGAGCCCCTGCATGGCATCACTGCTCCGGCTCCTGCTGCCTCACCTCAGGAGCTGTGGCTGCATGCAGAAGCACCTGGGGAAACTACAAATACTGCAGTATTTACTGAGACCTGCCCTTGTTATTCTAACTAATGCGAACCCTTACTTCTATTAATTATTTTCATATACATTTGTAACTTGATATGATCTCGCATCAGTGAAATGAGGATCATACATATTCATTTATTCTTTGAAACTATGGAAACAGTCTCGCTTTTAGATCTATTTGCCATATTATTTAGTTTGCCCGGTGCAGATAACGTGTGTGTTGGTCAGGGCTTTGTTTTACTTAAGAAACGAGAATCAGTCTGTTGTAGACCACGTCCTCATACAGAATCATAGAATAATCTCTTACAGAGGGGCCTGGTTGAAATGCATTTTGTTATGATTTACTTTTAATTCAGACACTTTCTCATTGGATTGAGCGTTTAATGACTCGATCGCAATATTAAATCTGTAATCAGCCCTAAATAGAGTAATTAAAGATCCATTGTAGTCTTGATAGCCAGGCTGCAAATGGCTTAATGCTGGGAGCCTCAGCTGCTGCTGCCATCTACAGGTGGCGTAAAGGAAAATGAAGCAGGTTGAGTACTTCATGCGTGTTGTAGAGCCCAGCACATCACGTGCCGCAGCTCAGAGGAGGAAACCAAAACAGGGATCCTACCCCATTCATAAGGAATTTTGATTTTGAACCATCCTCTTTATATCTGGGGTTAGATTTTTTTTTTTTTCATAGGTGCACACAGTGTGTGCAACTGATCATTGCCTTGCTGTGAATTCTGGTGTTGAACTTCAGTTGACATAAAATCTCCTCAGTAGATGCAGTTTTACGTGTGAAGAAGTGTTAAATGCTGAGCTAAGTGAAAGTTTGGAAAAATGAAATTAGCTCATGGGTACTTTATTTATTTATTTTTCCACACAAGCATTTTGCATGGTTCTGTCGTATCCAAGATAGGCTAGGTGAATGCAATTTGTTGTTATTAGCAGAGAATTTCAGCAGGTGTGTATGCTGGTTATCGGTTGTTGCAAACAGTTGAAATATTCACTCGTTGCTGTTTAGATCAGCTATGTTTCTGAAGTTTACGTTTCATTATACATAGAAACAGAAGAAAACTAAAGTGAGCAGTCACTCAGGAAGCTGTGTTTAAATCGTATGACACAATGTGAAGACCTACAAGCCACAGGCCAAAGTAAATAAGGAGTAGGATGACGGAAATTGAGATTTGTAGAAACATAATCATTAATTTCAGGAAGTTACAATTTTGAGTTAATTAATGCTCTTGGCTCCTCCTTTATGCAAAATATGGCCAAATATTTTTATGTATGCTTTGTCCTATTTTAATTATGGTTGAGAAATTAAAAAAAAAAAAAGTCTCAGCAAGCACAGTGAAGAATAAACCCAAAGGCTACCCAATTTCATTGGGATCTATGGATTCATACCCTTTTCTGAAAGTTCAGGACTGTTTCTCAGCACACTTCTCCCTGCAAGAAAGTGTTATATCTAGCTCAAGGCCCGTCACTCTGCTGCCTGACATTCACTGCTGAAGATTCAACTATAAAAGACCTAATCGACCCAACTTGCACTGGGTGAGAACTGCTGAACTTGTGTTTTTAATCTTCCATAAAGTCTTTCTTTAAAGCAATAATTTCTTTGTTTTCATTGGTTGTCCTCAGCGTTTTCCAATTTACTACAAATTTTCATTTTTGGTGCTGGTATTCACATTAATTTCCAGATCATTAAAGGTGTTAGATAAGACTTCTACTAAGTGAATGTTGTGATATGTCAGTGAACTTCTTTTCTGTCCTTTTCTTTCTATTAATTATCATTAGTCTGGGTGTTCTTATCCAGTCATACTCTGATCAGTGTGAGTCCTGGTACGCAGAACATTTTGCAGTAGGTTCAGATGCTACAAAATCATTATTTCAGTAAATTAAACATTTCTGCTGAATCGTAATTTTTTAGTCTCTGTAATATCCTTGATAATTTCACACTATTTTAAGTTCAGTTATGTTGTTAGCATTCTGTTTTTGATTATGAGAGGTAGCGTATGAAAGGTTCATTTTGGTTTCTTGTTATTGAAATACAAGCTTGTTTTTTTTTTTTTTTTTTTTTTTTTTCATAAATTAGGGCATCGTGGTGTGAGGTATTATTTTGTTACTGAGAAGATATTTGGGTAGGTGAGTACAATGCCCTTAGTTTCAATGAAATAGTATTATTCCCAGAAACTTTTCAGTTTTCCTACCTGGTTTTCTGGTACTCAGTAGATACTCATTTTCATTTTCAGATCATTCTACTTCCTTACTCAGAGATCACCGCTACAAAATTTTACTGTGCCTATTTCTTATTTTATTATGTATGCTTAAATTTTCAAATTACATCCTTTGCAATGTAAATATGGTACTTTTAGTGGATAGTGTTACAGGCTACGCCTTCTCTTACTCTGCATGAGATGGAGAGGTGCAACTTAGTATTGTCTGACCTGGTCTTAAATTCCTTGTGACTGAATATCTAGAATGGCTTTACATCAATGTGAATCATAGCCAGGTCACTGTGGAATCCCACAACCACCATAAATGGCTTCATCTTTGTCTCAGAGGATAATGGTGACTCTGGAGCTGGGATTTCAGGACAGTGTAAAAGGCAATCACTTTTCGAATGGAAAGGCAGTTTTTTTATTCAAGCTGAAACCATTGCTCACAGATTTTCTTCATCTAAGTAGCAAATCAGTTAAAATCCGTCAAAATTAAAGATAGTGGTGAGTACTAAAGTTTAAAAATGCTGCTCTATCCACAGATATTTTGTAATTAATTCCAGTGCTTAACAAGGAAGTGTTTTTTTCTTGTCAGAGTTCCTCTAGAGTCATACTGCAGTCATTGGATCTTCAAGCGATGAAGTGAAGAACTTTCTGTTTATTTCACACTTTTAACCTTCCTTTTAAGAACTTGAATAGAAAACGACTCTTGGACTTCAGTGTATAAGACATATTTTAATGTTAAGGTTATCTGTATTATCTTTTAAACTCTCCCAGTGTACTATAGATGTTTGAGCTGGACACAGAATTCTGCAATGGTTATATTGCGTTGGGATTTGAAAAAGCATAACCTTCCTTTTCTCATTCTTTATGCGGTCAGGAGTTTTTGCCCATTTGACTAGTGTGCCATGGGACTTCACTGTGAATTGTAACTTCAAGTCTGTCATTATTTCTAAGATATCATGCTTCATCCTCTGAATTTGGACTTCTTTCTTAGTCGCTACAAGTGCAACTTTATGCATTCAATTCAGTTTCTTTATTTAGCATGTTGTCAGAGACTTGGATTGTGTCATTTGAGCGACTGGCTCTCCTCATTATAATTTGCTGTGTTGTCTGCAAACGTCATCAGTAATGAATTTGCATTTTCTTGGCGGTCATTGATTAAAAAATGTGACACACTACAGGACTGGTAACCTATCACGGCAGGTCTCATCCAAATACCCTTAATATAACTCCCTGTTTGCAGTTACATTCTGAGACTTACTGATTTGCCTGTTTCTAATCCATTCTAATCCATAACATATTTTTGATGTTAATTTTGTATCATTCTTGCTTTGAAGTCCAGAAGTGGTACGCTGCAAGCTAACACACAGAAAATATTTTTCACTGAAGTCAAGTGGGACGGTTTGCTTAAAACCAGGTGTAAGTAAAAGATCTCTGCAGATAACAGGACTCAATATTTCATTTGAACACATGGTGATGAGTTCTTAGTGTTATAAGCAAAGTTCTCTAAAAATTCATACCTTTGAGAAGTGTGATAGTGTATTGACACATGATATAACAAAGGAGGCAGTCTGTTTTTAGAGAAAATCGTTTAGGATGTTACTTTTAAATAATTTTTTTAATTAGAAAGAGATTTTCTACATTTAAATAATTTGATTACTAAAGACTGCTATTGAAGGCATGTAATAAAATTGCCATATTTACTGCACAACTTTAAAAATAAACAATATCCAAATGATAGTGATCACACTATGTAATTACATTTCTTTATGAGTTACACATCATAAGAAGTAGTGGAGAAGTTTACAGACGCTATTAATATTCTGTCTTTGAATTGAAGTTCACAGTAAAGTTCAGCTTCTGTTTTTTATTACTATTATTTTATAATACAGATTTTTTTTTGTTTAGTCGTATTTTCTTTTAAAAAGATGTTCTGTAATATGGAAACTTGTGGCAAAATATACGGCTAGAAAATGTGCAGTTTTGTTTCCTGGTGTATGTGGTATTTATAAATCCTGGTAGGCTTTTGCTTCGGTACTGATACAGGATTAATATAAAAGCAGCTCTATTCTTAGCTCATATTTAATTCCCTGTATTGAGCTGTGGTACTATGCATTATTTTAACTCCGTGTAGTGTTTCAAGTGTAAGCCAGAGTTTATTGCCAGGTGGCATGAATGAGGCGTATAAACATTTTATGGACAACAGATGCAGATGAATGTAGGAATTTATCTCATGCACTGAATGCTTATTTGGCCAAGAGATACAACCTTTACTAATTCCTCCGTGCTGACTGACGTAGGACAATCAAAATCAAATAAATTGCTACAGAAGTAATCAGTACAAAGAGAGAATAATCACAACTTCCAATGCGTAGAATACAAAGTTACTTTGAAGCATTTCAATGAGTAAACAGAAGAATGAGGTTAGCAGGGAAAAAAACATTCAAAAACCCCTGTTTCGTCTCCTAGTCTTCTATTCAGCTTCTATAACAGTTTTTTTGTATTTATGTTCATATTTTTTAATCTTATATTTTTTATTTTTATTTATGGGTTATACCAGCTGCATGAGATTTTCCAAATACTGTTATTTTAGAGGTTAAATTCATACGTAATACAGATGTGCATAGAGCTGGCCACTTGTCCTCTGTTTTTGAGAGCAAGATCGAAAATGTAACCTATTTTGCTTGGATATCCTTTCCCCCCAAATACTCTCCCCAGATAAAACAAACCTGCTGCAGTCCTTGGATTTCTAACATAGTTGCCCAAAGCCTGAGACTTAGCTCAATTACAACGATCATATTGCAGCCACCGAAGTCCACAGGCGTGCATCAGAATCAATGAGAAGAGAATCGAGTCCATAAAGTACCTCGCCTGCATTGTCTAGTGTTTGTTTGTTCCACTGAGGCTTTTCTCAGTTAAAGCCGAGGAAAACAGATGAGTATCACTTTCGAAGGGTAGAAATTAAATACTATATTGTGACACGTGTTGTTGGAATAGAACGTCGTGACACACAGTGCAGAGCCGTGGTCATTCTTGTAAGGAGTTATGCTAGTAAAATAGTTTAACAATTCTGCTTAAGTGTACATCGTCTGTTCGAATGGGCTTAATATAATATTTTTGAAACTAGATTGCTTGACTTTTCTTTTTCTTTTTAGATTTCTGTAAAAACAAACTAAAGCGAAATTCGATAAACCTCAGCTCTGAAATTATTTTTAAACAACGTTTTGCTGGTGACAGCTTATTTTCTTAAGTAAGCAGATTCCATATGTGGTATTAAGTAAATCATTTTGTGATTTGATAATGGTGTATTGGGGTGAGACATCCTGTAATGTAACTATGTCTGAAGTTATTTACTGTTTTTCCTCTGCCAAATTGTGATTGTTTAGTCTGCTAACACTTGTACTAAAGACTTTTTCTGGGTAGTGGTTAGCAGTTGTTTTCAAAGCAAATGTTAAATGTAAGGAGAGATTCCTTTTAAAAAAAAATCCTGGTCTGGCAGAGGAACTTGATTTGTGTTCTTGTTCAGTGTTCCTTTACTGTTTTTAGTATGGCTGTTGAAATCTATACCTTATATGATCTCATTGTACTGCCTGCATTTCATTAATGAGTGACTCTGTTTAGGGCTTGGGGAGTGAAATATTTTTCATATGACACTACCCAATATGAGTGCAGTGCACCAGCTGCAAAAACCACAGACCATCTGATTTTGTGGCTTTTGAGGGTGTGAAAAGTTCAATTGCATATACTAGGGTTTATATCTGCATATCATACCATATGGAAACGGAACTACTGTAGACCTTAAAAAAAAAAAAAAAAATAGGAAAAAGAAGAAAAATTGTTTAGCCATGGTTCAAATGAAGATAAAATATATAATTTACAATCTAGCTGAATAAATATTACTATAAGGCAGTAAAACAGTTTTTTGAAAGAATATAGTATTATGTATTACTAATCTTGCTACAAATTATGTATTGTATTTCTTTTAAAGAAAGATGGCAAATGTGGAAGTTGTAAAATAAGCAAGTAAGTGTATCTTCATGGTGATTTAAGCTTAATTTGTTTACAAAAGCAGTGACTTGGTAGCTACTTCATCCAGTGAGGTGTTACCAATACTGGAATGTGTTTACTGTTCCATATGCATATTCCTCCTTTCATTGTCTAGAAAGAGAGAAAAGGTTTGGGTGGGCACTATGGAGATTAACCTGAATCAAGCAAAAAAAGTTTCTATAATTATGTTTCTGTCATAATTTGGGAAGATGTAATGTAGGTTTTATTTTACTAAGCCAAAACATGGACAGTCGTGCTAGTTGTCACTGTTCTGTGGTTTATTCTTCTGTAGAATCAAAGTAAAAACAATTATCAGTGGGTCTGTGGAATAGTATAATTTGTCAGGAACATTTGCAAATAGTTTAAGAATAGCTTTTTGAATGACTGAGGGAAAGAAATCAAAAGAAATGGAAAGTATCTCGACAGTCTTAAATTCTAAGATATTTTTTGTGTGTGCTCTTAATTACTTTGAAGGAGCTTTTAATCAGCAGAACTGCTTTCAAAAATAACTCCTTAGCTTTTGTGTAAAGCCCTAACAAGGAAAAAAAGCAGTGCTCTGTCTTGGAATTGAACATCTACTAGTCCAAATTTCATGTTACGTTAGCACATAAAGTTAGCACAGCAGTTTGCAGCTTCTGTAAATCAAGCTTCAGTTCTGGGTTAATTTGATGAGTGTGTGTGTTTTATGCAATTGGCATGCTTGAGACATAAGAAGGGAAAAAGTTAAGAATTGTTGTAATGTTTGCTATATAGAAGGACTGCGCTTGACTCGTAAGCACATGGTAAGGTTTTATTCACAGGAGTGCCAGCAGTTTTGAGAAGCAATTCTGAACAGTTCTCTGAAAATAACAGAGAAGCAAACTGAAACCTGTCGATGAGAACCCCCAGTAAAAACCCCAACTTCAAACTCTACTGCCCGGGTCATTCATTCAATGGACAAAATAAATTCCACAATTTATATCCGGAACCAGACAGTACTGAGTAAAAGTCTCAAATAGTACAAATAATAGCAAACCACTATATGACAAAGTCCAAATTCAAATTTTATCTGAACAGATAGTCTCAAAGATGAACAGTTTTGTAAAATGTCATTGCTTTCTGTGAAAAAAGCATAAACATGAAATAGGGCTAAATTTGTCATATACTTCATTCACTGTGACTCATCCTTCCAGCTCTATACATAGTTCTGCCATGACTTAGAAAGTGCTTTTTTGTTGACAATGAGTCTCAACAACAGGTCTCTCTGAACCACTGTCGAATGCCGCTTAATGGCTCGCAATGGAGCAGCTATTCAGAGTGCGGTTATGAGAACCATGACTGAGGATTGATTCCACTCATAATGAGGATCAGATGTAAGAGTAAGTGTATGAGCATTGTAGCAATACATACTGCCAACTGAGAAAGAAGGAAAACAGAGTGGAAAGCTTTTAGCTCTTGCGGTTTCAGTTGAAAAATGTTGTGATATTTAAATAGTTTCATTAAATCACAAGTTGGCCACCTCAAATTTTGATATTTGGCTTTTATCTATCAGGAGGGTTTTTTTTTTTTTTTTAATTACGTGCTCTCTATTCTTTTTATCTCCTTTTTGGACTCTGAACCTTTTAGGGATTTAGCTTTTAAATTTTTAATCTGCACCCATGAGAACTCTATATTCAAAAGAAAAAGAATGGGGATTCTTGTAAATTTCTTTTTTTATTTCAACAGCTGAAGCTTTAGGGAAAGTATCACAAATGTGGCAATTTGAAATAAAGGCCTAAGTATTGTACCCATATTTACGGTATGAAAAGTAAGATCTGTATGAATTTATGCACACCAGCAGGTGAAATGGTCTGGCTACTGAAAACGATGGGAGTCTTCTCCAGTCAAATTCAGTGGAGTCTCAGTTTTATTTTTTTCTTAATCTTTTTACTTCTAAATGCAGACGTAATCTGCTTGTCTTAGTTTCTCTTACTCTGCACTTCAGAATAGGAATGTTTCCTCCATTTCATCAGTGGTACGCCAGCTTAGGGGAGAGAGAGGGAGAGGCTGGGCTATCAGTTCCCGAAGAAGAGTGTAGTTGTGACAACGTTACGCAGTCATACTTATCCTTCCTTTTTACATACAGAAGCTCGGGAGGATGAAGTCCATCAATCGAGACTCAAAAAAAGCAATCAGTGTGTGAGATATGGAAGGACAAACAAGATGCTGGTACCAGAAGTTTAATTACAGATGGCACTTAAAATGAACTGTTATTCTTACCTTGAAGAAATCCTTATTTGATCATATTACAGGAACCTTGCAGCTAAGGATGACTGTATTATTTATTTAAATTTATACTGCTACTCCAAAGTCATTTTTACCACAGATTGGATTTCTGCAGATTCAGAAAAGCATTCTGAATTTTTGATCCTACTGTGTGCTAAGAGTGTTGATATAGCACACAATATCAGTTTGATGTAGCCTTTAGGAGTAATGTGGAAAACAAAAACACTTCAGTAAAAGGGGACATAGTGCTCATAGGATTATGCAGACATTTTGAATTTATACAAATATAAGTAATAACTTTTAAAGATTTCTGTATACTCATTTTAATTGAAAGTTGAGTAATTATGAGAATTCTGAATGTATTTTTTTTGTTCTTTGCCTTCTTTTTACCATTTATTCCTTAGTATTTTCATGCTCTATACTTAAAATTTGTACTTACTAAATAATAGGAAAAGTCCATTTTTTTTAAAGCATGAAGAACGTTGCAGTATTAGGCCTTCATAGAGCTCATCTAAAAGCAATAGCATTTGATTGTATCTTTCGTTAAAAAATGGAACCCTTTTGTTAAAAACACTCTATTGTGCCTTTCAATTTCTTTTTAAATAAAAAGCATAAGAAATAAGTAAATTAGGATCCCTCCTAGTAATGTAAACTACAATTAATTGTAAATAATATTTCTGGTAGAATACATCATGCTAATACAAACTCCAGTTCTGAGTTCTGTTTCTGAATAGTCAAAGGACAGTAAGTAGTTACTCTACAAATACATATCAGTAATTTGTTTGCACTTTGTTAGCTACTTTTCTGATTTAAAACAGAATAAAATAGCAGTTCACTATATTCAAGTTAGTATATCATATGTGCAAATCAAACTCTACTAGTTTAAGTCAGTGCTTTCCTTCGAATAATTTATTTTATGAAATTAATACTGCATTAAATTCTAGATGATCTTTATGAGCGTTCACAAATCTTTCTTTCTCACACGTGTCAATATTCTAGTATGGCTTTAGTATAGGTTGTTTTGATTTGTGATCAGATGTTCTTTACTTTTATAAGCATCCCATCCCTCTGTTCTTTGCAGGGCATTGGACTAGATGGTCTTGAAAGGTTCCTTGCAGCTGGAATGATTCTGTGATTCTGTGATCTTTGTTCTAGGAGGATAAAACAAAGTCAAAAGAAATATCCATACAATTTCCTGACTTGTTATTTCTTTCCAGTTGCAATATCTAATTTGATACACTTTTAGATAATTCTGTGATAATCATTTAAATTTTGGGTTGTATCAGGAGTGCATTTTGGGTGAGCATCCTCTGATCATCCCCAGTGTTGTGTCTGGGTTTGCACTACAGAGACTTTAAATAAACATGAACTGAAAGAAGCTCTCCAGGGCACACGCAAAGCTCTCCATCCTCTTCATACAAGCCATTGAGCCAAACTGAAGTAAAATCCATCAGAGGATATGTAACTGTGATTCAGTCATTGACACAATTGATCAAATCATATAGTATTCTACAGGACTCCTTACTTAATTCAGAATGCATAGTGCACATTTAGTAAGCTAACTAGTATTTTATTTCAGTATCAGAATTTCATGTGTGTTTCCCTTGATTATGGTATATCCTTCAGAGCATTCTGATGAGCTTTTCTACACTACAGTTCACTGTAGTTTGTCCTTCCCACACATTGCCAGAGTCATTGTCACAGTCATGTGATACACTGATTTTATCCCTGTTCTACAAAAGGAGAACGAAGACACAGGCATCTGTGGTGTAATTTTTATGGAGTGCTCAGTGTTACACAAACTTTGCCCAGAATGCTGCTTTTACTGACATCCTGTCATGTCAAGCACATCAGACTGATGATTAGACCCCTGAAAAAGAGAAGCATAAATTTATGTCAGTCTGTGGATCAGTTTTAACACGTTGGTATTGTTTAACTCTCATTTATAACCCAAGATCTGATTCTTAGTGGTCATTAGTCATATCTGTGACTGTCATCATGTAGATGAAGTTGGGATAGCATTTTGTGTCTGCTTATCACCTTATGCTTGTCTGTATCGAAAATGATTCTCTGTTTTCCTGTCTGGATGTTCAGGCTTGTTGTGTCCAGTGTCAGAATCTGCAGGACTTAATCTTAAAAACTCCAATAGCTTAATCCAACTTAATTTTATTCATCTTACTGAGACTTTACTTATCCCTACGCTTTATTTTCTCTTTCCTCCAACTATTTGTTCATACTATAATCTTCTTTCCTGTCCTATGGAACTCAAATTTATTCTTGCCTTTAGTAAAGGTTGTAGTTCAGTGCTGTTTGACAGTATCACTCAGATCAGCGATTTAACTGGTAAGTCAGTAGGCATTTTCTTTTGGCTGAGCTGGATGCTCTGATGCCTCCTCTAATATAAGTTGAGTAGTTCTACTCTGACTCTAACTGGTGCTTCCAGCTTTACTTAACTCTTGAATAATGGCAGTTCCTTGTAGATTCCTAAATGTAGGTGTCTTTATTTTGACTTTGCTTCCATTTTATTTATTATTCAGGAGCTGTGACGTGGAGAAATATTTTTTTAGATAAAGTACTCCATACTCCATAGTACTTTATTTCAAGCAAAGAATATCTGAGTGTGTGCAGACTTCTGTTTTTTAGAATTTAATCAACTTTGTATAGACTTTCAGGTGGATTTTCTTGTGCTAATTTGTCTGATAGTGTGATGAGAATAGGTGAACTTGGTACATACGTTTGTATAAAATGATGCTGGGATACATTTATGTGTTTATATTGCAGTGGAGTTGGATCTTTCCACAAAATTCTTAGCAGTCGTGGTCATGGATGAACTAAAATTTTAAAATGTTCCAGCTGAATTGAAATGAGTTATTTTGTTGACAGAATTAAAACAAATACTGAGTTTGAACTCAATTAAAAAATGTTTTCTGTGACCCTCAAATGTCTAATTTATTTTCTTTCAAAATTCTGAAAAAGGTAAATTAATTGGTACACCTAATAGTTAAGGGTGAACAGGAGCAATTAACTAACTTCAACTCAGATACAAAGATAACTTTAAAATACTTCTGTCTGCCTAGGAATTGCATCTCTTTGCCAAATAGCACAATTGAATAGAAAGCTGCTTCTTGCCTGTTCACATTTTAACAGCTTTTGAACTCTACTAAATTAATGTATAACTATTTGGATTTATCCTTTAATATTTATCCTTGGACAGATAGAGATAACAAAATTACTGCTTAAACTTTAAGATATAAATGATAGATGAATAAATGGACAAGGAATAGATAAATAAATATTAAGTAAATAACAAAGGAATCCTGAAGAGTAAGACAAATAGAGAAGCCTTGCAGAAGGAGGACAATTTGTCAGAAACAAGGATCAGAATTGGACTTAGCATGGGATTCGTTTCCCTTAACCTAAGGTGCCTGGAATGTAGATATCTAGAGCTGAGAACATCAGCTGGACTGCTGTTACAGTCAAAGGGAAGAAACAGACATCTACAGGGAAATGTCTAAATTGGCTTTAGTGAGTCAGGTAGTTCAAGTACTTATAGATCTTTAAATTACACGGCTATTCCAGACATGACTGTCTGGAATGTTAACCCTTAGCCTCTAAAGCAAAAAAGCAAAATTTCTTGAAGGAGATTATTACTGTTTTCATTATGATTTTATTAATCACTTTTCACTTTGTAACTGTTGTAAACGTCTAGGTATTTTGTTGGTATATTCTCATTTAGTTTAGATTAAAAAAAAAAATAATGATGCATAGTTTATTCTAAAAATTACAGAAAATGTATTACATTTGTATTGTTTGTTTAAAAGGAACATACAGGCACTCAAGTAATTTAGCTTTCCATCTTTACTCTTGTGTTAGAACTATGTTTCATATCCAATTAAAAAAGGAAATGGAAAATGTATTTAGATGCATAGTGGCATATAGGTGGGGTTTATTAATTGAGCTAATTTGTGTCTAGAATAGTAGGTTAATCTTATTTGCCATGCTTATAATGCTTTTAAATCAGAAAATAATTGCTTAATTTTATATTACATTTTGATTAAAGCTCCTGTGTGATCTTTAGATTTCCATAGTCTAGCCCTTTACACAGAAAATAATCATTTATTCTAGATTTTGGAATGAACAATTCCAACACATGGATACAACATACTGAATGTGAATTTTAATGAGTAATTTAATTTTTTGCATTTGAAAATATTATTTTAATCTTTTCTTTAAGATTTGGTTTTTTTACAACTTGTTTACAGAACAAAAGCAAATGGTACCTTTACTTCCAATGTGAGTATTTGAAATAAATGATGAAAGCCTTTATGAATGTTTGCTTTTTAGAATAACTAGAAACTACACAAATCAGGGCTCTGGAAAGTGTGTTTTTCTTGCTACTGTTTCTCTTTTTAAGGAAAAATGAAATTACTGACAAATGTGAAACCCTTTATCAATGTCAGGATATTGGTTTACATGGAAAATAGGTTTGTTTTTCAAAGTGTGTACTGTATACTTGTAATTTAAGTACTCAAATGCTCTGATAATATATGGTTAATATAGAATCCTAAAATATCCTGAGATTGGAGGGACACGCAAGGATCAGTGAGCCCTGCTCCCGATGATTCTCCCATTATGGTCAAAGAAAATCCATATTTTTAAACAAATTTTATCTCTTCACAAATTGTATTAACAGTCAAATTGTATGTAGTCTGATTGAAGAACAGAATAAAGAACACACAAAAGATTTGTTCACTGAAAATTCTTGTGCAACAGCCAAGGATATATGAGGGCTGCTCTGAAAACAGAGCCTCCTGTTTAATTATGTTGGCCCACAACACTTCTGTTGTAGTTTCCACGGAAATGCAAAGCAGGCATTACTTTCAGAACAACATGTATAAATATAATATGATAGAATTAACACAATATGATAAAAAAAAAAAGCATAACATTTGAGAAAATGACTGCAATAAAAATACAAACTAACATAGCTGAAAATAACTTTAAATCAAAGTTAAACTGAACTAGATCACCATTTATCAAAGAAAAAAGAACCACTTGTTTTCTGTTAACAAAAATTGGAATATACCAGGGTAATCCCATTTTAAAAAGGCAACTGAGAAGTCAGATTTACTGACGTCTCAATAAACATCCAGACAGTACACACAAAAACTACCAAGTGTGAGGCTTGCCTTTCTATTAAGGAGAAGCTGACATTTCCAGTTGTCAGTGTTCCCCCACCTGCCATACTTGTCCTACAGAAAACTACGTAATTTGGTAATGTTGAAACTGAAAATGTAACTGCAAGTATTTCTGAAACTGGAAGACAAAATCTCCCATTGGCTGTAACTCAAGTACAAAGTTTGGAAACAGTTATGGGCCTTTATCATTTACAATCTAAAATTACATTAATTTTTTCTTGTTAAAATAGAGAAACTAATAAAAAATCAAGTTGGCTGATAAGAACAAGCAAGACTCTAGCCTAGTGGTCTGAATGTTCACCTGAGGACAAGAATACCTGACTTGTGGTTTCCATCTCAAGGACTGCTGAGGCAGGAGCCAAAATTAGTTTTTAATGACTGTATAACAGTATTAATTAATTATATTATATTATGCAAATTGATCCATAATGCCTTTTCCATTTCATGAACAGTTAGCAGTACAGATGTGTATGTTGGCGCATTCTCTGCTGGGTTTGCTTCTTCACAAATGTAAGTAAAGGAATACTGGGTTAGATAGAAATGAAACACCAACCTAAGCCAGCGCAATGAAGTTCTGAGTTTTGCCCAATTTCATTAACGGGATGGGGGTGCATACAGACGGTACAAGCAGTGGCACAGTGGGTTATCCAAGAACAGAAGATTTGCAGTCTCAGACACTCAGAATTTAGTCGTCTGACTTCCAGCTGCAGTACAACCATCAACAAATGTCAGTGGGTGCCACTTTTTCCTCATGAAGGAATTTATTGACACACTTTTGCTTCACACACACCTCGATGTCAGACCCATTGTATCACAGTGCCCCTCCGCTACAGTCTGTCACACGGCAACAGCAGGTGATGGAATAGTGGTGGGCAGGTTCAACCATTACTGCCATACTGCCAACATCTACCTCTGACATTGTCAACCAGCATATTAAAACAGGAGATGTTACTTTTGGAGCACTGTTCATATTATAGTGCTTACATCATGCCTTCATTTTGTTAATTGCGCTTTTTAATGTTAGAATTCTATAAGTGAAGCACTTTCTACTTACTCTGTATTAAGTATGAACCATTTGAGCTATCCGAACTGAAGAGAAATGAGAAAAGTATTTTCCCTTTCCAAAGGATTTAAAAATTCTGAAAAAATTCTGAAAGATTAAAGCTTCAATGAAATCTGGGTCTAATTTCATATTTGGTGATTTCTAACAATCGCTGGTTTGACTTATTTTTTTTCAAAAATCAAACTTTATTTAAAACAGCTGATGTTAATTTATGTAAGTATCATATAGTGAGTCTGCACCTAAAAGTAGGTCATTTTAATTCCTGTAAAATCTAAAAACTTTTTGAAATGCTTCTTCTTAATTTGGATTTTAAATTCGAGTTTAGTAAAATGTGTTCTTCTTGTCATTGTTAGGTTGTTAATCACTGTGGGTTTTCTCTCTGTTAGCACAATACATGTACACACAGTTTGGTGGTTATAAATAAACATGCCGTTCCCTTTTGAGAGCTCTATACTAGTGCTGAATAGTTTCTGTAAAACCACAGCACTTTGTATTTAGAACCTGTTGTTAATGAAATTAAAAGAGACTTCAAAAACTGTAGAGATCTGTAGGGAGTTTTTCCCTATTTTTCCCTATTCCTGTATAGAAATTGTAGCTGAGAATGTCTCAGTGAGCATAATGTGATCAGTCAGGAATTTACACATTTGGGGAGAAAAAAAACGGCTAAAGGCAAAGTTCACAAATATTTGAATACATTCTAAAATAATTTCAGATACGGATTTCATGTGGTTAATTTGACATTATTCAACTTTCTTTGTATAAATTTAACCATTAAAAAAAATCTCAAATATTAATCTGTAAGTGTTTAATGAGTTTTCTCACACCGTTCTGTCATTATGCGTCTGTCTTCAGCCACGCGAACAAGTACTCCCACTTCTGTGGAGGGTGTATCTCTGGCTATCTTAGGAAGCCCTCAGGTTTGTAATATCAGTTCTGTTGTACAAATCAAAAGCTAAGTTTAGCTTCTCAAACATACACTGAAGTTTTAAAGGGGCAACTTTTGGTGAAAGAAGTTTGAGTGAAGAATGTGCCAGCGAGGCAGGAGCTCCGTGTGTACTCCGTAGGATTTATCTTTGAGCTCTTTGCCAGCTCCGAGATAGACCAGTTTTCCAAAATCACAAATGCGTATTTTAGAGAGTTTCAGCCCCTCTACAGAACTGCATAGGCTAAGTGAGCTTTGAAAAGCTCACCCTCTGCACTCCCCACCCCTTCCAAAAAAGACAAGGAGAAAAAAGAAAACCACCAATGAATAAAGAATTTCTGATATAAGCTTTCACTCACTGCTTTTGGGGTTTGCGCCTTCAGCTTGTGACCTCAGCATCTGCCAAAAGTTAAACCCTCCTCCAGGCCCTGGAAGCCCGCAGAACTTCAGTCCTGTACCTGCAGTGTGATTTCCTTCCCAAACCTGGCAGAATAAGATTTCCTTCAGCTTTTGAATTCTTCTATTGAATCCTCACAGAAAGAAGAGGAAGAAAACGTAGCACTGTAATTTTGTGCACTGTAATACAAACATGAGGTAAAATGGGTAAAAGATGAAAAGACTTCCTAAAGAAGTGGATTTTAAAAAGGATTTTAAAAAGGAATTTGAAGTACAGGTTTTGCTTGGCAGATAAGAAAAAGGGAAGGCTTAGTCAGTGAGAATATGAGTGAGGAATGTGTTTATGCGTATTCGTTTTAAAATCTGCCTATCCTAATCAGCATCTACCACGAATCTAACATTTTATTTTATTTTTTCCTTTTTTGTTTTGTTTTTGTTTTTGCTTGTTTGTTTTTTTGTTTTTCCTGAGGAGGTAATTACCAGGTAGTGAGTGGGAAGTGGGATTGAAATTGAATCTCCAAACTTCCTCAACTATATAGTAGCGTTTAATGGATTCTAAACCAGGACTGCCTTGTGCGTGCTTTGAATGTGTGTGATTGGATTGTGGTTTTTGGAATAAGTATTCAGGAATCAAAAATCACTTATGCCAGTCTACTAAATCAATTAATCTCTAGCAGGAAAAAAAAAAAAAGAAAAAGAAAAAAAAAAAAAGTTGCTTTTGATAGATTTCCTACCAAATTTTGTCATGTGTGGTGGCTTTACCAGTTACATCCTTCCCATATTTCAGGCAGTGACTAGGAAGTAGAAATCCCTTAACTACAGTGTTCTTATAGTTTATGCTGATAAAAACAGTTCTGGGCAAATAAGACAGCCAAGTTGAATTTATGCTTAGGAGCTATTATCAGCTGCTCCTGTTGTTTCATAGTTAGTACATGGCCATTTTCATCATAAAAAATATCATATCTTTCTGTATGTTGTATCTCTGTGAGATCATTCATCAGCTAAATAACATCCATTCTTTTTTTTTTTTTGTCCTCAGATAGATCTGTTTATATTTGCATGTATCCCCAGCACATTCTGCTAAGTAACAACGATGAAATTCTTCTGTTGCCAAGACTCATTCTTGTGTTTCCTTTAGGTTCTCTTAGCATTTCTCCCCTCCTCCTCCTGAACACAGGAAAACTAATTAAGTTTTCCTTTCTACCTTTGTAAAATATGGTCGCTTCTAAGGTTACAGTAAGAAGCGTATGTATAAAAAATCTTTCATAACCTGCGATGCCTTTCTGAGCCCTCAGTAATGCAACTAGGCAGCCAGAGGCGTTCAGGCACAGTTGGACAGGAATAAACGGGGTAGTCCAATCCTCTTACGGCTGCCGCTCTGAACTACTTTGCTGAAGTAAAAAAGCTGTATTCTTAAGTGTGCAGAAAGTGGTAATGCTGTCTAGATTTCACTACTGTTGAACTTTCCAATTGTAGATTTACTCTGAGCGCTGCCTCTTGTGGAGAAAAAATACGTGGGATTTTTAAGTGACTGAAAAATTTCTTTTTCTTTCATTTTTTTTCTCTCTGTGCCCTTGAGAACTTTTAGCTCTCTTTGTCAAGATTAAATTACTGTCTGGGGGAATTTATTTGGACCTTTTAAAAGTCCATCTTATTTTTACGTGTGGCAAAGAAGCTGTGTGTCAAGTTGTAAACCTACGCGTTTTTGCATCTGTATTTTCTTGCCTATTGGAACTGGAGTTCGCAGGAAACGGTCAAGTTAACCTGGGTTGTTTCTGTGTGATTGCAAGTTCATAGTGTTCATCCAATTGGGACCAAGCTGTCGGTGGAGGCGGGCAGGGCATGGAGTGTGTGCTCCATCTTCTCTTTGTGAGAGCCAGACACAGTGCTTGGTTCTGGGTATGTTCAGATGGCCCAAGCAGTAGTGCAGGTTTTCTAATTCTCATATTTTAAGAAAGTGCTCAGATGAAGGAAATTATTGATGTCCTGAGATTTTTCAGTTTGTAAAAAATACCTGTGGCCAAGATTTGCTTGCTTTAAATACAGGTAGTGTCTCCTTGGGAACTGGTTGTCTCTATGAAATGATACCTAGTTTTTCAGCTTGTGGCAAGTCAGTTCTGAAAGTTTAGATACGTCTGTTTTTCGTCTTGCCTTTTGTGGTGTACTGCACGACAAGTCTAGTAACTACTGCTACTGACTTACATCAGGTTCAGTGTGAGTCTCAGAACCTCCTTAAAGACTCTGTGTATCCCTTGAGACTTCCACTTGAAATGTGACATCTCTTTTAGAAAGATATCAAAGCTGCTTATAAAGATTTTTAAAAGTAGGTAATCTACCATATATGTTAGCAGTGGGTGCTACTAGGTTATTTATTTTCATTGTTTAGAAATAAAGAAATGTGACTTTTACATGATCAGATTCAGTCAAGTGATAGCTTTCTACTGTTGGATTCCAGAATGCTCCTTTTTTCCACTAAATGAAACTGCTGTCTACTTTTTTTGCATTATAAATCTTGCAGTTGGTAAGCAAGTTATCTCTTAACTCTTCTTTCTATTAATGAATTGGATTATAGTTTTAGCATTTTTGTTTGAGAGGTACATTTTAGCTGTATATGCTCATATGAGTTATACTGAGGAAGATGAGCCCGTCTGCTTGATTGATATTTCCCACTGTTTTCAGGCTGGGGTCATCTGAAAAAAAAATTAATCTCTGATTTACAATGAAAGTAATAAATTTGGGACAATAAAAGTTCTTCAGAAAACCGACATTGTCTGACAATTTTCCACTTACAGTTTTCAAGATCTGTGTATTTAAACAGTTTTAATCCATGTAATGTAGAATATTGATTTTGTATGGTACTTGAAAATGTCATGCAAGATTAAATCTTATAGCAATCTAAGTGTGCTGTGACAATACAAGTTAATGTTATTAGCCAAACTTGTTATAGCATAAAAAATGGTATCAAGTTTAGTTGACAAGACTTACAAATGAATGAATTGTGCTATCATTTCTTAATTATTTACTGCTTGACCTTTCCAGAATTTATACTGACTTGATGTCAGCCTGACTGTAGTTTCTGAGGTTTGATCTTCATAAACACTAGCACTGCATTAAGTTTTCTTGATTCTCTTGATCTTGTAGAGTATTCTAGGATTTGTTAAAAATCCACATTAATGTTTCAGTGAATTCCTTTAGCTTTAATTGCTCTCCAATGGGCTTAATACTTCTGGGGTATAAATTCTCTCTCTGGATTTTAATAAAATGACCTGCTTTTTCCCAAATTGAGATTTGCTAAATGCTTACTCCTTCCCAATTACGTTTTTAAGAATTGGTTATTATTTTCTTAAGGCTTAAGGGTTTAATGTTATTGATATCTTATAACTCTCTTCTTACACACCTTTCTTTTCTGATAACCGCCACTTTGGGGATCTAACTGGAGTGGAGACTGGGCGTACCACATTTTTAATGGACTTTTGTCTCCTGCTTAGATAAGATCAAATATGAAGCATAAAGCATTAGCAGCATGCTAACGAGTACATCTAGCTTTATTGTGGTATCTTATCTGAACCAGCGCATATAAACATTTCCCAAAAAGCATGATTAGGACTGGGTTTCCTGAGATTAAGTGATGTGGTAACAGAAAAAAAACATGATTTCATCAGCCTTCTGCTGACAGTAGCTCAGGTTTTGTTAGTAAACTTTCCAGCTTGGAATTCTAGTTAGGTTTTCAGTTGCTTTTTAAGTGCCGTGTCACAGTAATGCCAAAAAAATGACTCTTTACTTTGGCTTCTGATTCTAAGTCAGTAAGGAATTTGTGGTTGTCAGACATGGAAGCATTATTGGTGGAAGAGAGAGCACTGTAAATTTTCATCTGGGTTAATGTCAGTCTTCTTACCTGGATTACACCTTAATTCTGTCAAGGTGAACAAATTTTGCCAGCTGTTTTTATAAGACAAGTATTCGGCAACGAGAAAATAATTCATTTTGCAGGTGAGCCCCTTCTGTTGTCTGCTATACTGTAGAGTTTGTGGTGGCCCACCTGGCTGATCAGAAAGGCATTTTTTCCTCACAAATAGCCATGTGTTGAGTGTTGGAGGAACTGCCATAATACAGAAGGAAGAGTTTCTGAGAAAAGTCTTTTGATACTGAAATTTGTTGAAAATTCCCTTTGTTGTTTGGAGGGAATTCCCTTTCACTGTTTGCAGGGCAGGCCAGCTCCTCTGAGTAGACATTTGGAAAGTCTGTGGTCTACGGTCATTTCTGGGTAAGAAGGGGCCTCCTTTTAATTATGGTTTATTTTGTTTCCTGATCAGCTTTTTGATACCATACTGATGGTATCCTGCTGGGATTTGGTAATAATTTCCAAAGGCATTTTTAATTTGGCAAAAGCCTATGCAGTGCAGGATATTGAGTACAATCTATTTTAGACCTAACATACAGGTACAAAAAATAGGCCTGATGACACTGACAATGTTATTTCTTCAAAGTTATTATGATAAGTGAAAGACTCGGTAGTTTTCAACTTAATTTGGTTGTTTAGTTTATTAAGGTGTTTAAAAATTAAAGTGATTTTAAGATTGATGGAATAGTCTTCTACGATGATATACTGACCATATCATACAATTGAAAAGGCAAAATCTCAAGATACGTAACGACATATCTGACTTGCATTGCCTTACCTAACATGCTTACTGCTAATGATACCTTACAATTTATATCTCTTACAATCATTTCCATGAATGAGAGTGTGGCAAATTATATTGATTAAGCACTAATTATTCTGAAAATTGTAAGTTGAATTAATTTTATTATGCAGAGGACAGTTTCAAAGGTATAAAAACAAAAAAACAATACTGTTCTGAGGATACCATTATAGAACTTACATTTCATTATTTTGGCATTTTAAAATGAAGAATTATATTGTGATATATTACCTCTAAATACTTAAGAGTATGAACATCATGTTGTATATATTTTTTTAAATAAAGCTGAAGTCTGTTTTATGTTTGTCTGCTTGGTTTATTTGTGTCTATCAAAGTATGTATTATCTTCAGAAAAGTTAAAGTATACAATTGATTCCTGCTAGAATAATATTCTTCCAAACATTTTCAAGTTTTTATTCTAATGCTAGAAGTATTACATAAACATTTAAAACTAACCCTCTATGATGAAGATGTGTCCTGAGAGCCATGGAATATTTAATTCTTCTGGGCTAGTTAGAAATTAAACTTGTGTAATGTTAATTGTGTAAACTTTTACATTAAAATTACTTCTGTGTTTCCTGAGGAGAGTAAATTCAGTTCTTCTTAATGACCATTTGAGACGATGAGGGTCTGACAGTGCCTTTTGCTGAGAGATTTAGCTGTTGCAATCTAATTTTTGCAGACTATGGTAAGGCTGCTATCTAATACAGCTTTTGAAAATCAGTTATTTTAAAGAATTTTATTATTGTATAGCATGTGTACTTAGAGAATATTTTTTTCTAAATATGCTGTATTTGTGGAGCACAACTTACTTTTGGTCATTAATAGATCTTCTGTTATTAAGCTAAATGGCTGTGATGTTCATCCCTACTTACACGAGTATTGAAGCACAAAGTGTGTGGTACAAATAAGAAAGATATTTCATTAGTTTCAGAATTTGTAAATAGTTGTAGAACTCTGAGCATTGACAGTGCAATAATTTTACAATCTAATTGCTTTCACCTGTTCAAATAAGTAAAATGGATGGTGGTAAAAAATATGCGTACGTTAGAATGGAAAATAGTTGAACGCATATCCTGGAGTATAGGACTTTCTTTTTCTTTTCTTCTGTCTGAGTGAAGTGTCTGTTTTGCACTGCTACGTCTTCTGAAAAGTCTGTGTTGCTTTTGAAAGCCCATGATTCTGCAGTGTGCAATATTTCAGCGTAGCAGCTACTGCAGAGTAATGAGGCATGGGAGCAGCTGGTATTAGTTTATTTCAGAAGCTTTGTGTCTAATTCTATTAATCTACCTACAGATGTAAATGTGCTTTCTACTGTATGATCTAAGCATCGAACAAATAATTCATAATTTTAAAATGGTTAAATGATAATTTTTGCATTTTCTTTGAATTTTCCTGTGAGATACTAATACCTTGTGAAGTAAATTTTGAGTTGCTACAAAAAGTAAAGCAGTTCTTATCTAAGCAAGAGAACAGGAACTTTTATAGAAAGAGATGAATGTTTGTCACTGAACCCTACTGAATCTAAACAAAGAAAGAGATTACCTAATAGTCTTGCAATGCATTTGAAGTACAGTCTGCTATTTGTTTGGGGAGTTGAATGGAATATATGTCTCAAAATATTTCAACAGCAGTAGCCGAGTTTTTTAGTGGATAGATTCTAGCATTACTGAATTACTGTATCTTTTCTTTTTCCCGATCAGAACTCATTATTATGCAAAAATAATTTGAGCTTTTTTCTACTTTTATATAATGCATTTTAGAGCTAATTTAAACTGATGATGAATGACTTTATAGGGGATTTTATGCTGTTTTGTGTTTTCATTTTCTACCCAACTGGGTCTATTAAGTGAATAATTTACATCCTAATTGTGAAAAAACTCACTTTCAAAGTCTTCAGTCTTGTTATTGCAACAATCAAAACAAATTTCACAAAACACACTTTTCCCTGTGCAGAAAATAAGTAGTAATAGATAAGAGTTGAAAATAATCCATTTTTCTTAAGCTAGAGTGAAAGCATAATTTTGAAGTTCCAGTTAAGTAGTTATTTTCTTTCAGTTTATTTATTTATTTATTGTAATAGTTAAATTATTTGTGGATACTGAATGGAAACAATAGTGCTGTAATATTTTTTAAATGCTTGTGCAACTTACACATGATAATTTTCTTAAAACTGAAAGGCATTATAATTGCTTTTTTTTTTCCTTTTAATTTAAATTCATTATTTATCAGTTGCTACCATTCTCAAAATTGCATTTCAGAAGTTATTTTTACAAAAAAAAAAAAAGGTGTATTTTTCTGAATTCAAATTAATTGAATGTGCAGATTAATGAAATAATATCTAAAATAAGAAATACATGCCTTTTGATTTAAATCTATGTATTCTTGAATATACATGCATACTGCTTTATAAGAGTATTCTTCATGTTTATTTAGTTTTTCAGATGTGCTAGTTGATCTGACTAGTTCTGAGATAGAAATGGCTCATTTTAGAGAGCTAAGTATGCTCGTCTGTGATAGCAGGAGGTTTGAAAGTACAGAAAATCCTTATCATCCTACATTCATTACACTAAATTTAAGTTAATAAATTACTGTTTCAAATTACTACAATTAGGAACGTCCTTGCTTATTTTTGGTAAGATGTAACAAAATAACTTTTTCAACTTGATTGAAAGAAAGCAGTTACAAATATGCTTAAGCAGACTATTGAATGAAGGCGTTGTGAAGCACCTACTATAGTTACACACACTAATACATTTAGTTTGGAACTGGAGTAGTGTCAGTGTAAAATACAACTTCTACTTAAACAGAAAATCAGGAATTAGCAACAGCTTCTGCTCAAAGAATGAAACTGAGTCTTTTCCCACAGAGTTCTGTTCAGCTTGCTGTACCCAACTAGCACTTGTGACAGCTTGCATTTCTCACTGTAGTGTGGGGTTTGTGGTCTTTGTGGCCTGTGGTTTAAAGCTCGTAGTCCTAAGTCTGGTCATCCAGTGTTGATTGGTTCTGGCCTCATTCTACTGTAGGTGGTTTCAGTAAATTCTCTCAGGCTTTATTACAAAAATTGTTCATAAAGTAATTGGGAGATTTCCTCTGAGCACTCTACATCAAAGGATGCTTAATTGTCCCGGCCATGCAAGAAGAAAAACAAGATGTGAAGTGCTCAGTTTAATTAGGCCACAACTTTATTAACTCAGCTGGGAACACTACCCAGCAATAAATGCAGGTCATTGTTCTTTCCTTGATCATTGCTGTTTTTGGAGGACTGCTGTTCACTTTCCTCTTCCAATCCCAGAGGTGGAACCTCACCATTCTTCCCTCGTACAAGCACTAAGATGGAGGGATATGTGAAAGAGGTGCTTCCCTTTTGATACCACATAGCTCGAGTCATGCAGCTTTCCTTTGCCTGTCCAGTAATTGTCTCTTGACTCCTCGTTCAAAACAGATAGGCTGCAAAACAAGCCCAGTTCGTAAACTTGTTAACTAACACTTATTTTAGCAAAGTGCAGTTAAAAAAAAAAAAAAAAAAAAGATACGAAGAGTATGATAGACATCAAAAATGTTTCTGTGTATTTGTGCTGTTTTCTGCAGTGTCAGTTGCAATTTTTAAATAAATTGCTACTCTTCCTTGAGAAACTATATAAGGAATTTAAGTGACTTGTTATCTACATCTGCAGCTAAGGCTATGCTTTGCAGTGTATGAACTGTTAATGCAGGCCTGGACAGCTGTGCCATCGATGCTTCTGGGAAGAATACAGCTGCTCTGATATGCTCAGCTGGTACAGAGAGCCTGTACAAGACTGGGGAATTCAGCTTCTCAGGTTGGCTCATATTAAATGTACAGTCGAGCTTTATTGCTTCCTTAAAGATAAAATAATTTGTGTACCTACAATTAGTGAAGCTCTCCCATCATGTGAAAATAAATACCTATTTTATTATGCCTTCTCTTTTAATAAAGAGGTGCAAGAAATAAATGCCAGTAGTTTCTGAAGAGATTCTTGAGATTTTGAAAGGACAGACTGCACCCTCTGAAGAAGTACAGTGCAGGAACTTTCCACGGTCTACTTTTAATAAACAATCAAACTTTTATACCAAACATTTTCTATAAATTCCCATTTTCTAATTAAAAGTTTGTTTTGTGGAAAGAACTCCAGGTGGTATAATTAGTGAAATACATTTTAATGATAAATCTTCCCTGTCCTATTTTATTTTAATAACAAAAATGGTCCTATGCATTTGAAATGCTCCCTATGGGTTGTATATAAGAGCTTGGTTAATTAGCTAATCAACTTACCCACCTTACCTTTTAAAAAGTGTCCTGTTTCACAGGTGTAGACTCAAATTTTATTTGGGATAGTGGAGATAAATAAAGCCTGTGGTGCTTACCCTTGCCTGCACCAAGAAGAGATTTTGGACTGTCCTTTGAATGTCACTTTCTTAACAGGCACATCAATCACAGGGCTTAGCCCCTGGGCAGCACTGCCCGTCTTCGAGATATTCAGTGCCTCTTATGTCAGGCCTTTCTAAAGCGTAAAGGCCTGGATGCTAGAGCATGACTAAAATATCGTTAACTCAGCCTCTTAGGACCATCATTTTCTTCACTCATGATTTACTTGTTTTTGTCAGTTTTTGAGTGGCAATGAGTATATAGCTTTAATGACACTGTATTCCGGCGTTTATCTTCCTGTTACATATTCTTGCTCTGTAGTGCCAGTTCTTCCGAAGTTTTAATTCCATTAAGTGGTATGCACTGATCGAAAATGCATGTACATGCCCTTTCTTTTTATGTTCTATTTAGAAAGATCTTTCATTTCTGCTTCAAGTGATCCACTCTTGGTATCACTTACCTATTTAGGAAAGACAAAATACTGTCACAGAATCACAGTATCGTAGGGGTTGGAAGGGACCTCCAGAGATCATCGAGTCCAACCCCCCTGCCAAAGCAGGTTCCCTACACCATGACTATGGAGTCATTCTGTGAACATCATATATAGTATTAGCATAAACACCTCTTTTGTAAGTTTTCAGCTGTCCATCTATGTAAAGAACTTTGTTTAAGTTGAAAAGGCTTTTATATGTTTGGATTTTTCTTCTTTTTTTTGTTTTTATTTCCTTCTATTTCAAAGTAAGACATGGACACATGAGCACAATTCATAATTTAATTAATATGCTTTAATTTACCAAAGAAGCAAAAAGGATTTTATCTGGAAATCATTTTTCTGTTGACATTTTCAGGACTATACCTGTGTTTTAGTTTAACCCTTCAATTCTTCTTAGTTTTCTGCTATTTTTTTTTTTTTTAACAACATTCATGATCTGTGTCCTTTCTACCATTTTTTAAATTCTCTTACTGAATTAATGTCTGTCTGAGTGTTGGCATACAGTTAGATATTCCTCAATCTGTTCCCTTTTTTAGGATGATTTCTTACACTTACAGGTGTCCCTTTTGATAGGTATGTACCCATTGTGCACTTTCAACCCAACTAATTCAACATTTTTTACTGTCAGAAAAGGATAGCATACCTAAGCTCATCTGATCAGCCATTGTAGGCCACCAGAAATCTTTGCAACAGCAAAGCATTTAGCTGTCTAGCATTTCTTTATGGTTTGGCTAGTGTAGCTGCTAGACAGCTTTAGGAAAATATTTTACTTTCAGAGGCAAGGAGAGGACCTGTAAGAACATTTACAAAATCTCCTCATATTGCAGCAAGGTGGATTATATTGCCTTAAGGGAGTTAACCAGTCACCAAGCATTTTAATTCAGCCTTAGAGTCGTTGGAGTTATTTCAAACACTGATAAAGGAGGCATTATTGTTCGGGTTTTGGAAATGCTTTCCAAGATGATAGAGATGGAATATTAATTGTTGCAAAAGCATATCAGAAAGTAAGTGCTGGGTAGCTTTTGTTGGTGAATACAGTCATTTTAAATGGATGTTAACTACATCTCCCCTTTCTTGCTGCTCACATTTCTCCTCCACGTCTTCCTTATTCCACATTATCAATCTCAAAGATCCCATTATAGACAGTGTTTTTCTCTGAAATACCAGAACACTGTAGCACTGACCAACGTTATTGCTTTTCTGCTGGTTTTCCCATGGTGCTGCCCTATTGACTTCATTCTTGAGATTCAGAATCATACATTTCAATCCAGGATGTCTAGCATTACTGCCATCTGCCAAGCAAAAGAACAAAATCAATTCACCACCTTGAGCTTTGATCTACTTTTGAAAATTAAGAAGTGATCTCTAAGTGTTCTGCTGTATCTGTATAGCTCACAAGCTGTTTGAGGCTACTTTTACTCAAATTTGTAACATTGACTTGTCTGATTCAAACCAATTAGAAATGGTAGTATTTTATATTTTAATTTGTGCTAATCTGCAAAGAATAAGGGCAATGTATTTCACTGTTTTGAAGAACAGAATCTGTTTTTATGGAGTCTTTATTTATCCTCCAGATATGCATTGGCCTTATTTTTTCTGACTGGAAAAAGAGCTTCTGTCCCTGTGAGTACTGTTGACAGGAATGGAGTTACAGCTATTCCTGTTATTTCTGGTATTCCCAGTTTACCCTATGCTTCACTGGCTTATGAAGCATTTTACAAGCTGCTCTGGCAGAAAAAAAAGGATTTGTATAACATGTCTGCATTCCAAATAGCAAAAAAATTAAAACAGATTTAGCAATAACCTCTTCATGAAGTTGCAAAATTATGAAAAATACCTGCATAGGTGAATGCTCCCTTTGTAGAATATCTATGCAAGATAAAGACCCGACAAAGTCGGAAGGTCTTCTCCAAAGGAGAAACCAAGCCCTTGTTGATTAGGAAACCTCATGTGAGACCAGAGTGTAATGATTAGTATGAATTTACAGTTATGGATTCATCACAGAATCATAGAATGGCTTGGGATAAAACCTTGCAGATCATCCAGTTCCAACCTTCCTGCTGTGGGGCAGGACTGCCACCCGCCAGCTCAGGCTGCCCAGAGCCCCATCCAACCAGGTCTTGATCATCTCCAGGAAGCATCCACAGCTTCTTTGCTCAGAGTGTGAGAGTCTTTCCACTTTCTGAGTAAAGAATTTCTTCCTAACATATAACCTAAATCTCTACTGATGCTAATATGGTCAAGAAATATAAATAAACCTAATAAATTTAGGTGTCCTTTAGAGTAAAGGGTGTTATTCTTCGGTAACTCAGACAGAAAGAGACACTTGTGTTTTTTTGCAGAGCCCTCGCTGATACTGGTTAGCCCCTTGTTGTTACCAAACACTGCTTGTGGTAGCAAAGAAATACATTTCTTTATTGATCTGAGGCCTGACAGGGTTCAAAGATACAAGTTCATCAGTCCAGTATGCTCTGTGACATATAAGGAATTGTAACCATAAGAAGTTGTACTTCTTATTGCTGGTCTTTTGACCACTGATAAGTCTTGTACCTTTCAAGCATGACCTTCAATGATCACAAACGCTGGACACTTAATATACTCAGTGATGATTAGGGATATTACCTTTCAAGGTAGCAGTGGCCATTTTCTTCTTCTTGATGTCTACTTTCTGAGAATCAACTGAACACCAATATGCTGGAGGAGTCAGCATTTTATCCTAAGCTACTCTAGGTATTTATTCTTTATCATTTGCTTGATCATCCTAGTAGTGCTAGGATATGGTGTTATCAATGATAAATGAAGTGAGGTACTCTACAAAAATTCTCCTGTGGAATTCATAAATTATTATCAGGCACTATCTGTTACATCTCCTAAAAGCAGAATATTACTGTGGCATTACGTATCCTCTTGGCATGCTGAGTGAAGAATCATATAATTGTTTTGTGGGATTAATTAACAAACATTTGCTCAATACTTATTTGTGTATATTTATGCTAGAGATTTGTATTCCTTGAAGCCTGTTATACTTTTCTCCATTGCATTTTAGCATAACTTCATATCTAGCAGCCAGGTTTCTGTGTTCATTACCTGCAATAGATAAGATTTAGGGGAAACTGTGTCTCTAAAAAGAATCCTGTTTCATAGAAAAGTTTCTGCAGCTGAGCTCCACCAATGTAAAATATTGTTTAAAAGATAAAACAGTAATGAAGATCTGATTATTTTCATTTTTTCCATTTTTAGGTAAACCTTTCAAGAGTAAAACTCAAATTCATTACTGTTTGTGTTTCAGGTAGTGTCTGTGTAGTTTTTCAATTTTGACTAGAGGTAGGAAATTGAAAGTTAATGTTTCTAAGCTTTCTGTATCTGCCTAGCTTTCTAAATCTGGCATCTGGATTTTAATATGATGATATAAATATACATATTGGTTTTTTTAGGAAGATGAGCTGTAGTATCCATGTGAAATCTTTGATGTCTCTGTGGCACAACAATTTTGGCACAGACCATGTTCTGGTTAATAACACCTTTGTCTTTCTCTTTAGTTAAGCCTCAGAAGCTCTGTCACATTTGGAGGAAATGGGCAACACATTTGGGAGATACTGCTGGCTGACTGATAGGCAAATTAGGACCATTCAGTTCTCCTATGAACCTGGACTTAGATATATTGACCCTTTCAGACATATTTTAACTAGTTTCTTTTTATGTTCAATGCATACCAGTTCTAATTGTTTTCAGTCATGTGGTCCAGCTGACAAACCTGAATAAGGTGCACCTCTTACTGACGCATTTGAATACATATGTGAAATCATAAGTGTGTCTGCACTTGGAGTAGGTGACGAAGCTTCCATTTGTAATTAAGCTCTACAGAAATCAGTAGTCAACTAAATCTGGAGAGTCATTTTGCTTGCTCTTAAGTAAGTATGTAGGATGAAATTTATCTGCCTAAACACAGGTTTTCTAGGTATCACTAGATGTGTCTGTGAATATCTACAAAGTCCATTGAGGATTAGTAGATCTAGCATGGAACCAATGCAAGAAACCTTGTCCTTCTGGACTGATAGATAAAAATTGGCTATCATTGCCTAGATCATTTATACTAACAACAGATGCCTGTATTTAGGCATCTAACTAAGAGCCCTTGTGAATTTATGTTTTCATTTCTTAGAAGGCTCCATTTACTGTATTGATTATAGAGGAAAATACCATTTTTTCTCAGTTGTAGTAGATATTAGAATCCAAGCATAAACAGGACAAACTAAATTTAAACATTTTATGTGAATCCTACTCTCTTGTTTTCTCTCTGAAAAGTCCAAATAATAAAAGAAGTTTGTTTTTTTTTTTTCCCCTGATAATTAAGCAGATTTTTAATCGAATTGGGTCATTGCTCGACTTTCCAGGCGTGTTAAGGATGCTTGGACTTGAGGCAAGATTAGGGTTTGTCTACGCAAAATAGATCAGAAAGATGAACTTGGATATTAAATTTTATTGTATTAAGGTAAATGCTGAAGAACTGCTCACTGCCATTTTTTTTTTTTTTTTTTTTTTTAAATTATAGCCTTAATGGAAAGTGGTGAAATTTCAAATTTAATTTCTAGGTAACTGTTGAGAAATACTAGCTTTTAAAGACAATCCCTAGACTCTGCTCCTTCAGTAGGGTAAAATACCACTTTCTGATGAAAGTTCTTTAAAAGCATCAAAAGGAAGCCTCTGTATAAACTGATCTAAACTTTTTCCTAGGTATGTTTTTGACCTTTCTCTTCCTTCTAAGCAAATTGAGGTGATTGTATACATTCTTAATTTCAATGGCCAGTTTCAATCCATTGCCAAATATAGTAGAACAAAGGCATATGCTTCCTTCTCTTTTTTTGATTTTGTAAAATTTTGTTGACTTCCTACTATTATAAAATATCTGGATTTTAAGCAATTTAAATAATTCCAGAATAATTGGGAAACCAATAAATAATGATGGAAAGAGGGAGATGCAACCTGAATACAGTTCCTAGTATTGTTCAGGTGTCTATCTTATTGACCAGTCCATTTTAAGATAATGCTTTATTATATTATTTTAATATGCATCCTCTTTATCAATGTGAGAAAATTAGACAAACACCCAGCATAGAAGAAATAAAATAATAACAGGATTAACAAACAATCAGAGAAGCATGATCAGACCTCCAATATATAGAAAGAAAACAGGGTAATTAGGTAAAATAATAAAAGGATACAGGACTAACTTCAGATAGAATTTCTCTTTCATACGCTGTAGACTGCAGACGTTTCAGCATGTCTAGTTTTGATCTGTGTAAATTTGTTGGACTGTAAAGGAGACTCTCATGACTTGGTTAAAATGTTTAAACATTCTTGGGTAGGCAGGTGGGCAAAGTGACTTTTGCAAATTATTAGCCTGAGTGGCAGGTAATCACCCTATTCTTAATATTTCATTGCATTCAGTGCTGCACAAAAGCAGTTCTCAGCATCCTGAAAATGTATATCAGTTGTTGCAATATTTTCAACATCATTTTTTTGAAAGAGCATCTTAGCTTTTAAGTAGCATGAACTTAATCAGTGGTCTGGTGTTTTTTTTTTTTTTTCTTCTTATATCTACGTTATATTTAGAGACATTAATTAGAGTTTGAATGGCATGTAATATTCAGATAAAGGGTCTGATTATTATATGAATGTTTGTGAAATGTAATGAAGTGGCATGCATAGATATTCTAATAAAAACTTTAGATGAAGAATGTTTTTATTTTTGGAGCATAACATTCATTCAAAATACATACATTAGTCTTATCCAGCCTCATTTTCAACGTATGCTTGGACTTCTTCATTTAAGATAGATCTGCCCATCTTCTGCAACCCTTCAGTAGATAAGAAGAATTTTCCTTGTGCATTTCAGTTCTACCCAGGGGACCAGCTGGATTTAATCACTTGATGGACTATGCAAGGACTGTGCATTCATAAAGTGAACACAAGGGGTGCATTTTTAGTTTATAAACTTTCATCTTTTTGAGCTGAACATCCCCAGCTCATCTTTAATATTAGTGGAGAGATTTTTTTTTAGTGAAAATTGATGACACCATTTAATACTATGTAAGAACAGCAGCAGAATTAGTAAAGGATGGTTGTAAAACTTGGTGCAAAAGCAATTAGAATAAAATGAACAACTTAGGGAAAGTATAACGTATCTTTAAATTATTCCACAGTGTGTCTTTGATCAGATTATCAGCTCATTGGTGGTGGTGTCTCTGTGGCGTTGCTGTGGTTCATACAGTGCCTGCAGCAGTGGGGCCTCTCAGCTGGTGCCTCCAGCCACATGTGGTAAACATACTAATGAGAGCAAAGATAATGTTGTCCTGTTGTTCTTGTGTGTATTTACTAGAGAAATGAATAAGCTGCTAACTCCAGTGTAACCAATGTATCTGGTGTTGTAAGTGCAACTGTCAATGAAACCTAACTAATCGTAACTAATCCTTTGCTAGTTTTCCTAACAAGGAAGGACAACCTTTTCTAGCTGCTTATTTCCTGTAACTTTACATATCTTAATTAAAAAATTGTTCTTCTCACGATGTTGATGACCACGAGGAGATCAAATCAATTCCTTCCCTTTCACTGAATGAAAGAAAACCCAACCCAATAACCTCCTAAAGTTCATTCTGAGATAGCATGCCATTTTCAGTCTACTGAGTTAATAAGACTGGAAATGCAATTTCATATTTTTCATGCTCTACTTAGGCCTTCAGCATGAAATACTCTCCAGTGTTATCTGTAATAGACTAGAAGACAGGTTCTGAGTACCACCAACTTCTTTCTCAGATGCATGGTGCTAGGAGAAGTATCTCTAAGGAAGCTCTTTGCTACGAAGTTTCACACAAATGGAAGATGCTTGGGTGTATTCATTTTATTTTGAAAAAAGTAATATTTGAGCTACGATCTCCTAGTTCTAATTGTCTTGTGAAGACATCGGAAGACATGGGGAGACATTCATTGTCCCTGAACTGTAGGAGCACCTTTATGAACTTCTGAGCATACACAAAGTATTGTTTGGTGATGGATGCTGTAAGATTCATTGAAAGTGCCAAGGCATTTGCCTGGCTTTTGTCACAGGAACTAGAACTATTCACTTTCTTAAGAATTAGGCAGAAGTAACATCTGAAATTAGGAAAAATGTACCCCATATCACAGTTTTCCTCATGGTATTTACATATTTTAACTCATCCCCATTCTTTTTTTTTTTTTTTTTTTTTTTTTGGTCATTTGATCACAGTTTTTCCAGAGCAAATTCTTTCTCATATTCATATCTATGGTGTTTTCAAATACTGTTGTTCTACGTTGTTGTTATGTACCTTTGTTCAGTTGTTAAGCTTGCTCCCATATGGGTGATGTTCTCCTGCATCTTGCCTGTGTCATATTAAAAAAACATAGTGTTTCTTCTGAGGTTGACACAGCACCCATCACTCAGCTCCTCTGCGTAGTGGCACTCCAATTTGACAACATTGTCTTAGAGAATAAAGTTGAAAGGGTGACATCTTTCATCTAGATAGAGGCATGGATTCATCCCCATGTATCTGGCTCTCTCGTGTCTACTGCTGAGCAAAGTGACAAAAGAGAACAAATATCCAAACTGAATATCAGAATATCTCTTACTTTGGGATTGTATTTGTCTGTATTCCTGCTATGCTTACAATATTTGGAGTGTTTCAAAGCCATGAGAACAAACTCATAATACTTTGGTACGTAGACAGCTACTATCCACATCTCGTGAGTTGGAATTCCAATTAGTGAGATTAATGGGCTGGATTTGAGATGTGCTTGGTGACCAGAATCAGTTATCGTCCCTGAAAATCAAATCCAAAAATGTTTTTCTATTAACAACTGAAATCTTATCTCCTGAGTCCCAGTTCAGTGTTTCAGCCCCAGGCCAAGCATTTGGCTGTGAAAGCAAGGGGCTGGGGGGGCAGGAAGGCGCAGAGACACTCTGGTTGACCGAGTTCGGCTTGCTGGCTGTCTACACTCCAAATTTCATCACATGTATTCTTGCTTCTTTATTCTCCTCTTTCTTCATCTCTATCCCTCTTCCAAAATGCTAAAATGCTATCTAATAATCACTAAATAAATGTGAAACTGTTGTTCCACATAAAAATTAAAAAATAAAAATCCAGTTCTGGGTTGGGAGTTTTTGCAATTGAAACTTGCCTATTAGGAGAAGTATGCATGATTAGTAAGGGTGTTTTTTTTTTTTTTTTTTTTTTTTTTTTTTTTTTGTGTGTGTGTGTGTGTTTGTTTTGTTTAAATTGAAGGACATAAAAATATGCTATGAACAGATCAAATAAGATTGAATATATTTGAAATAAATATTTTTATTAGTGGTCTAAAGCTGCTAGCACTAAAAAAAACCTCCTGGAACTCTCCTTTTTTATTCTTTCTAATGATAAACTTAACCACCTTCAAAGAAAATTAACATAGGGAATATAATGTATTTTTGAGAAAGGTTTGAAGCAGCCTTGTTATTTACAACTGTTTTTTTTTCATTTTTTGTTCTTTTTTCCAACCATGGTGATTCTCCTTTAAATATTTTACAGTGTATTTGCAAAAGTTATTAGTCGAGCAATGCAGTATAATTGATTGTTTAATGCCTCTAATGCCACACTGAAATTGTAATACTCGAGTATTACATATTTCAAGTGGAAGGAAAGAAAACTAAGTTGAACTCAGAAAAGCAAGAGTCTTGCAAATAAATGAGTAGAAGAATTAAATTCTGTATCTGAATAATTTTATTCTGAAGTACAGCTTTACTTTAAGAGTATGAAAGAGATGACATTTTCCCTGCCTACAGAAGGAAAAAAATGCACATTCTGAGACTGTTTCCCCCATCTTTTCTTATGCAGAGGTTTTATCTGCTGTTTAATGGGTAAACTTACTGTGAAGTATAGTTGCTTGTTTAACTTTACCCCTATTCAAGTCTTTGATTTTGGCAGGTTAGTTAATTCAAATAAAATTTGTGAAGTTAAGCACTTTCAAGAAAAGGCATAGGAGAACCTAATTTAACCTAGAGTGTTTCTTTTATTCTTCTGTTATTCATTTGAAGTGCCCTATCAGCTTGAACTGACCAACTTCAGTCATTTTTACCCTTTTATTTTTTTCTCTAATGTAAACTGAAATTCCCTGCTGTTCGTGGTATTTTAGTGTTTAGCATCATTTAATGAGCAGGTATCATTAAACTTAAAAGGTCCTTTTCTGTATATCTCTGATTAGTTAGTGAAAGAACCAAAGAATTCCTCTAATTTATCTTTGCTTCCTTGTTATATTTTGATGTTGGCCCATTTTACGATTCTGTGCCTTTTCATGAAATACAAAATTATAATTTTGGTTTGAAAGTAGGACAGAAAGTAAAAAAAAAAAAAATCATGTCTAGCACTGAGAAAATGTGTAAGCTAGTACAGCTTGTTTACCAATGAAGAGAATACTGTTTATTTTTTAAACTTTTACTCGTATAAATACATGCATATGCCTCTGTGGGCATGTCTGTATACTTATATAACATATACATATATAATATAGGTACATATTCTAATTTAAGTATTCATTATCTATGCTTTCCAAATATACTTATTAACCCCTACCAATAACCTTTGCAGCTGGGTACAAGTATATTCAGCACAAAATTCTTCCTTTCTTGTACATCCAAAAATCCTATTGAACTCCCTATTGAATTTTCATTTTGAGTGAGTGTAGGATCAAGGACCAATTAGTTGATGATAGAAACTCTATGGAATGTAAAATCTGAAAATTATTAGTTATTAGGGCATTGTACATGTTTGTGAAATAAGCTAAAGATAGCTTAACCAATGGCTTGGCTATCTTTAAAAAAGTCATAACGACAGATTATTCTTCTTACAATACTCGTTTGTTCAGGATTTTACAGTTTTAAGTCTTTGAGAAGAACAGTGCAATTTAAGATATGACTGTCATACTTGAAGGCTCATGTGCTGTTCGTTCAAACAAGGGTTTTCAAGATCAACTATTATTTGTTTATTCTATCGATTTCTTATTTTAATATCTTTAAGATCTAAATGATCTAATCAATACTAAAATGGATCATTTCTCCTGCTGAAATACTTGCCTAAGGTAATTCATCATTTGATGTAGATATTGTCACATTTTAAATAGTGACAGTTACAGTAATTGATTAATTCAATCCAATATACCATTCCAATATCCATTTCCCATTTTTGATGTGCTTAAAAAATAGTCAAGGATTTTGATTTTCATCTTATTTTCTTTTATGAAATAAAATCTGGGAGATAGAAACACTGCGTGAAGAAAAAATAATGAGGGTTGAATGGAAGTAAAGGTCAGATATTATGTAGAAAGTTGCAGATGGCACTGTATGTCATTAACATTGCTAACATCTAAAAAGATGTAACAGTGCTGCCTACTGGTTAGATGTAGTAGTATTAATGGATTAAAGTAAATGTAGTGAAATTATGTGTGCCATATTCTTCATTGTAACAACTGTGGTCTCTAGGTTTTCACATCCTGATAAGTATTGGCAACATTCATGGTTCTGCATCAAGATTAATTGCATTTTCTTATATGTGTCACTTGCATGGAAATTAGATGTGCAAAACAAAAGATGTCATTATTAAGGTTGTTATATTTCATGGACACCTGCAAAATTCCATTCTACTATAATTCTATGCATTCTGAAATTTCTCTAGTGAAATTGACAGTTTTTAGATATAAAATTGGTTTTATTGTCAGTGTTACTGTAGTTGGAAATGAGAAACTGCATAAAAACAAAAAAAAACAACAACAAAAAAGTTGTTATTTGCAAATATTTTCTTTGTAAAATGGTAGTAAATAAGAACAGCTAGTACTTGTGGTGCTTTATATCCAAGAAAATGAATTTGCTCTATAAACAACTCTGTAGTTTTCCTTTTAAAGATGAGTAAATGGAGGCAGTGAATTACTAAGATTATTTTTTAGACTTCTTTGCCTAAATGTAAACTCTTAATTTCAAGTTCATATGAAATTTTCAGGGGTTCTGAGTTCCTTGAGTATAGAGCATTTTCTGGAAATATCTAAGGGAATTAAGAGCTGGACTTTATATTTATACAGTTTTAAAACAGGCACTGACATCAATTTAGTAAAATAATTCCATTTATATAAGCCACGTGGGCAAAACTCAGCTTTTTCCATGTTCAATACAGTGCTTTATCTATAAATGCTATTATACACAAATAAAGTCAAATTATTTACTTCCATTGACACAAGGAGCTCCCTACCTATTCGCTTTAAAATATACACATTTTCTCCAGTGGTAATAAATGGAAGCTTTTTGAGACAACGGTGCTATTTGATGATACTCCCAAAAGCAAAACACAGAGGTCAAAGCAGCAATCTGCTATTCCTAGGGTGAGCTGCTTTACCCCAGAAGTAAGGAGAGGGAAATACTGAGTTCTCTTATCAGCAGGGCAAGAGTAATCATTGATATGCATACACATCTTCCCTCTTGTAGGGCCTCTTTCTTGTGTTGAAATACCTTCCCTGGGAGTCACCAACTGTAAGCCAGGGCTGCCTGCAGGAGCTCCGTATCAGTCGTGGAGACGATTCAGGCAGCTAATGATACTTGTAGCTAATTATCTCGCGCCACCTTGTCCTTGATTATCTTCAGGGGAAAAGAAGGAGATGCTACAACAAGGAGCTGTTTGTGCCACCTTCTGCTAAGCCTCCACTTGAGGCATCTGCTGAGATAATGGGTAAAAAAAGGACTAGTTGCAGGAAGGCTGCCCCTTCTGCTCTTAAATTAAACTGTTTTTTGCTGTTGAATCTGGCAATTTATTTCAAGGTGATAGTACACACAACTTTCTGGAATGCTACAGAAATACAAGAATTTTGTGAGTATATAAGTATCAGTGAAATCGGTGCATAATTTTTAGAATGGAATGTTTGATATTAGTAACATTTAGGAACCAGCTTTTACAACAAAATGTCCACTATGGTGTTGACATAGTACCAGTTCAAGTTCTCTTGTATGTGTTTTATATCTGATTAACAAAGATGCTGCTATGTTCCATGTTAAATATCGTATCTCAAATACAATTTTGCATGTAAATATGTATATAGATACACTCAATGGCAGTAATTCTTTTAAAAATGTAGTCACTCATGCAACGAAAATAGGGTTTCAATGGCATTCCCTCCCCAGACTTTTATTGGTTTAGCTGAAAGTGAGAAAGTCATCTCTTTTTTATTCTTCTTCAGCTGTTTCTCTACCTTTCTCCTCTGAGTAGGATTCCGGCCCTAACAGTGGATAAATGCAGTCAGTAAAAATTTGGGATCATGTTTATGTTTGATTAGCTTGTTTTTTATGTCTTATGATTTCATCTGACTGCCAAATGTAAGTAATTGAGCCCCATGACACAAAGAATTCAGTACATCATAACATATTGACTGAGCAAGACTAGTAATTACTGTATTAATGTTATTGTCCCTGTATCCTAAGCAGGCATGATATGAAAACCAGATTTGCTTTGTTGTAGCCATTTTTGCATTGTTCTTGAAGGATGAATACAGTAAGTAAAACGTCATCATAGATTATGTAATAAAATATCTGAAATTGTAATGCATTCATGACAAAAATGCAGTTTAGCATTATGTGCTGTAGCACAGTTCAGAACAATTAGATAAATTGCTGTTAAAAACAGAAGAAAAATCCATTGCACTTAGCTCAGAAGGGATAATCTTTTCTCTCATGCCTTAAAACCCAGAGTGAAAGACCAGAAAACTTCTAGGTTCATTTGCTTTCCATCATAAATTTTGAAATAAAGTAGGTTTGATTCAAAAACTTCTCAAAAATTTCTCTTCAACATATACTATGATCAGGGATATTCAAGCTAGAATTTCAACTTGCTCTTCCTATTTAAGAAACTCAGATTAGCCAAAATTAGAAAAGAAGGATCCAATCTCTGTACAATTGGGTGGAGGTGTTATGGGTATGACTCTTCCTTTGGTCTTCCAAAATGTGGCAAAGTCCATGTTCTACCAAATAGTTGGTCACTGGTTAATGTAAAGTTCTATGACAAAAGCAGGATAACTGATAAGGCTTAAGAAAAACAGTTTTTGCTATGTTGGCAGAAGAAAATGACTTGGATCAATGGGATATCACTTGCAGAAAAGTAAGATACCCATGACCACCTTTCTGAGAAGGTGGAGAGCACTGAGAAAGTTTAGAACCCAAGGACAGCTGAAGGACCTTGGAGAATCTCAAGGAAGGAAATGTGTATGAATGGTTCTTATTTTGCTTGTATATTTCTAGTGGGCTTGGTTTGTATTTTTGGTTTGGGTCTTTTTTTTTTTGGTGTGAAGCAACAAAATAATCACTGGGATTAACTGTGGTTTCACTGGGCTCCCACTGCAACTGGATTGTGAAGCTGTGTCTAGACTGTTAAATAAGATGTCTTCAGGATCATTCCTGCTACACAGAACAGCTGATGTTTATGTTGTGAATTCTCTGAGCTTCCAAAGCAATTTGTGGTGAGATCCACCTGTTTGTTTGGAATGGTTCCTGAAATGTTCTCACTTCTGAGCTGTGCCTGCATATCATCTGGAGGAGTGCTAGTTGGCATGAGCGAAAAGCATTTCATGAACAATTTTAACAATTTAAAATTTTAGTGAACGTATTCTAGTGTTTCTGGGCAGTATTTGATTTAGTAAAGACAGAGCCACTGAATCCCTGGAAGTGGCAGCAAATGGTGGCGTTCAGATCATGAATGAATCATTACTTGACCCATAAGATTTGAGAAATTAGGTAGAGCAAAGCCTGATGAACGTTCAAAGGAGCGACATCAACCTGAATTTTGAGCTGTTAATAAACTTAATCAAAGGTTAAAAAGAAAGAATCCCTGTTATCAAACCAAAACCATTTTACATTTACATTACAGTATTTTTTTATTGTGCCTCATCTTCCATATTCCATAATTGGTACTGTCTTTATCAGTTGGTCATGTCATGATAGTCATGAGCTATGAAACTGTGTTAGGCATTCCTTTTCAATCTCACTGGGGATCTGGTAGGGATATACACTGGTGAATCACCTAAGGTGTGGAGAGAACGGCAGTGCATCTTTTCTAATCTCTCCTAGATATATGTATTTAACTAATGAATTAAGAATTAGAGCAGAAAAATAAAGACAAATAGGATGCATTTGTAGTGAAGTTTTTTAAATGTTACGGTGGGATGAGCAGCATGTTTCTCATGATCTCTCTTATATTTAGAAAACAAACTTGATTTTGAAGTCAAACTTGGTCAAAATGATATTTTTTTTTATGATTGCAAAATGTTTGCAAAGTTGCAGAACTCCTTTTAAGTCTGCAAGGTGCAATATATCTATCCTTCATGAATTAATGAAAAAAACCCAAATCACTGAAACCTTTGCACCAGTATACTGAAGTCTTAAGTAAGGAGTGTTTTATGTATCAGCTACAGGTAAGGGCGTTCATAGGTCCTCAGTTCAGCATTGTGATAAACTTTGGGGAACTTGCTTTTCCTAGTGAAGCTGGTGGGAATCAGAATTACTTGGAAAGTGAAAGTTGTGAACACAATTGGAGTACCTTGTTGAATCAGATCATAAGAGGGGATGAGCCACCAGAATCTATATATTGACTTAGATGTTCAGTAACATTTTGTTTACCATGCTGTAGCTGCCACTTTGCAGGAGCGCAGAGCATTTATTGTAGAGCTTGAAGCTTTTTCACCTGTTTTCACTCCTCGCCTCATTGTGCTTTTGAGGAAGTGTACCTGTGCTGCTGTGCTTTGTGCTCAGTGCACTGTTCTCATGGCTGCTAGGCATAATCCCTGCAAGCTTTGGAGCACTGAAGGGCCCTACGTGCAAATTTGTGAATCACTAACTGCCTTCGGCATGTGGGGATATCACAGTGGTGCCTCTCAGTATATACAGTAGCAGAACTTCTGGCACTTAAGTGACGTCTTTTCATCCAGGGAGGCAAAGCTTTGGAATACTTTCATAGACTTAGAGGCTTCAGTGCCACCTGGTATTTCAAGCACTTAATTGCTGTTTTGCAACTTGTCTGTGGGAACCGAGGCTGTCTTTCAAAGATGCTTTCAATGTGTTTGTGTTGTACAATGGAAAGTGATGTAGTACATGCTCATTCTACCTGAGCTAGTACTGATCCCCACAAGTACTTCTCCATAGCACAGCTGCATGTCTGTGCAGAGACGCTCATTTTGGTATTAATGCTGAAAAGCCCTGCTGAGTTTCTGAGTTCTGTTCTGCAGCTAGCTTGAATGCCGATGGCTTGTGTTATATTTAACTGCAGAGGGTAGTCATGCCTCTAGACTTCCAAGTGAGATGCTCTAGATTCTAAGTGGCTTCCGTGTTTGAAGAATTTGTCATCTTTTCTGTCAAATAAATTTAATTATTTTCTTGATAGAATTACAGATCTGTTGAGCAAAATGAGGGAAAAAAAAAAAAGAAAAGAGCCAGCAATTTGTTATAACTTTTGGCTAAGTATTCTGTGAAGACAAACCCCCAAATAAATGAGTATGGTTAGAAGGACTATAAATAACAATATGGTAAGGTACGGAACTCAGTGAATCCTAGATCCCTTTGACATGTCTGCTCTTATTTAATGAATTATCCAGAGTACTTCCTCACAGCATTTTAGTGAAGTCCAAAGAAGATACTAATTGGTTAGAGTTGTCACCACTAACAGTGCTAAAAGAGTAAGAAAAGCTTTCAGCACACAGTAACTGTCTGTATAGGGATAAGGAAGTCATGATTCTGTCACCATTAAATTAATCTTAGAAAGTGTATATCTAATCTCATATGCCATATCCTTTATTTTATATTTTAGCTATCAACAGTGCTATCTTGAGTACCCATAAAGACCACAGTGGATGCAACAGTCACAGAACCAGAAAATTAGACTATTTTTCCCTCAAAATAAGTTAATATACACCAGAGAGGGTAAACTGAATTACAGGAACCTAGACAAAAGAGACATTGGGGTGAGGAAATGACAGTGAGGCACACTGCTCTAGGTCTTAGGCCACCCTGTTTTTATTCCTGTCTCTGCTGCAAGCCTGTTACGTGACCTTGGTCCAGTCACTTCCTTATCTTATGCCTCAGTTTTTTCATGTTAAAAAATGGGGATAGTGAAACTGACTTGCTGATGAAAAATGCTTTACCGAATGTGGGTGCTATTATAAGCAGGTTATCAGATCACCGGGTCGGTGGCTAATGGTTCATGAATTTGTAACTGTAATGTAAAGCTATGCAATTTGTTACTATGATTTACTACAGGTAATATATTCCATTTAAGTCTGAGCCTTAGTTAGCCAAAACAAACATGATGGGTTTCAGACAGAAAGATGTTTTAAATGATGATTCAAAAGACTTAATATACACGTGTAATTTGACTATAATTTAGATTCGGAAAATTTTTTTAAACCATATCTAAAGCTGTTTGGAACAAATGCTGCAGTTCATCGCAATAGGCACAGTGTAAGAATGAGGAGTTACCTCAACAGTGTTACTGAAGCTTGGGCAATGATACCAACATGAGCTATGAACAATTTGATCTGCATCTCAAATTGCAGACCCACGAAGGCATGAAACTAACTGACGAAGCTTCAGCATAACTCCACTGTACCAAGTTTTCTTGGCTAATATATGGGATGTATATCCTGTTCTGAAAAGCTGCTGTGTATCCTGTTCACATCTCACCTCTAGCATGGAGCTGTTCCTGCCTGGTTGCAATACTTCACATTTGACATTGGTGAGCTTCTGGATGAGATTCTTCACCTCACTCCTCTGGCCTATTGAGCTCCCTCTGAAAGGCAGCTTTCACATCCCCTCCATCACCTCAGTTTGGTACCATCCATGGATGTGTTGCGTGCACTCCGTTCTGTTGCCCCTGTCTCTGATAACAGAGATTTTAAATGGTGTTAGCCCAAGCTGTGTTTTCTGGAAAGCATCTGTAGTACCTGGCTATCAGCTGTTTTTCATACAGCCCATGCCAACAAATAGAAAAAAAAAACGTGTTGGAGAAATATCGTCTGAGTTGTGTAGAGGCTGATGAGCAGAGTGTAGCTGCTTCAGTGAAGGGAGAGCTCTTCTGCATGCCAGAAATTATAGATGTCTCTACAGTGGGATGCAGTCAGACCTCTTAAGAGGCTGCAGTACAGAAATAGGGCAATTATCTGAAAGTGTTAACATGCGCAGGCCTCAAAGATGTAAGAATAGGAATAGGAAAGGAGGCTAATATGACACATAAACAGTTGGCTGAATATCAATTACAAGTGATTAATGAGAAATGTGAAACAGTGTCTTCTACAAGAAACATCGAAGTTCAGTCTAGTCAAAATCTTATTTTTTTGCTTTTGTCCACTGTGAAAGATAGCCGCTGAATCTTCAGATAGTGCCGTGTTTTCTGCTATTTTTGTATGTTTGCTATTTTTGATGTCTGTGGCTATTAAAGGCTGCATTGTTACATACTGTTCTTGTAGGCTTCACACCTGAGACTGCAGCCAGAACTAGAACAGAACTGAAATACAATAGAAGCTTAGGTTGGATAGCTACTAAATACAGTTGCATATTTCAATTAAACATTATTGTGTAGCTTTGTTTATGGAATACATTTTCTCTCATATACATATTTATCACTGTGTGATCTGCATAGCTTTTTCCAACGTTGCATTTTGTCTGTAAACACTGATATATTTTTTCCTCTAGTGCTAAAATTAAAAAAAAAAATAAGGTTATCAGCTTGAAAAAGGTTTCTTTTTAATGACTGGACTTGAAACATCAAGGAAATCCACACTTTTGCCTAATTCTATATAAAATCCCATTAGATAGTGGCTCCAATGAAACGTAGAACTGAATTAGCTTCCAAGTATGCAGATCTGGTGATACTTGGGATAGAATTCTCTGTTTGTGAGTTTAATGCTTCCAACACTCCATATACTCTATACCACTAAATCAATGTAAGCCTGGTGCAGTAGCATAATCTGCTTTACTAGTTAAAGTTTGAAGTTAATCTTTTAAATATCTCTTTCTGCCATTCTGTCTTGGTAGTGCTCTTTTCTAATGCTTTCTCCAGGTATACTAGCTCTTGCAGTTAGTTATCATTATTTATTTAAGTTGCCATCCAAGTAACACAAAATTAACAAAACCCATTTCTAAGCAGAGTGTCTGGCACTCTTTTTGCTGCAGTGGCGTGCACCTGTTTATGCTAGGCCAGAATTTGCCCCAAATGTCTCATTTAAGGAACAACATCAATGATAATTTCGACTACTCTCATGCCAAATCCTGTCAAAACATTTTTGTTTCTGCACATCATCATTATTCGTTTATGACTGCATGGCCGTGGGAAAAAGATTTCTTCATTAATTACAGACACAGAGCCTGCAGAGGGAGCTCAAACCATTGTTTATGTGGGCCTCACTAAAATAGCAATTTTCTTACACAGGCAGTAGAGTGGCTTGTTATTTAAATATATCAGAAATTTCTTCTTCAGTCTAAGAGGCTTTTACATTTGGAACCTAGCTATTTTGGAGATACATGTGCAAATAAATGAGTCTGAGAAGTGACTGGGAAGAGTGAGGAGTTCTGGGATTTGGTAGGTGGAACTATTTGAAATCTCTTGAGCTGAAACATCCACGCCTCCAAGTCTTCCTTTCAGTCCTCATTCAGGATGGAAAATTGCTTTGCTAGGTCCCTGGGCTTTCAGGTCAGAGCCAAAAAAATGCAAAACGAACAAATCAAAATCTGTGAACTGGAACTTTGATCAGGAACATGCAGCTGGGACAAATGAAATGAGGAACAGACAAGCAGAGGAGGCTGCTGCAGGTCTTGGTGATGGAAGGAGAGGGAGCCAAGATAGTTTGGGTGTGAGCAGGTGACAAAACTTTTGGTTGAGTGAAATCTTCAAAAAAACATTTGATTTGTTTTGATTTGGTGACAGTAAATACGTTTCGTCATGAACATCATGAGGGAAGAGAGGTATGTAGCTACCACTGGAAGGAACTAGTAATACTGCTGCTCAATCATTGGGGAAGGATACATGAAAACAAAGCAAAACAAAACAAAACAAAAAAAACAACCATGCAAGTCTGACCAACATTACAATGATGGGAGTGCAGAGAAGGACAGCAATGCACTCCTTAGGCATGGCCTTGGCAAGCAAGGTAAGGGCTGGGGTTGAAGCAATCGATGTCCCTGTGCCACTCTCAGGATTCCCCATCTTTGGTTGGCCTCTACCTAGCAGCTGTGAAGCACATTGATCTTCCCATCTTTCTGTGGCTACTAAAAATGAGAAAGAACTTTTATTTTCCTGTCCTGTCAGATGTTCTGGCTTTTCAGGAGACAGGAGTGTGTACATAGCCAGAGTCTTTGAGCCCACACTGCCTTTCCTGCCCAAGTTGGCTGCTGTGAAGGCAAGAAGTATCTGCTATTTTGTTCAATTTTGAGAATCTTTTAATAATTCGGGATAGAGGAATTGTTTTTGTGGTGGTGTTAGGGCTTTTTTGGTGAAAATAGGTTTTCTCAATAATTTGCTCTTACAACAACCAGAAGTTAAGATTAGCTTTATAACTGATCACTAGTTGCAGCTATCTAACAGAGGCAAAAGAGATCTATTCATTTCTCAGTCTTTCTGTTGAAATGGTAAGGTTAACCAGACTCAGTAAGGCAGATGGTATCTGAGTTAGTATTTGAAAAACTTACTTGTCAGTGATAATCTAAACTGTGCTTCCAGGGGCAGAGCTTCACCTATCCTTCAGGCTTCTTTTACATCTTGTGTATATGACAGAGAATTTTTGAGTTCTCTTTTCAGCTCTGAAAAGTGTAGACTATTTGGTTGCTGTTGAGTAGTATCTTTCCAAATGGCTTGTATTATTCATGTCTTCTTTAATTTGCTAAAATAAACCTTGAGTCTCAAGTGCTTATTGCAAGTTTCCTACTTGGAAATGGTGTTGCTATATTAATACAACTTCTGATGAACAAAATAGTGGTGATAAATATTTGTGAGCAAGAGGAACGAATCATCTAACCAAGTGAATTTTAAATACTGAAATGAAACTCAGTTTTCTTTCCAGTAGTATCTCTAGTTCCACAGACATCATAGGTTCCCGCTGGTAAACACATACTGGTCTCTAGCATTGGGGGAAAAAAAGAAGTAAAATAAAGATGTAGATCCCCACCCCCAAATCTATTTTAGTTTGTTTTATCATCAAAACCTCTCCAAGTTTCAAGAATAACTTGGATCGAGACTTTTTAATTTATTGCAAACAGAGCTTTAAGGAACATATTTGTCCACTTTGCTGTTTTTAATCTTGTATCCCTGGTCACATGCTGTAAGTGAAATCTGTTATTAACCTGTTGGGTCCTGACTGCTTGTATGTTGTACTGTCATGGCATTTTTCTATTTGAAACAAAATGTGAACTATCTTGAATATAGGTCACTCCAGAAGTAATGCCTCCTGTTTATTTCCATGGAATCAACAGCTGACACAAAGAGCACAGTAACACTATTTGATAAAGCAAATTCCCAACTGAAAAATAGTATTTTTCAGCAGTCATTTTGAGCAACAATGAACGAGAGCCTGTATGCTGTGCTCTTCAAATCGGCACCAGCAGAAGTGACCAGTCACTGTCGACACTGCTGAAATGCACCACTTCACTGTACTCACCTCCACTCCTTGGTCTCCATATGTTCAGCAAGCATTGATGAATGTCAATGAGTGCCATTTTTTCCTCATGGGGGAATTCAGTAACACGCCTCTACTTCAAATGCACTTCCATGTCAGACATCATTTTGTCAGACTGCCCCTCTGCTGCCATCTGTTGCGTGGCAACAGAATGAAATGGAACATTTGTGGGAAGGTTCAATCTCTACTGCTGTGCCACCAACGTCCACTTCTGATGTCATGGACCAACATAATAAAATAGGAGACATTACTTTCAGAGCAGCCAGCCCTCATACATAGGTAACAAGCTTTGTATCTGCAGCAGATAATTACAGGATGGTCAGGCAGTTAACCATTTTTACTGGCTTTTTTTTTCAGCAGCAATAAAGTGATGTAGAATAAGTGTTAAAGTCATATAAGTTTCCACAAAGATGTTGGTAACATAGTTTGTTAATCTGACAGAGAAAAAGCGGTAAGAATTGACATAACATTAACAGTTAAGGTGTTTGGGTTTTGAGTGGAATCAACCATAACCATCACTGGGAATCACAGACTTTATTTTTGTCTTTCATAAAGTCAAAGACACTTTGAGTACAACCTGTGCACGTGAGCTTCATGTGTGATGTGTACCAGCTGCTTGGCTTAGCCCTGTGGTCCCCTTACCTCTTTCTTTGTTCCCCTTTGGAGCCAGGCTTTCTCCTGAAGTTTATTCTCTCCAGGAAGCAGCAGCAAGACAGGACTGTTCACCTCTGGATCCACTCCAGCCAGACTGACCCAGGACAATCCTTCAAGACGAGTCTTGTGCCCTTGCTTGCCCTCACGTGTCCCAGCACCATGCTGAAGGACACACAACTCACACCACTGTCATCACTCTGTAAGACCCCTCGCTGCTGATCTGTGGCCCAATCCTCTCAATATTTAGGGCACTTCGAACTGGAAAATGAATGAAAAATAATTACTGTACTTTGTCTCTTGTGGTCACCTCGAGTGCAAAGGAGCTGCAGGCCAAGCTGCATAAATTGCAGACGTGGTGGCTGAGGCAGCCCAGCCCCGAGCTGTGCGTACGTGTGCCAGGCCTCACATACTGCTGCGGGCCTGGGGCCGCCTCATGGCATTGTCCTCAAAGACATCGCAGGCATGGGGCTGAATCCCCACACATTTTCATAGCATGCTCCTGAATTGCCCCAGTGGGATGGCAGCAGCGGGAAATCCATCTGTGTTGTGGAGTGAGCTTCGTTCGCTCAGTAAGTTTTGTGCTGCCAGTCACAACATCCTCAGAATGGGAAAACCCCACCTCTAGCTAGCACCTGTGGCTGTCGTGCTCAGCTCTTGTCTGCGTGCAGCAAACAAAAGGCAGTGGTGTTGGAAAACTGAGAATTGATACGTAGCTTCCAGAGGCCAGGCAATCAGTCCTGCCTCTTCTCTATGTGCACGTGCAATCGCAGCCAATGCTAATTGTTGTTAACTGAGTACATTGGGGAAGGAAAGCTTGCTAAACAAGCCTTACTTTGAATAGTAGAAATTTGGAGGGCCTGCTTGAAAGTTGCTCATTCCCTCTTCTTTAATTTGATTATGCTTGTTACGTATCCTTTATTACCATACAGCTTGAACAGGAACAGTGCAGTTCTGATACCTGTCTGACCCTGGTAGTGTAAACATAAGGAGTAACATTTGTATGTTAGGGAATAAGTGACAAAATTTTACTTCAGATTTTTTTTTTTTTAAGATTAAATATGATAATGTGTATTCTGTGATCCAATATACTGTATCACGGGAAGATTTATACCTGGTAGCTGTTCTGTAAACCCACGACTGTGCTCCTGCCAACAACTCTTACGGAAGAAGTCTGTCCTCTCATGAGTGTAAAGGTTTTGCAAGGTTAAGCCTATGACTTCTAGTTATCAGTATTTAGATCAATATGGGGATTTCCTAAATATCGTCCACACATATTGGAATTTATATGACTTGATGATGCGTTCTGTTCGCATCTCTTCCCTTTAGTTCCTTCTGGTGCTCAGGACTGTTATTAAATCAGTTCGTCAGCTTATCAGTGTGAGGTTTGCTTAAAGATCATGCAGTACTAGAGATAGCATCCAACTGTTGCAAGAGCTGACAGTTGTCCAGAGGATTACAACTGTGATCATATCGAGTTTGGGGGGATCCTGACCTGTTATATGTTCTTTTGCATAATTGTTTCTGGAGGCAAAAGGGCAGAAAAGGTGCAGAATTAGAGCAACGCATTTGACGGGAACTTGTCATCTGAAAAACAGTTTGCATTGCCTGTCATCTTTTGTTTGGTAGAAAACAGGCTGTGACATAATACCTGTCACTGCCAGCGGGTTTTTCTCTGCACCCTGGAGTGAAAAATCCCATTCAGTAGCAGCTGTAGGTCTAGGCTACCTATGTGACTGCACAGGACCGGTGGTTTTACAGGTCTATACTTGTGTGCATGCAGGGGCCCACCTGCCCCAATTAGGGAGGGATGGAGATTTAAGGGGAAAAACAAACAAACAAACAAACAAAAAAAAAACAAAAAAAAACAACCATTAACAATTTAATGACAGCCCTGATGCTGAGAGAGGAGACTGGGAGATGTCTTCTGAGTTTTCTGTTGGGCCAGGAAGGATTTTGTGAAGAAGAGAGAAGGATGAATACCAAAAGCTCCAGGTGCACCTCTGGGTCATTAACGTAGAGCTGCTCCGAATGCTGGAGTTCCAAGCAGGAAACTTGCACTGGACGGTTGCGTTGTGGTGAGAAGATGGCAGGTGAAAGGTGGAGAGAGATGATTACATAATGCCCCCACACCTGAAAATACGTTATTTGTTTAATTACAGAACAGTGCTCAGTGTTGTGACATCTGTGGGGAATTTCTGCCTTCGAATTAATTCTAATCTGCGTAACAGAGTAGGTGTATGGACTGTTTTATTTAAGAGCGCGGAGTGTGTTTTAGGGGCTGATGACGAGGATGATGAGAATTCTGAGGTTTAAAAGCCTTTGGCAAATGCAGTGGTATCCCGGCCCTCGAGAAGCACAGCCTCCAATTACTGCGCTTCTGTGGTTCCATTTTTGCTGTAGTGCACATGCGGTTGAAATGGTCGTTTGTTAGTTTATTTCCGACTTGGGTTTCGGTCAGTATTTTGTTGTCTTTATCAACGCTTGGTAGGAAATATTTAGGGCTGAACTCAAGGTTAATGTCATTTTAACCAGCCAAACTTGAAGTCCCTCTGCTAGAGCTTTGTGGCAGAGGCACCTATCGCTTGATAGCTGTGTGAAACTGTTGCCTACAGAGATGGGCTCTTGACACTGTCTGCCAGCCTCAGGCTGTCCGCTTTGTGTCTGCTTTAATTGAAAATTAATAGTTAGAGGGTTGCTATGGAAATGATACCATTGCTTGCAGACAGCAAACCCAGCTTTTTGCAAAGAGACACTAGTGGTATTGTTTGTCCTTGTTGACCTCAGAAGTTCAAAAGCCTGGAGGAGGAAAGGAGATGCAAATATTTTACTTAAAAAAATTAATTTGCATATTTATAACGTTATTTTTGAATGTCAGAGACATCAAGTTTTTTTTTAACAAACTTTTGTGGGTAAAAGCAGGCTTTTAAACGTGATGTCAATTGTTGTTACGCTGCCTCGCAGGTTGGTAAGGCAGTGTTGCTGAAGAGCATATTATGTTATCATTGTGGTGAATGTAAACAGATTTGTGCGAAAATGTGATTTGACTGATGTGATAATGGAAACTTATCATTTATTTCCTCTGGAGTACATAAAGTCATTCGTATCATTGTATACATTACGCACAGTTTCTTTACTGAAACGTAACAGCGTGGACAGTTGGGGAAAAATAGAAATATGAAGAAAGTAGATCGGAGAATCTTTTCAAAGGGGAGGGAGCTACCAAACAGACCGCACCGAGCACCGAACTCGAATTTAAACTCCTTTTTTTTTTTTTTTTTTCTTCTTCCCTCCTCGGTGCTGCCTGAACCGGAGTTGGACATAGGAGACGTCATGTGATGGCAGGCTTTGCTCGCTTTGTTCATTCCTGCGCTAACGCATGTGTTCCTGGCGGCGTGCGCTCCCAGCGCAGCGCAGCGCAACCCGCGCCGGAGCCGGGGCCGGAGCCGGCCGCACAGCGAGCGCCGGGAGCGGCGCGTCTGAACGCTTTTCCCGAAGGGAACGGGCTCTTCCCGGACCTCCGCTTCCCAGCGCCCAAGCGCTGCCGCCGCGCGAGTTAATGAGTAAATTTTTTTAATACGGAGTGAAGAAAAATAGCTGCCACGCGGAATATTAAACTGTTCCTATCGCGGTGCGAAAGAATAAGTGCTTTCAGTTCATTTCAGAGGAGGCGGAGAAACGGTGTAGCCTCAGGGGTTGAAGGTGAAATGTGAAATTTGCTGTAATTACTTACCCAAAATGTCTGTATTAAAGGCTATTAGAAGCAGTTATTTTAAGTACTTCGCGCTCCGCCGGCTCCCCCTCCGCCCGCGCTCCGCGGGCGCTGCCGCGGCGGGGCCGGGGGCGCGGGGCCGCCCGCCGCATTGTCGGGCCCGTCCGCCGCCGCGCCGCCCCCGGGCCGCCGCGTGCCCCCGCCGCGCCGCCTTCCCGCGCCCGCCCCGGGCAGCGCCGGCCCCGCAGCCCGCGCCCGCCGCGCGGGGAGGGGGAAGCGCGGCGAACAAAGCTGCGGCGGGCGGGTGAGGCAGCCCGAGGAGCGGTAGTTTCCCGGCTGGCACTTTGAGGTTGCGATCCCCCCGCCTTTTATTCCGCCGGTGTCTGCACAAACACTGCTAGGCTACCTAGAGTACGAAATCTTAAAACTGCATGTGGTGTTGTGAGCTGGTAGCAGATGGACTTTCTTTTGCATCTGCTGTGTACAGACTTGGCTTTGTACTCTTTTCCTGGGGGAGAGAAAGTCTTTCTTCTCTGCTAGTTGATTCCTGTTTTTGTGAAGCAGCTAAGAAAACATCTGTGGCAGGCAGAAAAATTGACAAAGGATTGACAAACACCATTAGCTGAAAATTTTCCATTTCATTGCAACTATGCATTGTTTACTTTACTGTAAATATCTTAATACATCATCCTCTGAATATGCTGGCAGAGAGACTGGAGCACTGTGATTTCAATTAAGGTTAGTAATTGATGGTATCTAGCGTTCAAAGGCTGAGGCTTGATTAACA